>NC_057809.1:537066641-537666641 GCF_018294505.1 Triticum aestivum | reverse complement strand
TACACCTAATCCTTCAGAAGGCCACCGCCCAAGGAAAACTCCATCCCCTCGATGGTCAGGCTATGTCAATTCGGGCCTCCCTCTACGCGGACGATGCAGCTATTTTCCTTGCCCCCATTAAGTCTGATGTTGAGTTCTTTGCCCGCACCCTAAAGAGTTTTGGGGAAGTCACTGGCTTGGTCACGAACTGTACCAAAAGCTTGGTTGCTCCTATTCGTTGTGAGAACCTGGACCTGGTGGACATCTTACACTCTTTCCCGGCCAACCGTTCCTCCTTCCCAATGAAGTATTTGGGCCTACCTCTCTCGGTCAAGAAGTTGAAAAGAATCCACTATCAACCGCTTGAAGACAAGATCGCAGCCCAATTGGCACCGTGGATGGGTAAACACGTTGCCACTCCAGGACGTGTTGTGTTGGTCAAATCCATGCTTACAGCCATTGCTATCTATTATATGACGGCGCTGAACCTCCCGGTTGAGGTGATGAACAAGATTGATGCGCTTCGACGGGCATTCTTGTGGGCTGGATGTGACAAAGTCACTGGAGGAAAATGCAAGATTAATTGGGAGCAAGTGTGCAAGTCAAAACTTCATGGGGGCCTTGGCATTCTCAATCTGAAAAAGTTTGCATCTGCTCTGCGCATTCGTTGGCTCTGGGGTGAGTGGCTTACCCCGATCAAGCCTTGGGTGGGATTAGGGACGCCATGCGACCAACAGGATAGAGACATCTTTGCGGCCTCCACAAAAGTAGTCGTGGGCGATGGTACTCGTGCCATTTTTTGGGAGTCTGCTTGGCTTGATGGTTTGCGACCCAAGGACATTGCACCAAAAAATTTTGAGCTGTCACAAAGAAGAAATTGCTCGGTCCAGAAAGCACTCCTCAACAATTTTTGGGTGTCTCAGGTGAAGACCTCTCAGGGCATGACTGTTGACCATCTTCATGAGTTCGTCAACCTATGGGAGAAGCTATCTCATGTTCAGCTAATACCTGACATGCCTGACTCCATCATTTGGAAGCTCACCAAGGATGGTCACTATTCCGCAGCAACGGCTTACAGTGCGCAGTTTCTCGGTTTAGTCGACTCGGACTTGCCTCAAATTGTTTGGACAACTTGCCCCCCCCCCCCCCAAAATGCAAGTTTTTCGCTTGGCTATCATCAACAATAGAATCTGGACGGCAGACCGGCTTCAGAAGCGAGGGTGGCCTAATTGCAACATGTGCCCCCTGTGCAAGCAAGTCCAGGAATCGGCGGCTCATCTGCTTTTTAAATGCCGCTACACGGTTAGAGTATGGAACATGATTAAAGCGTGACTTGGCCTTCATGACATTTATCCCCAGAACTGGGCCATGGTTGACACGGTGAAGAAGTGGTGGAGCGCCAACGCTTCCAACAGGACGCAATCTCGACGACCGCTTACCTGCCTTATGTTGCTCGTCTCTTGGGAAATTTGGAAAGAGCGGAATGCTAGGGTATTTCGTAATGTCGCAGTGCCTGTTGGGGTTTTAGTAGCTAGAATCAAAGACGAAATGACGCTACGGTGTCTGGCCGGTGCGAAACATTTGTGTAATATCATGCCACGAGAGTGATACGTTGTATTTGGCCTTTGGCCAATACCCCTAATACTCCTTCTTATTCAATGAAAATGGCAAATCTTTTGCCTTGTTTCAAAAAAAATAAAATAACAAAGGTAATGTCTTAAATGAAGCTGGCTTGTTTATGGTTATGCAGATTTCATGTTTCGATCAGAAACATTCAGCATCTGTCGTGGTTAAGGAAAGGGTGCAAAATAGAGTTGATATCTTTCTTGTTGAGAAAAAGCGCTTTGCATGAAACTGATAAAAGGAGGTGAGAAAGGCAAAAAAGGAGGATCGATCGGGCCGAGAAGGAAAACGAAGAAGAAAACGATGCATACTTAAGTGGGACGCGGAAAGCAGTTTTGATCTTTTCTTTTATTAGGACGATGTTTTTGCCATCTCAATTACAGAGCTTTTTTCTTTTTTTCCCATTTTGCGCGCACTAACGAGACCCCCGCCGATAGCGACCGAGAAAATCTGAGTTTCCTCAGTGCCAAATGCGCAGATAACATGTCTTTCCAACTCGAATACGCATGGCATGCATCGGAGCCTATAAACAAGTGCACAGATAATGATATCTCTCTAACCATATTTGGACAAACTTGGCCTACCTATCTTGATCTTTCCGCCCCATGAACACAAAAATAATCAAACCAGTGTGCTTGCTTTGTTGTTTGCAAGTACGCGCAGATACACCGCAGAGAAAGGGAGATATATTACTGTATTTGCAGTAGACTGTAAGTTGGTTTGTTATTCCTGGTTGCAGTCTCCACTAACATCGTTGGTGTATTTTTTATGTGTAGCAAGTGTAAAAGACAGATCAGATATTGTCCAATCAAAAGCTTGTAAGTGCCCAACTGGCCAACTTAATTGGGTGTTGCGGAATCGTTTCAGCTGACTCCCTTCTTTGTTGAGCTGTTCTATATTTCCTAGTCAAAACTACTGGCCCCGCAAAAACAGAGTCAAAACTATTGGGCAACAAGTACAAAACAGTGAGTCAACAGTCAACAGTTTGTAACATGCGGAAAGAAGCAGAGCAGTCGCGCATAGTAGCATAATCGACTGAGGAAATCTCACATTACTCCGGTTCAACAAATTTCACCGTCGTGCAAAAGAAGGGAGAAGCCGACGCTGCAAGTAAAAAAGGAAACAAGAAAAACACAAGTTTTTACTCGATACAAAATAGTCCTGAGATGGCCTTTGTTTTTCTTCTGTAGGCAGAAGAGTAAGCGATTTCTTTTTTTGCAAAAAATAATCTGTTCTATCATGAAGATTCATCGAAAGTATAAAGCAACCCAAACATGATAAAAATTACATTGAGATTAATGGACCACCAAACAACCATTGTCCCTGACACAACGAGCCGTCGACGCGCCGTTGTCGCCGCTCCCATACCGAGTCGATCTGACATTATCGATGACAGCTGGAAAGTCTTCGTGCATGTGCCCATAAAGACCAATGCTTTGGAGCCGCAGTTGTTTTCGTTGAATCTTTAAATCGACCTGAGGAACTTGACACCAATATCGTTGTTGCATATGCGCAGTGGAAAACCCTAACCTCACCTGGAGGAGCTGTCAGGATACACCAAAGCTCCTTCTAATCCGTCCCGGTGGACAAACTTGAGGAGAATTGAAACCCAAAAAACCGACTCGGAGAAGCGCCGCCATCCGTACAGGTGACACCCCCGCAAGGACTAAAGCTCTACCTATCCACTAACCGAACCAATGTAAAGTGGCTGACATTATTATTTGGAAGAAGCCCTAGCATCCATACATTCTTTTTAGAACCCTACTAGTCAGGTCTTAATTAATATGCTTTTAAATAAATAAATTTGATTGGGCTTCTCGAATAAAATGGATAAGGACATCTCCAACGTCAACCCGCAAATTTCCTACCGCATTCGTCCGCGGACGCGGGAGGGGGGAGGGTGGGGGAGGGGGGGCAGTCCGCGGACACGGATACGGGAGGACGACATCCAACCCTAGCCGCATACATTTCAAACTTCTTTCAACAGACCAGATGAAATTCGTGCAAACAAGGCCGACGCGGATTTCATACAAATCGGACGAAAACGGTTACATTTTGAACATACTTTCAACTAAAAACGAAACCAGACTAGTCTACGACCTGCGCGGCGGGTCTCCAACGTTGTTCCCATGACCGGCAGCGGGGAGCCTTGGAGGTATATACTTCAGCGCAAAGGACGGCTCCCTTCCCCACCGCTCATCGGAGTGGAACTGCCACCTGATGCTTCAGACGGAGGGGAAGGGTCCCTACGCTGCACGAACCAAAGTGAGATATGCCCTAGAGGCAATCATGTGATGATGATATTTCCCTGTATATTCATGAGTCCTTTGTATTATCCTTGAACATCATCAATGATATGTATCAATAAGTATGTGGCTTGTTTGTGGAACTATATATTGTATGATGATTGTTCTAATGGTCCCTAGTTGATAAGGTTATGCGGACACATATTCTTGACTAGTATACGAATCGGTTGATGACTATGTTTCACAAGTCATGTGCATGAAGATGCTAAACTGATAGTATGGACTCGGGGATGGAGATCACCGAGTCGAACAGACCCACTTTGAGACGCAGCGAGATATAGTCATATGTTAGTCTCAAGTATAATGTCTATGCCATGTCCTAGACCTGAGGTCCTCGCATATTCTTGGGATGAGGATCGACTCACTTAGGGTCTATCAAACGCTACTTCGTAACTGAGTAGTTATAAAGGTAGGGTAAGTCGTGAGACATGCCGCGAGACATGACTGACCAAGATGGGATTTGCCCCTCCTATATGGAGAGATATTCTCTGGGCCCTCTCGAGTGATCAGATTCGGAAAGTATGGCCATGCGACTTGGGTTAAGTGTTAACCCAGTTCAGGAATCTGTATCACAGTTTCGAGAAGAGAGGTCGAGCTACCACAAGGATGACATGTACTTGCCTTGAGCTCGACAACATATATCATGAGGAAAAAGGAATGTTGCATATGACACATTGTCGAGGTTCGTCGAACGACTTTACACACACATGGGAGTTGGCATGTTGTGTAGGAACCGCTACCAACTATCGACTTGGTCGTGTCCTTGTGTACGTGAACCTATAGGGTCGCACACTTAAGGGGCTGCAGCCCATTCGGATTGGATCCGAGTTGAAAATGGAAATGGACTCCTACTGGGCTCAAGTGTTGAGCCCACCTCGGAGGTCTATATAAAGGGGAGTGGGCACACCACTCAGGGTTGATCTTCTTCCACCCTAGATAGCCATTGTCGCCACTCCCCACAACCATGACGCGCGACCGGACCTAGCAGTCCGCCGCCCAACGCTGCACCCCACACGTGTGGATACCTTGGAGGCATCGCACTTGCGATGCTCAGACAAACTGTAAGAAGGATCCGCGAAGTACCGTTCAGGGGAGATCACCGTTCGCGGGTCTTCGCTGTTCGTGGGAGATCGGCAACATGAGGAGGTGATGGCCCAGGAGATCGACTACACGCATCACCAACTCTACTTTCGCTGCGGTGACTGCACGTCTAGTGGTAAACCCGATCTCGTAATCTATTCCCAGCTGCATGCTCTTGGGTGCACGGTAGAATTTTTTTATTTAGCGCCAGCATAGCGTACCGCGTGTTACAACACCAACCGGCCACAGACTCCTGTGTTCTACTTCTCCTCGATGATGACAGCGGACATGGACGAGCTGACCACCGACCCATCGACCCTCGTGCATCCGGCTTCTGTCTCCGCCTGCATGGCGTGGTCGTAGGTGCGGGAGGTGCGGTCATAGACACGGGAGGTGTGGGACGACACGATGTCGTCGACATCGGCTTTGATGCACGTGTCGTCGTGCTCCTCGCCGTGCCGCCGTGGAGCACGACACCACTCCTCCTCGAGCTGTCCAGGAGCGATGAGTTGCTGAACCACGCGCCGGTTTGGGGCGGCAACTGGCTCCGTCGGGCTAGGCTAGGGAGGTGGAGTAGCGAGCTTCCTCACTCATATCCAGCCGGCTCGGCGGGCCACCTAGCCGGCTTTTATGCCAGAGAACTGCTCTTTTGATTCGTCGGATGCCATTGAAAGATTGGAGAAAATGGTGGAAGGAAGAGATGGTGAGCAGCGGAGTGGTGCGATTCTTGCCCGGTGTCTGGCCTTGTTTATATAGAGGGTGGAAGGAGGAGATGGAGAGCGACGGAGTGGTGCAATTCTTGCCCGGTGTCTGGCCTGGTTTATTTAGAGGGCGGACGGGAGGAGCCTGCCTAGCGTTGTGTTTAATACCGACCCACTGATGAATGAACGTGTGGACGGAATAGGTTCCTCGGCTTCCATGCGGGTTTAATGAAGGTGTTTGAATGTGGCGAGGAGACCTGTTCAGCCAAGCGAGCAGCGGGCGGTGCCCTCGTCCGGTGCGCCGCTTCAATGGTGGAGGCAGTGAAAGGTCGCGTCCGCTCTGAGCGTCCTTCATAGTTCATACAGAGGCATGAATGCGGGCAGCTGGCGCCGAGCCGGAATATGCGCGGGCGAGAGATGAGGGGCTTGGGTGGGGCCATGACGGTCAGAAGCAGGCGTAACAGCGGTCCGGACTTCCACAAACCTCCCTCATGTTTGTTTCCAGTTTGCGAAAGAAACTATATCCGGACCGTGTCGTGGATCAATATAGGCCCACGTTGGATGGCTGTCAGGGTCCGGATAACGCGATCCGAACGATTACAGAAGATTTGAGAGTGAACATTGAAGATGCCCTAAAAGACAGCTTATTCTAAAAGGGAGCAAAAGAACTCACCTTTAGCTGTATGGACTTGAGCGTACTGATGCGTGAGGTTGTAGGGGTCGCTAGGGGCCGAACCTATAAGAACGTGTCTCAATGGTGGACGGTAATGCACACTTTAGCCATAATGGAACGACTGGTTTTCTCAGTTTTGAGAAGTTATTGCCTGGTTCTTTTTTTTGTTTGTTTTCCTTTTGTTATTAATAGTTCTTTCTATTTTTTGTTTATTGACTATTATTTTTCATTTCCTTTTTCATGAGTATTTATTAAAATTAATGAACATTTAAATCATATAAATATATTTAAAAATCTATGAATATTTCTCAAATTCATGAGAATTTTTAAATTCATCAATACTTTTAACATTTATGAACGTTTTATAGTCTTTTAAAATATTAAAATTTGTGAACATATTTTCAAATTTGTGAACAGTATTTGAAATTCATGAATATTATTTGACAAATCACTTTTTTATTCGCAATTTTTTTTAAAATACAAGATTTTTAAAAATATATGTGCATCTTTTTATTTACCGACTTCTCCAAATAAAAAAATATCATAGCCATTTTTTCCGTGCTAGTAGTGGAGACAACAGAGCTGGGAGCTGGGATGAGAGAGGGAGAGCATCATTGGCCAACCCATGTGAGCATTATAGCAGTAATTTCATGGTTTCAGCACGCTATAAGAACTTTGAAAGGGCTGACAAAACCACCACGAGCTAACACCAAGACTAGAACATGTAAGGACACCACAACCATGCACCGAGCAACTCCTCTCTCGTTTCAGGAAAAATATCGTCTCCAATAGCATTCCAACATGATATACGAATGAAAACATCGACATGACATAATTAAAACCCAAACCAAACATAGATAAAACCAGAACAAAACAACCAATTATAATAACCTATACTAGAGAAAAAAGAGTTAGTCCCACGAGAGAAGAACGGTGCGCCGAAGCGCGCGTTAGCCTTTAGTAAGATACTAAGTGTGGGAAAATGTAGTAGAAAAACAAGATCTTTTTTCCACCCCATGAATCAAGAACCGGGATCACTATGAAGATGCATAGAAGGTTAGATATGATCATTACCAAGTTTGAGTTGCAGCGGAAGAAGAGTTGGTGTAGATTGTTCTTGAATTACCTCGAACGAAGAACAAAAGCACGATTTCTCTACAGATTGCACGCGTACGATATCGGCGATCCAGCAGCGCTTTGCCTTCCAGAGCTAGGCATCGCTAGAGAACTAGAAGAGGGAGGACCAGCCTCGCGGCCTCTCTTATTTTTCTGGAGAACTAGACGGAGAGAGGGGTGCCAAGATGCATGAGAATTTTCTATGTCCAAAGAGGGGGGCACCCCATGGTTGTTTATAGGTGGCGGAGAGGAGGACCAGCTTGGAAGATGGGCCTCCCCTGCTGTGGAGGCACACTAGTATGTGGGCCCCACCCCTCAACCCTAGCTGCACCAAGTTGTGACTTGGGGCCAAGGCTAAGGGGGGATCTTTCCCTATTAGGCCTTAAGGCCCAACTAGCTGCCCCCTAATAGGCCTATCCTATTTGGGCATCCCAAGGCACCTCCTATAATTCCACACGACTGCTGGTAAATCTCGGAGTCGTCTTAAATAATTATTTTCCCTTTGGAACTTTTCCACCTTCCTGGTTCTCTTTGAAATGCTTCTCGTTTCCTCAAAGCACTTTCGGTTCTCTCTAAAAAAATATGTTATCTCCAAAACTTTTTTGGTGATATTCTTCTATGCTCCTAGCTCCTATAGTTATCAACAGATATTGTAAAACCTTAAGTGTGTGACCCTGCATGTTTGCTGAAATATAGACATGCCTAAAACACTTTTTGTTCAATGATCAATAACGGAACATATGACTGAACCTGTAGCTACCCTATGCTATTCCTTTTGTTCAGTGATCAATAACGGAACCATGTGCATACATATTAACCTCTATACTCACACTGATGATTATTGACTAGACCTATAGCTATCGTATGCTATTCATTTTTCTTCGCGATACTTTACAAAACCCAAGGTGAGATATATCGGTACCCCCCTGAGTCGAACATATTATCACAATGCCAGTCTCTGAAGGAAATATGCCCTAGAGGCAATAATAAAGTTGTTATTTATATTTCCTTATATCATGATAAATGTTTATTATTCATGCTAGAATTGTATTAACCGGAAACTTAGTCAATGTGTGAATACATAGACAAACAGAGTGTCCCTAGTATGCCTCTACTTGACTAGCTCGTTAATCAAAGATGGTTAAGTTTCCTAGCCATGGACATGTGTTGTCATTTGATGAACGTGATCACATCATTAGAGAATGATGTGATGGACAAGACCCATCTGTTAGCTTAGCATAATGATTTTTCAGTTTTATTGCTACTGCTTTCTTCATGACTTATACATGTTCCTCTGACTATGAGATTATGCAACTCCCGAATACCGGAGGAACACCTTGTGTGCTATCAAACGTCACAACATAACTGGGTGATTATAGAGGTGCTCTACAGGTGTCTCCGATGGTAATTGTTGAGTTAGCATAGATCAAGAGTAGGATTTGTCACTCTGATTGTCGGAGAGGTATCTCTTGGCCCTCTCGGTAATGCACATCACTATAAGCCTTGCAAGCAATGTGACTAATGAGTTAGTTGCGGGATGATGCATTACGGAACGAGTAAAGAGACTTGTCGGTAACGAGATTGAACTAGGTATTGAGATACCGATGATTGAATCTCGGGCAAGTAACATACCGATGACAAAGGGAACAACATATGTTGTTATGCGGTTTGACCGATAAAGATCTTCGTAGAATATGTAGGAACCAATATGAGCATCTAGGTTCCGCTATTGGTTATTGACCAGAGATGAGTCTCGGTCATGTCTACATAGTTCTCGAACCCGTAGGGTTCGCACGCTTAACGTTCGGTGACGATCGGTATTATGAGTTTATGTGTTTTGATGAACCGAAGGTTGTTTGGAGTCCCGGACGTGATCACGGGCATGAGGATGAGTCTTGAAATGGTCGAGACATAAAGATCGATATATTGGAAGCCTATGTTTGGACATCAGAATGGTTCCGAGTGGTTCCGGCATTTTTCCGGAGTACCGGGAGGTTACCGGAACCCCCCGGGAGAAGTTATGGGCCTTATGGGCCATAAGAAGGAAGCACACCAGCCCACAAGGGGCTAGTGCGTCCCCCTTGGGCGCGCCATAGAGAGGGCCGGCTCCTCCCCTCCTCCACTCCTTTATATACGGGGAGGGGGCACCCCATGGACACACAAGTTGATCATTGATCCCTTAGCCGTGTGCGGTGCCCCCCCTCCACCATAATCCACCTCGGTCATATCATCGTAGTGCTTAGGCGAAGTCCTGCGACGGTAGCATCATCATCACCGTCATCACACCGTCGTGCTGACGAAGCTCTCCCTCGACACTCGGCTGGATCGAGAGTTCGTGGGACGTCACCGAGCTAAACCTGTGCAGATCGCGGAGGTGCCGTACTTTCGGTACTAGGATCGGTCGATCATGAAGACGTACGACTACATCAACCGTGTTGTCATAACTCTCCCGCTTATGGTCTACGAGGGTACGTAGACAACACTCTTCCCCTCTCGTTGCTATGCATCACCATGATCATGCGTGTGCGTAGGAATTTTTTTTAAATTACTACGTTCCCCAACAGTCTCCTCATTACCGGTTTTGTCCCCTTTCCTCGTTTTGTGTTCTGGAATCCCCGTGATCAAGTCACGTTGTGTCTGTCCAGATGATGATGGATGTTGTCATAGGGTCCTAAGAATATCTCTCCATCACCGAAGGTGAAAATCCTAGTCTCGAGCTATGAAGTCCCTTATCAAACATTTTCGATGAAACTTTAAGTTGTCTTTATGATCACTGTATTACGGTTGAGGTTAGAACAGCCCCAAAGTACATCGTCTAGTATGAAGTGACCCTATACTCTCATGGTCTAAGGAATTTTGCATACATTAACTTCTCGTTTTATGGACTACAAACTTGTGACGAAATCATCTCTTAGTACAACATACAAACTTGGGTCAATTCAACACGAGTGTTCTTCTAACATCATGACCTCAATGTTGTCGGCATCATCGTTACACTTAACTATGCCCTTGATCAGAAAAACAAATCATCATACAACACTTGAGCTAATCCTAGAGGCAAGAGTAGGAATATTATTTTAATATCTATAACTCTACATATGCACGTGAGTTTTCCTCTCGGCCTCTTGATTTTCGTAGGCTCGAGAGATATAAGGGCATGTACAATGGTGCTATCTTAGGAGTGCCACGTAGGCTAAATGATGAGGTGGAGGAGAAAGAGCTCATAAGAAAAGGCTTGTCTTCTCTTATTTAAGAGAAGACAAGAGATGATCTCTTAGCACAATATGTCTCACCATGGTTTTAGGAATAGCTAGTTATTGATGATAAGGCTAAGACATGACCCATTGTGGAGGTCTTTTTTTGTCATCTCTAAATTACATACAAGACTTAAGATAAGACTATCTTATCAACCATTGTACATGCCCTAACAAGTATATCATAAAATATAAACACTAAACTCAGTCGATTTGGAGTCTTGTGGTGCATCGGGGGTTGCGGGGAATGCTATGGGCCCGACCCTGTAAGAGTATATCTCGGCGGGGTGGTCAATTTATTTGGGTTTTGAGAAGGTATTGCCTTTTTCTGCGTTTTTACCAGTTCTAGTTGTTGTTGTTTTTTCAAATTTTTCCTTTTCTTGTTTGTTTTTCTTTTTCCTTTCTCACATTTTAATTCATTAATATTTATTACAAGTTCAAAACATTTTTTAAACTATGGATCTTTTTTAGAATTCGCGTACATTTTTTAATTCTTAATTTTTTAAAATTGATGAATATGCTTCAATTTTATGAACATTTTAAATATGTGATCCTTTTTCACATCCATTAACATTGTTTGAAATCCAAAGGTATATTTAAATTTGCAAACAAATAATGATAAAAATCATATTTTTAATTTGCATTTTTTTAAAAAAATTAATGTTTTTTGAAAATACGTGAACTTCTTCAAATAGGAAAAAATACGATAGCCGGTATTTTCCCGATCTAGCAATGAAACGAAAAAAAACTAAGCGAGTGAGAGCTTCATTGGTGGTCCAGGTTGTCGTTAGAGTAGTAATTACATGGTTCCGACATGAAATAAGACCTCCCAGGGGCTCACACAACTACCACGGGGTGGCACTGAGGTCGAAAAATGCATTGAAACCACAACCACACATCTAAAAGCTTCGCTCTCCCCTAAAAACAAATATCATCTCCAGCAGCAGCCCAACAAGATATACAAATGAAAAAAAAACACAGAAACATATTTAAAATCCAAGCCAACCTAGATAAAATAAAAATGGAACAATCAACCACAATAACCTACCAGAGAAAAAAAAACCACATGGATGAAGAACGGTGCGGCGAAGCATGCATTAGCCTCTAGTACAAATTGATATGGTGCCAAATTGAAGGTCTGTCAAGGCTAAGACCGAGCGTAGCTAATTTAAATTTAAATTATAGTGGCATGTTTGGATATGTTCTCAAAATGAAAATGAAAATTATAGGTGAACATGTTCAATTTGAAAAAGAAAATAAAAAATGATGAAGTTGAAGTGCAGCCCATGTTCTCTCAACATTTAATTTGAACAATGGACAACGTGAAAGACAAGAGGGAATTTGGAGATGTGTCATGAAGGCATGATGTATACTAGGCTAACTCATATGGGGGTTAACCAAAAACGCCCAATGTGTATCCAGAAGTCACTTTATGGTGCTTAAACAAAACATGCAGTGTAACACAAAATTATTTAGTAATAGCCTTTAGAAGTAGATGGCAACTTACACTTGGGATGGCATTTTAGTGATAACTAGCAACATTTTCCTAAGAAAAGTTTGGTGAAACAAGAGAGCTACTGCTCTCTGCACTTTGGAAATTATGCCACTTACTTCAAGTAGTCTTCACCTTATTGTTTCGGAACAATGGAGAAAACTTGACATTTTTTTTGATTAAAATGTTTTGATAAGTTTCAATATGCTTGCCAAGGCAATGGCTAATGTCTCAAACTGAATCCTACTCTCCCGTATTAAGTAACACGAGTATTTTTTGCATCTGCCAACCCCCAAAGTGTCGCCTCTTCCTTAATTGTGTTGACAATTATTGTAGGGAGGTTGCGATGTGTCAAAATACCCTTTACAAGGGAAGCAAACGGGCTTTCTAATTGATTATTGTTTGGTAATGACAGTCCACCAAGTTTCGATTGAGTCATAGATATCCCAACCATTAAATTGACACCTAGTGTATTGAGCTATTGATTTTTGTGCGGTCTGTATTCCTATGGAATAGGGGGCTTTTGAAGAGTACACACACCTCCGTTTTCAGAACTTGCTTTCGGGGGCGGAGGCGATATTTGGTATTCTTGATTGTGGACCAAACTCCCGTAGCACATTTTTTAATGTTGAAAATTTTCTGAAAAAGTCAACACATTCACACAACATCAATCAATATTGCCACAAAATTTCAATCAAATTTTGAACATTGGTCATGATACAAAAATGACAAATTTGACGCTGGATAGTACGAAACATAAGTTGTGCTTTAGATTTCACTCGTTATCTCTTTTAGTAACATGTGTCACATTTATGTATCTTGAGCTGTATTTCAAATTTTGATTTGAATTTTTGTGACAACGTTGATTCTTGTTGTCTCAATGTGCTAATTGTTTTTTTAGATTTTGTTCAAACATTCAAAGAATTTACATTTCGACAATGTCCATACTTTCAAAACAGTAGCATTCATCATGGTGGTCGTGGCTAGTGAAAATTGTACCTTGTAGGCCAAGACTGTGGACTAGGCACTATCATCCATGAATTTCCATCTAATTACATGGATAAGCCTTTTCAGAAGGATATCAAATTCTTGAATGTGCTCTAAGGTGACCCCTTGCTCCATCCTAGCATGTTTATATCCACGCACTTCCTCTGTTTTTAATTACTTGACATGTTAGTTTTTTCTTAAGTTAAACTTTATAACTGTTGATCAAATTTATAGAAAAATTATGTATTATAAACATCTATATTACCAAATCAATACCAGTAGATTCACCATTGAATATATTTTCACATCATACATATTCATTATTGCAAAGGTTCATAAATTTGGTTAAAAAGTTTGACTTAGTAGAAAGCTAATATGCAGAGTATTTTCTTTCCACAAAATTTTAATCATGTTTTTCTTTGATTAAATCTCAAAATATTTCGGGGCAATATCTCTGGGCTTGATCCATTCGGTCACAAATTTTAGCTTTTCAGCATCACCCACAGTAGTGGTCGCAAAGCACTCTATCTTGCTCACTACAAGATTATATGCTCTGTAGTTCATCACTATAGTTCTCGGTAACTCCTAGCTGTGCTCGAGTGCATATGTTCTTGGCTTAAAATTATAAAATTGCATTGTATACAATGTATACACAAACAAATATATATTTTCATAACCTTTGGACTTTACAACATGTTTTGTTTTACAAGGGAGCTTGGGATCACAAAATCAGCATCCAGTCTCGGCAAAAAAAAGTTGGGAGTGACCGTCCTCTATATCGATTGATGGAAGCATGCATTCTTTTTGTGAGATCCAAAAGCCAAGTCAGTTGTATGAAAGAAAAAAGAACAACTGATTTTTTTTGTATGGATCCTAATGTAAGGTCTCACGAGTACAGCGCCGACTGAGACCTAACCAAATCTTAGTCAACTGAGATTTAACGTAAAAAAAACACAAGTTAGTTTTTGCGACATGCCCTAACAAACCATTTAGGTAGAAACTTTTCTTTTGACGGGAAGGCCTTGACGGCTAGCTTTATTGATCAATCAAATTTACATCGTCCGCTAAAAACTTTACAATAAAATCAGGCGATGCATCCACCCACAAGGATGGAGTGTTTGCACCACCCCAGCTAGCTAGCTCATGAGCAACACAATTTGATTTCCGATTGCAATGCTCAATAGTCACTTTCCCTATGTCCCTGAGTAGAATTCTACTCTCTTCGAAGATTGAAGCTGCCATCATAGCATGACCTTCATTTAGGTAGAAACTTAATTAGCCCTGCATGTGTAAAAAAAATTAAGCTTTTTAAAAACTTGTAGCCGTGGACTATTCTGTCCCGTGATCGGTTACAGCGGGCCCGGACCCCGTAATCAGATTACGATTTCCCAACCTTTATATCCCTTCTTTTTACTGTGACGCGTGTCCAAATTCCACCTACCTTCACTGCATCAATCATGGACGCCTTCTGCTTTCCAAAAATCGGCCTAAACTGCGTGTCGATGATACAACATGCTAGTCCAAAGGATTCTCCCTTCGCTTTGCGTACACGTACGCTTCACAAATTTGGTGCCAAAAAGACTCCCGTCGCCTCTTTCGGCCCAACGACGGGCGACACAGGCCTCGGCTGCGCATGTGAGCAAAGCACGAAAACCGCCGTGGACTCGGCGCACAGGCATGGAGAAGAGAACGATCGTCGGGCGGGCGGCGCCACACGTAGGCTCCGCATGGGATCCCACGGGCAGGCCCCACGTGCCCCTACCGCGCCCGCCGCTCGAGCTATAAGTACCCGCGCTTATCCCACTCCGGTTCCACCCACCTTAAGCTCTGAGAAGCTACCACACACACACGCACACCGCGCACGAACGCACGCGCGCGCGCACTCCCTGAGGGCCAGCTGCCTGTGCCTGTGCGCCGTCTCGCCGGAGCTCGGCGTTGGAACGCGACCGGGAGGTTGCGGGCTTCGCGTACGTTGCACGAGCTCTCAGCTGGTTCTCCGGCCGGGCTTGCTTTGTTTGGCCGTGCGCCGCGCGCCGAGTGACATGACGACGAGCCAGGACGTGGTTGTTTCGGAGATGGGCATTGGGGCGGGCGGGGCGGCCATGCCGGGCTCCGGCGCCGCGGGCCTCTTCGCGTGCCGCAGCGCCGCCAGCGCCGGGGCCATGTCCATGCGGCAGACGTACCGCGACCTCGCCGCCGCCGCCGCGCGCTCCGCGAACTGCACATGGGCCGAGCTCGAGGCCATGCGCGCCGCCTCGCCCACCCGCTCCCGCCCCGGCGCCGACGTCGACGAGCTCACGGCCTGGATGGTCAGTCCCGCTTATCCCTCCTGCCTCCACGGCGGGCGTCGTTTTTTCACGGTGCATGATTGTTGCCTCCAGGCCGGTGGTGACTCTAACCTTTCTTTGGCTTCTCTTGTGCTCTGAGCAGAGGAAGCACCCGTCGGCGCTAGGCAAGTTCGAGCAAATCGCCAGCGCGTCCAAGGGGAAGAAGATCGTCATGTTCCTCGACTACGACGGCACCCTCTCGCCCATCGTCGCCAACCCCGACGCCGCCTACATGAGCGACGCGGTGAGTCACTCCCCGGCCCTGCAACACTCAACTTCTCCACCGCCGTCCGGCCAGCCTGAAAACAAAAACCAAGACTATATTTGCTGATCGATGTCGTCTCCCCGGCCTCGTGGTGGCGTATCTGTGCAGATGAGGGAGGCGGTGCGCGACGTTGCGAAGCACTTCCCGACGGCGATCGTGAGCGGGCGGTGCCGCGACAAGGTACATTCCCCGCGCCACTTCACTTCTCTCTCTCTCTCTCTCTCTCTCTCTCTCTCTCTCTCTCTCTCTCTCTCTCTCTGCCATATCAAGTGACTAGCCCGTGAGTGCGCGCGATGATTAAACTCTGGCTTTGCTCTCGCGGCGGTGCAGGTGCACAACTTCGTCGGCCTCTCCGAGCTGTACTACGCCGGCAGCCACGGCATGGACATCCAGGGACCAGGCTCCAATGTATGCCCATTCCCCTCTCCATCTCCACAACATCCACTCTATACGACGATCCTTAATTAACCCTTTTGATTAAGAAATCTCGCTGACTAATCTCACCTCATGCCAATCTGCAGCCCGAGTCTGTCCTGTGCCAGCCCGCAAGCGAGTTCCTCCCCATGATCGACGAGGTACTTAATTACACCAGCAACCACTTGAACCAATTTACCTTACAAATGAGGAGAAGAACACCTGCCCATTCCTGCTTATCTACCTAGCCGGTGGTGTTTAAGTAGCTGGTGCACGAGGAGGCTAGCTAATGATGGTGAATCACATTTTTGTCAGGTGTACAAGGTGCTTGTGGAAAAGACGAAGTCCACACCTGGAGCCAAGGTGGAGAACAACAAGTTCTGCCTGTCCGTCCACTTCAGATGTGTGGATGAAAAGGTAGGCGAGCCTTACTCCACCTTGGGAGACCCAACCACTTCGCCACTTAAATTAACAGGCATGCCGCATCATGTGCGGTTAGTTTTGTTATGTCGTCTCGTCTGAGCTAACCACTCTCCTCCGTGCATGCAGAGATGGAACTTCTTGGCTGAGCAGGTCAAGGCCGTGATCAAGGACTACCCCATGCTGAAGCTCACCCAAGGGAGGAAGGTGGGTTATTATTCAATGCCTTGTTGCCGATGAACTCGGCGACGAACCACAGCATTAGTTGACCTTTCCCTCGTGAGGATCTTGATCAAGATTGGAACCTCCATTTGTTTATAGGTCTTCGAGCTCCGGCCCAGCATTATGTGGGACAAGGGCAAGGCGCTGGAGTTCTTGCTCGAATCGCTAGGTACGCACGCAACGACGACTCCTCCACATACTACTTATATATCTTCCATTCGTGTCAGTGTCGCGACAGTCGTTTTCGGCCCCGTTTTTTCTCTATTCACCTGCGTTTCACACCACTGTCGTTAAGGAAATGAAAAAAAAAAAACCGTGCGCTGACGGACACTCTACCCCGTCTCTCCAGGATTCGCCAGCTGCAGCGACGTCCTGCCGGTGTACATCGGCGACGACCGCACCGACGAGGACGCCTTCAAGGTGCTGCGGAAGAGGGGCCAGGGCGTGGGGATCCTGGTGTCCAAGTGCGCCAAGGAGACCAGCGCGTCCTACTCGCTGCAGGACCCGGCGGAGGTCATGGAGTTCCTGCTCCGGCTGGTGGAGTGGAAGCGGAGGTCGTCGGCGGCGGCGCCGCCCATGGTCCGGCCGCGGGTGCAACCCCGGCCGGCGGCCGGCGGCACAGATCCAAGACGCCGGTCGGGTCGACCACCGGTCAATCCAGCTCGTCGCGATCGGTGTCCCGTCGTGCCAACACCACCCCACCCCCACCCCACCCCACCCCGCCCAAATTTTCTCTGATGGTTCTGTGGTGGCCTCCGGAGCGGACCCTGCGGTGGTTACGTGCATGTTCTTCGGTCGAGCCCCCGTGGAAAACGATCGGAGGCCCACGCAGCTCGCTCGCTCGCTCGCTCCCGAACTGCACGCCTGTGTGCTGGGAGCTGCGGCAGCATATGACACAGTGACCGACACTACAACACGTACGTCATTAGGAGGCATTTTATTAGCGGCAATTTCCTAAAATGCCTTAAAATCATGGTACTAACGGCACTTTGAGAAAGTGCCTCCGATGCTCACATGCTTTGAAGGCGGATTTAGAAAATGCCTCCGATTGTTGCTGGCATTTCGGTGGATAGCGCCTCCAATGCTTGGCTTATTATACAGATTTGACCCTTGATTTTAGACTATTTGCAAAATAACCCTCCCACCTCTGTCTTCTATAGGTGACCATCGAAATAATAAAAAAACAAAAAACAAAAGATCGACTCGATCTGCTCGCATCAATCGCTTGGGGCGTCATCGCTGCCACCGGAGCCTCCGCCACCGGTGTCCCACACCGGAGCTGCCGCAGGCGTAGCGGCCGCCGCGGCGCCGCGACCGGCAACGCCATCCCGCGCTGGACCTCTTCTTCTCTCCTTCCCGATCTCGCGGTGGGATTGCAGCGGCCGAGTGAAGGAGACCCAAAGGAGAGGGGATATCCAGGCACCGGAGAGGAGGGGACGGAGGAGGAGGAGGAGGAGGAGGAGGAAGAAGGTGGCCTCGCACGCATCAGCTTTGTCCTTCCCATGCCAGACTCGCCCACGTTCGGTTGCTGTTCTTGATCCAACGCCCCGGTGCACACAAGGTGTTTGAGGTAATGCCCCTGAATTTTTCTACTTCATTTTACTTTCCTTTTGTGTTTGTGCTAGATGTTCTGTATGAACAATCATTTTGGCACGACATTGTGCAGTTTGACTATTGTTGGAGAAGCACTAAACTGATCAATACATGTAGATTAGTACTATATATAACACTAATTACTGGCACTTTCACAATAAGCTAGTTGTACTCCCAGAAGTAGTGTGCAACAACGACAAGGAACAACTGAAAGTTGATTTGGTATTTTTGCTAGTTAAACTGACACGCTTCTAGAAATTCCTCTTTGCTTCTGCTCACATTCAAATATTTATTATAGAATTTTTATGTGGCCTCTGCTTTAGTATGTTACATAACTTCTTCTAAGCACCTCATGTTGAAGAACTTGGTTTTGTTCAGTTGAGAATGGATAGGAGTTGGATGCGAGCAGCAAGGTCTTCCGCCGAGTATTCTGAAGGAACTAGCAACTTCATAAAATTTGCTTTTCGTACGTCAGCAAAAAGTAATAGGATTCTCTGCCCTTGCAAGATATGTGTAAACTCTCATTGGTTAGGTGAACTTGAAGTCTATGATCATTTGATTTATGATGGATTCATGGCTGGATATACCACATGGATTCATCATGGAGAAAGTATGCGGCCCTCCGAAACAACTTCAGGTCCTAGTTCACAGTTTGAAGAATATGCTGATAGTGATGAGATGGATGAGATGCTACTGGAAGGATTCGGGATGTATGATACTCGTACTTTAGGAGAGGAGCAAGAGTCTGAAGATGACTTGGACGATGATGCTGAAGCATACTATAGATTAGTTAATGATGGGCGCCAAGAGCTGTACCCAGGTTGCAAAAGATTCTCGAAGCTGCAATTTTTGGTGAGGTTGCTTCACATCAAGAATATGAGGGGAATGAGCAATGTCTGCTTTGATGAGGTATTGATGCTAATTAAGGAGGCACTTCCAGAAGGTGAGGCCTTGCCCAAAAAATTTCATGGGGCCAAAAAGTTTGTGAGAGCCATTGGTATTGGATATAATAGTATAGATGCATGCAAAAACGATTGCATTCTATTTAGGAAGGAACATGCTGATGCCATATCATGTCCAGTGTGTGGCACAAGTAGATGGAAGAGCGTAAATACTGGAGTTGATGGAAGGCGTGTCCACAAGGTGCCTCAAAAGGTGGTTCGTCATTTCCGGCTAAAGAAGAGACTCCAAAGGTTGTTCGCTTCTACAAAGACGGCATCAGATATGAGGTGGCACAGCGAAGGCCGCACAAAGGACGGCTTGATACGACACCCAGCTGGTTCACCTGCATGGAAACACTTTGATGCTATTCACAAAGACTTCAGTTCAGAAGTTTGCAATGTTAGATTTGGATTGGGAGCTGATGGTTTCAACCCTTTTGGAAATATGAATCTCTCATATAGCATATGGCCTATCATCTTGATCCCCTACAACCTTCCTCCATGGATTTGTATGAAGCAATCAAACTTTATCCTCTCTGTCATCATTCCTGGTAAAAAATCTCCAGGGAAAGACATGGATGTTTACATGCAGCTGACCATAGACGATCTTCTGGAGCTTTGGAATGATGGAGTCTGGACTTATGATGCCTCTCGATCTAAGAAGTTTCTCTTACGCGCCGCACTACTATGGACAATAAGTGATTGGCCTGGGCGTGGATCTTTGTCTGGAGAAAATATAGCAGTTTGCTCCCATTGTCTATCAGAGACATGCTCTCTTTGGTTAAAGAATGGACACAAGAAATGCTATATGGGACATCGCAGATTCTTGGAACCTAATCACGAGTTTCGATTTGATGCTGAGTCATTTGATGGTTTTGAGGAACATCGAGAGCCTCCCGTTCCCCTTTCATCACATGAAATTTCAATATTGACAAAGGACATGAAAACTACATACGGGAAATTGCAGCAGAAGAGCAGCAGGAAGCGACACCGTAATCAGGTAGATGAGAATGATACAAGCGTGCAGCAAGACACTTCAATATTCAGAAAGAGAAGTTGCTTCTTTCAGCTGCCATACTGGGAAACACTTCTATTGCGTCATAATCTGGATCCTATGCACATAGAGAAGAATGTGTTTGAGAATATTGCCCATACCCTTCTGAATGTTAGCAAAAGATCAAAGGACAATCTAAATGCACGTCTTGACCTACAACAGTTGAATATACGCCAAGACCAACATCCAGATTTAACTGGAAGTAAACCATACCTACCTCCGGCATTATACTACTTGGATTCACATGGTGCTAAGATGTTTTGCCAGGTTCTAAAGGATGCTAGGTTTCCTGAGGGCTATGCATCCAACTTGCACAACAAAGTGGATATGGTGAGAAAGAGATTAAATGGACTAAAGAGCCATGATTGTCATATTATAATGCGTGATCTGTTGCCCTTAGCCATTAGGAGAACTTTGCCTAAAGATGTTTGTATTCCATTGATGCGTTTGTGCAACTACTTCAAGCAATTATACTCTAAGGTTATCACCGTGAGTGAGATACAAAAGTTGGAGGATGAGATTCCTGAAATCATGTGCCAATTGGAGAAAGTATTCCCTCCTTCCTTTTTTGACATCATGGAACACTTGACCATTCATCTTGCAACTGAAGTACGGATTGCTGGACCGGTGCATTACCGAAGCATGTGGGCTGTTGAGAGGTTTTTGGGCAAGTTGAAGAGTATGATCCATACGCTAAGTCACCCAGAGCGATCAATAGCAGAGGGATATGTTTTGGATGACACTCTTACATTTTGCTCACGATATTTGCATGGCTGTCCAACCATATTCACTCAAACAGGACGACATAATGATTTTATTGGCCCCAATGACTCGACAAACCATCAGCCATACTTGAGAATAGTCGGTCGTCCTTTATTTGGTCCTTGTGTTGAAG
Source organism: Triticum aestivum (assembly GCF_018294505.1). Lineage (NCBI taxonomy): Eukaryota > Viridiplantae > Streptophyta > Magnoliopsida > Poales > Poaceae > Triticum > Triticum aestivum. The sequence goes on along the minus strand of NC_057809.1, from coordinate 537,645,299 downwards.
AACTAGACTACACGTCATGGATCCAAGCTCAAAGATATGTGTTGGTCAATTACCCCCACATTGCTCCATATGTCCAGTAAGTTTCTCACCACTTGTTCCACACTCTCCATACTCTCTGAACTAGCAGTAACCCCCTCTCATGTTCATGTAGACAACATCATGATATTCTATCAGCGGGTCAACGCAAAAGAATACGTGATGTAGAACGCTCCCATCACAATAGTTTCCACACTTGGTTTGCTGACCATGTAAGTGTCTATGATCTCACGCTAAAATTCTTAAAGCGCTTCATGTGGAGATATTGCATTGACTATGTTACGTCTCTAGGTTCAATCATTGATTTCCAATAATGTTAAGATCCCTGAAGAAGTTAAAGTCTTAGCACAAAAGCCATATCGGATGGTGAGAAAGTACAACGCTTACTCTATAAATGGATGCACTTTCCACACAAGGGGATATGGTGACGGAAAAGAAGCGCAATGTGATGGAGTATCTATGATTGCAAAGACATCTAGTTTCTCAAGTGCTAAAGATAAGAATCCAGCTTTAGGAGATGTTGTTTATTATGGCCGAATCACTGAAATAGTTGAGCTCAATTATTCAAACAAAGGCAGCGTGGTTTTATTCAAGTGTGATTGGGTTGACAGTGTTCGCCCTGATGCTGGGGTTCGTAAGGACCCATATGGAATAACTGAGGTGAATTTTAACCATATGCTAAGCAGCGGCAATGACATATTTGATGAGCCATTTATCCTCGCAACTCAAGCCACCCAAGTATATTATGTACAAGATTCTATAGAGAGGGATTGGTACGCTGTGGTTCATCCACCTACAAGAGACTTCTTTGATATGGAGGCTAGAATTGATGGGCATGAAGAATATTAGACTAGGATTAGGTGAGAGCTATTGATTGTTTTTGAACTAAATTTCAAGTGCTGTTGATTGCTTTTATCTTAGTTTTGATCTTGTATTTTCTAACCGAGTTTTGAATTGTACATACCAGGAAATATGATGACTTCGAGATCAAGATCTGATGCATTTATTCAGTCCCATGTGTCTGACCATGAAAGAAGATTGAATGACCTGAATTATAGAGTCAGACAAGTTAATCTACCTCAAATGGAATGCATTAATGCTATCAAACAAATTAAAGCAGAAGCTTCAAACAGGGATAAATTAGAACACTTCACTATGGTAAGCTCTTAAAATATTTGGTGAGCTCTTGTTTTTATTACTTCTGATGGTCTTGAGAGCTCAACATGGATAACTTTGAACACTTGTTTTTATTACTCATGTTGTTTTCTTGTATTGATTTTGAAGAATTCCAGAGCTGAAGAAGATGTTGACTTAAGGAGCCATGAGGGAAGTGGTGAGGAAACTGAATCAAAAGATGAAGAAGATGACGGTGAACATGGTGATGAAACTGAATCAGAAGATGAAGAAGGTGAGTCTGGACAAGAAGATGAACATGAACAAGAAGAGGAAGTTCGACAAGAACAGGAGCAAACACATGGTTAGTTATGAGGGCATAAAAAATTTACATGTGCTTGTTTTGCATGGGCCTAATGGTAGTTCCTATCTGTTCATATACCAGAAGTTGTAGAGAAGACAAGAAGAGGACCTACTCACATGAGGCGCTTCTGGAAAGAACATGATGTTGATAACAAGATCAATTTGAAGTTCAACAGATTTGGTCAGCCATGTGGTTTGAAGACATGCAAGCTGACAAATTTTATTGGAACCCTAGTGAAAGGAAAAGAAATGTCCTTAGCTGCTCAAAACTGGAGCAAAGTACCAAAGTTAGAGAAAGAAAAGTTGTGGGATTCTGTCAAGGTATGTCAATGCAATCTAACATATATATTTGCATCTTCAACAAACAAGTCATTTTCTTTTTCAACGAACAAGTTGTCACAACTGTATTTTATAATAGGCCTTTTTCAACATTGATGAGTCATACAAAAGATGGGTGTTGAGATCAGCCAGTAAAAAATGGAAAGACTTCAAGGTTGTTTTAAAGAGGAAATATTACAAAGCTGATTTGTCACGGGCACGGAATATTCTTAATGGTTGTGATAATAGAATCCCAATTGGACAGTGGGAGTGGCTAGTAAAACACTGGAGAACAGAAAAAGCTAAGGTGAGTACTCAATGGTGTAGTTTTGTATCCTATGCTAAATATGTGTTCCACATATAAGCTTGTGATGAGTTTCTTCATCATATTTGTGTGTCCAGGAAAAATCTGAGAGAAACAAAGCCACTCGGGCATCGCAACTCGAGGGATGCAAGGGGACCCACACCGCTGGGTCACGAAGTTTTGCAGTTGTCCTTGATCAAATGGTAATCAATATTCCTTGTTTTATTTTACCCCATAATATTGATTTGCTATCTAGATCTGTTGCCTTGGTGTCTTTGTCCTTTTTTTGGCTCTTTCTCTTTTGTCTTTTTTGCCTTGGTGTATCAACATTTCATCTCTGCTACAGGAGATGGTAGAGGGTAGAGAAATTGGGCGTGCCGAGCTTTACGTGGTTACGCATACAAAAAACAATGGATATCCAGTCAACCAACAAAGCGGAGTAAAAATGGTATATGTAGTTCACTTCATAGTGCTCTGTTCTATTATATTCCTAGTTAGCTTTCACTTGATACTGCTTTGTTCAATGCTTCATAAAATTCATGCTTGCAACCCTACTGTTATATGAACCTTTCAGGATGACATTAAAAAAAGGATTCGGGAAGATCCTTCTTTGATTGGTGAGGAGGCCCGTGATGGTGATCTTTATTCATCAATTTTCCCAAAAGAAAAGAAAGGAAGGCCAAGTGGCCTTGGTCTATTAGTAGGTGGAGTCGCTTCGGAGCGCCTTGCTCAAGTTGAAGCTGAACTACATGCTGCTAAACAAGAGAACATGGAGCTTCGGCATGTGGTGCATACTCTGGTGGCAAATCAAACTTCAATAATGGCCAAGAGTGAGAGAATGCAAGAACAGTACAATGAGCTAAAAAGTTTGATCATAGCTTCTAGGGGGTCTGTTGAAATGGGAGAGATTCCAGAAAAGGAGCTTCCAAATAAAGATCCTTCTAAGGTGATTCTTGTTTCATCTCTTAAATTAAGTCACATTATTTGAGCATTTACTACTAGCTAAATATGATTCTCCACATACTAGGACTTGGAAAACATGAATGACGAAGAACAAGCAACTTCACTTTCATATACTACCAAGGCATCCGAGGCAATGGCTGCTCCAAGGCATCCAGATAAGGTGAAGGCAACCCAACTGGAATCAAGGATAACAGAATCAGCACTACCAAGTCTTGCGCCTGTGCCAAAATTGAAGAAGACAAAGACAACTAAACATAAGAAGCCAGGAATATTTCAAACACCACTCCAAAAGGGGCCAAAGGTGATTTTTCTATATTTGTCTCAACTTTTTAACCAACTAGCAAATTAGAAGGGTTACTTAGTACTATTGCAACTTACAGGACGAATTAAAAGATACCATAAAGTGTGGCATGGAAGTTAGTTTGACGTCACCAAACAGTGCAAGTGTGGTGGCAATGGGAACCATCCAGAAAACTGATAGAAAAGCTAAAGCTATTGATGGTCAACCACTAGCTGATTGTGTTGAAGTACTTGTCAACATCGTGCTCAAAGAAACAACTGAGCTGCCTCGTGCACAAGGGAAAATAAACAGGCTAGGAAATGCCCAAGCTAGGTGTATTCCATGGCCACGCAAAAATGTATGATACGTGACACTTTGCTAACTCATCTGCCCTGTTCTTATATATGCAACTATTCTGACCTCTTTTTCATGCAGATTATGCAAACAGACCGTACTACCGTGCTGCATTCTAAGGTACTATCATAGCTCATAGTTGTTGTTTTGTGCTCATATTATGTATAACTATACATGATTTTTATTTTTACCCAATTGTAGGTTTCTAGTGTTTGTAGTCAGGTGTCTTTCAACAATAGCGAGAATGTGGATCCCAACAAAACAACTACTGGAACTCAGGTGACCAACCATGAGACTGGTTGCAGTACTTCAGAAGGTGCAGTGAGTAATACACTGAAGAGAAAGAAGGTTTCTAAAACAACAAGAATGAAAAAAGCTACTCAAGCAATCTCTGCTACAACCGGAAACAACATACTTAGGAATTCGGGCAGGGAAACATGAAAGATGGTCATAGGTGAGTTGTACATGCCTTTTCCTGTAGTGAATTAGAGCATGAGGTTTCCTGGCCCCTTTTTCTTGCATGCATGTCTCTGTAACCCTGTTACAGTGCTGAGAACATTCTTTGCTCTTGTAGAAGCCTAGAAATGCTGGTACACTGCTCAAGGTTGAAGTTGAAGGTGACACATCGCTGATTTGCTTGCCCTTGTGTGTGCCCGTCTAAGATTGGCTTGCTCTTATGCTGGTACACTGCTGATTGGATTGCTCTTGCATCAAGCTGGAACACTTGTTCGTATTGTTGTCACAACATTAGGAAGTGACCTGTGTGTTTCTGATTGATACTTTGATATTGTTTCTGAATTTGTGAAGATGTTCTGATGGTGATGCTTTGCATTATTCGCATGCACGATGATACTTCTAGCCGATGCAAGCTTCTCAATCTTTTTTTCTATTGTATGTGTGTTTTTACAGAGCTAGATGCAAATTATTAAGCTTGTTGTAATAGTGGTTTTATCATATTCTTATTATGCATATGTAAAGTTTGTGGCATTCTTATGTGCCCTGGAAACATTTTGGAGGCAATACAAAAGACGCCACATAATGGTTTTGCGGCATTCTTTAGAAATGCCACAAAAATGTCTTGAAGGCAGTATGAGAGATGCCTGGCATAATTTTTAGAGGCATCATGACAAATGCTGCAAATAGTCTTTGGAGGCATTCTAAAAAAATGCCTTCAATTGAGCTTGTTGGCGTTCTGAAAAAATGCCTGCGTTTAATCTTTTTGAGGCATTGTGGAAAAATGCCTCAAATTGAACTTGCTGGCGTTTTAAACATGCCTCTGTGTTGACCTTTGGAGGCGTTCTAGAAAAATGCCTCAGAAGACCTTTCCCTTCGTGACCATCTCTAGCATATTTGGAAAATGCCTTCTTTTCTCTAAGCTGGCATTATAGGGGCTTTTTGAGGCATTTTAAAGTGCCTGCAATTGACGTACGTGTTGTAGTGCGACCGACCGTGTCTAGCTAGCAATGTACTACTGCTGCTGGTCTACTAGTACTCTACCACTCCACTACCCCACTACTCCCTTGTTGTTTTTTGTCCCACGGGCTGGGAAGGCACATGCAAAGCTACCTGCCGCTCCCAGGCCCGGCCTGCCGGCCTTGACGAGAAAGAAGGTTCTTCGTTAGTATTATTCACCCATGTAACTAGCTAGGATCCATCATCCACCTCGCCCTCTGTCCAGTGTTCAATTGTCTCTGTAAAATGCAGTAATGGAATCAGTTAACAGTGATTATTTCGTACTACATCATGCATGCATGGGTGTCAGCTTGTCTAATCTGTCGCTTTGAATATGATCTCGTTCGTTCGTTGCGGTAAAGATATATAAACTACACACATACGTACACACACTGCTTGCATGAGTACACTGATGGATGTGACCATGAAAGAACGGTAAGAAAAAGAAATGCCGCACCGGTACGACGTACAACGCCCTCTCCAGGAGGCATGTGAAGGGCGTGTTGCGCGATCTCCCTGCAGGATCACCTGCCGCTTCTTACCGCGACAAGCGGCTGCGGTTAATCTCGTAGAATACTTTTCCAATCTGGCTCCTGATTCGTGTCAAGCCGCGAGCCGTGCTTAGTGGCCCCGTTGCCTCTGCGAGCTCGTGATGCCACTGCACACCTAGCTTGTGCTTATTTTTTCAGCCTGTATTGTACTGTACTACGGGAACAGCGAATAAAGACGGTCATTTGTACTATAAATACTATACAAGTACTGTGTATCAGACGATGAGATCTACACGCAGCCACATATACAAGCTCATGCCGCGGATTCGTGATCCGGACAAACCATAGGCGGCCGGCCGGCCGGCCGGCTCGTCCAGCCATGCACGCCGATGCATGCTGTGGTCCTGGCTAGCTAGCAGCTTAGCTTTGCTTTCCTGCTCAGTGTGCACGCAGGTATTGTATACGCCGGTGAATGCATCTTTGAATATTCAGGGCGAGTTCTAGAGACGATCAGATTGGCCGGTAACCTGGCACGCTACTAAGCGCATCCCTAATTAACAATCCCTGTAGCTTGTGGACCTGATTAGGCCGCAACTCGCCTTGGGCGATCACTCATTAGTGTAGCTCAATCATGATTAATCAATCACATTGAGTCAGTGATGAAGAAGCCTTCCTCTAGCTAGCTGCTCCCGGTGCAGATGATTCCTCATGCACAATGATTCGGTGCATATTCTCATGTGGCCGCACGGACGTGTGGTACATTTCCAGAGCACTATAGCTCACGCTCTGGCGCTGAAAAGGGCCCGTAGCTAGGAGCACTGCTGCTGCTCGAAATGTTTGCCTTTTTATTAGTATCGGAAATCGTATGGATGCAAGCCAAGAGAGTTGACTGTTGGGGACCGCCGGCATATCATTGGTGCGGTGTTACTGACAGGCATCCATCAACTTTTTTTCCCTGCCCCAAAAGAAGGTTTCCTATGACACCGAAGGAGCAAATGCATGCAGCTGCAAATGGAAGCGCTGCCAATCAGACAGACGCGCACAATAATGCGTGTCCTTCTCTGGGTCTGGGTCTCGGCTGATATTTTTTGTAGGGTTCCTCGCCTGTTTGTCCTGCATGAGTAGCACATACATACATGCATATATCAGTGACTCTGCACACAATGGAGTGTACAGTAGTGCTACTGGAGCCAGCAAGGCCATCGTCAGTGGTTGTTACTGCTCTACATATACATTCTGATGGACGCAGTTTATGGTTGGCCGCCACTGTGCTACTACTACATATGATTCTCTGCATCTTTTTGCGTTTTAAAATGGAATTCAGTTGGCAGTTCAGCGCATCTGATACTACTGTAGCTAGAAACATCCACCAACAACCGATCGGAACACTTGGGATTGAATACTGCATCGCTATCAAGCCCGCGTTCACCGCGGCCAGCCAGAAAAGCAGCTACGCATCCCCTCTCTCCCTCCCGTCGAACGAACGAGCCGCAGAAACCCATCGTCCTCGATCTGCAGTCACTGATGGTCACAGCAGCTAGCTCAAGGGCATAGTGGTAGTAGGGTTTGGAATGGACCCCCGGCTTTGATCCTAAGAAAAGTGGTTCGGAGTGGCCTAGTCAGTCGTACTTTACTATGCCTTATTTTTTTGTTGCCTTTATAATTGGGAGGATGCACCCCATTGGCTCGGCTCAGCGGCACAAGTGTATTTCCTAGCTAAAACCAGCAGATGATAAATATGCTACTGCTGCTGGTATCCTGCACCGATCGACAGCGAGGTTGACGCGTATGCATATGGCGTTTTCGGTGTCGTCGTGTTCATCATACATATGTGATATGACTGAGCCATTGTTACTGCGGTGTCACCATCTTATCTCTCCCTGCAGCTAGCTACCTATATATATAGCATGATGTCAACAAAAAAAGAGCTACCTATATAGCAAAAAAGAAGAGGAAAATGCAATCGGTGGGAGTGACAGAAAAGGTCCAAAGAAATGACTAATCTCAGGTCCCCGCGCGCATGATGATCGATCGACGAGTCCACGACTTATCACGAGGTATACAGCTAACTGCCCACGCTGTTTCCTATGTTCCTACACTGCAACCCAGGCCAACATGCCACTACTAAACCCTCATAAACACAGTGAGTAACCATATACTATTGCCTCCCTAATCTGGCATTGAGATCCCCCATTCAACCCAAAACCCCACGGCTAAGCTAACAAGAGGGAGGATCGGCGCCAATAGAATACGGGATGCAACCATTATAGGGTGCAGGGAAACAATGCTAGTTTATACGGATCCAAGCTGCTTTGCGTGGATGTAGGAGTATATTTTACGCGCGCCAAAGGCCTCGGAGGAGAGAGCTGGCTGCTGCCCTTGAACGGAGGGACATTGGCGGGCCGGACCCCCGCAAGCCCCACATGGCTCCCAGGTGGAGAGGAGAGATCTCTACCCGGTAGTACCTGCCTGCCTGCCTGCTGCTATTCGCCTAATTAAACAAACTTGTAGGAGTACTTCATATCATGGGCACTGCATAGTTTTACAAGCTTCGATATATATTGTTGCACTACGCCTACGCCAGCTGGTTAACTACATGGACTGCTTTGGTAGTTGAGTGAGCTAGCTTGTCAAATGTGGTGGAGTTGAGTACTAGTAATTACTCCCTCCGTTCGGAATTACTTGTCTTGGAAATGGATGTATCTAGAACTAAAATACATCTAGATACATCCATTTCTGCGACAAGTAATTCCGAACGGAGGGAGTACTTATTAATTTCCACACTCCGGAAGTTAAGTTATATGTGTTGTTTTGTATTGCTAGTTACCTTTTTGCAATGTGGTGGAGTTGAGTACTAATGATTCGATGCATATTCTCATATGTCCACATGTTGTAGTGATGACCACATACGGATCAAAGTCGTAGCCCTGTAGATAACCTGCAAGAAAAAATAGGAATAGACGATATGTTAAAAACACATTCATTCCGGCAATTCCATGTTGCCTAGAGAGCGGCACAAACTCCCACACGAATTTGACCCTTCGGCTTATGATGAATACCGCCCAATCAGTTTCCAAACAAATTTGAAATACTCGTTGGCTGTGTTAATTGTATGTAACATGAATGGTACGCAAGATCAAGGCAGTAAATGGACATGACATAAATAAATGATTGTGTTAATTTATATGTGCTATTTTGTGTTGCTACTAGTGTCTTTTTGCAACGTTTCGTTTCCACAGTGGAGTGTAGAAGTAAGATCTTGCTGGCAAGAAAAGGGTTGAAAGCTAGATCACAGACAAGAAGAAAGGGAGTCAAGAAAAAGGAGCAATTTATGTTTGAGTGATACTGCCCTACTACTACTAATATGCCTTTTTTAGGTAGATCAAAAGGAAGGTGGTGACTGGCGATCGAGGCACAAATTATGTGTAAAGGAATCTGATGGTTGAGAAGGGAGTTGGAATCCACTAAAGGCGCGGTGCTTTTCTCTTCCCTGCAGCAACACCTGCGGGCTAAGTCTATAGACTAGCTAGAGGTGTCCCCCCAGCACACACTAAATTGAGATGCCTCCTTTCCTATGTGGAAAGCTGCAGAGTCCACTGTGCTTTATAGTTCATGATTGGTGGGTGCCTAATCCCCGTATAAATAAAAATAACTAACCCTAGATGGCCCTCATTATTGGTGCATATGCCGCCTGGCCCTGGCGCCTGGCAGTAGTAGTAACTAGTACTCCCTCCATTTTAAAATATAGTGTGTCCGTGCTTCCCGAGATCCGACTTTAACCATAAATTTAACCAACAAGACCAATTGCGACGGGAGAAAAAAATTATATAATTGAAAACTTCTTTTGAATACGAATTTACTAATATAATTTTTCTCCTGCCGCAATCGGTCTTGATAGTTAAATTTATGGTCAAAGTTGAAGCACGGGATAGAGGAAGCACTACATTGTGGAATGAAGGGAGTAAGTACGTTCGAGTAGCTGTGTTGGGTTTGACGAGTCAGTCCATAGCTTCCTTGGGCTCGGCTGCAACTCAACCTACTCCTACGTACTTCACAAGAATGCAATGCAAGCACAGCGCCCGAGAATCTAGTGGCTGCCAATGATGGACCTAATCTACGTACGTAGCCAGGTGTTAGGAGAAGAACAACTGTTCCCGCCAATGGCAGATCTTTTTATCCCCATGCTCACGTGCCGGCAGCCTTCTGCATCACTACTATACTAGCTTATGCTACCAACTTGCTCCAAAAGCTTTGGCAGACGTACAAACCGAGCCTCGGCCCCGGTCTATAGCCTTGCATAAGTTGATACTCCATACCGGTTAGCTAGCTAGCTAGCCCCACTGTACGTGGCAATGTAGCATAGCATGCATAGATCAAATCTTGTACCATATATGCAAGAGCAGTAGTAGATAGTATATCAAACCTAGATCAAATCATGCGTGGATTATTATAGTTGGCTTTGGCTAGTGGTATAAAATTACCACGCGCGTGCGTTTGCATTGGTTCTTCTCGTGTGTGCGTTGCTTGCGAGCCTCTCGAACTGTCTATCTATCTACCGGAGAAAGAAAGGAAGAGAGAAAAGTGGCAGTGGCGTGCATGCGTTTGAGTTGACGACAACTACTGTGCCCGCGGCTTTGGCGCCGGCGTGCCGGCCCTGAACTCACGCGCGGGCGCGCAGCTTTTGGTTGGGAGGGGGGGCCGTGCGGCGTCAGCTATGTCGCGCTCGCATCGCATGTGGCCGCGGCTGCAGGGGCCTCGCATCGCATCGCTTGCATGGCTTTTTCCGTGAGGGCGGGAAAGCTAGGAGAGCCGACGCGGACGTCGGGTCGACCACCGATCGACGATCGGCTTAGGCTAGGCCCCGGCGCGCGGTGCTGGGCTGGCCGGCCGCGTCCAAAAGCTAGCGGCCGCGCGGCATGGGGAGGACACGGTCGGTCGTCACGTACGTACGCCGACGCGTGGCGTGTCGCCGGCGGGGGCCTCCATGGTCGACTCGTACGTGTCGTCTCGGCCGTGGCGGCTGCGGGTGGGCACCTGGCCGTGACTGATGCGTCCGCCGCCCCAGCCGCGAGGTGGTAGCGATCGATGGGTCATGGGTCGGACGCCGGCCGCGGTTTGCCGGGGCCTGCCGGTGGTTTTCGCTGAGCCGAGCACGATCGAGGACGAGCAGCCGGGCTTTCCACTGATGCATGGGCCCCTCATCCTCTTGCCTATTCTTTTTCCTGGGCGATCTTCGCGTCGTATACTACAGCACAGGTAGTAGTAAACTTAAGCGGTTGACTGGTAGTCTAGCTAGTAAACTCGATCGGCGACGAGCCCGGCCGGCCGGCTGCATGTGCATGATCCGCTTGCCTCTCCAACGCGATCGATTGTGCGCGCGCCGTGCGTACATGAAGATTCGTCGCGTGAATTTGTTTATGCGCGCGCGCAGATAGGTGCGGCGTGCTCGCACAGATCGACGCGCATACGTGTTGGCTCGCCATAGGGGCCGTAGCATTAGCACGCATGTGACTGCTCCACAGGTTTATCCATCTGATGACCCAGCCCAGCTGATAATTATGCGTACAGTACGTGATGGTACCCGCCCGAGTCCTACCTGTGTGCTTGTCTTGCCCTAGTTTCTGCTTCCTAGCTAATCGCCCAAATATAGATAGGATTCTGGTGTACAATCGACCATTTTTTATAGTGCACACCCAAGGTCTTGTGGGGTGTCGTTTAAAAATAAGTTTTCCCTCCTTCACGATCATGTGTAGTGGACAGGTCATAGGAGTTGTTGATATTGGCTTCCTTTTAACTATCGCTCCTAATTTATTCGCATGCAATTGGAGCAACACCAACGGGCCGACTCAAACGGACGGTGTTTTTGTCCGTTTGGGTCCGCCGTCCGCCCGCCATCCGTCCTCTTTTATATTTAGGTCGACAATGCGCCCAACGGGCCGACCCATTTTCTGACCGCGCGTGTTTTAGATCATGCCAGCGGCCATGCCATCGCCCTGGTTTTGGCGCTCCAGCGCGCGGGAAAGATTCGCGCGCGTGGGGGAAAAGCGGCTTAGCGCGCGCTGGTTCTGGCGCTCCAGCGTGTGGGAAAGATTCGCGCGCGCCGCGGCCGGCGCTCCTTATAAGAAGGCGCTCACTCCACACTCTGTCTGCCGCCCACTCGTCTCGCCCCCTTTCACTAGCCTCGCCGCCTCCGCGTCACCATGTCGATGCCCGCCTTGGCGCTTCGGATTTTCACGGAGTCCGCGAGTGCCGCTCCGGCGCCTTCTCCTCCGAGATATGGTTTGGCGAGAAACGCCTCATCCTCGGCACCTTTGACACCGCAGAGGAGGCGGCCCGCGCGCACGATGCGGCGGCGTGGCGCCTCCTGAGGCCTCGTTGGGATATAAATTTTCCCGACGTGTCGAGCCAGCGGGCGCAGGATCTCACACCTCTCCCGCGGTTTTTCACCGACGAGGATCGTCGTGTCCACCGGAGACGACAGTGTCGCCTCGCCATCGCCGAGATGAACGTGGAAGCCATGGTGGTGTGGCGCGAACGCTTCCCGCAGGACATCGTCGATGAGTGCCAGTTCTACAAGCAAAAGAGGGCGGAGAGGGACGCGAGGAGGACAGAACGATCCGCCTATCGGGAGGACAAGCGTTCGCGGAAGTATGCCGCTCAATTGAAACTGAAGCTACGAGAAACGTCGGGTTGGGACTTCGAAGACGAGCAGGATGCTGACGCCTACATTCAGACGTCGGAGGAGGACATTACCGAGTCGGAGTCGAAAAACGACGAGTAGTTGGTCTTTTTTTTTATCTGTATACGCTAGAACTATCCATGTATCCATTTTTATCGGCAAAAATAGCCGGCGGCGTCGGCGACGAAGCAGACGGGCGAGGGTGTGCTGTTTGATGTGAAGAGGCCAATGTGCCACCGACCAGCGGGCCCGGTGAGAAAAGAGGGCGAGCGCTCACGTGTCCGTCTTATGTCCGCGCCGACGCAAATCCGGCTCAAAAATGAGCCGGGAATGGGTCGACAGGCGGACGAAAGCAGACGCGCGTCCGTTCGGGTCGGCGCGTTGGGCCGACTTTTCTGTCCACGCCAATCCAAACGAACGGCCGCGGACGAAATCGGTCGCCCCATTGAAATTGCTCTTGTAGTGTCTGTTAGTTGGTGACCATTGGGAACTAGCACACGCTTAATGATGGTCTAAAACACTGAAGCGAAAATATAGTAACTTTAGCATCACTCTCTATATACTAGCAAACGGATCGTTGCTGTTGCTCGGTCATGGAAGGAAACATATGAGACTGCATATGTGGAGTAAGTTTTCCTAACCAAAAGTTAATACGTCTTCAGTTTCTCCAGCGCGGCGATGCGTTTCATACATCCGTCTCAGAGGTGCCAAGCGAAATCACATATAACAGCAGCAGCAAATTAGCAGCGATAAACACCCGTATTTTTATATAGAAAACCCTCCAACTTGGGGTGAAAAACACGAGCCACACAAATCTTCCCCCGCTATAATCAAATGTGAGATACATTAAGTTATTTCTGTAAAGCCACACACACCAGAAGTCGATCCAACTTTTAATGTAGGTTACACAATTGAGACAACACTAGAGACCCTCATACACCAATATGTATGAATCTTCAATCTTGGATGGAAGCAACATGTTTTGAGTCTCAAGAGCTAGGGATGGAAACAATCTCGCCGAAGATGGTATAAACGCAGATTGAAGAAGACAACTGTGGTGGATCAGATCATCACAACCTTTGGAGACAAACCTGATGATGAATTGATGAGTAGCGTAGAACCAGGGTTGGAGACACATACATCTCAAATGTATCTATTTTTTGACCACTTTTGCCACATTTTGTCCTCTAACTCACGTAATTTGGTAAAAACTGAAGGAGCTAACACTTTTCAACACCATTTCTCATATGGTGTTATTTTGCAGAAAATGTCCCAGAAAAAATTCGAAAAATCTTTATAGAAGTTTCAAAAGATATATGACATGGACCCACGAGGGTTGGCCAAGGGGGTGGCCCATAGCCCCCATGTGGCATGGCTACGCGCCCAAGGGTCTTGTCGTGTGGGGCCCACAAGGGCCGCCTCTCGTACAACGCTCACCCATATAAGCCTCCCTGGCCTAAAACGTTAACATGGATTTTTAGTGATTTTTCTTTGAGGCAGAGCCGTCATCTTCTCAAACTTCTTCCCGGAGGGCTGTCTGGAGGTTGGTCTGGCCTCTGAAGAGGGGGGCTTGTAGTCATATTCATCACCAAAGCTTTCTACATCATCGTCGTCATGATCTCCCCACTCATGTGTGAATAATTTCCCTGCAGGCGCATGGGGTGGATGCGAATTGGATGAGACCCCTTATGTAATTGTTGTCAAAACTGTTAGGGTAGATGCCTAGGACCATGTATGTTTTGATATTGACTTTGTTATGCTTAATGTTTGACACTAGGACCCGAGTGCCATGAGTTCAGGGCCGAGCCATATGTGTTTCATGAATATTTATGTGTTGGGATCATACCTGCAAGTTGTATGCACTTATTGTTCTGGACCAAAGACCTCAAAGTGGCAATAATTGGGGTGTCAAAGGGAATGATTGTAACTTGAGGATTACATGTATTTATTAAGTATTAATGCTTTGCTCCGATGCTTTATAAAATGAGTGTATTAATTATCCTTTGTTTCATTAGGATCCCGCTGAAATAGGAGGGCATGACAAAAGATGGTGTACAAGTTCTTATTGCAAGCACGAACAACTACGTCCATAATGCATGCCTCCAAGTGTTGATGAATTTGAGCTAGACTCTTATCACTCTATGTTATCGCTACTACATAATTGATTCTACACATGCAATGTCCCATTATATATACATCACCATGCATGTGTTTTGATCATTGTTGCTCTCTTTAAGATATTTTGTACTCCCTCCATCCCATATTAGTTGCCACTCAAATAGATGTATCCAACAGTGAAATATGTCTAGAAACATATGTTTGAGCGATAGTTAATATGGGACAGAAGGAGTATTTGGCAATTGACGGTAATGTTGCTTTCAGTTACTTTATTATATCAAACTACAATCACTCTATCGCATAAGCTACTAATAAATTCTCGAGGAAGTATTTATTTCCAGGTGTGCTTGATTGCTTATATCTGTGTTGGTAATTCCCTGAAGAGGAGAGGATGATGCAGCACATCAACGGTAAGTATTTCCCTCAGTTATGAAACCAAGGTTATCAATCTAGTACGAGAACTAAGCAACACTATGTAAATAACATCTGCACACAAACCACAAAAACTTGCAACCCAACGCGTAAGAGGGGTTGTCAATATCTCCTCGGTATTGGAATATATTAAATTGTATGAGATTGGATAAATAGATCTAGCAAAAACACAAAATAAAATAAGTAAGCAAAAAGTGCAACAAGGTATTTTTTGGTTTTTTTGATAAATAGATTTGAAAATAATATGATAGGAAAGAGACCCGGGGCTCATAGATTTCACTAGAGGCTTCTCTCAAGAAAATAGCATACGATGGGTAGATAAATTACTGTTGGGCAGTTGATAGAAGAGCAAATAATTATGACGATATCCAAGGCAATGACCATGTATATAGGCATCATGTCCAAGATTAGTAGACCGACTCCTGCCTGCATCTACTACTATTACTCCACACATAGACCGCTATCCAGCATGCATCTAGTGTATTAAGTTCATGGAAAACAGACTAGTACAATAAGAACGATGACATAATGTAGACAAGATATATTCATGTAGGAATAGACCCCATCTTTTTATCCTTAATGGCAGCGATACATGCGTGTCATGTCTCCTTCTGTCACTGAGATTGAGCACCGCAAGATCGATCTCATCACAAAGCACCTCTTCCCATGGCAAGAAAAATCAATCTAGTTGGCCAAACCAAACCAAAGTTTTGAAGAAGAAATACGTGGCTATAACAATCATGCATAAGAGCAACAAAGACTCAAATAATATTCATGGATAGATCTGATGATAAAATCACAATTCATCGGATCCCAACAAACACACCGCAAAAAGTCATTACATCAAATAGATCTCCAAAAACATAGAGGAGAACATTGTGTTGAAGATCAAAAAGACAGAAGAAGCCATCTAGCTACTGCCTACGAGCCCGTAGGTCTGTGGTAAACTACTCACGTGTCATCAGAGGGGCAAGGGTGATGATGAAGAACCCCTCCGTGATCGTTGACCCCTCCGGCAGAGTGCCGAAAAAGGCCTCTAGATTGGATCTCATGGTTCTTGAACTTGCAGTGGCCGGAATTGTGGTTCGTCGACTCCCCTAGGGTTTTTCGGATTTTGGAATATTTATAGAGCCATAGGTCAGTGGAGGGGGTGCTTGTGGGCCCTACTACCCACTAGGGCATGCCTGGGGGCCCTGGCGTGCCCTGGAGCCTAGTGGGCCCCACAGCCCCCCTCTGGTGCACTTCTTGGGCCTGTTGGGTGTCTTCTGGCAGAAAAAATCTCCAAAAATTTTTGTGGGATTTGGACTCCGTTTGGTACTGATGTTCTGCGAAGTAAAAAACAAGGAAAAAATATCAACTGGCACTGGGCACTATGTCAATAGGTTAGTCCCAAAACATGATATAAAGTTGCTAGGAATGAGTATAAAACATCCAAGAATGATACTTTAATAGCATGAAACAATCAAAAATTGTAGATACGTTGGAGATGTATCTGTGCTTAAATTGGAAACTCAACTGCTAAACCTTATAGATATCTTCGTATCTCCTTGTATCGCTTCAATGAATTTGGGTTTGTGATACTTCCCATAGAAGATCATTGTGATTCCCTAAACTTGTGGGTTACAAATGACAGGCCTGAGTGTTTTACTCAATATTTCTAGTGGATATCTTGTTTCTACCAGAAAGTAGAAATTTGTAGATTGTAGGTTTGGCTGCAATCTGCTAGGCAATTTGGAAACTTAGGAATAGGGCATGTTTTCAATTCAAACTTCTTACATGTCTTGTTGAGTTCATATATTATGCCTACTCCTTCATGAACTATTAGGCAAGTCTACAAAATGATGTAGATCGTTCCATCTGAAGGAAATATGCCCTAGAGGCAATAATAAAGTTGTTATTTTATATTTCCTTATTCATGATAAAGGTTTATTATTCATGCTAGAATTGTATCGATCGGAAACCTAATACATGTGTGAATATATAAACAAACACCGTGTCCCTAGTGAGCCTCTACTTGACTAGCTCGTTGATCAAAGATGGTTAAGGTTTCCTAACCATTGACATGAGTTGTCATTTGATAACGGGATCACATCATTAGTAGAATGATGTGATGGACAAGACACGTCCGTTAGCTTAGCATTATGATCGTTCAATTTTATTGCTATTGCTTTCTTCATGTCAAATACATATTCCTTCGACTATGAGATTATGCAACTCCCGGATACCGGAGGAATGCCTTGTTTGCTATCAAACGTCACAACGTAACCGGGTGATTATAAAGATGCTCTACAGGTATCTCCGAAGGTGTTTGTTGAGTTGGCATAGATCGAGATTAGGATTTGTCACTCCGAGTATCGGAGAGGTATCTCTGGGCCCTCTCTATAATACACATCATAAGCTTGCAAGAAAACGACTAAGGAGTTACTCATGAGGTAATGTATTACGGAACGAGTAGATAGACTTGCCGGTAACGAGATTGAACTAGGTATGAAGATATCGACGATCGAATCTCAGGCAAGTAACATACCGATAGACAAAGGGAATAACATATGTTGTCATAACAGTTCGACCGATAAAGATCTTCATAGAATATGTAGGAGCCAATATGGGCATCCAGGTTCCACTATTGGTTATTGACCGGAGAGGTGTCTCGGTCATGTCTACATAGTTCTCGAACCCGTAGGGTCCGCACGCTTAATGTTTGATGTTGGTATAGTATTATATGAGTTATGTGATTTGGTGATTGAATGTTGTTTGGAGCCCCAAATGAGAACACGGACATGACAAGGACTCTCAAAATGGCCGAGAGGTAAAGATTGATATATAGTACGATGGTATTTGGACACCAGAAGTGTTCTAGAGGGTACCGGGTACATATCGGGTCACCAGAAGGGGTTTCGGTCACCCCCGACAAAAGATATGGGCCAAGAGGGGAAACACACCAGCCACAAGGGGCTGGTGCGCCCCCCATATGGGCCAGCCTAAGTGGAGAAGAAAAAGGGGAGGAGGAAAGGAAAGAGAGGGAATAGGATTCCCCCTTCCTTCCCCCTCTCCCCTCTTCCTTCCCCCTTCCCTATACAAGGAAAGGAGGGCAGCACAAGGCAGGGCCCTTAGGGGGCGGAGGCCAAGCCCCAGGGCGCCCTGCCTGCCTCCCCTCCCACACCTATATATATGTGGGGAGGGGGCGCCTCACAAGCACACAACATCAATTGTTAGCCGTGTGCGGCGCCCCCCTCCACAGTTTACACCCCTGGTCATAGTTTTGCGGTACTTAGGCAAAGCCCTGCGAGAGTCACTTCACCATTACCGTCACCACACCGTCATGCTGACAGAACTCATCTACTACCTCGACACCTTTCTGGATCAAGAAGGCGAGGGACGTCACCAAGCTGAACGTGTGCAGAACTCGTAGGTGCCCTACGTTCGGTGCTTGATAGGTAGGAGTTAGAAGAAGTTCGACTACATCAACCGCGTTGTCAAATGCTTCCGCTTTCGGTCTACGTGGGTACGTAGACACACTCCCCCTCCCGTTGATATGCATCTCCTAGATAGATCTTGCATGAGCGTAGGATTTTTTTTGAAATTGCATGCTACGTTTCCCAACAGTGGCATCTGAGCCAGGTCTATGCGTAGATGATATGCACGAGTAGAACACAAAGAGTTGTGGGCGGTGATAGTCATACTGCTTACCACCAACGTCTGATTTTGATTCGGCGGTATTGTGGGATGAAGTGGCCCGGACCAACCTTACATGTCCATGCACATGAGACCGGTTCCACCGACAGACATGCAACTAGTTTTGCATAATGGTGGCTGGCGGGTGTCTGTTTCTCGTACTTTAGTTGAATCGAATTTGACTACGGTAGGTCCTTGAAGAAGGTTAAAATAGCAAACTTGATGAAACACCGTTGTGGTTTTGATGCGTAGGTAAGAACGGGTCTTGCTAGAAGCCCATAGCAGCCATGTAAAACTTGCAACAACAAAGTAGAGGACGTCTAACTTGTTTTTGCATGGCATGTTGTGATGTGATATGGTCAAGACATGATGCAATATACGTTATTGTATGAGATGATCATGTTTTGTAAAAGTTATCAGCAACCGGCAGGAGCCTTATGGTTGTATCTTTATTGTATGAAATGCAAATGCCATGTAATTGCTTTAGTTTATCACTATGCGTTAGCGATAGTTGTAGAAGCAATAGTTGGCGAGACAACCACGATGCAACGAAGGAGATCAAGGTGTCAAGTCGGTGACGATGGAGATCATGACGATGCTTTAGAGATGGAGATCAAAAGCACAAGATGATGATGGCCATATCATGTCACATATTTTGATTGCATGTGATGTTTAACTTTTATGCATCTTATTTTGCTTAGTACAACGGTAGCATTATAAGATGATCCCTTAACTAAAATTTCAAGGTATAAGTGTTCTCCCTGAGTATGCACCGTTGCGACAGTTCGTCGTGTTGAGACACCACGTGATGATCGAGTGTGATAGACTCTACATTCACATACAACGGGTGCAAGACAGTTTTGCACATGCGGAATACTCAGGTTAAACTTGACGAGCCTGGCATGTACAGACATGGCTTCAGAACACTGGAGACCGAAAGGTCAAACGTGAATCATATAGTAGATATGATCAACAAGAGATGTTCACCATTGATGACTACTCCATCTCACGTGATGATCAGAAATGGTTTAGTTGATTTGGATCGCGTATCATTTAGATGACTTGAGGCATGTCTATCTAAGTGGGAGTTCTTAAGTAATTTGATTAATTGAACTTAATTTATCATGAACTTAGTCCTGATAGTATTTGCAAATCTATGTTGTAGATCAATAGCTCGCGATATAGCTCCCTTATTTTTGATATGTTCCTAGAGAAAAACTAAGTTGAAAGATGATAGTAGCAATGATGCGGACTAGGTTTGTGATATGGGGATTATCCTCATTGCTGCACAAAAAAATTATGTCCTTGATGCACCACTAGGAGATAGACCTATTGTAGGAGCAGATGCAAATGTTATGAACGTCTGGCAAGCTCAGTATGATGACTACTTAATAGTTTAGTGCAGCATGCTTTACGGCTTAAAACCAGGACTTCAAAAACATTTTGAATGCCATAGAGCATATGAGATGTTCCAAGAGCTGAAATTGGTATTTCAGACTCATGATCGTGTCGAGAGGTATGAGAGCTCTGACAAGTACTTTGCCTACAAGATGGAGGAGAATAGCTCAGCCAGTGAGCATGTGCTCAAAATGTCTGGGTACTACAATCGCTTGAATCAAGTGGGAGTTAATCTTCCAAATAAGATAGTGATTGACAGAGTTCTCTAGTCACTATCACAAAGCTATTAGAACTTTTAGATAAACTATAATATGAAAGGGATGACGAAAACGATTCCTGAGCTCTTCGCGATGCTAAAATCAGCGAAGGTAGAAATCAAGAATGAGCATCAAATGTTGATGGTTAATAAGACCACTAGTTTCAAGAAAAAGGGCAAGGGAAAGAAAGGGATCTTCAAAACGAATGGCAAGCAAGTTGCCACTCCCATGAAGAAGCCCAAAGCTGGACCCGAGCCCGAAACTGAGTGCTTCTACCGCGGAAATGGTCACTGGAAGCGGAACTGCCCCAAATACTTGGCGGATAAGAAGGATGGCAAAGTGAACAAAGGTATATTTGATATACATGTTATTGACGTGTACCTTACTAGTGTTCATAGTAGCCCCTAGGTATTTGGTACCGGTTTCAGTTGCTAATATTAGTAACTCGAAACAAGAGTTGCAAAATGAACAGAGACTAGTTAAGGGCGAGGTGACGATGTGTGTTGGAAGTGATTCCAAGGTTGATAAGATCACCATCACATACTCTCTACCTTCGGGATTTGTGTTCAAGCTAAATAAATGTTATTTGGTGTTTGCGTTGAGCATGAATATGATTGGATCATGTTTATTGCAATAGGTTATTCATATAAGTCAGAGAATAATTGTTGTTTTGTTTACATGAATAAAACTTTCTATGGTCATACACCCAACATAAATGGTTTATTGAATCTCGATCGTAGTGATACACATATTCATAATATTGATACCAAAAGATGCAAAGTTGATAACGATAGTGCAACATACTTGTGGCACTGCCATTTTGGTCATATTGGTGTAAAGCGCACGAAGAAACTCCATGCAGATGGACTTTTGGAATCACTTGATTATAAATCATTTAATACTTGCGAATCATGACTCATGGGCAAGATGACTAAAAACTCCGTTCTTCGGAACAATGGAGCGAGCTGATGACTTATTGGATATAATACATATCGATGTATGCGGTCTGATAAGTGTTGAGGCACGCGGCGGGTATCGTTATTTTCTGACCTTCACAGATGATTTGAGTAGATATGGGTATATCTACTTAATGAAACACAAGTCTGAAACAGTTGAAAAGTTCAAAGAATTTCAGAGTGAAGTGGAGGATCATCGTAACAAGAAAATAAAGTTTCTATGGTCTGATCGCGGAGGTGAATATTTGAGTTACGAGTTTGGCCTTCATTTAAAACAATATGGAATAGTTTCACAACTCACGCCACATGGAACACCACAGTGTAATGGTGTGTCCGAACATCGTAACCGTACTTTGTTAGATATGGTGCGATCTATGATCTCTCTTACTGACTTACCACTATCGTTTTGGGGTTATGCATTAGAGACAACTGCATTCACATTAAATAGGGCACCATCTTAATCTGTTGAGACGACACCATATGAACTATGGTTTGGCAAGAAACCTAAGCCGTCATTTCTTAAAGTTTGGGGTTGCGACACTTATGTCAAAATGCTTCAACCTGATAACCGCGAAGCCAAATCGGAGAAGTGCGTCTTCATAGGATACCCTAAGGCAACAATTGGGTACACCTTCTACCATAGATCCGAAGGCAAGATCTTTGTTGCCAAGAATGGAACATTTCTAGAGAAGGAGTTTCTCTCGAAAGAAGTGAGTGGGAGGAAAGTAGAACTTGATGAGGTAATTGTACCTTCTCTCGAATTGTAAAGTAGCTCATCACAGAAAACCGTTCCCGCGATGCCTACACCAACTAGATAGGAATCTAATGATGATGATCATGAAACTTCAGATCAAGTTACTACCGAACCTCGTAGGTCAACCAAAGCATGATCCGCACTAGAGTGGTACGGTAATCCTGTTCTGGAAGTCATGTTACTAGATTATGGCGAACCTACGAACTATGAAGAAGCTATGATGAGCCCAGATTTCGATAAATGGCTTGAGGCCATAAAAATCTGAGATATGATCCACGTATGAGAACAAAGTGTGGACTTTGGTGGACTTGCACGATGATCGGCGAGCCATAGAGAATAAATGGATCTTCAAGAAGAAGACTGGCGCTAATGGTAATGTTACTGTCTACAAAGCTCGACTTGTCGCAAAACGTTTTCGACGAGTTCAAGGAGTTGACTACGATGAGACTTTCTCACCTATAGCGATGCTTATGTCTGTCCGAATCAATTTAGCAATTGTCGCATTTTATGATTATGAAATCTGGCAAATGGACGTCAAAACTGCATTTCTTAATGGATTTCTTAAAGAAGAGTTGTATATGATGCAACCAGAAGGTTTTGTCGATCCTAAAGGTGTTAACAAAATGTGCAAGCTCCAGCGATCCATCTATGGACTGGTGCAAGCATTTCGGAGTTGGAATATATGCTTTGATGAGGTGATCAAAGCATATATATGGTTTTATACAGACTTCCAGAGAAGCCTATATTTACAAGAAAGTGAGTGGGAGCCCTATAGCATTTCTGATATTGTATGTAGATGACATATTGTTGATCGGAAATGATATAGAGAATGTCTGGATAGCATAAAATGATACTTGAATAAGAGTTTTTTCAATGAAAGACCTCGGTGAAGTTGCTTATATATTGGACATCAAGATCTATAGGGATAGATCGAGACACTTAATAGGACTTTCACAAAGAACATACCTTGGAATTTTTTTGAAGAAGTTCAAAATAGATCAGTCAAAGAAAAGGTTCTTGTCTTTGTTGCAAGGTATGAAGTTGAATAAGACTCAAAACCTGGCCACAACAGAAGATCGAGAGAGAATGAAAGTCATTCGCTATGCCTTAACCATAGGTTCTATAAAGTATGCTATGTTGTCTACCAGATCTATTGTGTGCCTTGCCATGAGTTTGACAAGGGGGTACAATAGTGATCTAGGAGTAGATCGCTGGACATCGGTCAGAATTATCCTTAGGTACCTAAAGAGGACTAAGGAAATATTTCTCGGTCATGGAGGTGACAAAGAGTTCGTCGTAAAGGGTTACATTGATGCAAGCTTTAACACTGATCCGGATGACTCTGAGTCTGAATCTGGATATATATTGAAAGTGGGAGCAATTAGCTAGAGTAGCTCCGTGCAGAGTATTGTAGACATAGAAATTTGCAAAATGCATACGGATCTGAATGTGGCAGACCCGTTGACTAAATCTCTCTCACAAGAAAAACATGATCACACCTTAGTACTCTTTGGGTATTAGTCACATGGCGAGGTGAACTAGATTATTGACTCTAGTAAACTCTTTGGGTGTTGGTCACATGGCGATGTGAACTATGTGTGTTAAATCACATGGTGATGTGAAATAGATTATTGACTCTAGTGCAAGTGGGAGACTGAAGGAAATATGCCCTAGAGGCAATAATAAAGTTGTTATTATATATTTCCTTATTCATGATAAAGGTTTATTAT
Organism: Triticum aestivum; assembly: GCF_018294505.1. NCBI lineage: Eukaryota > Viridiplantae > Streptophyta > Magnoliopsida > Poales > Poaceae > Triticum > Triticum aestivum. The sequence continues at coordinate 537,621,626 of NC_057809.1, read as the reverse complement.
TCATGCTAGAATTGTATTGATCGGAAACCTAAATACATGTGTGAATATATAAACAAACACTGTGTCCCTAGTGAGCCTCTACTTGTCTAGCTCATTGATCAAAGATGGTTAAGGTTTCCTAACCATGGACATGAGTTGTCATTTGATAACGGGATCACATCATTAGGAGAATGATGTGATGGACAAGACACATCCGTTAGCTTAGCATTATGATCGTTCAGTTTTATTCCTATTGCTTTCTTCATGTCAAATACATATTCCTTCGACTATGAGATTATGCAACTCCTGGATACCGGAGGAATGCCTTGTGTGCCATTGATGTCTACTACACAACCTTCTTCTTGTAGACGTTGTTGGGCCTCCAAGTGCAGAGGTTTGTAGGACAGTAGCAAATTTCCCTTAAGTGGATGACCTAAGGTTTATCAATCCGTGGGAGGCGTAGGATGAAGATGGTCTCTCTCAAGAAACCCTGCAACCAAATAACAAAGAGTCTCTTGTGTCCCCAACACACCCAATACAATGGTAAATTGTATAGGTGCACTAGTTCGGCGAAGAGATGGTGAAACAAGTGGTATATGGATAGTAGATAAAGGTATTTGTAATCTGAAATAATAAAAACAGCAAGGTAACGAATGGTAAAAGTGAGCGTAAACGGTATTGCAATGCTAGGAAATAAGGCCTAGGGTTCATACTTTCACTAGTGCAAGTCCTCTCAACAATACTAACATAATTGGATCATAAAACTATCCGTCAACATGCAACAAAGTGTCACTCCAAAGTCATTAATAGCGGAGAACGAACGAAGAGATTATGGTAGGGTACGAAACCACCTCAAAGTTATTATTTCCAATCAATTCGTTGGGCTATTCCTATAAGTGTCACAAACAGCCCTAGAGTTCGTACTAGAATAACACCTTAAGACATAAATCAACCAAAACCCTAATGTCACCTAGATACTCCAATGTCACCTCAAGTATTCGTGGATATGATTATATGATATGCATCACACAATCTCAGATTCATCTATTCAACCAACACAAAGGACCTCAAAGAGTGCCCCAAAGTTCTACCAGAGAATCACGACGAAAACGTGTGCCAACCCCTATGCATAGGTTCATGGGCGGAACCCGCAAGTTGGTCACCAAAACATACATCAAGTGAATCACGTGATATCCCATTGTCACCACAGATATCCACGGCAAGACATACATCAAGTGTTCTCAAATCTTTAAAGACTCAATCCGATAAGATAACTTTAAAGGGGAAACTCAATTCATTACAGGAGAGTAGAGGGGGGAAGAAACATCATAGGATCCAAATATAATAGCAAAGCTCGTGATACATCAAGATTGTATCACCTCAAGAACACGAGAGAGAGAGAGAGAGAGATCAAACACATAGCTACTGGTACATACCCTCAGCCCCGAGGGAGAACTACTCCCTCCTCGTCATGGAGAGCACCAGGATGATGAAGATGGCCACCGGAGAAGGATTTCCCCCTCCGGCAGGGTGCCGGAACGGGTCTAGATTGGCTTTCGGTGGCTACGGAGGCTTCTGGCGGCGGAACTCCCGATCTATTCTGCGTTCTGGAAGTTTTAGGGTACGTGGAGTTATATAGGCGGAAGAAGTACATCATGGGAGCCACGAGGGCCCCACGAGGCAGGGGGCGCGCCCTAGGGTTGTGGGTGCGCCCCCACCCTCGTGGGCAGCCTGTGTCTCCCCTGACGTGCACTCCAAGTTCCCCTGGGTTGCTTTCCTTCCAACAATAACTTCTCCAGTTGATTTCGTTCCGTTTCGACTCCGTTTGATATTCCTTTTTCTCGAAACACTGAAATAGGCATAAAATAGCAAATCTGGGCTAGGCCTCCGGTTAATAGGTTAGTCCCAAAAATAATATAAAAGTGTAAAATAAAGCCCAATATTGCCTAAAACAGTAGATAATATAGCATGGAGCAATCAAAAATTATAGATACGTTGGAGACGTATCAAGCATCCCCAAGCTTAATTCCTGCTCGCCCTCGAGTAGGTAAATCATAAAAAGATAATTTTTGATGTGGAATGCTAGTTGGCATAATTTCAATGTAATTCTTCTTACTTGTGATATGAATATTCAGATCCGAAAGATTCAAGACAAAAGTTTAATATTGACATAAAAACAATAATACTTCAAGCATACTAACTAAGCAATCATGTCTTCTCAAAATAACATGGCTAAAGAAAGTTATCCCTACAAAATCATATAGTCTGGCTATGCTCTATCTTCACCACACAAAATATTTAAATCATGCACAACCCCGATGATAAGCCAAGAAATTGTTTCATACTTTTGATGTTCTCAAACTTTTCAATCTTCACGCAATACATGAGAGTGAGCCATGGACATAGCACTATAGGTGGAATAGAGTGGTGGTTGTGGAGAAGACAAAAAGGGAGAAGATAGTCTCACATCAACTAGGCGTATCAACGGGCTATGGAGATGCCCATCAATAGATATCAATGTGAGTGAGTAGGGATTGCCATGCAACGGATGCACTAGAGCTATAAGTATATGAAAGCTCAACAAAAGAAACTAGTGGGTGTGCATCCAACTCGCTTGCTCACAAAGACCTAGGGCATTTTGAGGAAGCCCATCATTGGAATATACAAGCCAAGTTCTATAATGAAAGATTCCCACTAGTATATGAAAGTGACAACATAGGAGACTCTTTATCATGAAGATCATGGTGCTACTTTGAAGCACAAGTGTGGTAAAAGGATAGTAGCATTGTCCCTTCTCTCTTTTTCTCTCATTTTTTATATTTTTTTATTTGGGCCTTCTCTTTTTTTATGGCCTCTTTTCTCTTTTTTTTATTTGGGCTTCTTTGGCCTCTTTTATTTATTTATTTTTGTCCGGACTCTCATCCCGACTTATGGGGGAATCATAGTCTCCATCATCCTTTCCTCACTGGGACAATGCTCTAATAATGATGATCATCACACTTTTGTTTACTTACAGCTCAAGAATTACAGCTCGATACTTAGAACAAGATATGACTCTATATGAATGCCTCCGACGGTGTACCGGGATGTGCAATGACTCATGAGTGACATGTATGGAAGAATTATGAATGGTGGCTTTGCCACAAATACGATGTCAACTACATGATCATGCAAAGCAATATGACAATGATGGAGCGTGTCATAATAAACGGAATGGTGGAAAGTTGCATGGCAATATATCTCGGAATGGCTATGGAAATGCCATGATAGGTAGGTATGGTGGCTGTTTTGAGGAAGGTATATGGTGGGTTTATGGTACCGGCAAAAGTTGCGCGGTACTAGAGAGGCTAGCATGGTGGAAGGGTGAGAGTGCGTATGATCCATGGACTCAACATTAGTCATAAAGAACTCACATACTTATTGCAAAAATCTATTAGTTATCGAAACAAAGTACTACGCTCATGCTCCTAGGGGGGGTAGATTGGCAGGAAAAGACCATCGCTCGTCCCCGACCGCCACTCATAAGGAAGGCAATCAATAAATAAATCATGCTCCGACTTCATCACATAACGGTTCACCATACGTGCATGCTACGGGAATCACAAACTTCAACACAAGTATTTCTCAAATTCACAACTACTCAACTAGCATGACTCTAATATTACCATCCTCATATCTCAAAACAATCATCAAGCATCAAACTTCTCTTAGTATTCAACACACTCATAAGAGAATTTTACTATTCTTCTTGTATACCTAGCATATTAGGATTATTTAAGCAAATTACCATGCTATTAAGACTCTCAAAATAATATAAGTGAAGCATGAGAGTTCATCTATTTCTTCAAAATAAAACTACCACCATGCTCTAAAAGGACATAAGTGAAGCACTAGAGCAACAACAAACTACTCCGAAAGATATACGTGAAGATCAATGAGTAGTTGAATAATTATGCAGCTATGTGAAGACTCTCTAACATTTAAGAATTTCATATCTTGGTATTTTATTCAAACATCAAGCAAAGCAAAATAAAATGACATCTAATAATAGCAAACATCATGTGAAGAAGTAAAAACTTAGGATCAACCGATACTAACCGATAATTGTTGAAGAAGAAAGGTGGGATGCCAACCGGGGCATCCCCAAGCTTAGATTCTTGAGACTTCTTGAAATATTATCTTGGGGTGCCTTTGGCATCCCCAAGCTTGAGCTTTTGTGTCTCCTTAATTCCTCTCATATCACAGTCTCCCTAAATCTCAAAAGCTTCATCCACACAAAACTGAACAAGGACTCGTGAGATAAGTTAGTATAAACCATTGAAAAAACCTTATCATACTCTACTGTATCAAATCACTAAAATTATTATTCAACATTGCATACTAAATGCCTCTTCATATTTAATAGTCCTATCGTCAAATAGAATCATTAAAGAAGCAAACATATGCAAACAATGCAAACATAACAGCAATCTTCCTAAACAGGATAGTCTGTAAAGAATGCTGCAACATCCATACTTCGCTACCTCCAAAAATTATGAAAGAAAGTTCCCACTGTAGTAAATTTATCAGATCTTAATATGCAAAAGGTTTCAACATTTTATCACATTCTGAATTTTCTAGGGAATTATTGCAACAGCGGTAAACTTTCTGTTTTCAAACAGCAACATGTATACTTGTAACATAGGCATAGTAAAGGCTATCAATGCCACTTTTATTGAAATAAAAGATGAAAAACATTGTTCTAAATAACATCAAGCAAATGAAAACAAAATAAATTGACGCTCCAAGCAAAACACATATCATGTGGTGAATAAAAATATAGCTCCAAGTAAAGTTACCGATGGAAGTGGATGAAAGAGGGGATGCCTTCCGGGGCATCCCCAAGCTTAGGCTCTTGGTTGTCCTTGAATATTACCTTGGGGTGCATTTGGCATCCCCAATATTAGGCTCTTGCCACTCCTTATTCCATAGTCCATCGAATCCTTACCCAAAAGTTGAAAACTTCACAACACAAAACTTAACAGAAAACTCGTAAGCTCCGTTAGTATAAGAAAGTAAATCACCACTTCAAGGTATTGTAATGAACTCATTCTTTATTTATATTGGTGTTAAACCTACTTTATTCCATCTTATCTATGGTTTATAAACTATTTTACTAGCCATAGATTCATCAAAATAAGTAAACAACACATGAAAAACAGAATCTGTCAAAAACAGAATAGTCTGTAGTAATCTGGATCAAACGTATACTTATGGAACTCATAAAATTCTAAAATAAATTGATGGACCTGAGGAATTTATCTATTAATCATCTGCAAAAATAATTAACTAAATATCACTCTCCAAATAAAAATGGCAGCAATTCTCATGAGCGCTAAAGTTTCTGTTTTTTACAGTATGATCAACAAGACTTTCCCAAAGTCTTCCCAAAGGTTCTACTTGGCACAAACACTAATTAAACATATAAAACCACATCTAAACAGAGGCTAGATATATTATTTATTATTAAACAGGAACAAAAATTAAGGAGCTAAAATAAAATTGGGTTGCCTCCCAACAAGCGCTATCGTTTAATGCCCCTAGCTAGGCATGATGATTTCAATGATGCTCACATGAAGAATAAGAATTGTAACATAAGGAGAGCATCATGAAGAATATGACTAGCACATTTAAGTCTAACGCACTTCCTATGCATACGGATTTTGTGAGCAAACAACTTATGGGAACAAGAATCAACTTGCTTAGGAAGGTAAAACAAGCATAACTTCAAAACTTTAAGCACATAGAGGGGAAACTTGATATTATTGCAATTCCTACAAGCATATGTTCCTCCCTCATAATAATTTTCAGTAGCATCATGAATGAATTCAACAATATAACCAGCACCTAAAGCATTCTTTCCATGATCTACAAGCATAGAAAATTTACTACTCTCCACACAAGCAAAATTCTTATCATGAATAATAGTGGGAGCAAACTCAACAAAATAACTATCATGTGATTGAAAATTAAGATCAAGATGACAAGTTTCATGGTTATCATTATTCTTTAAAGCATACGTGTCATCACAATAATCATCATAGATATGAGGCATGCTTTCATCATAATAAATTTGCTCATCAAAACTTGGGGGACAAAAAATATCATCTTCATCAAACATAGCTTCCCCAAGCTTGTGGCTTTGCATATCATTAGCATCATGGATATTCAAGGAATTCATACTAACAACATTGCAATCATGCTCATCGTTCACATATTTAGTGCCAAACATTTTATAGATTTCTTCTTCTAGCACTTGAGCACAATTATCCTTTCCATCATACTCACGAAAGATATTAAAAAGGTGAAGCGTATGAGACAAACTCAATTCCATTTTTTATAGTTTTCTTTTATAAACTAAACTAGTGATAAAACAAGAAACTAAAAGACTTGATTGCAAGATCTAAAAATATACCTTCAAGCACTCACCTCCCCGGCAACGGCGCCAGAAAAGAGCTTGATGTCTACTACACAACCTTCTTCTTGTAGACGTTGTTGGGCCTCCAAGTGCAGAGGTTTGTAGGATAGTAGCAAATTTCCCTCAAGTGGATGACCTAAGGTTTATCAATCCGTGGGAGGCGTAGGATGAAGATGGTCTCTCTCAAGCTACCCTGCAACCAAATAATAAAGAGTCTCTTGTGTCCCCAACACACCCAATACAATGGTATATTTTATAGGTGCACTAGTTCGGCGAAGAGATGGTGAAGCAAGTGGTATATGGATAGTAGATAAAGGTATTTGTAATCTGAAATAATAAAAACAGCAAGGTAACGAATGATAAAAGTGAGCGTAAACAGTATTGCAATGCTAGGAAATAAGGCCTAGGGTTCATACTTTCACTAGTGCAAGTCCTCTCAACAATACTAACATAATTGGATCATAAAACTATCCCTCAACATGCAACAAAGAGTCACTCCAAAGTCACTAATAGAGGAGAACGAACGAAGAGATTATGGTAGGGTACGAAACCACCTCGAAGTTATTCTTTCCAATCAATCTGTTGGGCTATTCCTATAAGTGTCACAAACAGCCCTAGAGTTCGTACTAGAATAACACCTTAAGACACAAATCAACCAAAACCCTAATGTCACCTAGATACTCCAATGTCACCTCAAGTATCCATGGGTATGATTATACGATATGCATCACACAATCTCAGATTCATCTATTCAACCAACACAAAGGACCTCAAAGGGTGCCCCAAAGTTCTACCGGAGAATCACGACGAAAACGTGTGCCAACCCCTATGCATATGTTCATGGGCGGAACCCACAAGTTGGTCACCAAAACATACATCAAGTGAATCATGTGATATCCCATTGTCACCACAGATATCCACGGCAAGACATACATCAAGTGTTCTCAAATCTTTAAAGACTCAATCCGATAAGATAACTTCAAAGGGGAAACTCAATGCATTACAAGAGAGTAGAGGGGGGAAGAAACATCATAGGATCCAAATATAATAGCAAAGCTTGCTATACATCAAGATCATATCACCTCAAGAACACGAGAGAGAGAGAGAGATCAAACACATAGCTACTGGTACATACCCTCAGCCCCGAGGGAGAACTACTCCCTCCTCGTTATGGCGAGCATCGGGATGATGAAGATGCCCACCGGAGAAGGATTGCCCCCTCCGGCAGGGTGCCGGAACGGGTCTAGATTGGCTTTCGGTGGCTACGGAGGCTTCTGGCGGCAGAACTCCCGATCTATTCTGCGTTCTGGAAGTTTTAGGGTATGTGGAGTTATATAGGCGGAAGAAGTACGCCAGGGGAGCCACGAGGGCCCCATGAGGCAGGGGGCACGCCCTAGGGGGGTGGGCGCGCCCCCCACCCTCGTGGGCAGCCCGTGTCTCCCCTGACGTGCACTCCAAATTCCATGGGTTGCTTTCCTTCCAACAATAACTTCTCCAGTTGATTTCGTTCCATTTCGACTCCGTTTGATATTCCTTTTTTCTCGAAACACGGAAATAGGCATAAAACAGCAAATCTGGGCTGGGCCTCCGTTTAATAGGTTAGTCCCAAAAATAATATAAAAGTGGAAAATAAAGACCAGTATTGCCTAAAATAGTAGATAATATAGCATGGAGCAATCAAAAATTATAGATACATTGGAGACATATCGGCCATCAAATGTCACAGCGTAACTGGATGATTATAAATATGCCCTACATGTATCTCTGAAGGTGTTTGTTGAGTTGTCATAGATCGAGATTAGGATTTGTCACTCCGAGTATTGGAGAGGTATCTCTGGGCCCTCTCAGTAGTACACATATTATAAGCTTGCAAGAAAACGACTAAGGAGTTAGTCACGAGGTGATGTATTACGGATCGAGTAAAGAGACTTGCCAGTAACAAGATTGAACTAGGTATGAATATACCGACGAATCTCGGGCAAGTAACATACCGATAGACAAAGGGAATAACGTATGTCGTCATAACGGTTCGACCGACAAAGATCTTCGTATAATATATAGGAGCCAATATGGGAATCTAGGTTCCGCTGTTGTTTATTGACCGGAGAGGTGTCTCGGTCATGTCTACATAGTTCTCGAACCCGTAGGGTCCGCACGCTTAACGTTCGATGACTATATAGTATTATATGAGTTATGTGATTTGGTGACCGAATGTTGTTCGGAGTCCCGGATGAGATCACAGACATGACGAGGAGTCTCAAAATGGTCGAGAGGTAAATATTGATATATAGTATGATGGTATTCGGACACCTAAGTGTTCCGGAGGGTACCGGGTACATATCGGGTCACCGGAAGGGGTTCCGGGCACCCCCGACAAAAGATATGGGCCTTATGGGCCAAGAGGGGAAACACACCATCCACAAGTGGCTAGTTCCCCCCATATGAGCCGGCCTAAGTGCAGAAGGAAAAGGGGAGGAGGAAAGAAAAGAGAGGGAATGGGATTCCACCTTCCTTCCCCCTCTCCCCTCTTTCCTTCCCACTTCTATATACAAGGAAAGGGGGCGCAGAGCAAGGCAGGGCCCCTAGGGGGCGGTGGCCAAGCCCTAGGCCGCCCTGGCTGCCTCCCTCCCCCACCTATATATATGTGGGGAGGGGTGCCTCACAAGCACACAACATCAATTGTTAGCCGTGTGCGGCCCCCCTCCATAGTTTAGACCCCCGATCATAGTTTTGCGGTGCTTAGGCGAAGCCCTGCAAGAATCACTTCACCAACACCGTCACCATACCGTCGTGATGACGGAACTCATCTACTACCTCGACACCTTGCTGGATCAAGAAGGCGAGGGACATCAGTGAGCTGAACGTGTGTAGAACTCGGAGGTGTCGTACGTTTGGTGCTTGATCGGTCGGAGCTAGAAGAAGTTCGACTACGTCAACCACGTTGTCAAATGCTTCCGCTTTCGGTCTATGAGGGTACGTAGACACACTCTCCCCCTCGTTGCTATGCATCTCCTAGATAGATCTTGCGTGAGTGTAGGAAACTTTTTGAAATTGCAAGCTACGTTTCCCAACACCATCTTGGAGCAAGGACCTCCTGCTTTGCAAAGGACAGTGTTGGCGCAACATGATGATGGACGTGGAGAGCTTTGTTGTGCTGCTTTAATGATCACTGATGGGGTTGTAGATGTTGGGGTGAATCCCAAATATGCGATGGAGGAGGATTAATTATCTTGAGCTACCTTTTAACATGCTACTGGTGCAAGATGGATGCTTGTGTCTTAGGGAAACTGTCTGATCCCGGTGGTTTTCGCTTGAGCTGATTTGGGCTGGGAGGGGGGTTGACTAACAACCTCCCCCCTGCCGCCATGTAATATTTTGGATCCTGTTGCTTTAGAATTTCCCCTAGTTTCACTAAATTGCCTTAGGAAGCGACATCTCTTTTACTCTTTGCACCAGGATGCTTTCCTTTTTGCCCTTTCCCATTATCAATATGATAGTGGAACTCGGTCCTTTTTATGGGATCATATGATAGAAAAAAACATTGTCATATAATGAGATCCGAATTAGAATCCCTTTTAACTATCATTTTAATAATGAGATCTAAAAAATAGGAGTTTGAAGTGTTTGAGTTTATTTTTTGAAACTCGACGGAAATTAACATTCATCATACTTTGTTTTGATGGAATTTCTTCATAGGCTAGGGAGCTCCCACATCACATTAATAAGTCGAGAGTTGGCCAAAATTATAAAGAAAAACATATCCGAAACCATATATAGCAAGGTTTATTAATGGAAAACCAGCGAACACCCGAACTCCCCAGTCACACTACCTAGCTAGACTAAGTGATTTTTTGGTTTATTTATTTCTAGAAAAATAACGAAACATCGTTAGACCAGTATTTTGGTACACGAAGTCCTGATTAAATATTTTCAAAACAACACTAAAAATTTAGACACCCCATTAAAACCAAATTAAACCTCTTTGAAACAATGAATAGTCCCATAAAATAGATACTATGGGAACCAGGTGAAACTTCATTTAACTCTTTTAACTAAAACATGAATGATACTACAAACATTTAAAGATTCTTTCAGATATGTTCAAACCTAAATAGAAACCCTAGTGAAATACATAATGAACATGACTGTGTGCATATGCAAATTACATGGTTGCTGCAAAATGAGTTACTTACCCGAGACTCTGACATTTCCAAATTCCGTCTAGTTTCCTTGCATGGGTTCACTAACCTTGGAGCTACATAATGATAAAAGACTAAAACTCAAGGTGTCTGTTGTAGAAGAGGTGCTAAGCTTGTAAGGGCATAGGCTGTGTTAAGCCTGAGACATCCAACTAGTTGTGGGCTTGCTTTTGGAGAAGTAAAAATGACTTACAATACTCATTTTGGCAATTTCAGGTGGAACCACTTTAAAAAATGTTCCCACATTGTCCGCATGACATGGGCGGCCTACTAATCCACTTTCCCAGCGACCCTCTCCCCGAGTGTCCTCCCTCGCCGGTGTCGGGCTTTCCTACGTGGCCGACGGCGGGGGCTGGACTTTGTTCCTGTTATTTTTTCAAAGGCATGTGGCGATGTATATGCGATGGCTTGATGTGAATGTGGTTATGGTGCAGCTATAGCATTTCTTGGCTGGGCACGGGCTATGGCATGCCTTACCAATCCTTGGGGACATCAGGCTACAGCGCGCGCCCAAGAGGTAGAGGAAATGGTGGGGAGCATCACCACCTGATACGTTCATTTTGCACCATCTTTTCCTACTATTATTTATGATATTTTTTATGCATGATAATGCTATTTGGAGTAATTATAATGCCTTTTCTCTCACAATTTGCAAGGTACACACAAAGAGGGAGAATTCCGACAGCTAGAAATCTGGACCTGGAAAAGCTACGTCAGGCTACCTATTCTGCACAACTCCAAACAAGCTGAAACTTCACGAAGAATTTTTATGGAATATATGATGAATATTGGAGCAAATAAGTGAAGGAAATATGCCCTAGATGAAATAATAAAGTTATTATTTATTTCATGATAAATGTTTATTATTCATGCTAGAATTGTATTAACCGGAAACATAATACATGTGTGAATACATAGACAAACATAGTGTCACTAGTGTGCCTCTACTTGACTAGTTCATTGATCAAAGATGGTTAAGTTTCCTAACCATAGACATGAGTTGTCATTTGATCAATGGGATCACATCATTAGGAGAATGAGGTGATTGACTTGACCCATTCCGTTAGCTTAGCACTTGATCGTTTTTGTTTACTGTTATTGCTTTCTTCATGACTTATACATGTTCTTATGACTATGAGATTATGCATCTCCCGAATACTAGAGGAACACTTTGTGTGCTACCAAATGTCACAACGTAACTAGGTGATTATAAAGGTGCTCTCCAAGTGTCTCCGATGGTACTTGTGGAGTTGGCATAGATCAAGATTAGGATTTGTCACTCCGATTGTCGGAGAGGTATCTCTGGGCCCTCTCGGTAATACACATCACTATAAGCCTTGCAAGCAATACAAATAATGAGTTAGTTGCGGGATAGTGCATTACAGAACGAGTAAAGAGACTTGCCGGTAACGAGATTGAACTAGGTATTGGGATACCGACGATCGAATCTCGGGCAAGTAACATACCGATGAAAAAGAGAACAATGTATAGTGTTATGCAGTTTGACCGATAAAGATCTTCGTAGAATATGTAGGAACCAATATGAGCATCCAGGTTCTGCTATTGGTTATTGACCAGAGACATGTCTCGGCCATGTCTACATACTTCTCGAACCAGTAGGGTCCGCACGCTTAAAGTTCTGTGATGATCGGTTTTATGAGTTTATATGTTTCGATGTACCGAAGGTAGTTCGGAGTCCCGGATATGATCACGGACATGACGAGGAGTCTCGAAATGGTCGATACATAAAGATTGATATATTGGAAGCCTACATTTGGACATCGGAAGAGTTCCAGGTAAAATTAGGATTTTACCGGAGTATCGGAAGGGTTACCGGAACCCCCCGGGGGCTAATGGGCCTTGTTGGGCCATAAGGGAAAGAGAAAGGGGCCGGACTAGGGAAGGCAGCGCGTCCCCTCCCTCTGGTCCGAATTGGACTAGGAGAGGGGGCGCCCCCTTTCCTTCTCTTTGTTCCTCTTCCTTTCCCCTCCTAGTAGGAGTAGGAAAGGGAGGAATCCTACTCCTACTAGGAGGAGGATTCCGCACCAACAAGGGCAGGCCGGCCTCCCCCTTGCTCCTTTATATACAGGGACAGGGGGCACCTCTAGACACACAAGTTGATCACAAAGATCTCTCCCAGCCGTGTGCGGTACCCCCTCCACCATAACCCACCTTGGTCATACTGTAGCGGTGTTTCGGCGAAGCCCTGCTGCGGTAGCTTCATCAACATCATCACCACACCGTCGTGCTGAAGAAACTCTTCCCCGAGCTCTACTGGATCGTGAGTTCGCGGGACATCACCGAGCTGAAAGTGTGCTGAACGTGGAGGTGCCGTATGTTCGGTACTGAGGATTGGCCGATCGTGAAGACATACGACTAGATCAACCGCATTGTCATAACGCTTCCGCTAAACGGTCTACGAGGGTACGTGGATGACACTCTCCCCTCTCGTTGCTATGCATCACCATGATCCTGTTTGTGCGTAGGAATTTTTTTTGAAATTACTACGTTCCCCAACAGTGGCATCCGAGCCAGGTTTTATGAGTAGATGTTATATGCACGAGTAGAACACAAGTGAGTTGTGGGCGATACAAGTCATACTGCTTACCAACATGTCATACTTTGGTTCGGCGGTATTGTTGGATGAAGCGGCCCGGACCGACATTACGCGTACGCTTACGCGAGACTGGTTCTACCGACGTGCTTTGCACATAGGTGGCTGGCGGGTGTCTGTTTCTCCAACTTTAGTTGAACCGAGTGTGGCTACGCCCGATCCTTGAGAAGGTTAAAACATCATTAACTTGACGAACTATCATTGTGGTTTGATGCATAGGTAAGAACGGTTCTTGCTCAGCCCGTAGCAGCCACGTAAAACTTGCAACAACAAAGTAGAGGATGTCTAACTTGTTTTTGCAGGGCAAGTTGTGATGTGATATGGTCAAAACATGATGCTATATTTGTTGTATGAGATGATCATGTTTTGTAACGGTGTTATCGGCAACTGGCAGGAGCCATATGGTTGTTGCTTTATTGTATGTAATGCAATCGCCCTGTAATTGCTTTACTTTATCACTAAGCGGTAGCGATAGTCGTAGAAGCAATAGTTGGCGAGACGACAACGATGCTACGATGGAGATCAAGGTGTCGCACCGGTGATGATGGTGATCATAACGGTGCTTCGGAGATGGAGATCACAAGCACAAGATGATGATGGCCATATCATATCACTTATATTGATTGCATGTGATGTTTATCCTTTATGCATCTTATTTTGCTTTGTTTGACGGTAGCATTATAAGATGATCTCTCACTAAATTTCAAGATAGAAGTTTTCTCCCTGAGTATGCACCGTTGCCAAAGTTCATCATGCCGAGACACCACGTGATGATCGGGTGTGATAAGCTCTACGTCCATCTACAACGGGTGCAAGCCAGTTTTGCACACGCAGAATACTCGGGTTAAACTTGACGAGCCTAGCATATGCAGATATGGCCTTGGAACACTGAGACCGAAAGGTTGGGCGTGAATCATATAGTAGATATGATCAACATAGTGATGTTCACCATTGAAAACTACTCCATTTCACATGATGATCGGTTATGTTTTAGTTGATATGGATCACGTGATCACTTAGATGATTAGAGGGATGTCTATCTAAGTGGGAGTTCTTAAGTAATATGATTAATTGAACTTAAGTTTATCATGAACTTAGTACCTGATAGTATTTTGCTTATCTATGTTGTTGCAGATAGATGGCCCGTGATGTTGTTCCATTGAATTTTAATGCGTTCCTTGAGAAAGCAAAGTTGAAAGATGATGGTAGCAATTACACGAACTGGGTCCGTAACTTCAGGATTATCCTGATTGCTGCACAGAAGAATTATGTCCTGGAAGCACCTCTAGGTGCCAGGCCTGCTGCTAATGACGTTAAGAACGTCTGGCAGAGTAAAGCTGATGACCACTCGATAGTTCAGTGTGCCATGCTTTATGGCTTACAACCAGGACTTCAACGACGTTTTGAACGTCATGGAGCATATGAGATGTTCCAGGAGTTGAAGTTAATATTTCAAGCAAATGCCCAGATTGAGAGATATGAAGTCTCCAATAAGTTCTATAGCTGCAAGATGGAGGAGAATAGTTCTGTCAGTGAGCATATACTCAAAATGTCTGGGTATCATAATCACTTAACTCAATTGGGAGTTAATCTTCCTATTGATAGTGTCATTAACAGAGTTCTTCAATCACTACCACCAAGCTACAAAAGCCTCGTGATGAACTATAATATGCAAGGGATGAATAAGACAATTCCCGAGCTCTTCGCGATGCTAAAGTCTACGGAGGTAGAAATCAAAAAGGAGCATCAGGTGTTGATGGTTAACAAAACCACCAGTTTCAAGAAAAAGGGTAAAGGGAAGAAGAAGGGGAACTTCAAGAAGAACAACAAGCAAGTTGCTGCTCAAGAGAAGAAACCCAAGTCTGGACCTAAGCCTGAGACTGGGTGCTTCTACTGCAAACAGACTGGTCACTGGAAGCGGAACTGCCCCAAGTATTTGGTGGATAAGAAGGATGGCAAGGTGAACAAAGGTATATGTGATATACATGTTATTGATGTCTACCTTACCAGAGCTCGCAGTAGCACCTGGGTATTTGATACTGGTTCTGTTGCTAATATTTGCAACTCGAAATAGGGACTACAGATTAAGCGAAGACTGGCTAAGGACGAGGTGACGATGCACGTGGGAAATGGTTCCAAAGTCGATGTGATCGCCGTCGGCATGCTACCTTTACATCTATCTTTGGAATTAGTTTTAGACCTAAATAATTGTTATTTGGTGCCAGTGTTGAGCATGAACATTATATCTGGATCTTGTTTAATGCGAGACGGTTATTCATTTAAATCTGAGAATAATGGTTGTTCTATTTATATGAGTAATATCTTTTATGGTCATGCACCCTTGAAGAGTGGTCTATTTTTGATGAATCTAGATAGTAGTGATACACATATTCATAATATTGAAGCCAAAAGATGCAGAGTTGATAATGATAGTGCAACTTATTTGTGGCACTGCCGTTTAGGTCATATTAGTGTAAAGCGCATGAAGAAACTCCATACTGATGGACTTTTGGAATCACTTGATTATGAATCACTTGGTACTTGCGAACCATGCCTTATGGCCAAGATGACTAAAACGCCATTCTCCGGAACAATGGAGCGAGCAACAGACTTGTTGGAGATCATACATACTGATGTATGTGGCCAGATGAATATTGAGGCTCGCGGCGGGTATCGTTATTTTCTCACCTTCACAGATGATTTAAGCAGATATGGGTATATCTACTTTATGAAACATAAGTCTGAAACATGTGTAAAGTTCAAAGAATTTCAGAGTGAAGTGGAAAATCATCGTAACAAGAAAATAAAGTTTCTATGATCTGATCGTGGAGGAGAGTATTTGAGTTACGGGTTTGGTCTACATTTGAAACAATGCAGAATAGTTTCGCAACTCACGCCACCTAGAACACCACAATGTAATGGTGTGTCCGAACGTTGTAATCGTACTTTACTAGAGATGGTGCAATCTATGATGTCTCTTATTGATTTACCGCTATCTTTTTGGGTTATGCTTTAGAGACGACTGCATTCACGTTAAATAGGGCACCAGCAAAATCCGTTGAGACGACACCTTATGAACTATGGTTTGGCAAGAAACCAAAGTTGTCATTTCTTAAAGTTTGGGGCTGCGATGCTTATGTGAAAAAGCTTCAACCTGATAAGCTCGAACCCAAATCGGAGAAATGTGTCTTCATAGGATACCCAAAGGAAACTATTGGGTACACCTTCTATCACAGATCCAAAGGCAAGACATTCGTTGATAAGAATGGATCCTTTCTAGAGAAGGATTTTCTCTCGAAAGAAGTGTGTGGGAGGAAAGTAGAACTTGATGAGGTAACAGTACCTGCTCCCTTGTTGGAAAGTAGTTCGTCACAGAAACCTGTTCCTGATACGTCTCCAACGTATCTATAATTTTTGATTGTTCCATGCTATTATTTATCAACTTGGATGTTTTATATGCATTTATATGCTATTTTATATGATTTTTGGGACTAACCAATTAACCTAGTGCCCCGTGCCAGTTTTTGTTTTTTCCTTGTTTTAGAGTATCATAGAAAAGGAAAATCAAACGGAGTCCAATTGACCTGAAACTTCACAGAACTTATTTTTGGACCAGAAGAAGCCCACGGAGTATCGGAGATGGACCAGAAGAGTCCCAGGCTGCCCACGAGGGTGGGGGGCGCACCCCCCTGCCTCATGGCCAGCCCGGAGGTCCACCGACGTACTTCTTCCTCCCATATATACCCATATACCCTAAAAACTTCGAGGAGCATAATAGATCGGGAGTTTCGCCGCCAGAAGCCTCTGTAGCCACCGAAAACCAATCTCCTGCCGGAGGGGGTATCCCTCTCCGGTGGCCATCTTCATCATCCCCGCGCTCTCCATGATGAGGAGGGAGTAGTTCTCCCTCGGGGCTGAGGGTATGTACCAGTAGCTATGTGTTTGATCTCTCTCTCTCTCTCTCGTGTTCTTGAGGTGATACAATCTTGATGTATCGCGAGCTTTGCTATTATAGTTGGATCTTATGATGTTTCTCCCCCTCTACTCTCTTGTAATGGATTGAGTTTTCCCTTTGAAGTTATCTTATCGGATTGAGTCTTTAAGGATTTGAGAACACTTGATGTATGTCTTGTGTGGGATACCCGTGGTGACAATGGGGTATTCTATTGATCCACTTGATGTATGTTTTGGTGATCAACTTGTGGGTTCCACCCATGAACCTAAGCATAGGGGTTGGCACACATTTTCGTCTTGACTCTCCGGTAGAAACTTTGGGGCACTCTTTGAAGTACTTTTGTGTTGGTTGAATAGATAAATCTGAGATTGTGTGATGCATATCGTATAATCATACCCACAGATACTTGAGGTGACATTAGGGTTTTGATTGATTTGTGTCTTAAGGTGTTATTCTAGTACGAACTCTAGGATAGATTGAACGGAAAGAATAGCTTCATGTTATTTTACTATGGACTCTTGAATAGATCGATCAGAAAGGATAAATTTGAGGTGGTTTTGTACCCTACCATAATCTCTTCGTTTGTTCTATGCTATTAGTGACTTTGGAGTGACTGATACGTCCATTTTGCATCATGCTTTTATATCGATATTTATCGCATTATGGACTGTTATTTCACTTTATGTCAGAATACTTATGGCTATTTTCTCTTATTTTACAAGGTTTACACAAGGAGGGAGAATGCCGGCAGCTGGAATTCTGGTCTGCAAAAGGAGCAAATATTAGAGACCTATTCTGCGCAACTCCAAAAGTCCTGAAACTCCACGGAACATCTTAAAAGAAATAAAGAAAAATCCACGCCAAAGATGAAGGCCAGGGGGCCCACACCCTAATCACGAGGGTGGGGGGCGCGCCCCCCTACCTCGTGGGCCCCCTGGTGGCTCTCCGATGCCCATCTTCTCCTATATGAGGTCTTTCGATGAAAAAAATAGGAAGGAACTTTTCCGGACGAGACTCAGCCGCCGCGAGGCGGAACCTTGGAGGATCCAATCTAGAGCTCCGGTAGAGTTGTTCTGCCGGGGATACTTCCCTCCCGGAGGGGGAAATCATCACCATCGTCATCACCAATCCTCCTCTCATCGGGAGAGGGCAATATCTATCAACATCTTGACCAGCACCATCTCATCTCCAAACCCTAGTTTATCTATTGTATCCAATTCTTGTCTCAAAGTCCGGGATTGGTGCTAGTAGGTTGCTAGTAGTGTTGATTACTCCTTGTAGTTGATGCTAGTTGGTTTATTTGGTGGAAGATCATACATTCAGATCCTATATGCATATTATTACCCCTCTGATTATGAACATGAATATGCTTTGTGAGTAATTACGTTTGTTCCTGAGGACAAGGGAGAAGTCTTGCTATTAGTAGTCATGTGAATTTGGTATTCGTTTGATATTTTGATAAGATGTATGTTGTCTAGCCTCTAGTGGTGTTATGTGAACGTCGACTACATAACACTTCACCATTATTTGGGCCTAGAGGGAGGCATTGGGAAGTAATAAGTAGATGATGGGTTGCTAGAGTGATAGAAGCTTAAACCCTAGTTTATGCGTTGCTTCGTAAGGGGCTGATTTGGATCCATATGTTTCATGCTATGGATAGGTTTACCTTAATACTTTTGTGGTAGTTGCGGATGCTTGCAATAGAGGTTAATCATAAGTGGGATGCTTGTTCAAGTAAGAACAGCACCCAAGCACCGGTCGACCCACATATCAAATTATCAAAGTATCGAACGCGAATCATGTGAATGTGATGAAAACTAGCTTGACGATATTCCCATGTGTCCTCGGGTGCGCTTTTCCTATTATAAGAGTTTGTCCCAGCTTGTCCTTTGCTACAAAAGGATTGGGCCATCTTGCTGCACTTTATTTACTTTTGTTACTTGTTGCTCGTTACAATTTATCCCGTCACAAAACTATCTGTTACCACTTATTTCAGTACTTGCAGAGAATACCTTGCTGAAAACCGCTTATCATTCCCTTCTGCTCCTTGTTGGGTTCGACACTCTTACTTATCGAAAGGACTAGATAGATCCCCTATTCTTGTGGGTCATCAAGACTCTTTTATGGCGCCCTTGCCGGGGAGTGTAGCACCTTTGGTAGGTGGAATTTGGTAAGGAAAAATTTATATAGTGTGCTGAAATTTACTGTCACTTGTTACTATGGAAAGTAATTCTCAGAGGGGCTTGTTCGGGGTATCTTCACCCCGTCCACTAGAGCAAAAAGTTGCTCCTCAACCTACTGAACCTATTGAAAATGAAATTCCTTATGAGTATCCTTCGGGTATGATAGAAAAACTGCTAGCTAATCCTTTTATAGGAGATGGAACAAAGCATCCTGATGAGCACTTAATATATGTGGATGAAGTTTGTGGATTATTTAAGCTTGCAGGTATACCCGATAATGTTGTGTAACACCCCGGATGTAACTTTCCCAATTTGTACTCCAACTCTTGCCGTTTCCAGCGTTAAGTTATTTTATTTTCTCGGGTTCGGGTCTTTGTCTCCGTGTGTTGTTGTCGTTTCCATGCATCTCATATCATGTCATCATGTGCATTGCATTTGCATACGTGTTCGTCTCATGCATTCGAGCTTTTTCCCCGTTGTCCGTTTTGCATTCCGGCGCTTCGTTCTCCTCCGGTGGTCTTTTGTAGCTTTCTTTCGTGTGTGGGGATTAAACATTTCCGGATTGGACCGGGACTTGCCAAGCGACCTTGTTTTACTACCGGTAGACCGCCTGTCAAGTTTCGTATCATTTGGACTTTGTTTGATACTCCAACGGTTAACCGAGGGACAAAAAAGGCCTCGTGTGTGTTGCAGCCCAACACCCCTCCAATTTGGCCTAAAACCCACCTAAGCCTTCTCCATCATCTAGAATGTTCGATCACGATTGCGTTGCCGAAAACCGCATCTCATTTGGACTCTCCTAGCTCCCTCTATGCCTATATAAAGGCCTCTCCCCGAAAATCCGGATCCCCCTCGTCCAAAACCCTAAAAAAAATCGTCTCTGCGCCGGCCGGACACGTCCGCCTGGGCCGGACGCTTCCGCCGCCGCCAACCGGGAGCTACCACATGGCGCCCCCGTGACCACATCCCCGCCGGCCCGCTCGGCCCAGCCGGGGCCCCCGCGGCCCGAAGCCGCCATCCGCCGCCGCCGCCGCCGCGCCAGGGCGCCTCCCCGCCGCCCGAGCGCGCCGCCTCCTTCTCCGAGCCGCCGCCGCCCGGCGTCCACCGGCCGCCGCGCCACCGCGGATCCCGGCCGCCGCCGGCGGCGGCGGCGGCGCCTCCCACCTCCGGCCAGATCCGGTCGAGGAGCGACCGGATCCGGCGACCTCGACCTCGCCGGCCGCCGTCTTCGTCATCTCCGGCGAGCAGCGCCACCGCCTCGTTTTGCATGCCGGGTCAAACCCTAGATCCGGAGGTCAAAATTCTACTAAGTCCCCGTCTCTTTCAGTTTCAAGTGCCCATGTTCATTGTGCCGTAACTTTGCATCCGCACCTCCGATTCATGCATATAGCATATCAAAATGTTCATCTCGGAGAGTACATCATTTCATTCCATTGCATCATTTTCATTTGAGTTCATCTTGATGCCCGAAATGCTGTTAGAAGAGGGCTACTTGAGAAAATTGTCAGATCTGCTACTCCTTTTAGCTTTTTGTCATTTTTGCCATGATTATTGTGTGCATGATATGCTCATGAGTTCTACATATGTTTTGTTAAGGGTTTTGTCATCTTTCCAGAGGTGCAACCCATGTATTTTTGTGATGGGTATGGTGACTAGCACAAGCTTGCAAAGTGGTGCACTTGGTAATTCTGATTTCAAGGACTTAGCATTTCCACTAAGTCCTTGAGCTGTTTATCTCATATGACCATATGTTCATGTTGTTTCCTAGTGATCCGTGCCTCTTTTGAGGATGATTAGTAAGGATGTTTTATTAATCTTGTAGTGATTTATCCATCCATGTCTTTGTTTGCAATTATGGAGCACCCTACCTTGAGTCAATCGAGCTCTACTTTTGCTACTTCGTGAATCTGGGCAGATCGTCTACTTGTTAGCGATTTTGCCGATGATGTTGTAGTTGATCCGTGCATGCTATGTTATTTTTCTTGCCATGTCTAGCTCGCATTTTGTGTATTCTTAATGGGTGTATGCTTGTATTATCTTGACTTGCTCCGTAGTGAGTGCATCGAGCTCGTAAACATGCCTACTTGAGATATGTTTCAGCCTATGCCAGTTTTCACTAAGTCTAAAAACTGATTATGTTTTTGCTATGTTCACATGCTTGCAATTGTATTTTCTGATCCCTTTTGGCTCAAGGTCACTAAGGGACTTTTGTTAAGCTCTTTGAGTAGCTCCATGCCATGCTTTACTTTGCCATGTTCAGGCCCTGTAGCATGTAGTTTTGTTGCTCCGAAGAGTGCTACCTGATCTGAAATTCCAGACAAGTGTTAATTTCACCAAGTCTGAAATCTGTTTGCCATATGCTTTTTTGCCATGCTTGTTTGAACCTGTTAATGGATGAATTGGCCATAGCTCAGTGCTAGATTTTTGTTAAGCATCATGAATGCATCCCTGCCATGTATTTTGTTGTCATGTTTGGGTGCTGTAGCATGTTCATCTCGTTGCATTTAGATGGCTACTTGCTGTAAATCGCAGACCGGTGTCATATTTGAATTGCTTGCCATTTCCAAACCGTAACTCCGATTCTGGCGTTCTTTATGTTGTTTTCAAGCGGTTTCATCTCATCTTTCCAATGGCACACTTGGATTCCCAAGTTGAGGCCAGGGTCATGCATTCCTTGTCACATCTTGCATATGCATCCCGCATCGCATCTCGCATAGCATACCATCTTTGCATCATGTTGTTTGAGTTGCACGTGGTTGATTTGTGTCCTTGTTGCTTGTTTGTCTTGTTTGGGTAGAGCCGGAAGACGAGTTCGCTAACAAGGAGCCCGTTGAGTTTGCTTTCGAGGATCCAGTCAACTCTGACAACTGTGCATGCAAGATGATCATACCCTCGAAATCACTACTATCTTTGCTATGCTAGATTGCTCGCTCTTTTGCTATGCCAATGCTATGATGCCTACCACTTGCTTTCAAGCCTCCCAATTGCCATGTCAAACCTCTAACTCACCATGTTCCTAGCAAACCGTTGATTGGCTATGTTACCGCTTTGCTCAGCCCCTCTTATAGCGTTGCTAGTTGCAGGTGAAGATTGGAGGCCGTTCCTTGTTGGAACATTTATTTTACTTGTTGGGATATCATTATATTATCTTGTTATCTTAATTCATCTATATACTTGGTAAAGGGTGGAAGGCTCGGCCTCTCGCCTAGTGTTTTGTTCCACTCTTGCCGCCCTAGTTTCCGTCATATCGGTGTTATGTTCCCGGATTTTTGCGTTCCTTACGCGGTTGAGTTATAATGGGAACCCCTTGATAGTTCGCCTTGATTAAAGCTTTTCTAGCAATGCCCAACCTTGGTTTTTACCATTTGCCACCTAGCCTCTTTTCCCTTGGGTTTCCAGAGCCCGAGGGTCATCTTATTTTAACCCCCCCCCGGGCCAGTGCTCCTCTGAGTGTTGGTCCGACCGAGTAGACTGTGGGGCCACCTCGGGGAAACTTGAGGGTTGGTTTTACTCGTAGGATGTCTCATCTGAGTGTGCCCTGAGAACGAGATATGTGCAGCTCCTATCGGGATTTGTCGGCACATTCGGGCGGTGTTGCTGGTCTTGTTTTAACCTGTCGAAGTGTCTTGAAGAACCAAGATACCGAGTCTGATCGGAACCTCTTGGGAGGAGGTCTATTCCTTCATTGACCGTGAGAGCTTGTCATGGGCTAAGTTGGGACTCCCCTGCAGGGATTTGAACTTTCGAAAGCCGTGCCTGCGGTTATGGGCAGATGGGAATTTGTTAATGTTCGGTTGTAGATAACTTGAACCTTAATTTAATTAAAATGAATCAACTGAGTGTGTTACCGTGACGGCCTCTTCTCGGCGGAGTCCGGGAAGTGGACACGGTGTTGGAGTAATGTTTGCGCAGGTTGTTCTCTAGTTTCTCGCTCGCGCTTTGCCTCCTCTTCTCGCTCTCTCTTGCGAACAGGATAGCCACCATATTTGCTAGTCGCTTGTTGCAGCTCCACATATTTACCTTGCCTTACCTATAAGCTTAAATAGTCTTGATCGCGAGGGTGCGAGATTGCTGAGTCCCTGTGGCTCACAGATTACTATTACACCAGATGCAGGGCCTGATGATTCCACTCCAGGTGACGCGCTCGAGCTCAAGTGGGAGTTCGACGAGGATTCTCAATGTTACTATGTTTCCTTTCCTGATGATCAGTAGTGGTGCCTAGTTGGGGGTGATCGGGACCGTGTCGCTTGTTGGGTTATCTTTTATTTTGGCGCCGTAGTCGGGCCATGAGTGTTTGGTTGATGTAATGTTATTTATGTACCTTGATTGATGTGGCGAGTGTAAGCCAACTATGTTATCTCCCCTTTTATTATCTATATTACATGGGATGTTGTGAAGATTGCCTAACTTGCGACATATGCCTTCAATGCGATTATGCCTCTAAGTCGTGCCTCGACACGTGGGAGATATAGTCGCATCGAGGGTGTTACATGTTGCTAAGAAGAAGGTCTTCCCTTTATCTTTGAAGGGAGACACGTTGATATGGTATAGGCTATGTGATGATATGAGATCATGGGACTATAAAATATTGAAGCTGGAATTTCATCAAAAGTATTACCCTATGCATCTTGTTCATCGTGATCACAATTATATATATAATTTCTGGCCTCGCAAAGGAGAAAGCATCGCTCAAGCTTGGGGGAGGCTTAAATCAATGTTATATTCATGCCCCAATCAGGAGCTCTCGAGAGAAATAATTATGCAAAGTTTTTATGCTCGGCTTTCTAAAAACAATCGCACCATGCTCGATACTTCTTGTGCTGGCTCTTTTATGATGAAGACTATTGAATTCAAATGGAATTTATTGGATAGAATTAAATGCAACTCTGAAGATTGGGACCTCGACGAAGGTAAGGAGTCAGGTATGATGCCTAAGTTTGATTGTGTTAAATCTTTTATGGAAACTGATATTTTCTGTAAGTTTAGCACTAAATATGGACTTGATTCTGAGATAGTAGCTTCTTTCTGTGAATCTTTTGCTACTTATGTTGATCTCCCTAAGGAGAAGTGGTTTAAATATCATCCTCCCATAGAAGTAAAAGTAGCTGCACCTATTAAAGTTGGAGAAAAGACTGTCACTTATAATGATCCTATTGTTCCTACTTCTTACATTGAGAAACCACCTTTCCCTATTAGAATAAAGGATCATGCTAAAGCTTCAACTCTTGTTCGTAAAAGCAATATTAGAACTTATACACCTCCTGAGCAAGTTAAAGTAGAACCTAATATTGCTATTGTTAAAGATCTCTTGTCTGATAATATTGACGGGCATGTTATTCAGTTCGAAGGTGAAACTGCTAGAATTGCTAAACCTTGTGATAAGGATAAACATAGACCTGTGGTAGGCATGCCTGTTATTTCTGTTAAAATAGGAGATCATTGTTATCATGGCTTATGTGATATGGGTGCTAGTGCTAGTGTTATACCTCATGACCTATACAAAGAAATTAACAATGAAATTGCACCTGTTGAGTTAGAAGATATTGATGTTACTATTAAACTTGCTAATAGAGATACTATTGCACCAATTGGAATTGTTAGAGATGTTGAAGTCTTGTGTGGGAAAACTAAATATCCTGCTGATTTTCTTGTTCTTACTTCTCCGCAAGATAGCTTTTGTCCAATTATATTTGGTAGACCCTTCTTAAATACTATCAATGCTACCATAGACTGCACTAAGAATATTGTTACTGTTGGTTTGGATGATATGGTTCATGAGTTTAATTTCTCTAAATTTAGTAAACAACATCGTGAGGAAGAATTACCTAGTAAGGATGAAATTATTGGTCTTGCTTCTATTGCCGTACCTCCTAGTGATCCTTTAGAACATTATTTGCTAGACCATGAAAATGATATGTTCATGAATGAAAGAAGGGAAATAGATGAAGTATTCTTTAAACAGGAACCTATTCTGCATCACAACTTGCCTGTTGAAATTTTAGGGGATCCTCCTCCACCCAAGGGTGATCTCGTGTTTGAGCTTAAACCGTTGCCTGATAATCTTAAATATGTTTATCTTGATGAAAAGAAGATATATACTGTTATTATTAGTGCTAACCTTTCAGAGCATGAAGAAGAAAGATTATTGAAAACTCTGAAGTAGCACCATGCTGCTATTGGATATACTCTTGATGATCTTAAGGGCATTAGTCCCACTCTATGTCAACATAAAATAAATTTGGAAGCAGATGTCAAACCAGTTCGTGATCCTCAACGACGTCTGAATCCTAAAATGAAAGAAGTGGTAAGAAAAGAAATACTAAAGCTTCTGGAGGTAGGTATAATCTATCCCGTTGCTGATAGTGAGTGGGTAAGTCCTGTCCATTGTGTCCCTAAGAAGGGAGGTATTACTGTTGTTCCTAATGATAAAGATGAATTGATTCCACAAAGAATTATCACAAGTTATAGGATGGTAATTGATTTCCACAAATTAAATAAAGCTACTAAGAAAGATTATGCAAACATACACACTATTGCTTTCTAGATGGTTATTCTGGTTTCTCTCAAATACCTGTGTCGGCTAGAGATCAATCAAAGACTACTTTTACATGCCCTTTTGGTACTTTTGCTTATAGACGTATGCCTTTTGGTTTATGTAATGCACCTGCTACCTTTCAAAGATGCATGATGGCTATATTCTCTGACTTTTGTGAAAAGATTTGTGAGGTTTCCATGGACGACTTTTCTGTCTATGGTTCCTCTTTTGATGATTTCTTGAGCAATCTTGATCGAGTTTTGCAGAGATGTGAAGAAACTAATCTTGTCTTGAATTGGGAAAAGTGCCACTTTATGGTTAATGACGGTATTGACTTGGGGCACAAAGTTTCTGAAATAGGTATTAAAGTTGATAAAGCCAAGGTTGATGCTATTGAAAAGATGTCGTGTCCCAAGGACATCAAAGGTATAAGAAGTTTCCTTGGTCACGCTGGATTTTATAGGAGGTTCATTAAGGACTTCTCAAAAATTTCTCGGCCTCTGACTAATTTATTGCAAAAAGACATACCATTTGTCTTTGATGATGATTGTGTAGAAGCATTTGAAATACTTAAGAAAGCATTAGTCTCTGCACGTGTTGTTCAGCCACCTGATTGGAACCTACCCTTTGAAATTATGTGTGATGCTAGTGATTATGCTGTAGGTGTTGTTCTAGGGCAAAGAGTTGATAAGAAATTAAATGTTATTCATTATGCTAGTAAGACTCTAGACAATGCTCAAAGAAATTATGCTACTACTGAAAAAGAACTCTTAGCAGTTGTATTTGCTTGTGATAAGTTCATATCTTATATTGTTGATTCTAAAGTAACTATTCAAACTGATCGTGCTACTATTAAATATCTTATGGAAAAGAAAGATGCTAAACCTAGACTTATTAGATGGGTTCTCTTTCTACAAGAATTTGATTTGCATATTGTTGATAGAAAGGGAGCTGAGAACCCCGTTGCAGACAACCTGTCTAGGTTAGAAAATATTCTTGATGACCCACTACCTACTAATGATAACTTTCCTGATAAACAATTAAATGTTTTAAGTACTTCTCGTAGTACTCCATGGTATGCTGATTACGCTAATTATATTGTTGCTAAATTTATACCACCTAGCTTCACATACCATCAAAAGAAAAAGTTCTTCTATGATTTAAGACATTACTTTTGGGATGACCCACATCTTTATAAGGAAGGAGTAGATGGTGTTATTAGACGTTGTGTACCTGAGCATGAACAGGAATAGATCCTACGCAAGTGTCATTCCGAGTCTTATGGAGGACACCACGCTGGAGATAGAACTGCACATAAGGTATTGCAATCTAGTTTTTATTGGCCTACTCTCTTCAAGGATGCCCATAAGTTTGTCTTGTCTTGTGATGAATGTCAAAGAATTGGTAATATTAGTATACATCAAGAAATGCCTATGAATTATTCTCTTGTTATTGAACCGTTTGATGTTTGAGGCTTTGATTATATGGGACCTTTTCCTGCCTCTAATGGATACACACATATTCTAGTTGCTGTTGATTACGTTACTAAGTGGGTAGAAGCTATTCCAACTAGTAGTGCTGATCATAACACTTCTATTAAAATGCTTAAGGAAGTTATTTTCCCGAGGTTTGGAGTCCCTAGATATTTAATGACTGATGGTGGTTCACACTTTATTCATGGTGCTTTCCGTAAATGCTTGCTAAATATGATGTAAATCATAGAATTGCATCTCCTTATCACCCACAGTCTAGTGTTCAAGTAGAGTTGAGCAATAGAGAGCTCAAATTAATTTTGCAAAATACTGTTAATAGGTCTAGAAAGAATTGGTCTAAGAAACTTGATGATGCATTATGGGCTTATAGAACCGCATACAAAAATCCTATGGGTATGTCTCCGTATAAAATGGTCTATGGAAAAGCATGTCACTTACCTCTCGAACTAGAACATAAGGCATATTGGGCTATTAAAGATCTTAACTATGATTTTAAACTTGCCGGTGAAAAGTGGTTATTCGATATTAGCTCACTTGATGAATGGAGAACCCAAGCTTATGAAAATGCCAAGTTGTTTAAAGAAAAAGTTAAAAGATGGCATGACAAAAGGATACAAAAGCGCGAGTTTAATGTAGGTGATTATGTATTGCTATACAACTCTCGTTTAAGATTTTTTGCAGGAAAACTTCTCTCTAAATGGGAAGGCCCCTATGTTATCGAAGAGGTCTATCGTTCCGGTGCAATAAAAATCAACAACTTCGAGGGCACAAATCCGAAGGTGGTAAACGGTCAAAGAATCAAACATTATATCTCAGGTAATCCCATAAATGTTGAAACCAATATTATTGAAACCGTAAACCCGGAGGAATACATAAGGGACACTTTCCGGAAGGTTTCAGACTCCGAAAAGGAATAGGTATGTGATACGGTAAGTAAACCGACTCCAAAACAATTTTTAAGGCAATATTTCTCCGTTTTAGAATATTTAGAAAAATAGAAAAATATGTAGCAGTCCGGGAAGGACACGAGGGCCCCACGAGGGTGGTGGGCGCGCCCTACCCCCCTAGGCGCGCCCCCTACCTCGTGAGCACCTCGTGTGCCTTCCGGACTCCGCTTTCTTGCACATTACGTATTTTGGTCAGTAAAAATTCATTATATATTCTCTTGAAGGTTTTGACTCCTGTATCACGCAAACCTCCTCTGTTCTTGTTTCGAGCTATTTTCTGTCAAAGTTTTCCAGGCTAGGCATCATGTCGTCTCCCTCCTCCAACAATGGTGACAATGATGCTTGGCTAATGAAGATAGATCTGAAGAGGGAAGAACCCACGAAGGTCAACAAGGATGAAAGGATCAAGAAAGCCACGGAGGATCAAGCTCCAGCAGCAGAAGACACCCTTCAAATTGATCATAACCTTCTTACCCCAACTGAGATTGAAGCTTTCAAGATGATTGAGTTAGCTCGTGTTCAAAACAAGTATCTCAAACAAGAAAATATTTTGTTGAAGGAGCATATTGTCGCACTCAAGGGCATTATTCGCAAGCTGGAGGACCTCTTACGCTCGATGTGCGATTATCCATCACCTCCACCTTCTTCACCAACCAAGGAGACATGATAACATGGGTATGGGCACTCCCCTTGGCAACTGCCAAGCTTGGGGGAGGTGCCCCGGTATCGTATCACAATCACAACTCTTATCTTTACCGTTTTTCTTAGTTCAATCCTATTAGTAGTATCTTGATCTAGTAGAATAGAGTTTATGGCATGATCTAGTTTTGAGTTTTGCTTTATGATCTCTCTATGTAATCGAGTCCGTGAGCTATATATAATTAAGATTAGTGTTGAGTCAAGGGCTTGATTATTTTGCCATGATCTTGGGTGAATAAAAGAAAAGAGAAAAAGAATAAAAAGAAACAAAAAGTTCATATTGATCTTATTGAGAGTAATGACTTCACATAGAAAGAGTATGATGATTAAAAGTTGTTGGGAGTTGGCAGACATAGCTTTGGTCATTGTTGCAATTAATAGGAAGTAATAAGGAAAGAGAGGTTTCACATATAAATATATTATCATTGACATCTTTTATGATTGGGAGCACTCATTAAAATATGACATGCTAAAGAGTTGATGTTGGACAAGGAAGACAACGTAATGAGTCATGTCTTTCTTATATCTGAGATAAAGTATGTTCTCATGGATCCTCTAAATTGTTGAGCTTGCCTTTCCCCTCATGCTAGCCAAATTCTCAGCACCAAGTAGAAATACTACTTGTGCTTCCAAATATCCTTAAACCAGTTTTGCCATGAGAGCCCACCATATCTACCTATGGATTGAGTAAGATCCTTCAAGTAAGTTGTCATTGGTGCAAAGCAATAAAAATTGCTCTAAATATGTATGATTGATTGGTGTGGGAGAAATAAGCTTTATACGATCTTGTGATGTGAAAGTAATAAAAGCGACGGACTGCATAATAAAGGTTCATATCACAAGGGGCAATATAAAGTGACGTTCTTTTGCATTGAGATTTTATATATCCAACCATAAAAGCGCATGGCAACCTCTGCTTCCCTCTGCGAAGGGCCTATCCTTTATTATTATCTTCTACCTTATGCAAGAGTCATGGTGATCTTCACCTTGTCTTTTTCATTTTATCCTTTGGCAAGCTCAGCATGTTGGAAAGAACATGATATATATATATATATATATATCTAATTGGATGTAGGGGAGCATGAACCATTATTGTTGACATTACCCTTGAGGTAAAGTTGTGGGGCAAAACTATAAGCCCCTATCTTTCTCTGTGTCCGATTAAAACTCCGTAACCACAAGTATCGTGTGAGTGTTAGCAATTATGGAGGACTAAATGATAGTTGAGTATGTGGACTTGCTTTTTAGCTCTGACACAGACTCTTTCCGATGTTATGATAAATTGCAATTGCTTCAATGACTGAGATTATAGTTTGTCGGAGCCCAATAAGGTTTATGATTTATACTTTTGCATTGTGAATAGATCATCACTTGAACATAAGTAATCATACGATAAAATCTATATATGTTGCTGTTATGAGAATAATCATGATACCTTCATGTCCGTATTTTACTTTTATCGACGCCTCTACCTCTAAACATGAGGACATATTTATTGTTATCGGCTTTTCGCTTGAGGACAAGCGAGGTCTAAGCTTGGGGGAGTTGATACGTCCATTTTGCATCATGCTTTTATATCGATATTTATCGCATTATGGATTGTTATTTCACTTTATGTCACAATACTTATGGCTATTTTCTCTTATTTTACAAGGTTTACACAAGGAGGGAGAATGTTGGCAGCTGGAATTCTGGTCTGGAAAAGGAGAAAATATTAGAGACCTATTCTGCGCAACTCCAAAAGTCCTGAACTCCACGGAATGTATTAAAAGAAATAAAGAAAATCCACGCCAAATATGAAGGCCAGGGGGCCCACACCCTTCTCACGAGGTTGGGGGGCGCCCCCCTAGGGCGCGCCCCCTACCTCGTGGACCCCCTGGTGGCTCTCCGATGCTCATCTTCTCCTATATGAGGTCTTTCGATGAGAAAGAATAGGAAGGAACTTTTCCGGACGAGACTCAGCCGCCACGAGGCGGACCCTTGGCGGATCCAATCTAGAGCTCCGGCAGAGCTGTTCTGCCGGGGATACTTCCCTCCTGGAAGGGGAAATCATCACCATCGTCATCACCAACGCTCCTCTCATCGGGAGAGGGCAATCTCCATCAACATCTTCACCAGCACCATCTCATCTCCAAACCCTAGTTTATCTCTTGTATCCAATTCATGTCTCAAAGTCCGGGATTGGTGCTAGTACGTTGCTAGTAGTGTTGATTACTCCTTGTAGTTGATGCTAGTTGGTTTATTTGGTGGAAGATCATACGTTCAGATCCTATATGCATATTATTACCCCTCTGATTATGAACATGAATATGCTTTGTGAGTAATTATGTTTGTTCCTGAGGACAAGGGAGAAGTCTTGCTATTAGTAGTCATGTGAATTTGGTATTCATTTGATATTTTGATAAGATGTATGTTGTCTAGCCTCTAGTGGTGTTATGTGAACGTCGACTACATACACTTCACCATTATTTGGGCCTAGAGGAAGGCATTGGGAAGTAATAAGTAGATGATGGGTTGCTAGAGTGATAGAAGCTTAAACCCTAGTTTATGTGTTGCTTCGTAAGGGGCTGATTTGGATCCATATGTTTCATGCTATGGTTAGGTTTACCTTAATACTTTTGTTGTAGTTGCGGATGCTTGCAGTAGAGGTTAATCATAAGTGGGATGCTTGTTCAAGTAAGAACAGCACCCAAGCACCGGTCCACCCACATATCAAATTATCAAAGTATCGAACGCGTATCATATGAACGTGATGAAAACTAGCTTGACGATATTCCCATGTGTCCTCGGGAGCGCTTTTCCTATTATAAGAGTTTGTTCCGGCTTGTCCTTTGCTACAAAAGGATTGGGCCATCTTGCTGCACTTTATTTACTTTTGTTACTTGTTGCTCATTACAATTTATCCCGTCACAAAACTATCTGTTACCACTTATTTCAGTACTTGCAGAGAATACCTTGCTGAAAACCGCTTATCATTCCCTTCTGCTCCTCGTTGGGTTCGACACTCTTACTTATCGAAAGGACTACGATAGATCCCCTATACTTGTGGGTCATCAGTGACTCTTTGTTGCATGTTGAGGGATAGTTATATGATCCAATTATGTTATTATTGCTGAGAGAACTTGCACTAGTGAAAGTATGAACCCTAGGCCTTGTTTCAACGCATTGCAATATCGTTTGTGCTCACTTTTATCATTAGTTACCTTGCTGTTTTTATATTTTCAGATTACAAATACCCATATCTACTATCCACTTGTATGACCATCTCTTCGCCGAACTAGTGCACCTATACAATTTACCATTGTATTGGTTGTGTTGGGGACACAAGAGACTCTTTGTTATTTGGTTGCAGGGTTGCTTGAGAGAGACCATCTTCATCCTACGCCTCCCAGGGATTGATAAACCTTAGGTCATCCACTTGAGGGAAAGTTGCTACTGTCCTACAAACCTCTGCACTTGGAGGCCCAACAACGTCTACAAGAAGAAGGTTGTGTAGTAGACATCAGTTCCTGTGACACCTACACCAATTAGTGAGGAAGCTGATGATGATGATCATGAAAGTTCAGATCAAGTTACTACCGAACCTCGTAGGTCAACCAGAGCAAGATCCGCACCAGAGTGGTACGGTAATCCTGTTCTGGAGGTCATGTTACTTGACCATGACGAACCTACAAACTATGATGAAGTGATGATGAGCCCAGATTCTGCAAAATGGCTTGAGGCCATGAAATCTAAGATGGGATCCATGTATGAGAACAAAGTGTGGACTTTGGTTGACTTGCCCGATGATCGGCAAGCCATCGAGAATAAATGGATTTTCAAGAAGAAGACAGACACTGACGGTAATGTTACTATCTACAAAGCTCGACTTGTTGCGAAAGGTTTTCGAAAAGTTCAAGGAGTTGACTACGATGAGACCTTCTCACCCGTAGCGATGCTTAAGTCCGTCCGAATTATGTTAGCAATTATGGCGTTTTATGATTATGAAATTTGGCAAATGGATGTAAAGACTGCATTCCTATATGGATTTCTGTAAGAAGAGTTGTATATGATGCAACCTGAAAGTTTTATCGATCCAAAGGGAGCTAACAAAGTGTGCAAGCTCCAGCGATCCATTTATGGACTGGTGCAAGCCTCTCGGGGTTGGAATAAATGTTTTGATAGTGTGATCAAAGCATATGGTTTTATACAGACTTTTGGAGAAGCCTGTATTTACAAGAAAGTGAGTGGGAGCTCTGTAGCATTTCTAATATTATATGTGGATGACATATTGTTGATTGGAAATGATATAGAATTTCCGGATAGCATAAAAGGATACTTGAATAAGAGTTTTTCAATGAAAGACTTCGGTGAAGCTGTTTATATATTGGGCATCAAGATCTATAGAGATAGTTCAAGACGCTTAATTGGACTTTCACAAAGCACATACCTTGATAAAGTTTTGAAGAAGTTCAAAATGGATCAAGCTAAGAAAGGGTTCTTGCCTGTATTACAAGGTGTGAAGTTGAGTAAGACTCAATGCCCGATCACTGCAGAAGATAGAGAGAAAATGAAAAGTGTTCCCTATACTTCAGCCATAGGCTCTATCATGTATGCAATGCTGTGTACCAGACCTGATGTGTACCTTGCTATTAGTCTAGCTGGGAGGTACCAAAGTAATCCAGGAGTGTAAAACTGGACAGCGGTCAAGAACATACTGAAGTACCTGAAAAGGACCAAGGATATGTTTCTCGTATATGGAGGTGACAAAGAGCTGATCATAAATGGTTACGTTGATGCAAGCTTTGACACTGATCCGGTCGATTCTAAATCGCAGGCCGGATACGTGTTTATATTAAACGGTGGAGCTATCAGTTCGAGCAGTTCTAAATAGACCGTCGTGGCGGGATCTACATGTGAAGCGGAGTACATTGCTGCATCGGAAGCAGCGAATGAAGGAGTCTGTATGAAGGAGTTCATATCCGATCTAGGTGTCATACCTAGTGCATCGGATCCAATGAAAATCTTTTGTGACAATACTGGTGCAATTGCCTTGGCAAAGGAATCTAGATTTCACAAGAGAACCAAGCACATCAAGAGACGCTTCAACTCCATCCGGGATCAAGTCCAGGTGGGAGGCATAGAGATTTGCAAGATACATACGGATCTAAATGTTGTAGACCCGTTGACTAAGCCTCTTCCACGAGCAAAACACGATCAACACCAAAGCTCCATGGGTGTTAGAATCATTACTGTGTAATCTAGATTATTGACTCTAGTGCAAGTGGGAGACTGAAGGAACATTTATCGTTACTGGCAAGTATCTTTACTCGTTCCGTTACTGGCAAGGATCCTCTTGGTAATACACATCAATATAAGCCTTGCAAGCAATACAACTAATGAGTTAGTTGCAGGATAGTGCATTACGGAACGAGTAAAGATACTTGCCAGTAACGAGATTGAACTAGGTATTGGGATACCGACGAACGAATCTCGGGCAAGTAACATACCGATGACAAAGAGAACAACATATAGTGTTACGCGGTTTGACCGAGAAAGATCTTCGTAGAATATGTAGGAACCAATATGAGCATCTAGGTTCCGCTATTGGTTATTGACCGGAGACATGTCTCGGTCATGTCTACATAGTTCTCGAACCCGTAGGGTCCGCATGTTTAAAGTTTTGTGGCTTTCGGTTTTATGAGTTTATATGTTTCGATGTACCGAAGGTAGTTCAGAGTCCCGGATATGATCACGGACATGACGAGGAGTCTCGAAATGGTCAAGACATAAATATTGATATATTGGAAGCCTACATTTAGACATCGGAAGAGTTCCAGGTAAAATCGGGATTTTACCGGAGTACTGGAGGGGTTACCGGAACCCCCCGGGGGCTAATGGGCCTTGTTGGGCCATAAGGGAAAGAGAGAGGGGCCTACCTAGGGCAGGCAACATGCCCCCTACCTCTGGTCTGAATTGGACTAGGAGAGGGGGGTTGGCGCCCCCCTTTCCTTCTCTTTCTTCCCCTTCCTTCCCCCTCCTAGTAGGAGTAGGAAAGGGAGGAATCCTGCTCCTACTAGGAGGAGGATTCCTCCTCCTGGCGCACCAACAAGGGCCAGCTGGCCTCCCCCTTGCTCCTTTATATACAGGGTCAGGGTGGCACCTCTAGACACACAAGTTGATCACAAAGATCTCTCCCAGCCGTGTGCGGTGCCCCCCTCCACCATAATCCACCTCGGTCATACTGTAGAGGTGTTTAGGCGAAGCCCTGCTGCGGTAGCTTCATCAACATCGTCACCACACCGTCATGCTGACGAAACTCTTCCCTGAGCTCTACTGGATCGTGAGTTCGCGGGATGTCATCGAGCTGAATGTGTGCTGAACGCGGAGGTGTCGTACGTTCGGTACTGAGGATCGATCGATCGTGAAGACGTACGACTACATCAACTGCATTGTCATAACGCTTCCGCTTAACGGTCTACGAGGGTACGTGGATGACAGTATCCCCTCTCATTGCTATGCATCACCATGATCCTGCGTGTGCGTAGGAATTTTTTTAAATTACTACGTTCCCCAACAATAAGTACAAGAGGAGGCCCACCAGGTGGGCACAATCCACCTGGGCGCGCCAGGGGCCCAGACGCGCCCTGGTGGGTTGTGCTCACCCAGGCCCACCTCCGGTGCCCATCTTCTGGTATATAAGTCATTTTGACCTAGAAACAATAAGGGGAGGACTTTCGGGACGGAGCGCCACCGTCTCGAGGCAGAACTTGGGCAGGAGCACTTTTGCCCTCCGGTGGAGCGATTCCACCACGGGGACTTCCCTCTCGGAGGGGAAATCATCATCATCATCACCAACAACTCTCCCATCTTGGGGAGGGCTATCTCCATCAACATCTTCAACAACACCATCTCATCTCAAACCCTAGTTCATCTCTTGTGTTGAATCTTGTTACCGGAACTATAGATTGGTGCTTGTGGGTGACTAGTAGTGTTGATTACATCTTGTAGTTGATTACTATATGGTTTATTTGGCGGATCATTATATGTTCAGATCCAATATGCTCTTTAATACCCCTCTGATCTTGAGCATGTTTATCATTTGTGAGTAGTTACTTTTGTTCTTGAGGTCATGGGAGAAATCATGTTGCAAGTAATCATGTGAAATTGATATGTGTTCGATATTTTGATAGTATGTATGTTGTGATTCCCTTAGTGGAGTCATGTGAACATCGACTACATGACACTTCACCATATTTGGGCATAAGGGAATGCATTGTGGAGTAGCAATTAGATGATGGGTTGCGAGAGTGACAAAAGCTTAAACCCCAGTTTATGCGTTATTTCGTAAGGGGCCGATTGGATCCAAAAGTTTAATGTATGGTTAGAATTTATTCTTAATACTTTTCTCGTAGTTGCGGATGCTTGCGGGAGGGTTAATCATAAGTGGGAGGTTTGTTCAAGTATGAACGGCACCTAAGCACCGGTCCAACCACATATCAAATTATCAAAGTAGCGAACACAAATTGAACCAACATGATGAAAGTGACTAGATGAAATTCCCGTGTACCCTCAAGAACGCTTTGCCTATTATAGGAGACCGTTTTGGCCTGTCCTTTGCCTCAAAGGATTGGGCTACCTTACTGCACTTTTGCTGTTATTGTCATTACTTGCTCATTACAAATTATCTTGCTATCAAACTACTCTATTACTTACAATTTCAGCACTTACAGACATTACCTTGATGAAAACCACTTGTCATTTTCTTCTGCTCCTTGTTGGGTTCTACACTCTTACTTATCGAAAATAGCTACGATTGAACCCCTATATCTGTGGGTCATCAAGGCTATTTTCTGGCGCCGTTGTCGGGGTGTGACATGCCTTTGGTAAGTGGAATTTGGTAAGGAAACATTTATATAGTGTGCTGAAGTTTGTTGTCACTTACTACCATGGAAAACAATCCTTTGAGGGGTTTGTTCAGGGTATCTTCACCTCGACCGGAACCACAATTAGCTACCCCTCAACCTACTGCACCTACTGAAAATATTGAATATGAAATTCCTTCGGGTATGACAGAACAACTGCTAGCTAATCCTTATGCAGGAGATGGAATCGAACATCCCGATATGCACTTGATATATGTGAAACAAATTTGTGGATTGTTTAAGCTAGCAGGTTTACCCGGAGATGATGTTAAGAAGAAGGTATTCCCTTTATCTTTGAAGGGAAAAGCATTGGCATGGTATAGGCGATGCGATGATATTGGATCTTGGAATTGGAATCGGTTGAAATTGGAGTTCCACTAAAAAAATTATCCTATGCATCTAGTTCATCATGATCGGAATTACACATATGATTTTTGGGCTCGTGAAGGAGAAAGTATCGCTCTAGCTTAGGGCAAGCTGAAGTCAATGTTATATTTGTTGGGGAACGTAGTAATTTCAAAAAAATTCCTACGCACACTCAGGATCATGGTGATGCATAGCAACAAGAGGAGAGAATGTGTCCGCGTACCCTCATAGACCGAAAGCAGAAGTGTTAGCAGAACGCGGTTGATGTAGTCGTACGTCTTCACGATCCGACCCATCCAAGTACCAAACGCACGACACCTCCGAGTTCAGCACACGTTCAGCTCGATGACGTCCCATGAACTCCGATCCAACAGAGCTTCGAGGGAGAGTTTCATCAGCACGACGGTGTGATGATGGTGATGATGATGCTACCGATACAGGGCTTCACCTAAGCACCGCTACGATCTGACCGAGGTGGATTATGGTGGAGGGGGGGCACCCCACACGGCTAAAAGATCAATGATCAATTGTTGTGTCTCCAAGGGGTGCCCCCTTCCCCGTATATAAAGGAGTGGAGGAGGGGGAGGGCCGGCCCTCTCTATGGTGCGCCCTAGGGGAGTCCTACTCCCACCGGGAGTAGGATTCCCCCTTTCCTAGTAGAAGTAGGAGCCCTTCCAAGTAGTAGGAGTAGGAGAGAAGGAAAGGGAAAAGAGAAGAGAAGGAAGGAGGGGGTGCCTCCGCTCCCCCTAGTCCAATTCGGACTAAGCATTGGGGGGTGCAGCCTCTCCTCTCTATTTCCCCTAAAGCCCAATAAGGCCCATATACTCCCCGGCGAATTCCCGTAACTCTCCGGTACTCTGAAAAATACCCGAATCACTCGGAACCTTTCCGATGTCCGAATATAGTCGTCCAATACATCGATCTTTACGTCTTGACCATTTCGAGACTCCTCATCATGTCCCCGATCTCATCTAGGACTCCGAACTACCTTTGGTACATCAAAACACATAAACTCATAATACAAATCATCACCGAACGTTAAGCATGCGGACCCTACGGGTTCGAGAACTATGTAGACATGACCGAGACACGTGTCCGGTGAATAACCAATAGCGGAACCTGGATGCTCATATTGGCTCCTACATATTCTACGAAGATCTTTA
The DNA here is from genome assembly GCF_018294505.1 of Triticum aestivum. NCBI lineage: Eukaryota > Viridiplantae > Streptophyta > Magnoliopsida > Poales > Poaceae > Triticum > Triticum aestivum. The sequence continues at coordinate 537,583,132 of NC_057809.1, read as the reverse complement.
TCGGTCAAACCGCATAACAACATACGTTGTTCCCTTTGTCATCGGTATGCCACATGCTCGAGATTCGATCGTCGGTATCTCAATACCTAGTTCAATCTCGTTACCAGAAAGTCTCTTTACTCGTTCTATAATACATCATCCCGCAACTAACTCATTAGTTACAATGCTTGCAAGGCTTATAGTGATGTGTATTACTGAGTGGGCCCAGAGATACCTCTCCAACGATCGGAGTGACAAATCCTAATCACGAAATACGCCAACTCAACAAGTACCTTCAGAGACACCTGTAGAGCACCTTTATAATCACCCAGTTACGTTGTGACGTTTGGTAGCACACAAAGTGTTCCTCCGGTAAACGGGAGTTGCATAATCTCATAAGTCATAGGAACATGTATAAGTCATGAAGAAAGCAATAGCAACATACTAAATGATCAAGTGCTAAGCTAACGGAATGGGTCAAGTCAATCACATCATTCTCCTAATGATGTGATCCCGTTAATCAAATGACAACTCATGTCTATGGTTAGGAAACTTAATCATCTTTGATTAACGAGCTAGTCAAGTAGAGGCATACTAGTGACACTATGTTTGTCTATGTATTCACACATGTATTATGTTTCCGGTTAATACAATTCTAGCATGAACAATAAACATTTATCATGAAATAAGGAAATAAATAATAACTTGATTATTTCCTCTAGGTCATATTTCCTCCAGTCTCCCACTTGCACTAGATTCAATAATCTAGTTCACATCACCATGTGATTTAACACCAATAGTTCACATCACCATGTGATTAACACCCATAGTTCACATCGTCATGTGACAAACAACCAAAGGGTTTACTACAGTCAATAATCTAGTTCACATCGCTATGTGATTAACACCCAAAGAGTACTAAGGTGTGATCATGTTTTGCTTGTGAGAGAAGTTTAGTCTACGGGTCTGCCACATTCAGATCCATATGTATTTTGCAAATTTCTATGTCAACAATGCTCTGCACGGAGCTACTCTAGCTAATTGCTCCCACTTTCAAAATGTATCCAGATTGAGACTTTAGAGTCATCTGGATCAGCGTCAAAATTTGCATCGACGTAACCCTTTACGACGAACCTTTTGTCACCTCCATAATCGAGAAACATATCCTTATTCCACTAAGGATAATTTTAACCGTTGTTCAGTGATCTACTCCTAGATCACTATTGTACTCCCTTGCTAAACTCAATGTAGGGTATACAATAGATCTGGTACACAGCATGGCATACTTTATAGAAACTATGCTGAGGCATAGGGAATGACTTTCATTCTCTTTCTATTTTCTGCTGTGGTCGGGCTTTGAGTCTTACTCAATTTCACACCTTGTAACAGAGGTAAGAACTCTTTCTTTGACTGTTCCATTTTGAACAACTTCAAAATTTTGTCAAGGTATGTACTCATTGGAAAAACTTATCAAGCGTCTTGATCTATCTCTATAGATCTTGATGCTCAATATGTAAGTAGCTTCACCGAGGTCTTTATTTGAAAAAATCCTTTCAAATACTCCTTTATGCTTTCCAGAAAATTGTACATTATTTCCGATCAACAATATGTGATTCACATATATTTATCAGAAATGTTGTAGTGCTCCCACTCACTTTCTTGTAAATACATGCTTCACCACAAGTGTGTATAAAACTATATGCTTTGATCAACTCATCAAAGTGTATATTCCAACTCTGAGATGCTTGCACCAGTCCATAGATGGATCGCTGGAGCTTGCACATTTTGTTAGCACCTTTAGGATTGACAAAACCTTCTGGTTGCATCATATACAACTCTTCTTAAAGAAATCCATTAAGGAATGTAGTTTTGACATCCATTTGCTAGATTTCATAAAATGTGGCAATTTGCTAACATGATTCGGACAGACTTAAGCATCGCTACAAGTGAGAAAATCTCATCGTAGTCAACACCTTGAACTTTGTCAAAACCTTTTTTGACAAGTCTAGCTTTGTAGATAGTAACACTACCATCAGCGTTCGTCTTCCTCTTGAAGATCCATTTATTTTCTATGGCTTACCGATCATCGGGCAAGTCAACCAAAGTCCACACATTGTTCTCATACATGGATCCCATCTCAGATTTCATGGCCTCAAGCCATTTCGCGGAATCTGGGCTCATCATCGCTTCCTCATAGCTCATAGGTTCGTCATGGTCAATTAACATGACCTCCAGAACAGGATTACCATTCCACTCTGGTTGACCTACGAGGTTCGGTAGTAACTTGATCTGAAGTTACATGATCATCATCATTAGCTTCCTCACTAATTGGTGTAGGAGTCACAAAAACAGATTTCTCTGATGAACTACTTTCCAATAAGGGAGTTGGTACAATTACCTCATCAAGTTCTACTTTCCTCCCACTCACTTCTTTCGAGAGAAACTCCTTATCTAGAAAGGATCCATTCTCAGCAACAAATATCTTGCCTTCGGATCTGTGATAGAAGGTGTACCCAACAGTTACTTTTGGGTATCCTATGAAGACACATTCTCCGACTTGAGTTTGAGCTTATCAAGATGAAAGTTTTTTTCACATAAGCATCACAACCCCAAACTTTAAGAAACGACAGCTTAGGTTTCTTGCTAAACCACAGTTCATACGGTGTCGTCTCAACAAATTTAGATGGTGCCCTTTTTAATGTGAATGCAGCTGTCTCTAATGCATAACCCCCAAAAAATAGTGGTAAATTGGTAGAGACATCATATATTGCACTATATCAAATAAAGTGTGGTTATGACGTTCGGACACACCATTACGCTTGGTGTTCCAGGTGGCATGAGTTTGTGAAACTATTCCACATTGTTTTAATTGAAGACCAAACTCGTAACTCAAATTTTTGCCTCTGTGATCAGATCGTAGAAACTTTATTTTCTTGTTACGATGATTTTCCACTTCACTCTGAAATTCTTTGAACTTTTCAAATGTTTTAGACTTATGTTTCTTCAAGTAGATATGCCCATATCTGCTCAAATCATCTGTGAAGGTCAGAAAATAACGATACCCGCCGCGAGCCTCAACACTCATCGGACCTCATACATCCGTATGTATTATATCTAATAAGTCAGTTGCTCGCTCCATTGTTCTGGGGAACGGCGTCTTAGTCATCTTTGCCCATGAGGCATGGTTCGCAAGCATCAACTGATTCATAATCAAGTGATTCCAAAAGCCCATCAGCATAGATTTTCTTCATGCGCTTTACACCAATATGACCTAAACGGCAGTGCCACAAATAAGTTGCACTATCATTATTAACTTTGCATCTTTTGGCTTCAATATTATGAATATGTGTATCACTACGACCGAGATTCAACAAACCATTTTCATTGGGTGTATAACCATAGAAGGCTTTATTCATGTAAATAGAATAACAATTATTCTCTAAAATGAATAACTGTATTGCAATAAACATGATCAAATCATATTCATGATCAACACAAACACCAAATAACACTTATTTAGGTTCAACACTAATCTCGAAAGTATAGGGAGTGTGCGATGATGATCATATCATTCTTGGAACTACTTCCAACACACATCATTACTTCACCCTTAACTAGTCTCTATTCATTCTGCAACTCCCGTTTCAAGTTACTACTCTTAGCAACTGAACTAGTATCAAATACCGAGGGGTTGCTATAAACACTAGTAAAGTACACATCAATAACATGTATATCCAATATATCTTTGTTCACTTTGCGATCCTTCTTATCCGCCAAATACTTGGGGCAGTTCCGCTTCAAGTGACTAGTCCCTTTGCAGTAAAAGCACTTAGTCTCAGGCTTAGGTCCAGAATTGGGCTCCTTCACTTGAGCGGTAACTTGCTTGCCGTTCTTCTTGAAGTTCCCCTTCTTCCCTTTGCCATTTTCTTGAAACTAGTTGTCTTGTTAACCATCAACACTCGATGCTTTCCTTGATTTCTACCTTCATTGATATTAGCATGACGAAGAGCGTGGGAATCATTTTTGTTATCCCTTGCATATTATAGTTCATCACGAAGTTCAAGCAACTTGGTGATAGTGACTAGAGAACTCTGTCAATCACTATCTTATCTGCAAGATTAACTCCCACTTGATTCAAGTGATTGTAGTACTGAGACAATCTGAGCACATGCTTACTGGTTGAGCTATTCTCCTCCATCTTGTAGGCAAAGTACTGTCAGAGGTCTCCTTCCTCTCGACACGGGCATGAGTATGAAATACCAATTTTAACTCTTAGATCATCTTATATGTTCCGTGACATTTCACAATATTTTTGAAGTCCTGGTTCTAAGCCGTAAAGCATGGTGCACTAAACTATCAAGTAGTCATCATATCGAGCTCGCCAAACGTTCATAACGTCTGCATCTGCTCCTGCAATCTGTCTGTCACCTAGTGGTGCATCAAGGACATAATTCTTTTGTGCAGCAATGAGGATAATCCTCAGATCACGGATCCAATCCGCATCATTGCTACTAAGATCTTTCAACTTAGTTTTCTCTAGGAATATATCAAAAATAAAACAGGGAGCGAAACGCGAGCTATTGATCTACAACATATTTATGCTAATACTACCAGGAGTATGTTCATGATAAATTAAAGTTCAATTAATCATATTACTTAAGAACTCCCACTTAGATAGACATCCCTCTAATCATCTAAGTGATCACGTGATCCAAATCAACTAAACTATGTTCGATCATCACGTGAGATGGAGTAGTTTTCAATGGTGAACATCACTATGTTGATCATATCTACTATATGATTCACGCTCGACCTTTCGGTCTCAGTGTTTCGAGGCCATATCTGCATATGCTAGGCTCGTCAGGTTTAACCCGAGTATTTTGCGTGTGCAAAACTGGCTTGCATCCGTTGTAGATGAACGTAGAGCTTATCACACCCGATCATCACGTGGTGTCTCGGCACGACGAACTTTGGCAACGGTGCATACTCAGGGAGAACACTTTTACCTTGAAATTTAGTAAGGGGTCATCTTATAAAGCTACCGCCGAACTAAGCAAAATAAGATGTATAAAAGATAAACATCACATGCAATCATAATATGTGACATGATATGGCCATCATCATCTTGTGCTTTTGTTCTCCATCTCCAAAGTATTGTCATGATCTCCATTGTTATCGGCATGACACTATGATCTCCATCATCTTGATCTTTTATCAACGTGTCATCACATGGTCGTCTCACCAGCTATTGCTTTTGCAACTATTGCTATCACATAGCGATAAAGTAAAGCAATTACATAGCACTTGCATCTTATGCAAATAAAGAGACAACCATATGGCTCCTGCCAGTAGCCGATAACTTTAACAAAACATGATCATCTCATACAACAATTTATATTTCATCACGTCTTGACTATATCACATCACAACATGCCCTGCAAAAACAAGTTAGACATTCTCTGCTTTGTTGTTGCAAGTTTTACGTGGCTGCTACGGGCTGAGCAAGAACCATTCTTACCTACGCATCAAAACCACAATGATAGTTCGTCAAGTTAGTGTTGTTTTAACCTTCACAAGGACGGGGCATAGCCACACTCGGTTCAACTAAAGTTCGAGAAACTGACACCCGCCAGCCACCTGTGTGCAAAGCACGTCGGTAGAACCTGTCTCGCGTAAGCGTACGCGTAATGTCGGTTTGGGCCGCTTCATCCAACAATACCGCCGAACAAAAGTATCACATGCCGGTAAGAAGTATGACTTGTATCGCCCACAACTCACTTGTGTTCTACTCGTGCATATAACATCTACGCATAAAACCAGGCTCGGATGCCACTGTTCGGGAACGTAGTAATTTCAAAAAAATTCCTACGCACACTCAGGATCATGGTGATGCATAGCAACGAGAGGGGAGAGTGTGTCCACGTACCCTCTTAGACCAAAAGCGGAAGCGTTAGCACAACGCGGTTGATGTAGTCGTACGTCTTCATGATCCGACCGATCCAAGTACCGAACGCACGACACCTCCGAGTTCAGCACACGTTCAGCTCGATGATGTCCCACAAACTCTGATCCAGCAGAGCTTCGAGGGAGCGTTCCGTCAGCATGACGGCGTGATGACGGTGATGATGATGCTACCGATGCAGGGCTTCACCTAAGCACTACTACGATATGACCGAAGTGGATTATGGTGGAGGGGGCACCGCACACGGCTAAAAGATCAATGATCAATTGTTGTGTCTCCAAGGGGTGCCCCCTTCCCCATATATAAAGGAGTGAGGAGGGGGAGGGCCGGCCCTCTCTATGGCGCGCCCTAGGGGAGTCCTACTCCCACCGGGAGTAGGATTCCCCCTTTCCTAGTAGAACTAGGAGCCCTTCCAAGTAGTAGGAGTAGGAGAGAAGGAAAGGGAAAAGAGAAGAGAAGGACGGAGGGGGTGCCGCCCCTCCCCCTAGTCCAATTCGTACTAAGCATTGGGGGGCGTGCAGCCTCTCCTCTCTCTTTCCCCTAAAGCCCAATAAGGCCCATATACTCCCCGGCGAATTCCCGTAACTCTCCGGTACTCCGAAAAATACCCGAATCACTCAGAACCTTTCCGATGTCCGAATATAGTCATCCAATATATCGATCTTTACGTCTCAACCATTTAGAGACTCCTCGTCATGTCCCCGATCTCATCCAGGACTCTAAACTACCTTCGGTACATCAAAACACATAAACTCATAATACAAATCATCACCGAATGTTAAGCGTGCGGACCCTACGGGTTCGAGAACTATGTAGACATGACCGAGACACGTCTCTGGTCAATAACCAATAGCGGAACCTGGATGCTCATATTGGCTCCTACATATTCTATGAAGAACTTAATCGGTTAAACCGCATAACAACATACGTTGTTCCCTTTGTCATCGGTATGTTACTTGCCCGAGATTCAATCGTCGGTATCTCGGAGATGTGTATTACCGAGTGGTCCCAGAGATACCTCTCCGACGGTCGGAGTGACAAATCCTAATCTCGAAATACGCCAACTCAACAAGTACCTTCGGAGACACCTGTAGAGCACCTTTATAATCACCCAGTTATGTTGTGACGTTTGGTAGCACACAAAGTGTTCCTCTAGTAAACGGGATTTGCATAATCTCATAGTCATAGGAACATGCATAAGTCATGAAGAAAGCAATAGCAACAAACTAAACGATCAATTGCTAAGCTAACGGAATGGGTCAAGTCAATCACATCATTCTCCTAATGATGTGATCCCGTTAATAATATGACAAATCATGTCTATGGTTAGGAAACTTAACCATCTTTGATTAATGAGCTAGTCAAGTAGAGGCATACTAGTGACACTATGTTTGTCTATGTATTCTCACATCTATTATGTTTCCGGTTAATACAATTCTAGCATGAATAATAAACATTTATCATGAAATAAATAATAACTTTATTATTGCCTCTAGGGCATATTTACTTCAATATTCATGCCCCGATCATGAGCTCTCAAGAGAAATTATTATCCATAATTTTATGCTTGGCTTTCTCATAATGATCGATCCATGCTTGATACTTCTTGTGTTGGTTCTTTTATGAAGAAGACTATTGAATTCCGGTGGGATATTTTGGAAAGAATTAAACGCAACTCTGAAGATTGGGAATTCGACGAAGGTAAAGAGTCAGGTACTAAGCTTAAGTATGATTGTGTTAAATCTTTTATGAATACCGATGATTTTCAAAAGTTTAGCACTAAATATAGACTTGACTCTGAGATAGTAGCCTCCTTTTGTGAATCATTTGCTACTCATGTATATCTCCCTAAAGAGAAGTGGTTTAAGTTTCACCCACCTATTAAAGAAGAAATTAAAGAACCGATACTAGCTAAAGAAGAAAATATACTTTATAATGTTGATCCAGTTGTTCCTACTGCTTATATTGAGAAACCACCTTTCCCTGTTAGGATAAAGGAACATGCTAAGGTTTCATCTGTGGTTAACAAAAGTTATATTAGAACACCAAAACCTGATGAACAAATCAAAGTAGAACCTAGTGTTGCTATGGTTAAAGATCTCCTACAAGAAAATATAGATGGGCATGTTATTTACTTCTGCAATGAAGGTACAATAATTGCCAAACCTAATAAAGAGGAAAAACATAGACATGTTGTGGGCCTGCCTATTGTCTCAGTTAAAATTGGAGATCACTATTATCATGGTTTGTGCGACATAGGTGCTAGCGTGAGTGCTATTCCCTTAAATATATATCAAGAAATTATGAATGACATAGCACCCGCTAAAATAGAAGAAATAGATGCCACTATTAAACTTGCTCATAGAGACACCATCACACCACTTGGGATTGTTAGAGATGTTGAAGTCTTGTGTGTAAAAATAAAATACCCTACGGATTTTCTTGTTATTGGTTCCCCACAAGATGACTTTTGTCGCATTATATTTGGTAGACCTTTCTTGAACACCGTTAATGCTAAGATAGATTATGAGAAACAAACTTTCGGTGTTAGTTTTGGTGATGAATCTCATGAGTTTAATTTTTCCAAGTATTGTAGAAAGCTTCATGAAAAAGAATTGCCTAGTAAGGATGAAATAATCGGTCTTGCTTCTATTGTTGTGCCACCTACTGATCCACTAGAACAATATTTGCTAGACCATGAAAATGATTTACATATGCATGAAAGAAATGAAATTGATAAGATTTTCTTTGAACAACGTCCTCTACTTAAACAAAATTTCCTATTGAAACTCTAGGAGGTCCTCCTCCACCAAAAGGTGACCATGTGTTTGAATTAAGAAAATTGCCAGACACTTTGAAATATGCTTATCTTGATGAAAAGAAGATATATCCTGTTATTATTATTGCTAACCTTTGAGAACATGAAGAAGAAAGATTATTGAAAGTTCTAAGGAAGCACCAAGCTGCTATTGGCTATACTCTTGATGATTTAAAGGGCATTAGTCCCACTCTGTGTCAGCCCAAGATTTATATGGAACCCGATGCTAAACCCGTTGTTGATCACCAACGTTGGTTAAATCCGAGGATGAAAGAAGTGGTAAGAACGGAAATATTAAAACTTCTGGAAGGAGGTATAATCTATCCTATAGCTGATAGTAGATGGGTAAGTCCTGTTCATTGTGTCCCTAAGAAAGGAGGTATTACCATTGTTCCTAATGATAAGAATGAACTTATTCCGCAAAGAATTGTTACAGGCTATATAATGGTAATTGATTTTAGAAAATTAAATAAAGCAACTAGAAAATATCATTACCCTCTGCCTTTTATTGGTAAAATTCTAGAAAGATTACCTAAGCACACACATTTTTTCTTTCTTGATGGATTTTCTGGTTTTTCACAAACACCTGTTTCTCAACCTGATCAAGGAAAGACCACTTTCACTTGTCCCTTTGGAACTTATGCTTATAGACGTATGCCTTTTGGTTTATGCAATGCACCCGCTACCTTTCAAAGATGTATGACTGCTATATTCTCTGACTTCTGTGAAAAGATTGTTGAGGTTTTCACGATGACTTCTCTGTTTATGGGAAGTCTTTTAATGATTGTTTAAGCAATCTTGATCGAGTTTTGCAGAGATGTGAACAAACAAATCTTGTCTTGAATTGGGAGAAGTGCCACTTTATGGTTAATGAAGGCATTGTCTTGGGTCATAAAATTTCTGAAAGAGGTATTGAAGTGGACAAAGCTAAGGTTGATGCAATTGAGAAAATGCCATGTCCTAATGATATCAAAGGTATTCATAGTTTCCTAGGTCATGCTGATTTCTATAGGAGATTTATCAAAGAATTTTCTAAAGTTTCTAGGCCTCTTACAAACCTTTTGCAAAAGGATGTCCCTTTTGTTTTTTATGCTAATTGTTTAGAAGCCTTCGAAACACTCAAGAAAGCCTTAACTTCTGCACCTATTGTTCAACCACCTGATTGGAACTTTCCTTTTGAAATTATGTGTGATGTTAGTGATTATGTTGTTGGTGTTGTTCTAGGACAAAGAGTTGATAAGAAACTGAATGTTATTCATTATGGTAGTAAAACTCTAGACAGTGCTCAAGGAAATTATGCTACTACTTGTCGGGTGGTAGGTGCGACATATGCCAACGGGTGGCTTATCATTGTGGGAGCCAGTAAGACGTCGCCGGTGCCTGGAAGCAGGATGAGGCGAAGACATGCACGCCGGCGAATCTTACCTAGCTTCAGGGCTCTCCGTGGAGATAACTCCCCTACTGCTGCTCTGCGGGGTCTCCGCATGATCACTAGATGAACGAGTAGCTACACGATGCTCCTTGAGCTGTTTTCTGAGAAGAAGAAGAAGAAGAGCACGGCTAGCCCTCCTCCCCTCTCTATATGGTGTCCGGAACTAGCTTGGATCAACCCTTTGCATGGGTGTCCCGGGGGGTTTATATAGGCCTACCCCCCGGGGGTACAATGGTAATCCGGCTCGGCATAGGGCCCAGCCGTCTGTGACTACACTCGCCGGCTTCTGCGCCGGCTGCTGGGGCCCGCCGGCTGGTGGGTCCCGCCGGCTGCCGGCTCCTTGGTCGATAGGCAGGCCCCACTGTCCAGAGCCTTGTCGGTGGCTGGTTACTGTTGCTCAATCCTGGTGGCGAGGGCTTCGCCGAGGTGGGCGTGGCTACAGTGCCACCGTCCGGCGGGTGATCGCTGTAGCCTCACCGCGTCTTGTCTCCTTAATGGGGCGTCTCCTTCGAGGGAGGTGGCAAGTCGGCTGTGGAGAGCCGGCTCTGTCTTGGGCCGACTAGGGGAGGCCTGGCCGCCTTCGGGTGTCTCTCTGCCCGAAGGGGCCCACCGCCCGTGGGCCGCACTGGCAGCCCGTCGTGGATGACATCAGGGTCAACATGGCAATAGTGCCGTGCCGGACGGGCCATGGCCACCCGTACGACGCACTGTGCCAGGCGTGCTCCGGGATTCGGGGGTGGCAGGCTTTACTGTAGCCACGCCCCGTCACATCGCCATTATGTGGATGCAGACTTTGAGGGTACGATCTTAACCGCTTTGTGGGAGCCGGCTTCTTGGAGTCGGCCTTCTCGCGGCTGGCTTCTCGGAGCCGGCCCTCCCGCGGCTTTCTTCATGAGGGCTAAAGTCAGGTCGCCTTCCGATAGCCGGCCTAGGACACAGCCGGCAAGGGGAAGGCGGCCCCATGTCTTGGATTCTCGAGGGCCGGATCGGCTTGTAATTTTTCAGAAGAGCCAGGGGGAGCCGGCTAGGCTACCCATGGTCATTTACTTCGACAGTAGTCCCCGAAGCTGATTGAGCTTCGAGGCTGACAAAGGGACGAGAAGCTTGGTCAGCTTCCTATCCTGAGGGGCCGGCTTTGCCTGTGCGCGCCATCTTCAGGAAGCCCCGTTCCTCGTAGGCGGCGGGTCGGCCTATGAGCTGACCGCGCGCCATCCCGCGGGCCACGTGGCAAGGAAATCCTACCAACACACGCGCATGACGGGACGCCACCGCAGGCCCGGGCCCGCCACTCCCAGGCCTCGGCCCGAGCGCGGATCTTCTGCGGCCCACACGGACCGCTCGCCTTCCCGCGGTGGTTTTATTACGCCATCAGGGCGCAATAATCGCGGGACGTGGGGGAGTGGGTGCAGTTGATCCCCACGTTCCCCCACGCCACGCCTCCTCGGCTCCGCCGCGCGGGTCTATAAGTAGGGGGAGGAGGGGGAGCGGCAGAGGCTCGCACGCTCTCCCTCGCTCCGCCCCTTCCCGCCTTCCTTCTTCTTCCCTCCGCCGCCGCAGCAACTCATTGCCGTGCCGTTCCGCCGTCGGACCTCTCGGTTCCCTTGGGTCCCGCCGTAGTGGGGTCGTGCACGTCTATGCCATCACTTCGTCTTGCTCCCCGCCGCATCGCTCCCATGGCGCTGTCGAGCTCGTGGGATGGCTCCAACGTCCACGAGGACCATGTCGAGTTCCTCCGCCGGACGCGGCGCCTGCCGGCGAGAACTTCGTGCGGGTTCATCAGGCGCCGGGAGGGAGATCTCGCCGGCACCGGAGGAGGGCGAGCGGGTGATCTTCCGCTCGCACTGCCTGTGCGGCTTCGGCCTCCCGGCGAGCGGATTCCTTCGAGCTTTCCTTCAATTCTACCACCTCCAGCCGCATCACCTCACGCCCAACATGGTGATGCTGCTGTCGGCTTTCGTCACCCTGTGCGAGGGCTTTCTTGGGGTTCTAACCACTCTCGAGCTCTGGGGGAATTCTTCCAGAGCAAGCTCGGCACCGTCGTCGCGGGCGTGCCCGCCCCCTGCGGAGCCTTCATTGCCATGAGGCGGACGGGCGAGAACAATCCGTTCCCACCCATCCCGCTGATCCAGTCAGTGAAGCTCTGGCAGAAGTCCTACTTTTACGTGAAGAACGTCGCCCCGCAAGGCGACTACGTCAACCTGCCGGCTTACCTAGCCGGCCCGCCGGCTGGGAGGCAACCTTCGTGGAGCTACCGGGCCAGGTCGCTGTCTCAGGCCGGGAACGCAGCCGTCTCCCGGCTCCGGGTGATGATCCAGTCGGAGGGCATGACTGGAGCCGACTTGGTGGCCGCCTTCGTGGAGCGCTGGGTACTTCTGCTCCAAGGTCGGCCTCACATGATTTGCCAGATGAGCGGCCGCTTCGACCCGTGCCGGCTGAGCACCAGGGAGATGCCTCATGTCGAGGTGTCTTACATGGTGAACTACATCTCCAACTGCAAGCTCGCCGAGGACTGGCGATACGGCAAGGAGCTGTATTCTCGCGCCAACCCTCCGCCCGCCGTAAGTTTTTCTTCTTTTCTTCCTTTTTGTAGCCGGCCTCGTGATAGCCGACCTTTCATCAGTTGGTTTTCCCTTAGCAGAACCCTCTTCTTCCGCCGACGACCGGGGTCGCAGGGGTAGAGCGCCAGCTCCTCCCCGACCCCACGATGGACGACATCGATGACCCGGACCTGGGAGCGGCCGCCATGGAAGACGCCATCGCAGGGGGAAGGTGACGAGGCAGGAGGCGCGGGGCGGGGGCCGGCTTCGAGGACTGGCCGGACGACGACGAGGTCAAAGCCGCCCCGCACCGCCAGTCGGCGCTTGACCATCAAGGCGCGGGCCCGTCTGCCGCGCCGGCTGCCCGTGGCGGCGCGCAGAAGCGCCGGGCCGCGTCGACCTTCTTCGGCAGCCGGCCAAAAAAATCCATGGCTTCCGCGGCGACGACCAAGCGGGATGAGGCGGCCGTGAAGGCGGCCCGCTTCCGCAAGGCGGTGAAACAGCCGCAGGCGATCTCGGCGTAAGTCGTCAAACGTCTTGTATATATATATTGTTTGTTGTCCTTTTCGATTGAAGCTCTTCTGAACCTTTCTTTGCTCGCCGGGCAGGGCACCGCTTTCCCTTGAGCGAGGTCCTGGCAGCTCCGTAGTCGGGCCGACTGGAGGGTCCTCCGGCTCCCGTTGCGTGGATCCCCGCGCCGACCTTAGGGAGGCCACGGAGCGGAACGCACGGGATGCGCGGGAGGAGCGGGAGGCGGCGGAGCGAAGGACCGCCCAGGCGGCGAAGGAGCAGGCCGATGCGGCGGCCAAGGCCCGGGCGGAGGCGGCAGCCGCGGAGACGGAGGCGGATGCCTCGCACAACCAGCCTCCGTTGCTCGTCGTTCCCCTCCGCACCGTGGCCCCCGACATCCCCGTTCCCCTGTCGGAGGAGGTCGACCAAGACCCGCCGGTGGTGGAGAGGAAGGAGGACCACGTGGTCTTCATGGAGGGGGCGCCGCAGACGGCGCCGACTGGGGCGGGCCAAAGCGGCCAATCAGCCGCGGCGCTAGAGCAGTCGGCCGGAGGCGAGCCGGAGGCAGGGGCCGACCTTGAGGTGCAGCCGGCATTGCGCCGGCGCGCAGGGGGAGGCACCTCCGCACCGGAGCCGCACCGAGCTGCGGGCGCCAGCCAGACGGCGGAGGCCCTAGAGGCGGCCAGTGTCAGCACGTCCGAGTGGACTCCCAGCGGGGGGACGGGTGAGCTGAATGCGGCGACATACCCAAGAGTTCCTCGCGACGCGGGCTGTCATACGGGTGAGTCTTCTGGCCTTGGTTGTTTTGCTCTTTTGACTTCTTCCGTGGGGGCACGTCAGCGCACCCACTGGGTGTAGTCCACGAGTTCCGAGTCGGCTGCTGCGCAGGCGGCTTGGAACTTACTAGGTCCTGACAACTAACTTATTCTCGCCTCCTGTCTGATCTTCCAGGAGTATCATAACCTCCGCGCTGCTGCCTTCAACTCCCAGGCTCAGGAGCTGGGCCGGAGAACCGAAGACCTGACCAGTAGCCGAAGTGCGTGCTTTGTTTCGTTCATCTCCTGTGGGGGCGCGTCAGCGCATCCACTAGGTGTAGTCCCCGAGATTCGGGCCGACTGCAGAGCAGTCGGGTCGGATCTTCCTTGATGACTTCTTCCTTATTGATTTTCCTTTGTCTTCATGCTTGCAGGGGCCAATGCCAACTTGAGGGGGCAGCTCAGCGGAGCCCAGGCCGCCCTTCGCGCCAAGGAAGCCGAGTACAACGCCTTGGTCCTGGAGCGTGACCGCCTGGCCAAGAAGTTGGCCGACCAGGAGGAGAGCCAGAAGGCGGCCCTAAAGAAGGTGCAGGACAGCGAGGATGCCCTGAAGGCCGAGTTCGAGACCGAAGCAGCAGGCTGGGCTGAGGCAAAACAAGCGCTGAGCGAGGGCTTCGGTCGTATTGAGGATCTGATCGACGGTAAGCCGCCTTCCTCACTCCTTGCTTGCCCCTTGCCCCCTGATTTGTGTTCTGACTTGTGCTAATTTTTGTTCTCTGTGCAGACTACTTTCCCGCTACTCCGTCTTCCCCACCCAAACCATCGAGGCCCATCGCGAGGCGCGCCGGCAGGCGGGGGCTGAAATCACGCCGGACGCGAGCCGGACGCTTGAGGAGCAACTCTTGGCGGTCCAAGCCCGGCTGCAGCCGGCTCATCGTATGCTCCGCCTCCTCCAGCGTGCCGGGGCACATGTGTTGGCCGCCCTCTGGCTAGGCGAGACGATTCCCCGCACCCCGAGTCGGACCGCCGACTGGCTGGAGGTTGCGGTTGGCCGCTTCGAGGCCTGGAAGGCATCGGCGGCCCAGCTTGGAGCTGGGAGGGCGCTGGAGTTCGTCCGAGCCTAGTATCCCGGGCTGAACCTGGACCAGCTGCGCACCTGGTGGCTGGAGGCCGATGAAGAGATGGAGGAGGTGCGGCCGACTATTGCTCAGCGTGCCTCGACGATCACCGAGTGCACTGACATCAGCGTCTTCGCTCCTGAAATAAATGACGACGGCGTTGCCCAGCCGGAGGAGTGGTTTGGGCTGGACCCGGCAGCGGGTGAGGACTCGGCAGAGGAGATCGTCTCCAGCGATGAAGGCGAAGACGACGAAGGAGAGGAGGACGAAGACGTTGAGCCGGCCGGTGAAGCGGCCAGCCAGCCTCAGCCTGACCGTGCTTCCAGCAACGAGGCGCATGCTAGCGCGCCCTCTGCAGGAGGCGGTGATCGTGCCGAGGTTCGCCAGCCGGCCATTCCTCCAGCCGGCACTGCCGTCTCCACCGACCTACCCGACTCGCTAGTTGCTCCCCTGGCTTATCTGCCGTCCTTGCTTTTCCTGCTTGTTACCCTTTGAACATTTTTTATTAAACTTGCGCAGTTCCACCCACCGGGGGTGTATTCGGATTATGTTGAATGCTGGCCTTTTGAAGGTCTTTTGTGTAAATATGATCATGTGCGTGTTTGGTTTCCATTCGTGTATGCTTTTTATCCTTAGGCTGTTTCCTTTGCCGCCTTCCCCTTTTGGGAAGGCAAGTACTCGAGCTTTCTTAGATTGAAGTGAGGCGAATGGAAGCCAGTCGGCCGGCTACTCTAGTAGTCGGTTGGTGGGGGGAGAAAAACCGGCTTTAGTTATATTAGTCCGTTAGTCCCTAGCCGTTTTTCGTGTGGGCGTCCTTTCCTGCCTTTTACTCTTGCCAGCCGGACAGCCGGTTCTTCGAACTGTGACTTTTGGCAAGAGAAGGCTTGGGTGCCGGCACACTACTTGCCTGGCCGCGGGTAGGACTTTTAATATAACTCTAGGCGGCCAGTCCCCGGGCCGACTAGTCGAACCCGGTGCCGGACGAAAAAAGTAAATGTAATGACAAGGTCATAAGCATGATATTCTTCATTCATAGATAAAAGATGGCAGTCCCCGAGCTCTCCTCGGGGGGCCTATTGTCTCGTACTTAGTACAAAAGTTAGCGTGATACATACTGCATTTCAACTGTAAAATCTTCGGAGGAGGTTGGCGTTCCATGGTCGTTCCAACTCCTTGCCGGAGTCGTCTCTCTTTCGTGCCTTCGGCTTCTGCGCGTCGATCAGGTAGTAGGAGTCGTTGCCTAAAGCTCTGCTGATTACGAAGGGTCCCTCCCAAGGGGCCTAGAGCTTGTGCTGGCCGGCTGTTCGCTGGATCAGCCGGAGCACAAGATCGCCCTCTTGGAAGGATCTTGGCTTGACCTTCCGGCTGTGGTAGCGGCGCAGGCCCTGCTGATAGATGGCGGACCGGCTGAGGGCTAACAGCCGGCCTTCTTCCAGCAGGTCAACACCGTCTTCTCGTGCTTCCTTGGCCTCCGCCTCCATGTACATGGTTACCCGAGGCGAGTCGAACTCGATGTCAGTTGGGATGACCGCCTCGGCACCATACACGAGGAAGAAAGGAGTGAAGCTGGTTGACTTGTTTGGGGTAGTGCGCAGACGCCAGAGGACGGCTGGCAGCTCATCGAGCCAATAGCCGGCCGAACGCTCCAGTGGCTCGACCTGGCCGTTTGACTGCGGGTGGGTAACGGACGCCAAGTCCAACCAGATGCCTTGCGTCACGCTGAAACATGCCAAGGCTCCCTTTGCGAAATTCGTGCCATTGTCGGTGATGATGCTGTGTGGCACACCGTACCGAGTTGTTATTTCTGCGATAAATGTCACGGCAGTCGGCCCATTCAGCTTCTTGATCGGCTTTGCCTCAATCCATTTGGTGAATTTGTCCACAGCGACAAGCAGATGTGTCATGCCGCCGCGCGCCGTCTTGAATGGGCCCACCATGTCCAATCCCCAAACGGCGAAGGGCCAAGTGAGGGGAATGGTCTTGAGTGCTGAAGCTGGCATGTGTTGCTTGGAGCTGAAGAGTTGGCACCCTTTGCAATGTTTAACTAACTCCTTGGCGTCATCCAAAGCAGTCGGCCAAAAGAAACCATGGCGGAAAGCTTTGGCGACGAGTGATCTTGAGGCCGCATGGTGGCTGCATTCTCCTTGGTGGATGTTTCAGAGGATTGCAATTCCCTTCTCTTGCTCGACGCATCGCTGGAAGACTCCAGTGACACTGCGCTTGACGAGCTCTCTGTTGACGATTGTGTATGCTCCGGCTCGGCGTTGGACTTGTCTTGCCTCTGTTTCGTCAGCCGGCAGATCTTGGTTTATTAGGAAGTTGAGGATGGACTGAGCCCATGATGGAGCTGCGACTTCTTCTATTGCCAACACGGCTACTGCGACCAGGGCGAGCGGGCTGGGTGGTGAAATGCTGGAGTCGGCCGCCGCCTGCTGCGTTGGTGCAGCCTCCGGGCCGACCACCGCAGTCCCCGAGTCGGGTGTGGCAGTCCCCGGGTCGAGCATAACTACGGAAGTCCCCGAGCCGCCTGCTGACGTCCCCAGGCCGACTATCAAAGTCCCCGGGTCACCCACTTGGTTCTTCGAGCCGGACCCGACTGTATCGGGGTCAGGCGGCACGAAGATGGAATCAGACTCTGGAGACGGCTTGATAGACGGCTTGAGGAGGCGTTGTAGAGAGACACCGGTTGGTATTGTTTGCCGAGTGGAGCCTATTCGAGCCAGGGCATTAGCTGGCTCGTTGTCGGCTCGCGGTACATGGAGGAACTCGCATCCTTTAAAGTACCCACTGATCTGCTGAACGAGGAAGCGGTAGCTTGCCATATTTGTGTCCTTGGCATCCCAGTCGCCGGATGATTGCTGGACCACCAAGTACGAGTCGCCATAACATAGGATCCGGCGAATGCCGAGCTCTTTGGCAAGCCGGAGCCCGTGTATGAGCGCCTCGTACTCGGCCACGTTGTTGGAGGCGGCAAAGTGAATCTGCAGCGTGTATCTGAGCCTGTCGCCTTTGGGAGAGGTGAGGATGACGCCGGCTCCCAAGCCGGTGCGCATCTTGGACCCATCGAAGTGCATGCTCCAATGACTGGAGTCGGGAGCTGGCGGCAGGTACTGGGTCTCGGCCCAGTCGACGAGGAAGTCGGCCAATGCTTGGGACTTGATGGCGGTGCGAGGCTGGTAGAAAATCGTGTACGGGGCCAGCTCGATGGCCCATTTCGCCACCCGGACGGATGCATCCCGGCTGCCTATGATCTCGGCCAGCGGGGCGGTGCATACAACCGTGATGGGATGCTCTTGGAAGTAGGGCTTCAGCTTCTTGGCGGCGAAGTACATGCCGTAGTACATCTTCTGGTAGTGCGGGTAGTTCTGCTTCAAGGTAGACAGCACTTCGCTCAAATAGTACACCGGCCTCTGGACCGGCTGGGCTCGGCCCTCTTCTTGGCGTTGGACTAGGATGACGGTGCTGACCACCCGGCTGGTTGCGACAATGTAGAGGAGCATGGGCTCTTTCTTAGTCGGTGGCGCCAGGACAGGCGGCGTGGCCAGCATCTTCTTCAGCTCGTGAAAAGCTTGGTCGGCTTGGTCATTCCACTCGAAGTGAGTGGTCTTCTTCATGAGGCGGTAGAGGGGGAGAGCTTTCTCTCCGAGCCGGCTGATGAAGCGGTTCAGGGAGGCAAAGCATCCGGTGAACTTCTGGACGTCTCAAAGTTTGGTGGGAATCTCCATTCTCTCAATGGCCTTGATCTTTACTGGGTTGCATTCGATGCCACGTTCGGAGACCAGGAAGCCTAGGAGTTGGCCGGCTGGCACTCCGAACACGCATTTCTCGGGGTTGAGCTTGATTTGGAACCGGCGTAGGTTCTCAAATGTTTCCTTGAGGTCTTCCAGCAAGGTGTCGCGCTTCTCTGTCTTCACCATAATGTCGTCTACGTAGGCGTGGGCATTTCTGCCGAGCTGCTTGAGGAGGCACTTCTGCATGCAACGCTAAAAAGTGGCACCGGCATTTCTCAAGCCGAATGTCATAGTCAGGTAGCAGAAGGCTCTGAATGGCGTGATGAAGGCGGCCTTCAGGCGCTCTGCCGGATCTAACTTTATCTGGTGGTATCCTGAGTAAGCATCCAAGAAACTCAACAGCTCGCATCTGGTCGTGGAGTCTATCACTTGATCAATCCTTGGCAGGGCAAAGGGATCTTTGGGGCAGGCCTTGTTGAGGCTCATGTAGTCTATGCACATGCGCCACTTGTTGTTCTTCTTTAGCACGAGGACCGGGTTGGCGAGCCATTATGGAAAGAAAACTTCCATAATGAAGCCGACTGCTAGAAGCTGGGCTATCTCTTCTCCTACGATCCTTCTTTTCTCCTCCGACAGTCGGCGGAGGGGTTGTTTGACTGGTTTTGCGTCTTCTCGGACGTGTAGCTTGTGCTCGGCGAATTCCTTCGGAACACCCGGCATGTCCTTGGGGGACCATGCAAAGATGTCCCGATTCTCACGGAGGAAATCGGCGAGCTTGCTTTCCTATTTGTTGTTTAGGTTTGCCCCGATGACGGCAAACCTCTCTGGGTGCTCGGGGTCAATAGGTATCTTCTTCGTCTCCTTGGCCGGCTGGAAAGATCCTTGGGCATCATACCCCTTGGGATCGGGGGACAAGGCCGACTGTTTGCCGGCCATGGCCACGACTCGGTCCAACATCTTCTTTTCTTCGGCAATCACAAGGGACTCAGCCAGCCGGCTGCTGGCTGCTGCGCACTCGGAAGATTTCTTGTAATCGCCGTCTATGGTGATGATGCCTTTGGTGCTCGGCATCTTCATTTTGAGGTAAGCATAGTGGGAAACAGCCATGAACCTGGCCAAGGCAGGTCTGCCAAGAAATGCATGGTAGGGGCTCTCCAGGTCCACCACTTCAAACCAGATCGCCTCCCGGCGGAAATGCTCCTTGTCCCCAAAGAGTACATCAACCTTGATCTTTCCAATGGGGACGCAGGACAGGCCGGGTACGATGCCATGGAACACAGTCCGAGTAGGCATGAGTTGCTTCGTCTTGACGTTCAGCTTCTCCAGTGTGTCACAGTACAGGATGTTGATGCTGCTCCCGCCGTCTATCAGCACGCGGGAGAAATGGGCGGCGCGCCTGTCCGTTGCAAGGGTGGCATCCAGAACCAATGCATAAGAGCCGGGAGATGGCATCACCTCTGGGTGGTCGGCCTGGCTCCAGCTGATAGGTTTTTCTGACCAGTGCATGTGCTCGGCAGGGTTGGCAGCGACCATGCTGACCTCCTGGTGCTCTCGGCGTCTGCCGCGCCGGTCTTCGGGCTGGCTTGTAAAGACGACATAGGTGGCATGCTCGTCGGGGAACTCATCATGCACGGCTCTGACTGCAGGCCGAGCGGTCGGCGGCTGCGGAGCCGGAGGTGGCGGACCGGCAGGTGGAGGCGGCGCGAGCCCTTCGCCTTTGGAGATTCGGGTGAGCCAGTGGCACTTCCGGGTTGTGTGGTTGGACGGCTTCGCGCCACTGTGGAACTTGCATGGGGCGTCGAGAGTTTGCTCGTAGGACAAGGCCGGCTGCCAAGCCGGCTTGCCGCCCCTCTGCTTCTTGGGTGCGGGCCGCCCTTCGGGCTGCTCGTCTTCGACTGTGGCCACCTGCCGACTGGTAGAGGGCGGCATGGGGCCCTTGCGCTTGTGGTCGTTCTGGTGTGGGCGTCGGCGGGAATCCCCAGCCGGCGTCTTGGGCGCCGGGTTGAGTACTTTCCCGCACGCGTCTACCCGGAGCTCGGTCTTCATTAAGGAGTCGGCGGTCGCGTACTTGTCCGCTATGTCCAGAAGCTCGTCGAGGGTAGTCGGCTCGTTGCAGAGAAGCTTGTGCTTGAGGAGGGTGCCTTCTCGGCACCCAGCAGTGAAGTATTCTATGGCTTGCACCTCGTGCACCCCTTGGCAAGAGTTGCGGAGCTCGGCCCAACGCGTGAGGTAGTCGCGAGTGGACTCGGCGGGGCCTTGTACACACAAGGAGAGCTGTCTGGGCTTGGGAGCCCGCTTGTAGGTGCTGGTGAAGTTGCGGACGAAGGCTTCTATGAAGTCTAGCCAGCTGTTGATGTTGTATGGCTTGAGGCTGTTGAGCCAGGTCCACGCCGTGCCTTGCAGCATGAGGGGTACGTACTTCACGGCAACGCGCCTGTTGCCGTTCGCTATGCTAACCGCCGTGGAGTAGTTGATCAACCAATCTTCCGGCTTCACGGAGCCGTTGTACTTGGGCGTGTCTCTTGGGAGCGAGAACCCTTTGGGGAAAGGCTCGTCGCGGATGCGGGGGCTGAAGCAAGGCGGGCCGACATCACCTTCTTCTTCCGGCGCCAAGGATCACGCTAGGCGGTCGATCCGATGGCGGGCGTCGTTCTCGCCGACTCCTTCGCGGCGACCTATTCGGCCGCTGAGAGTCGGATGCGCAACAGGCGGCGGGGTGGGATATCTCTCCCCACGGGGCCGAGGCGGAGGCGGGTTGCCCCGCCACTCCACGGCCCGGGGATGGCCTTCTGCGTCTCGTTCGATGGAGATTCGGGTTCGGCTTCGGCTGGCAGCCGGCTCTTTCTCGTGCCGCACGCGGGTTTTAACCGCAGTCGGCGTCCGGGACGTCGCGCCGTGATCTCGGCGTGGGGGAGGGCTTTCCACGCGGGCGTCGGCTTCGTGCCGCTGCGCGGCCGCATCGATTAGCTGCTGGATGCGTCTGGTCATGTGGGGGAGTTCTTCGGCCCCCAATCCGTCTAGCTTGTCTACGGCCGCCTGGGCGGCACGCAGGTTCTCGAGTGGAGTGGCGTAGACTGGGCGGTCGACTCCTAACGTGTCGGCGATGACAGCTCCGTGCTTCCTGACAATGCCGGCCTGGCTGGGCCCGCCTGGGGGCGGCGTGCCAAAGGCGGCGCGGTCGGCTTCGCGCCGGTGGGCCTCAGTGAGGCTTCTCATGGAAGCCAACTTCCGTCCCTCCGCGAGGAGGGCGAGGCGGCGAGCCTCCAGTGCTTCGGCATCGGCATCGATCGGGAAGGGGATGGTCAAGTCGTGGACCGCCGCATGCGGGGCATCGTGGGCGCTCTCGTCAGAAGCGTCACCGTGGCCGATGACCATCACCTCGGTGGTGATACCATCGCAGCCATCGGCCCGGGGAAGCGGGTCGTTGTAGATCGTGACGTCGGTGGGGAAGTGTCGAGTGAGGCCGTGTCAGAGTCGACATGCATCGGATCGGTGGAGCCAACCGACTCCAAGTCCACAGCAGGCTCGCCGGAGACGTGGAGCTGGCCGAGGAGGTTGACGAGGTGGTCGGTGCCCGCGTCAGAGGCGAGCTCGTCGGAGATGAGGGTCTTGTCAAGGAGATCGGCGAGGCCGCTCGCTGCGCAGACGTTGGTGACGCCTTGCAGCGCGTCGTGGCAAGCGCCATCGGGCGTGCCGGGCTGGCTACGCTCGCTGGGGAGGAAGAGGGTTCCCGTCCAGAACATGTCTCCGGGCGACGGTGCACCTGGCCCCACGGTGGGCGCCAAATGTCGGGTGGTAGGGGCGACATATGCCAATGGGTGGCTTATCATTATGGGAGCCAGTAAGACGTCGCCAGTGCCTGGAACCGGGATGAGGCGAATACATGCACGCCGACGAATCTTACCCAGCTTCGGGGCTCTCCGTGGAGATAACACCCCTACTGCTGCTCTGCGGGGTCTCCGCATGATCACTAGATGAACGAGTAGCTACAGGATGCTCCTTGAGCTGTTTTCTGAGAAGAAGAAGAAGAAGAAGAAGAAGAAGAGCACGGCTAGCCCTCCTCTCCTCTCTATATGGTGTCCAGAACTAGCTTGGATCAACCCTTTGCATGGGTGTCCCGGGGGGTTTATATAGGCCTACCCCCCGGGGGTACAATGGTAATCCGGTTGGGCATGGGGCCCAGCCGTTTGTGACTACACTCGCCGGCTTCTGCGCCGGCTGTTGGGGCCCGCCGGCTGGTGGGTCCCGCCGGCTGCTGGCTCCTTGGTCGACAGGCAGGCCCCACTGTCCAGGGCCTTGTCGGTGGCTGGTTACTGTTGCTCAATCCTGGTGACGAGGGCTTAGCCGAGGTGGGCGTGGCTACAGTGCCGCCGTCCGGCGGGTGATCGCTGTAGCCTCACCGCGTCTTGTCTCCTTAATGGGGCGTCTCCTTCGAGGGAGGTGGCAAGCCGGCTGTGGAGAGCCGGCTCTTTCTTGGGCCGACTAGGGGAGGCCTGGCCGCCTTCGGGTGTCTCTCTGCTCGAAGGGGCCCACCGCCCGTGGGCTGCACTGGCAGCCCGTCGTGGATGACATCATGGTCAATGTGGCAACAGTGCCGTGCCGGACGGGCCATGGCCACCCGTACGACGCACTGTGCCAGGCGTGCTGCGGGATTTGGGGGTGGCAGGCTTTACTGTGGCCACGCCCCGTCACATCGCCGTTATGTGGATGCAGACTTCGAGGGTACGGTCTTGACCGCTTTGTGGGAGCCGGCTTCTGGGAGTCGGCCTTCTCGCGGCCGGCTTCTTGAAGCCGGCCCTCCCGCGGCTTTCTTCATGAGGGCTAAAGTCGGGTCGCCTTCCGATAGCCGGGCTGGGAGACAGCCGGCAAGGGGAAGGCAGCCCCACGTCTTGGATTCTCGAGGGCCGGATCGGCTTGTAATTTTTCAGAAGAGCCAGGGGGAGCCGGCTAGGCTACCCGTGGTCATTCACTCCGACACTACTAAAAAAGAATTTCTAGCAGTGGTGTTTGCTTGTGGTAAATTTAGATCTTACATTGTTGATTCAATAGTAATTTTTCACACCGATCATGCTGCTATAATATATCTTATGGAAAAGAAAGATGATAAACCAAGACTTATTCGATGGGTTCTCTTGCTAAAAGAATTTGATTAACATATTACTGATAGGGAAGGAGCTGAGAACCCCATAGCTGATAACTTGTCTAGGCTTGAAAATGTGCTTGATGACCCACTACCTATTGATGATAGTTTTCTAGATAAGCGGTTAGCTGCAATAAATGTTCCTCATAATACTCCTTCGTATGCTGACTATGCTAATTACATTGTTGCTAAATATTTACCACCTAGTTTCACATACCAACAAAAGAAAAAATTCTTCTATGATTTAATACACTACTTTTGGGATGACCCACATCTTTATAAAGAAGAAGTAGATGGTATTATTAGACGTTGTGTACCTGAGCATGAACAGGGACAAATCCTACAGAAATGTCACTCCGAAGCTTATGGAGGGCATCATGCTGGAGACAGAAATTCTCACAAGGTATTGTAATCTAGGTTTTATTGGCCTACTCTCTTCAAGGATGCCCGTAAGTTCATCTTATCTTGTGATAGCTGCCAAAGAATAGGTAATATCGGTAAGTGTCAAGAAATGCCTATGAATTATTCACTTGTTGTTGAACCATTTGATGTTTGGGGATTTGATTACATGGGACCTTTTCCTTCCTCTAATGGGTATACACATATTTTGGTTGCTGTCGATTATGTTACTAAATGGGTAGAAGCTATTCCAACCAGTAGTGTTGATCACAACACCTCTATTAAAATGCTTAAGGAAGTTATTTTCCCAAGGTTTGGAGTCCCTAGATATTTAATGACTGATGGTGGTTCACACTTTATTCATGGTGCTTTCCGTAAAATGCTTTCCAAGTATGATGTTAACCATAGAATTGCATCACCTTATCATCCTCAGTCTAGTGGTCAAGTTGAACTTAGCAATAGAGAAATAAAATTATTTTTGCAAAAGATTGTCAATAGGTCCCAAAAGAATTGGTCTAAAAAATTAGATGATGATGCACTTTGGGCAAATAGAACAACTTATAAAAAATCCTATGGGTATGTCTCCTTATAAAATGGTTTATGGAAAAGCTTGTCATTTACCTCTTGAATTAGAACATAAAGCATATTGGGCAATTAAAGAACTCAACTATGATTTCAAACTTGTCGGTGAAAATAGGCCATTTGATATTAGCTCCTTAGATGAATGGAGAACCCAAGCTTATGAAAATGCCAAGTTGTTTAAAGAAGAAGTTAAAAGTTGGCATGATAAAAGAATCCAAAAGCGTGAGTTTAAAGTTGGAGAATATGTTCTTTTGTACAACTCTCATTTCAGATTCTTTGCAGGAAAACTCCTCTCAAAATGGGAAGGACCCTATGTTATCGAGGAGGTTTATCGGTCTGGAGCTATCAAAATAAATAATGCCGAAGGTACCAACCCAAAGGTTGTTAATGGGCAATGAATAAAACATTATATCTCAGGTATGCCCATTAATGTTGAAAGTAATATTATCCAAACTTTGACACCAGAAGACCACATAAAAGAGTCCTTCCGGAACACTCCAGAATTGTGAAAATAAGGAGGTACATGATACGGTAAGTAAACGGACTCCAAAAATTCCGCAAAAATATTTTTTGTCAATTTTAGAATATTTAGAAAATTAGGAAAATAAGAAACTTCCAGGAAACGTACCCTGGTGGCGCGCCCAGGTGGGTTTTGCCCACCTCGGGTACCTTCGGGACTCCATTTTTCTTCCGTTTGCTTGTCTCCCAAGATAAAAAAATCTTTATATACCCCCCGAACCTATTGACCACCATATCGCGAAGAAATCTTCTGTTATGTTTTCTTGTTGTTTTTGACCAGATCTGTTGAGCCAGGCATCATGTCTTCCTCACCCTCCAACAACGGAGAAGAAGACGCAGGGGTGTTTCAGGAGGATCTAAGGAGAGAGGAAGCTGAAGAAATTGCTGTCGGTGTCAAAACCGGCGGATCTCGGGTAGGGGGTCCCGAACTGTGCGTCTAGGCCGGATGGTAACAGGAGGCAAGGGACACGAAGTTTTACCCAGGTTCGGGCCCTCTCGATGGAGGTAAAACCCTACGTCCTGCTTGATTAATATTGATGATATGGGTAGTACAAGAGTAGATCTACCACGAGATCAGAGAGGCTAAACCCTAGAAGCTAGCCTATGGTATGATTGTTGATGTGTATGTTGTCCTACGGACTAAAACCCTCCGGTTTATATAGACACCGGAGAGGGCTAGGGTTACACAAAGTCGGTTACAATGGTAGGAGATCTACATATCCGTATCGCCAAGCTTGCCTTCCACGCCAAGGAAAGTCCCTTCCGGACACGGGACGAAGTCTTCAATCTTGTGTCTTCATAGTCTGGGAGTCCGGCTGAAGGTATAGTCCGGCCATCCGGACCCCCAAATCCAGGACTCCCTCAGTAGCCCCTGAACCAGGCTTCAATGACGACGAGTCCGGCGCGCAGATTGTCTTCGGCATTGCAAGGAGGGTTCCTCCTCCAAGTACTTTATAGAAGATTTTAAACACAAAGATAGTGTCCGGCTCTGCAAAATAAGTTTTCCACATATTGCCATAGAGAGAATAATATTTACACAAATCAAATCTGCTGACGTATTCTGTAGTGCGACACACCACGGCCAGGCTTTTATCCGAGTCGTTTCATTATCCCACCTCAGCGCGTCATGCAAGGTGGTTTCCTTGGCACGTATTGTCAAAGCAGAGATCGTGTCCCCTTATTCCGGGATTCTCATCAATACGGGCGTGGGTAACCCAACCGCGCCTTTGATTACGGCACTTGGAGATAAGCGAGTTTTACCAGGCTGGTGGGGACATGTAGTTGCGTCCACCCATATAAGGGGATAAGGATCCACCTTTTCACCCACGCCTTCTTCCTCCTTTGCCTATCCATTCTTGCGCACTCGAGCTCCAGCGCCCAAGTCCGCACTACCACCTCAACCTTCTCTAGTCATGTCCGTAGCGGGTGGCAAGTGGACGGTCTCCTCCGTCACGGAGGGACACATCAAAAAGTTGAGGAAGGCCAGATATCTGGCTAGCGACATCGCGCACCGGCTTCCCGAAAAGGGGTAGCTCATCCCCACTCCTAGGCCCCATGAGAGGGTGGTATTCCTCCCCCATTTCCTCCGCGGACTGGGCTTCCCTCTGCATCCATTTGTCCGGAGGCTCATGTTCTACTACGGCCTGGATTTCCATGATCTGGCCCCGAACTTCGTCCTCAACATCTCGGCGTTCATCGTCGTGTGCGAGGCGTTCCTCCGCATCCGCCCCCATTTCGTCCTATGGCTTAAGACTTTCAACGTCAAGCCAAAGGTGGTGCGCGGCAGCCAGGTGGAGTGCGGCGGTGCCATGGTTGGCAAGATGGCCAACGTCCTGTGGCTCGAGGGCTCCTTTGTGGAGACCCTGAAGGGGTGGCAATCATGGTGGTTTTACGTCACCGAGCCACGCGATGCCGAATGGGTCGCACCCCCTGAGTTTCGATCCGCCCCCCCTACGCGGCTCACCTCCTGGAAGGAGACATGCCTGTCTTGGGGAAAAAAGGAGAGCTGACCGGACTCCAAACATGCATCCAAACCCTGGTAGACAAGAAGCTCAAGCTTGTCAGCGTAGTCCAGGTTATGCTCATCCGCCTGATCCTCCCGTGTCAACGACGGGCTTTCAACCTGTGGGAGTTTGATCCGGCGCGACACCAAACTCTGAACAGTCTCTTCGACACGATGTACGAAGATGCCTGGAAGGTGCTTTTCAAGGGCGCCGAGGCCCCCGCATCCGCTGCCGAGGATCGCGGATTCAGTACACAGCATCACGCTCATACGGTAAGCTGTTTATTTCCTTTTACAGGGTATTAGTTTTTCATAGTTTGACTCCATGCGGGATCTAAGCTCCCTTATCTTTGATAGGATTGGGAGGTGACGTCCGGACAGATCAACTGTCCAGCTCCTTTGCCCGAAGGCCTAGCGGACGCTCGCTTGGCAAAGTTGCTGGTTCCGGCGCCCTATGTGGTGCCGGAGAAGAAGGCCACGAAAAGGGCCACGGGGACTCGAAAGAGTGCCCGGCGCCAGGAGGTGTCGGATTCATCATCCGACGGTCCCGAAGCGCCTTCCTCTCGTGAAGACGAGGAGGAAGAAGAAGAGACCTCTCCCCCTCCAGCGGGAGGAGAGAAGAAAAGGAAGGCCGCGCTCTCTGAGGAGGCCAAAGGGTCCAAGAAGGGGAAAACCCTTCCTCCGGACTACTCCACCGACACCGACGACGGCGAAGAGGAGTGGCAGCCCAGGGCCAAGCCCCTGGCGAAATCGTAAGTATCCGGATACCGGAGTGACTCATAGTATTTGTTTATTGCACAGCTTTCCCTTATGTCAAATGTGTTTATGCAGCCCACCCAAAGACCGGCTCGACGCGTCGTCGAGCGGCTCACTGGACTCGTCGGATGTGAACTCGCTTCCGACGGCTTCCTCCCCCCGCCCTATGGACGACACCGAAGTGTTGTCCCAACAGGTTCCAAGCAGGGAGGAGGTGGTCCTGGACATGCCGCAAGGCGACCTCCCGGACTCCTGGAGTAAAGGGGAGGAACCCCCCAGGGCTCCAACTCTGGCTCAAGGCCAAACACCGCTCCGGAACCTTCAAAGGTTCCAGAGTCCGGCGGGCGACCTCCTTCCAAGAGGAGCAAGCCTACCATGCCGGTGACCCCCGTCCAACCGGGGGCGCCGGACAATTTGTTGGAGGTGCTCGAAGGCGCCTCCATCAACGAGGAGCATCACACTATTATGAGTGCGGTGGTCCAGAAGGTTCAGTCCGCCAAGAGCAGACTGACTGAAGCTTGTACTAGCCTTTTGACAGGCTTTGAGGTAAGTAAATAATGTGTAAATAATATTACCGCGTAGACAGTAGCCCCTGATGCTCTGTTGGGCGTTCGCGAAGAAAAGCCGAATAGAGGATCAAAAATTGGCAGGAGTCTAACAAAGGAGTCAATATGCGTATGCAGGCTTCTCTGCTGGTGTCTGTCGCACTAACTGCGGAAGTGGACACGCTGAAGCAGAGCCTCGAGAAGTCCGAGCAAGAGCTCGGACGTGCCAAGAAGCAGCTCGAGGAGAAGGAAGGTAAGAAATACCTTGTTTGAATATATATAAAAAAGGTGCAATTGCAAAAAATGACAGGACTAACATGGCTATTGTAGGGGCCACATCTGAGGTGGCGACCCTTAAGCGAGCGCTGCTCGAGGCCGAGAAGAGTGCGGCCGCGGACCGCACCGAGCGGGAGAAGTATGAGGCCGAGATTGGCAAGGTGCGGCAAGAGCTCCAGGTTCTCATGAAAAAACATGAGAGCTTGGAGCTTGACTCGAAGACGCGAGCGTCCGAGCTCACGTGGGCTATTGAAAATGCCAAGTCTGCCAAGACCGAATCCCAGAAGACCCTCCAGGAGTTGGATGAGGTGAAGAAGATAGTGGCGGGTAAGGCATTCTTTATGCAAAGCAAACATATAAACGTGAGTTACTTGATACTTACCCGAATCCGGAGCTCTCCAGGGGCATTTGCAGATCTTCCCCGGAGTATATCCGATGCCGCCGCATTCTATCGAGCTGAGGAGGGCAGCTCGACGGAGAAGGTGTTCTGGTCTCAGTATGCTGAGGCCGGACACCCCGTGCCCCTGAGCGACTAGCTGAAGCAACTGGTCGAGCTCCACAAGGCGGCCGAACAGGCCATGAAGGGCCTCCTAGTTCGGTTGTGGCTTGGAGAGGCTCTGCCTGGGAGCTATTTCGGGCTGGTGCGGCGGCTGGTGGAGGCCTGTCCAAGGCTCGAAGTCATCAAGCGCTCCGTCTGTATTGAAGGTGCCTGTATGGCCTTTGCCCATGCTAAGGTGCACTGGGGCAGGCTGGATGCGGAGAAGCTTGTGAAGGACAGGCCACCAGCGGGGAAAGAGCATTGCAAGCCCGAAAATTACTATAAGGATGTTCTGAAGGGTGCCCGCCTTGTGGCGGATGAATGTACTAGGGATGTAATTTTTGAGTAAAACTCGCTCGTTTTTGTCCTGTGCACTGAAAACTTGTTCATATGCGCTGAGTAATGCTGCTTGAATTTAAAATATTACCTTCTGTGCGGCTGTTTATCAATACTGAGAGATGGCGAGTCATCGGCTTCTGCCCCCTTGCCACTAGTGTTGGGGTGTTCGGGGATAAATCTGGGCGCTCTTTTTCCCATGATTGGGTCCGTCGAGGGAGGCGCTCAGCCCGACGAACGAGGCAATCGGACTATAATGTGTGAACACTCTCACTTAGCCATAGAATTCTATAATTTTAAATTTCGGCGAAGCCCTAGTATTCGGAAGACCGAGTTCGGGGCGCTATCCACGCCTTGGCCGGATAGAGCCGACTCGTCGCCCTAAGCGGCATAAGTCTTTAGGGACTCGAAAAAACCTCTCGAACAGCGACCAGATCTTGCTTCATCATGACAGTCAGTTTTAGCTTTCTCCACTGAGGTGCTCGGCCCAGCTCAACTGGGGCACAATCGCAGTGGTTCTCCTACGGCTACCTTAGCCGATATAGCAGAACGTAAGGCACCAAAACATAGGAGCCGGGCAAACCCAACTATTGACCCAAGACATGATTCGGAGCCGATGCATATAATGCTATAAGTTCGGGGTGACGCACTTGTGAAAGTGTTCGGACTTCTCACACCATATTGAGGGGTGCTAAAAGCTCGTGGCGTGTTCTGGCCGTACCAAGTTGTACGGGTGCAACATGTCGTTAAGGAACATTTATTTATAAAAAGATATTGCAAAAATAGACAAAAGCTATGCATTGTTTATTAAAAATAGCTGCGATCAAAGCAGAACGATACAAGTAATGCGATAAACGAAAAGTTGGACTATTTAACATGTCTGCTCCAGGGGCAAGCTGCGGAATAGTATGCGAAACAGGTATACTGCTCGTGATAGAGACCACCTGAGATTTCCGTAATGCGGCATGGCTTGTCTGCTTCCCTGGTTCTTGCATCGTTTGTGCGGCAATTGAACTACCGAACAACCCTTCCAAAGAGTAGAGTCCTGGAAGTAAGAGAAAAGTAAAAAATTGGCATCCCCTGGTGCGGTTTAAGCCGTGTTTTGGGCGTGCCGTGATGGTGCCCCTCCCCCTATGCCCATGGTATTTCTAGAGCGTAATTATGTACGCGAGGTACTGGCGTCGCCTTTTTGCTAGGGTTGGGGTTGGGGCCGCATTGCTACGCCTGCTCGGAACGTGCCAGGCGGTCTTGTTGTAGGTTACTCCGGGCGTGCTTGACGGTGTTCGGACGATTAATGGCCGGACTGGAGAACTGCCTGGAGAGGCTGCTTTGTACTTCCGCTGCAAGGGTCGCCGTGTGCTCCTCCGTTCGGAGGGAGCATTCGGTGTTTCCATTGACCGTAATTACTCCACGAGGGCCTGGCATCTTGAGCTTAAGGTATGCGTAGTGCGGTACCGCATTGAATTTGGTGAATGCGGTTCGTCCGAGCAGTGCATGATAGCCACTGCGGAATGGGACTATGTCGAAGACCAATTCCTCGCTTCGGAAATTATCCGGGGATCCGAAGACCACTTCAAGTGTGACTGAGCCTGTACAGTTGGCCCCTACACCTGGTATTACGCCTTTAAAGGTCGTTTTGGTGGGCTTAATCCTCGAGGGATCGATGCCCATTTTTCGCACTGTATCCTGGTAAAGCAGGTTCAGGCTGCTGCCGCCGTCCATGAGGACTCTAGTGAGATGAAATCCGTCAATAATTGGGTCTAGAACCAATGCGGCAAATCCGCCATGACGGATGCTAGTGGGATGGTCTCTTCGATCAAAGGTGATCGGGCAGGAGGACCATGGGTTGAACTTTGGGGCGACTGGCTCTACCGCGTATACGTCCCTTAACATGCTCTTCCGTTCCCTTTTTGGGACATGGGTGGCGTATATCATGTTCACCGTCCGCACTTGTGGGGGAAAACCCTTCTGTCCATTGTTGTTCGGCGGCCGGGGCTCCTCGTCGTCATCGCTATGCAGCCCCTTGTCTTCATTGTCGGCGCTTAACTTGCCTGCCTGCTTGAACACCCAACAATCCCTGTTGGTGTGATTGGCCGGCTTTTCGGGGGTTCCATGTATTTGGCACAAGCGGTCGAGTATTCGGTCCAAGCTGGACGGGCCCCTGGGATTCCTTTTGAATGGCTTTTTCTGTTGACCGGATTTAGAGCCTCTGAATCCGACATTAACTGTCATATCCTCAGCATTGTCGCCATTAATACGGTGCTTCTGCTTGTTGTGACGTGACCTGCCACTAATGTCCCCGGTGTCCGAACTACCAGGGTTCTTGGTCAAATTGTTGCTGCGAGCAAGCCAGCTGTCTTCTCCCGCGCAAAAGCGGGTCATGAGTGTCGTGAGTGCTGCCATAGTTTTGGCTTTTCCTGTCCAAGGTGCCGGGCCAGCCACTCATCACGGATATTGTGCTTGAAGGCTGCTAGGGCCTCAGTGTCCGGACAGTCGACTATTTGATTTTTCTTTGTTAGCAACCGTGTCCAGAATTGCCTGGCCGATTCCTCTAGCTGCTGAATTACGTGACTTAGGTCATCGGCGTCTGGGGGTCGCACATACGTGCCCTGAAAATTGTCGAGGAATGCGGCTTCCAGGTCCTCCCAACAACAGATTGATCCTGTTGGCAAGTTGTTGAGCCAATGCCGAGCTAGTCCTTTAAGCTTGAGTGGGAGGTATTTGATGGCGTGAAAACCGTCACCGTGGGCCATGTGGATATGAAGGAGATAATCCTCGATCCATACCGCAGGGTCTGTTGTGCCATCATATGATTCGATGTTTACGGGTTTGAAACCCTCGGGGATTTGATGATCCATTATTTCGTCTGTAAAGCACAGTGGGTGTGTGGCGCCTCTATACTGGGCGATATCATGACGTAGTTCCAATGAGTTTTGTCTACTGTGTTCGGCCCTACCGAACTTGTGGCCGGCGTGACGGTTGCCGTCTCAAGCCGTGGGGTGCCCACGTGATCCGTAGATCGATCGTGTTTGCCTTGCCTTGTCCTCCAACATGTCTCGTAAGTCCGGTGCATATTCTAGTGCCTTGGTACAGGGTGCGGCTTGAGTGGAGGGCCGGGAGGCCTCTCTGTCACGGCCACGAGGTGGCCGTTCAGCCGCATCAAGTGCTTCCTCCTCTAATCGGGGTAGCAACCTACGCTTTGGGTAACTCTTGGAGGGGAGTTCGAGTTTATGCTCTTCGGTCGCAAGGACTTCGGTCCATCTGTCAACCAGCAAATCTTGATCAGCTCGGAGCTGTTGTTGTTTTTTCTTGAGGCTTCATGCCGTGGCCATAAGCCTACCTTGGAAACGCTTTTGCTCAATGGGATCCTCTGGCACGACGAATTCGTCGTCGTCGAGGCTTGCCTCATCTTCGGAGGGAGGCATATAATTATCGTCCTCGACCTCTCTGTGTGCCGCTCTCTCATGAGGGCTGGTTTCTCCATCCTCCTGTGCTAAACCTTGCTGGAGGGGGTTTTCTTCGGCACTATTCGGAGTATTATTATCTCCCGTGCTGGAATCACCATTTTTGTGTTGGCGGGATTTTGAGCGACGGCGCTGATGCTGGCGCTTGGGCTGTTTCTTGGAGGGGTCATCCTCCACTGTTCCATCGCCCTCTCCCTCTTTTGGGGTGTCCACCATGTATATGTCATATGACGAGGTGGCTTTCCAGGGCCTAGTAGGCGCTAGTTCTTCATCATCTCCTTCGTCGGCGTCCATACCGTCGATGTCTTTGGAGTCAAAGTCGAGCATGTCGGTTAAGTCGTCGACAGTGGCTACAAAGTGGGTGGTGGGTGGGTTTTGAATTTCTTCATCGTCCGTACCCCAATCTTGCTGACCGTAGTCTGGCCAGGGCTCTCCTGATAAAGAGAGAGACTTTGGTGACTTCAGGATATCGCCGAAAGGCGAGTGATGAAAGACGTCTGCGGCCGTGAACTCCATGATCGGTGCCTAATCGGATTCGATCGGCAGGGGCGTGAAGGGTTCGGAGTCCGGAGAAGAATCCGGCTCCGTGGAGTCACGAGTCTCGCAGAGTACGGGGCTGGTGTTCGGCTCAACCACCGTTGGGATCACAGCCCCCGAGGTGGCGTCCAACCACCCATCCTTGATCGGCACAGTTGGCTCCGAACTAAGGGTCGGAGCCAATGCGGGTGCGGCCTCCAGGGCACTGTTCGGCGGCAGAGCTAGATCATGCTCGTCGTGACAGTGCGGCGCACTCAGCAGTGGCTCGATTCCGTCAAAGATCAAGTCCCCGCGGATGTCATCCATGTAGTTTAAATTTCCGAATCTGACCTGATGGCCAGGGGCGTAGCTTTCGATCTGCTCTAGATGGCCAAGTGAATTGGCCCGCAGTGCGAAGCCGCCAAAGACGAAGATCTGTCCGGGGAGGAAGGTCTCACCCTGGACTGCATCGCCATTGATGATCGTAGGAGCCATCGGGCCTGACGGCAACAGCACAGAGGAACTCTCAATGAAAGCACCAATGTCGGTGTCAAAACCGGCGGATCTCGGGTAGGGGGTCCCGAACTGTGCGTCTAGGCCGGATGGTAACAGGAGGCAAGGTACCCAGGTTCGGGCCCTCTCGATGGAGGTAAAACCCTACGTCCTGCTTGATTAATATTGATGATATGGGTAGTACAAGAGTAGATCTACCACGAGATCAGAGAGGCTAAACCCTAGAAGCTAGCCTATGGTATGATTGTTGATGTGTATGTTGTCCTACGGACTAAAACCCTCCGGTTTATATAGACACCGGAGAGGGCTAGGGTTACACAAAGTCGGTTACAATGGTAGGAGATCTACATATCCGTA
The DNA here is from genome assembly GCF_018294505.1 of Triticum aestivum. NCBI lineage: Eukaryota > Viridiplantae > Streptophyta > Magnoliopsida > Poales > Poaceae > Triticum > Triticum aestivum. The sequence goes on along the minus strand of NC_057809.1, from coordinate 537,548,347 downwards.
TCGCCAAGCTTGTCTTCCACGCCAAGGAAAGTCCCTTCCGGACACGGGACGAAGTCTTCAATCTTGTATCTTCATAGTCTGGGAGTCCGGCTGAAGGTATAGTCTGGCCATCCAGACACCCCCAAATCCAGGACTCCCTCAGTTGCTATGGAGGAAGAGGAGGAAAATACTTTTGGGGTTCACTCTCCGGCTTCCGAGAGAGGCACATTGGCTAGCATCTCCACTCATCTGAATCCTAATCAAGCTATGATACCATCAAATAATCAAGAGAGCCTCGAAGCGCAAGAAGAAACCCCACCAAGAAGGCCTTTACACAGGTTACATCGTAACAATTTTTGCAATTTGATTCATAACTATGGGTTCGAGAATACTCCTCGTAGGCACATACCTCCAATTGGGACATATCTTGCCCGAGAGAAAACAGTGCAGGAATAAACCCCTGGGGCCCGGAAAATAAGCACATGATGGCTGAAGTGAAGAAAAACAGTGAGTTACTTAATCAAGCCCTTCGGGAGATCCAAGGTTTGAAAGATCTACTCATGGCTATATTGGAGAATACCACACCACCACCACCATCTTCTTCATCACCATAAGAAAATTGAGTATCGGGTATGGGCACTCCCCTTGGCTTCAGCCAAGCTTGGGGGAGGTGCCCCGGTATCGTATCATCCCCACTATCTTCTGTCTTTATTTATATTAGTTCAACTTTTTGCTTAACATGAATAAAAGTTTAGTTCAATCCTTTCTTTTCAAGAGTTTGCTTAGTGATCTATCTTTGTAATCATGTGCGAGATATATAATAAAGTTTAGTTTGAGTTTTTGCTTTCTTTACTTTCATGTTGCAATAAAAAGAAAGGAAATAAATCAAGAAGATCATATGCTAATCTTATGGTAGGTGATGACACCACATAAGGAAAAATATAAGTAGAAAATTTTATTAGAGAATGACAAACATATCATTAGTCAATGATGCAACTCATGAAGGAATTAATAAGGGAAGAGAAGATTCACATATAAATATACTATCATAGAAATCTTTTGTGATTGTGAGCCCCCATCAAAATATTATATGCCAAAATTGTTGACGTTGGACAGGGAAGACAACTTAATGATTTATGTTTGTTCATATTCACATAGAAGTTATATTGTCATAGATCCTTCAACATGTGGTACTTGCCCCCTATCTTTGCTAGCCAAAGACTCCGCACTAAGTAGAGATATTACTTGTGCATCCAAAAACCCTTAAATCCAAATCTTATTTTCAAGAGTCCACCATACCTACCTAGGGATTGAGCAAGATCCCTCAAGTAAGTTGTCATCGGTGCAATAAGGCAATAAAAATTGCTTCTAAAAGTGTGAGATCTTTTAGTGGATGAGAAAATTGAGCGTTGTATGAACTTGTGATGGTGAAGAATAAAAGCGACAAACTACATAATAAAGGTTGTCATCACAAGGGGTAATACAATGTGACGTTCTTTTGCACTAAGGGGTTGAGCATACAAACAAATAAGCACATGGCAACCTCTGCTTCGTTCTGCGGGGGCCTATATTTTACTTTTATGTATTTACTTTTATGCAAAGAGTCAAAGTTTTTCTCTCTATTCCTTTTTATTTTTCTCCTTTGGCAAGCATCATGTGGTGAGGAAAGATCTAGGCACATATCTACATTTGAATATGGGTAGCATGAGTTATTGTTGTTAACATCACCCTTGAGGTGAATACGTTGGGAGGCGAAACTATAAGCCCCTAGCTTTCTATGTGTCCGGTTGAAACGTTTTGCTCATGTGTATGCGGAGAGTGTTAGCAATCATAGAAGACTATGTGATGGTTGATTATGTGGACTTTCCTAAAGGCTCTGACACGTGACCCTTCCTGAAAAGATGATGAATTGTAGTTGCAAAGTTGACTTAGAACATAGTTTGTTGGTTTCTAAGGGCATCTCCAGCCGCGCCCCCAGGAAGGCCTCCCCAGGCAATTTTTTAGCGCCGGCGCCAAAAAAACGGCCCAGTCGCGCCCCCAGGAGCCTGATTTTCGCCCGCCTGGGCCGAAAACAACACCGGCGGACCCAGGACGAACCCGACGCGCTGGGGGCGCCCAGGGGCGCCGGGGCAAACTGTTTTGGCGCGAAACAGCCATGGGCCCGCCGCGTCAGCGACACGGCACCTCATCTTCCCCCAACGGCCTCGGTTCCCGCAGGGAATCAATGCCAAGGCTGCCGTCGGTCAGCCTTGCCATTGATTCCTCATGGGCGGCGCGTCACGGGACAGCGCGCCGACGCCTCCCCTCCCTCGCACGCGTACACACGGGTGCGGCGCGGCTATATAGCCGGTGGCCTGCACTCGCCTGTGCCCACACCAGCCCCGCCCCTCGCCGCCGCCCAACTCCTCCCTCTCCCTAGCTCTCCCGAGCGCTGCCGCCCAGCCCCTTCCTCTATCTCACTACCTCTCCCGAGCCCGTCGCCACGGCGGAACGCTACCCCAGAGATGAGGCGGCGGCCAATGGCTTCGGTCGCCGTTAGCTCTGCGAACAGGAGTCCTGGCTCCTGTTCCAGGCGAACATCCCGGCGCCGCCGGACATGCGCGCTGGGCCGACGGGGTGGAGGCTCAGCACCGGGGGAGTGCCCATTCCCCCGTTGCCCGACGCCGTGGCGAAGCCGACGTACTTCGCCGAGGAAGTCGAGGTCGTGCGCGCCTCCCTCACCGACGCCCAACTCTCCCTCCCCCAGTACGCCGCCAACAACCACGCGGCTTGGGCGGCGTATTTCGAGCGCCGCCAGCAGCAGTGCTTGGCGTCCATCAACGGCACGCCGGTGGTTGGCGGCCGGCAGAACAGCGAGGGGCGCCACCTGTGGTGGGGCATCCCCGGCCGCACACTCAAGGGCGTGCTGACGTACCTCGAGGGCGGCAACGACCCGCCGTTGGCGTACCCAGCGAGGGCGGCCGCCCCGGCGCAGCACCGATGCGCTGGGCCATGGGCGCCAAGGAGGTTCGGGTCCTCATCCTCTTCTTCCTCCTCCCGATCTTCATCGCACTCCTCTGGCACTCCGGTCCTGCTCGGCGTCAAGGCCGAGCCCGCGGCGGAGACGCCGCTAGGCCGGCGCACTCGCAGCGCCGGCATCGTCATCAACGAGGGTGGCCGGCGCGCCTCCTCGTCGGCTCCTCCTCCGTGCTTTGTCAAGCCAAAGACGGAGCCGGGGCTCGCGCCGGTGAAGACAGAGCCGGGGCTCGCACCGGTGAAGAAGGAGTCGGCCGCGCCAGTGACGACGGAGCTCGACGACGACGACGTGGCCCTGGAATGGGTGCGCAGGGACTCCATAGCGATGGAGAAGGAGCGCCTGGAGAAGGCGAAGGAGCGCCAGCGCGCCGCCCTGCTTTGCTTCGCGGAACATCGACGCAGCCGCGACGAAGGCGGAGTTGTCGTCATCTATGACAGTGACGACGACGACGACGATGCGCCGCCACCAATCCGCAGTGGCGACGCCGGGCAGGGGTCCAGCAGGGGCGCCCGTATCAAGGAGGAGAAGGCCGACGATGACGATGGCGGCGACAGCGGCGACTTCAGCCAGTTTTTCCTTTAGATTAGTTTATGTATATGTGCTATGTAATGAAAATCCGCGAACTTCGCCGAAATGTGCCGAAATTTATCGTGCTTGGCCGAATTTTATCGTGTTTAAGCCGAACTTCGCTGAACTTCTTTTATTTTAAAACATGCCTGGGGGCGGCCCTGGGGCCGGCGGCTGGGGACCAACTCACCCCGAGGCCCAATTTTTGCGTCGGCTCACCCCCAGGCGGCGATTTTAGGCGCCCCCTGGGGGGCCAACAGCTGGAGATGCCCTGATAGAGTTTTTTCTTTATACTTCGATTGTGTGATGAATTGTCACTTATTCATGAGAAGTGTATGATAAAAGTTCTGTGATAAGAGTCTTATGTTTAAGTATGTTGTTGTTATAATAATAAACATGATGCTTTCTATGTCCGTATTTTGTTTTTATCGACACCTCTCTCTCTAAGCATGTGGACATGATTTTCGATTTTGGTTTTCGCTTGAGGACAAGCGAGGTCTAAGCTTGGGGCAGTTGATACGTCCATTTTGCATCATGTTTTCCTACTATTATTTATGATGTTTTTATGCATAATAATGCTTTTGGAGTAATTCTAATGCCTTTTTTCTCATAGTTTGCATGGTACACACAAAGAGGGAGAATTCCGGCAACTGGAAATCTGGACCTGGAAAAGCTCTGTCAGGCTACCTATTATGCACAACTCCAAACAAGCTGAAACTTCACAGAGAACTTTTATGGAATATATGATGAATATTGGAGCAAATAAGTACCAGAGGAGGCCCACCCGGTGGGCACAACCCACCTGGGCGCGCCCTAGTGGGTTGTGCTCACCCAGGCCCACCTTCGGTGCCCATCTTCTGGTATATAAGTCATTTTGACCTAGAAAAAATATGGGGAGTGATACTTCTCCAACGTATCTATAATTTTTGATTGATCCATGCTATATTATCTACTGTTTTGGACTATATTGGGCTTTATTTTCCACTTTTATATTATTTTTGGGACTAACCTATTAACCGGAGGCCCAGCCCAGAATTGCTGTTTTTTTGCCTATTTCAGTGTTTCGGATAAACGGAATATCAAACGGAGTCCAAACGGAATAAAATCTTCGGGAACGTGATTTTCTCACCGGATGTGATCCAGGAGAGTTGGACCCTGCTCCAAGCAACAAAAGAGGCGGTCACGAGGGTGGGGGCGCCAGCCCTAGGGCGCGCCCCCTGCCTCGTGGGCCACTCGTTGCTCCTCCGGCGTACTTCTTCCTCCTATATATACACACGTACCCCCAAACGATCAGAACAGGAGCCAAAAACCTAATTCCACCACTGCAACTTTCTGTATCCACGAGATCCCATCTTGGGGCATGTTCCGGAGCTCCGTCGGAAGAGGGCCGTCATCACGGAGGGCTTCTACATCATCATAGCCTCTCTGACGAAGTGTGAGTAGTTTACCTTAGACCTTCGGGTCCATAGTTAGTAGCTAGATGGCTTCTTCTCTCTCTTTGAATCTCAATACAAAGTTCTGACCCTCTCTTGTGGAGATCTATTCGACGTAATCTTCTTTTTGCAGTGTGTTTGCTGAGACCGATGAATTGTGGGTTTATGGTCAAGTCTATCTATGAATAATATTTGAATCTTCTCTGAATTCTTTTATGTATGATTGGTTATCTTTGCAAGTCTCTTTGAATTATCCGTTTGGTTTGGCCAACTAGATTGGTAGTTCTTGCCATGGGAGAAGTGCTTAGCTTTGGGTTCGATCTTGCGGTGTCCTTACCCAGTGACAGAAGGGGTAGCAAGGCACGTATTGTATCATTGCCATCGAGGATAACAAGATGGGGTTTATTTCATATTGCAAGAATTTATCTCTCTACATCATGTCATCTTGCTTAAGGTGTTACTCTATTTTTAACTTAATACTCTAGATGCATGCTGGATAGTGGTCGATGAGTGGAGTAATAGTAGTAGATGCAGAATCGTTTCGATCTACTTCTCACGGACATGATGCCTATATACATGATCATGCCTAGATATTCTCATAACTATGCTCAATTCTGTCAATTGCTCAATAGTAATTTGTTCACCCACCGTAGAATACTTATGCTCTTGAGAGAAGCCACTAGTGAAACCTATGGCCCCCGGGTCTATTCTCATCATATCAATCTCCATTACTTTAATCTTGCTTTGCTTTTTTACTTTGCCTTTACTTTTTACTTTGCATCTTTATACCAAAAATACCAAAAATATTATATCTAGCAGATCTCACTCTCGTAAGTGACCGTGAAGGGCTTGACAACACCTAATCGCGTTGGTTGCGAGTAGCTATCGCTTTGTGCAGGTATGAGGGACTTGAGCGTGGGTTCCTACTGGATTGATACCTTGGTTCTCAAAAACTGAGGGAAATACTTACGCTACTCTGCTGCATCATCCCTTCCTCTTTGGGGAAAACCAACGCAAGCTCAAGACGTAGCAAGAAGGATTTCTGGCGCCGTTAACGGAAAGTCTACACAAAAAGTCAACATACCAAGTACCCATCACAATCCCTATCTCTCGCATTACATTATTTGCCATTTGCCTCTCATTTTCCTCTCCCCCCCAATTCACCCTTGCTGTTTTATTCACCCTCTCTCTCCCTATCCTCCCTCTCTATTTGCCTCTTTTTGCCTGTTTGCTTTTCGTTTGCTCGTGTGTTAGTTTGCTTGTTTGTCGCGATGGCTCAAGATACTACTGAATTGTGTGACTTCACCAATACCAATAATAATGATTTCCTTAGCACTCCGATTGCTCCTCTTACCGATGCTGAATCTTGTGAAATTAATACTGCTTTGTTGAATCTTGTTATGAAAGATCAATTCACTGGCCTTCCTAGTGAAGATGTCGCTACTCATCTGAATAGCTTCGTTGATTTATGTGATATGCAAAAGAAAAAAGATGTCAATAATGATGTCGTTAAATTGAAGCTATTTCCTTTTTCTCTTAGAGATCATGCTAAAGCTTGGTTTTCGTCTTTGCCTAAGAATAGTATTGATTCATGGAACAAGTGCAAAGATGCTTTTATCTCTAAGCATTTTCCTCCCGCTAAGATCATCTCTCTTAGAAACGATATTATGAACTTTAAACAACTTGATCATGAACATGTTGCACAAGCTTGGGAGAGAATGAAATTAATGATACGTAATTGCCCTACTCATGGTTTGAATTTGTGGATGATTATACAAAAAAATTATGCCGGATTGAATTTTTCTTCTAGAAATCTTTTAGATTCGGCCGAGGGAGGCACTTTTATGAAAATTACTTTAGGAGATGCTACTAAACTCCTAGAAAATATTATGGTTAATTATTCTCAATGGCATACTGAAAGATTCTAAGAAAAAAGTGCATGTGATAGAAGGAATTAATGTGTTGAGTGGAAAGATGGATGAACTTATGAAATTATTTGCTACTAAGAGTGTTTCTTCTGATCCTAATGATATGCCTTTGTCTACTTTGATTGAGAATAACAATGAATCTATGGATGTGAATTTTGTTGGTAGGAATAATTTTGGTAACATTACTTATAGAGGGAATTTTAATCCTAGGCCATATCCTAGTAATCCTTCTAATAATTATGGGAATTCCTACAATAAATCTTATGGAAATTATAATAAGATACCCTCTGATTTTGAATCTAATATTAAAGAATTTATTTCTTCGCAAAAGAATTTCAATGCTATGATTGAAGAAAAATTGCTTAAGATTGATGATTTGGCTGGGAACATTGATAGAATTGCTCTTGATGTTGATTCTTTGAAACTTAGATCTATTCCACCTAAGCATGATATCAATGAGTCTCTAAAAGCCATGAGAATTTCAATTGATGAGTGTAAGGAAAGAACCGCTAGGATGCGTGCTTCCAAAGATGCCTTTATTAAAGTGTGTTCTTCCAATACCTATGAAAATCAAGATGAAGATCTAAAAGTTATTGATGTGTCTCCTATTAAATCTTTTTTTGCAATATGAATCTTGATGAAACTGAATATGATCTTCCTTTACCTAGAAGGCGTTCTAAAAATTCGGAGTGTTTAGATCTTAATGATGAAATTGATGAAAGTGGGATTGAAAGAAATAAAAATCTAGATGTTGCTAAACCCACTATATTGGATTTCAAGGAATTTAATTATGAAAGTTGCTCTTTAATTGATTGTATTTCCTTGTTGCAATCCGTGCTAAATTCTCCACATGCTTATAGTCAAAATAAAGCCTTCACCGAACATATTGTTGATGCCTTGATGCAATCTTATGAAGAAAAACTTGAGTTGAAAGTTTCTATCCCTAGAAAACTCTATGATGAGTGGGAACCAACTATTAAAATTAAAATTAAAGATCATGAGTTTTATGCTTTGTGTGATTTGGGTGCTAGTGTCTCTACTATTCCCAAGACTTTGTGTGATTTGCTAGATTTCCGTAATTTTGATGATTGCTCCCTAAACTTGCATCTTGTGGATTCCACTATTAAGAAACCTATGGGAAGGATTAATTATGTTCTTATTGTTGCAAATAGGAATTATGTGCCCGTAGATTTCATTGTTCTTGATATAGATTGCAATCCTTCTTGCCCTATTATTCTTGGTAGACCTTTCCTTAGAACGGTTGGTGCGATTATTGATATGAAGGAAGGGAATATTAGATTTAAATTTCCATTAAAAAGGTCATGGAACACTTTCCAAGAAAGAAAATAAAATTACCATATGAAACTATCATGAGATCCACTTATGGATTGCCTACCAAAGATGGCAATACCCAGATCTATCCTCGCTTTTATGCCTAGCTAGGGGCGTTAAACGATAGCGCTTGTTGGGAGGCAACCCAATTTTATTTTTATTCCTTGACTTTTGCTCCTGTTTAGTAATAAATAAATTATTTAGCCTCTGTTTTGGTTGTGTTTTTTTACGTTTAATCAGTGTTTGTGCCCAGTAGAACCGTTGGGAAGACTTGGGGAAAGTCTTGTTGAACTTGCTGTAAAAAACAGAAACTTTAGCGCTCACGAGAACTGCTGTCATTTTTATTTGAAGACTGCTATTTAGTTAATTATTTTTGAATATGATTAATATATAAATTACTCACTTCCAGAAATTTATTTTAGAATTTTTGGGGTTCCAAATCTTGCGCTAGCTACAGATTACTACAGACTGTTCTGTTTTTGACAGATTCTGTTTTTCGTGTGTTGTTTGCTTATTTTGATGAATCTATGGCTAGTAAAATAGTTTATAATCCATAGAGATGTTGGAATACAGTAGGTTTAACACCAATATAAATAAATAATGAGTTCATTACAGTACCTTGAAGTGGTATTTTGTTTTCTTTCGCTAACGGAGCTCACGAGTTTTCTATTTTGAAGTTTTCAAGTTTTGGGTGAATTATTTTGATGGATCATGGAACAAGGAGTGGTAAGAGCCTAAGCTTGGGGATGCCCATGGCACCCCCAAGATAATCCAAGGACACCAAGAAGTCAAATCTTGGGGATGCCCCGGAAGGCATCCCCTCTTTCGTCCACTTCCATCGGTAATTTACTTGGAACTATATTTTTATTCACCAACATGATATGTGTTTTGCTTGGAGCGTCTTGTATTATTTATGTATTTGTGTCTTAGTACGCCACAATCATCCTTGCTGTACACACCTTTTGAGAGAGCCATACATTAATTAAAATTTTATAGAATACTCTATGTGCTTCACTTATATCTTTTTGAGCTAAGTAGTTTTGCTCTATGTGCTTCACTTATATCTTTTGAGCGTTATAATTTTGCTCTATGTGCTTCACTTAGATATTTTAGAGCACGGTGGTGGATCCGTTTTAAAGAAACTATTGATCTCTCATGCTTCACTTAAATTATTTTGAGAGTCTCTTAATAGCATGGTAATTTGCTTAATAATAATATGCTTGGTATTCAAGATTTGTGAAACTTTCTTTTGAGTGTGTTGAATACTAAGAAAAGATTGAAGCATGATAATTGTTTTGAGATATGGAGGTGATAATATTAAAGTCATGCTAGTTGAGTAGTTTTGAATTTAAAGAATACTTGTGTTAAGGTTTGTGATTCCCGTAGCATGCACGTATGGTGAACCGTTATGTGATGAAGTTGGAGCATGATTTATTTATTGATTGTCTTCCTTATGAGTGGCGGTCGGGGACGAGAAATGGTCTTTTACTACCAATCTATCCCCCTAGGAGCATGTGCATAATACTTTGCTTTGATAACTTATAGATTTTTGCAATAAGTATATGAGTTCTTTATGACTAATGTTGAGTCCATGGATTATACGCACTCTCACCCTTCCACCTTTGCTAGCCTCTCTAATACCGCGCAATTTTCGCCGGTATCATACACCTACCATATACCCTCCTCAAAACAGCCACCATACCTACCTATTATGGCATTTCCATAGCTATTCCGAGATATATTGCCATGCAACTTTCCACTGTTCCGTTCATGACACATTTATCATTGTCTTATTGCATATCCCGGTACACCACCGGATGCATTCACATAGAGTCATATTTTGTTCTAAGTATCGAGTTGTAATTGTTGAGTTATAAGAAAAATAAAAGTGTGATGATCATCATTATTAGAGCATTGTCCTAGTGAGGAAAGAATGATGGAGACTATGATTCCCCCATAAGTCGGGATGAGACTCCGGACGAAAAAAAAGAGAGGCCAAAGAAGCCCAAATAAAAAGAGGGCATAAAAAGGAGAAAAGGCCCAAACAAAAAATATATAAAAAATGAGAGAAAAAGAGAGAAGGGACAATGTTACTATCCTTTTACCACACTTGTGCTTAAAAGTAGCACCATGATCTTCATAGTAGAGAGTCTCGCATGTTATCACTTTCATATACTAGTGGGAATTTTTCATTATAGAACTTGGCTTGTATATTCCAATGATGGGCTTACTCAAAAATTGCCCTAGGTCTTCATGAGCAAGCAAGTTGGATGCACACCCACTTAGTTTCTTTTTGAGCTTTCATATACTTATAGCTCTAGTGCATCCGTTGCATGGCAATCCCTACTCACTCACATTGATATCTATTGATGGGCATCTCCATAGCCTGTTGATATGCCTAGTTGATGTGAGACCATCTTCTCCTTTTTGTCTTCTCCACAACCACCATTGTATTCCACCTATAGTGCTATATCCATGGCTCACGCTCATGTATTGCGTGAAGATTGAAAAAGTTATGAAAAAGTTAGAGTATGAAACAATTGCTTGGCTTGTCATCGGGGTTGTGCATGATTTAAATACTTTGTGTGGTGAAGATGGAGCATAGCCAGACTATATGATTTTGTAGGGATAACTTTCTTTGACCATGTTATTTTGAGAAGACATAATTGCTTTATTAGTATGCTTGAAGTATTATTATTTTTATGTCAATATAAACTTTTGACTTGAATCTTTCTAATCTGAATATTCATACCACAATTAAGAAGATTTACATTGAAATTATGCCAAGTAGCACTCCGCATCAAAAATTCTCTTTTTATCATTTACCTACTCGAGGACGAGCGGGAATTAAGCTTGGGGATGCCTGATACGTCTCCAACGTATCTATAATTTTTGATTGCTCCATGCTATATTATCTACTGTTTTGGACTATATTGGGCTTTATTTTCCACTTCTATATTATTTTTGGGACTAACCTATTAACCGGAGGCCCAGCCCAGAATTGTTGTTTTTTTGCCTATTTTAGTGTTTCAGATAAACGGAATATCAAACGGAGTCCAAACAGAATAAAATCTTCGGGAACGTGATTTTCTCACCGAACGTGATCCAGGAGACTTGGACCCTGCTCCAAGGAACAAAAGAGGCGGTCACGAGGGTGGGGGCGCCCCCCATAGGGCGTGCCCCCTGCCTCGTGGGCCCCTCGTTGCTCCTCCGACGTACTTCTTCCTCCTATATATACACACGTACACCCAAACGATCAGAACAGGAGCCAAAAACCTAATTCCACCACCGCAACTTTCTGTATCCATGAGATCCCATCTTGGGGCCTGTTCCGGAGCTCCGCCGGAAGAGGGTCGTCATCACAGAGGGCTTCTACATCATCATAGCCTCTTCGACGAAGTGTGAGTAGTTTACCTCAGACCTTCGGGTCCATAGTTAGTAGCTAGATGGCTTCTTCTCTCTCTTTGAATCTGAATACAAAGTTCTCCCCCTCTCTTGTGGAGATCTATTCGATGTAATCTTCTTTTTGCGGTGTGTTTGTTGAGATCGATGAATTGTGGGTTTATGATCAAGTCTATCTATGAATAATATTTGAATCTTCTCTGAATTCTTTTATGTATGATTGGTTATCTTTGCAAGTCTCTTTGAATTATCCATTTGGTTTGGCCAACTAGATTGGTAGTTCTTGCCATGGGAGAAGTGCTTAGCTTTGGGTTCGATCTTGCGGTGTCCTTACCCAGTGACAGAAGGGGCAGCAAGGCACGTATTGTATCGTTGCCATCGAGGATAACAAGATGGGGTTTATTTCATATTGCATGAATTTATCTCTCTACATCATGTCATCTTGCTTAAGGCGTTACTCTGTTTTTAACTTAATACTCTAGATGCATGCTGGATAGCGGTCGATGAGTGGAGTAATAGTAGTAGATGCAGAATCGTTTCGATCTACTTGTCACGGACGTGATGCCTATATACATGATCATGCCTAGATATTCTCATAACTATGCTCAATTCTATCAATTGCTCAACAGTAATTTGTTCACCCACCATAGAATACTTATGCTCTTGAGAGAAGCCACTAGTGAAACCTATGGCCCCCGGGTCTATTCTCATCATATCAATCTCCATTACTTTCATCTTACTTTGCTTTTTTACTTTGCCTTTACTTTTTACTTTGCATCTTTATACCAAAAATACCAAAAATATTATATCTATCAGATCTCACTCTCGTAAGTGACCGTGAAGGGCTTGACAACCCCTAATCGCGTTGGTTGCGAGTAGCTATTGCTTTGTGCAGGTACGAGGGACTTGAGCGTGGGCTCCTACTGGATTGATACCTTGGTTCTCAAAAACTGAGGGAAATACTTACGCTACTCTGCTGCATCATCCCTTCCTCTTCGGGAAAACCAACGCAAGCTCAAGACGTAGCAGGGAGGACTTTTGGGACGGAGCACCGCCGTCTCGAGGCGGAACTTGGGCAGGAGCAATTTTTGCCCTCCGGCGGCGTGATTCCGCCGGGGGAACTTCGCTCCCGGAGGGGGAAATCATCATCATCATCATCACCAACAACTCTCCCATCTTGGGGAGGGCAATCTCCATCAACATCTTCAACAGCAGGTAGTTATGGTGGCTGTTTTGAGGAAGGTATATGATGGGTTTGTGGTACCGGCGGAAGTTGCACGGTACTAGAGAGGCTAGCAATGACGGAAAAGTGAGAGTGCGTATAATCCATGGACTCACCATTAGTCATAAAGAACTCACATACTTATTGCAAAAATCTATTAGTCATCAAAACAAAGTACTACGTGCATGCTCCTAGGGGGATAGATTGGTAGGAAAATACCATTGCTCGCCCCCGACCGCCACTCATAAGGAAGACAATCAATAAATAAATCATGCTCCGACTTCATCACATAATGGTTCATCATATGTGCATGCTATAGGAATCACAAACTTTAACACAAGTATTTCTCAAATTCACAATTACTTACTAGCATGACTCTAATATCACCATCTTCATATCTCAAAACAAGCATAAGGAATCAAACTTCTCGTAGTATTCAATGCACTTTATATGAAAGTTTTTATTATATCCCTGTTGGATGCCCATCATATTAGGACTAAATTCATAACCTAAGCAAATTACCATGCTGTTTAAGACTCTCAAAATAATATAAGTGAAGCATGAGAGTTCGTCAATTTCTTCAAAATAAAACTACCGTCATGCCCTAAAAAGATATAAGTGAAGCACTAGAGCAAATGACAAACTACTTCAGAAGATATAAGTGAAGATCAATGAGTATTCAAGTAATTATGTAACTATGTGAAGACTCCTTCTCATAAATAAATTCAGATCTTAAGTACCATATTCAAACAGCAAGCAAATCCTAATAAAATAAAATGACGCTCCAAGCAAAACACATATCAAGTGGTGAATAAAAATATAGCTCCAAGTAAGGTTACCAATGAACGAAGACGAAAGAGGGGATGCCATCCGGGGCATCCCCAAGCTTAGGCTCTTTGTTGTCCTTGAATATTACCTTCGGGTGACTTGGGCATCCCCAAGCTTAGGCTCTTGCCACTCCTTATTCTGTAGTCCATCGAATCTTTACCCAAAACTTGAAAACTTCACAACACAAAACTCAACAGAAAACTCGTAAGATCCATTAGTATAATAAAGCAAATCACCACTTAGGTACTGTCAAGACAAGATTCATAATTTTTCTCACATGATGCCTACTGTACCCTATCATTTCTACAATTTATATTAAGCAATATAAGCCATAGAAACTAGAAAACAAGCAAACTATGCATCGAAAACAGAATCTGTCAAAAACTGGATAGTCTGTAGTAATCTATAACTCCCGAATACTTCTGTAACTCCAAAAATCCTGAGAAATTAGGAAGTCCTAGGCAATTTGTTTATTTATCTTCTTCAAAAAGAATCAGTATTTTATCATGCCTCTGTCAAAAACGAGAATTGTTTTCCTGAGTGCAAAAGTTTCTGTTTTTCAGCAAGATCAAATCAACTATCACCATAGATCATCCCAAAGATCTTACTTGGCACTTTATTGAAACAAAAGCTATAAAACATGATTAATACAGTAGCGTAATCATGTGAACACACAAAAACAGTAGGTATAAATGTTGGGTTGTCTCCCAACAAGCGCTTTTCTTTATTGCCTTTCCAGCCAGGCATGATGATTTCAATGATGCTCACATAAAATGTAAGAATTGAAACATAATGGGAGCATCATGAAGAATATGACTAGCACATTTAAGTCTAACCCACTTCCTATGCATAAGGATTTTGTGAGCAAACAATTCATGGGAGCAAGAACCATCTAGCATAGGAAGGCAAAACAAGTGCAACTTCAAAACTTTCAACATATAGAAAGGAAACTTGATATTATTGCAACTCCTACAAGCATATAATCCTCCCTCATAATAATTTTCAGTATCATCCTGAATGAATTCAACAATATAGCTATCACACAAAGCATTATTTTCATGATGCACAAGCATAGAAATTTTATTACTCTCCACATAAGCAAAATTCTTCTCATTCATAGTAGTGGGAGCAAACTCAACAAAATAACTATCATGGGATTGGAAATTAAAATCAAGATGACAAGTTTAATGGTTATCATTATTCTTTATAGCGTACAAGTCATCACAATAACCATCAAAAATGGGGGACATTCTCTCATCATAATGAATTTGCTCTTCAAAACTTGGGGGACAAAAAATACCATCTTCATTGAACATATCATCCCCAAGCTTGTGGCTTTGCATATCATTAGCATCATGGATATTCAAGAAATTCGTACTAGCAACATTGCAATCATGCTCATCATACAAAGATTTAGTGCCAAACATTTTAATTCATTCTTCTTCTAACACTTTGGCACAATTATCAGAATCCTAATTTTCACGAAAGACATTAAAAAGATGAAGCATATGAGGCAACCTCAATTCCATTTTTTGTAGTTTTCTTTTATAAACTAAACTAGTGATAAAACAAGAAACTAATAGATTCGATTGCAAGATCTAAAGATATACCTTAAAGCACTAACCTCCCCGGCAATGGCACTAGAAAAGAGCTTGATGTCTACTACGCAACCTTCTTCTTGTAGACGTTGTTGGGCCTCCAAGTGCAAAGGTTTGTAGGACAGTAGCAAATTTCCCTCAAGTGGATGACCTAAGGTTTATCAATCTGTGGGAGGCATAGGATGACTATGGTCTCTCTCAAACAACCTTGCAACCAAATAACAAAGAGTCTCTTGTGTCCCCAACACACCCAATACAATGGTAAATTGTATAGGTGCACTAGTTCGGCGAAGAGATGGTGATACAAGTGCAATATGGATGGTAGATATAGGTTTTGTAATCTAAAAACATAAAAATAGCAAGGTAACTAATATTAAAAGTGGGCGAAAACAGTATTGCAATGCTTAAAAATCAGGCATAGGGTTCATACTTTCACTAGTGCAAGTTCTCTCAACAATGATAACATAATTAGATCATATAACAATCCCTCAACGTGCAACAAAGAGTCACTCCAAAGTCACTAATAGCGGAGAACAAACGAAGAGGTTATTGTAGGGTATGAAACCACCTCAAAGTTATTCTTTCTGGTCGATCTATTGGGCTATTCCTATAAGTATCACAAACAGCCCTAGATTACTAAGATAACACCTTAAGACACACATCAACCAAAACCCTAATGTCACCTAGATACTCCAATGTCACCCCAACTATCCGCGGGTTTGATTATACGATATGCATCACACAATCTCAGATTCATCTATTCAAACCAACACAAAGAACTTCAAAAGAGTGCCCCGAAGTTTCTACCAGAGAGTCAAGACTTAAACGTGTGCCAACCCCTATGCATAAGTTCACATGGTCACATAACCTACAAGTTGATCACCAAAACATACATCAAATAGATCACGTGAATATCCCATTGTCACCATAGATAAGCGCATGCAAGACATACATCAAGTGTTCTCAAATCCTTAAAGACTCAATCCAATAAGACAACTTCAAAGGGAAAACTCAATCCATTACAAGAAGGTAGAGGGGGAGAAACATCATAAGATCCAACTATAATAGCAAAGCTCGCGGTACATCAAGATCGCGCCAAATTAAGAACACGGGAGAGAGAGATCAAACGTGTATCTACTAGTACATATACCCTCAGCCCCGAGGGTGAACTACTCCCTCCTTGTCATGGAGAGCGTCGGATGATGAGGATGGCCATCAGTGATGATTTCCCCCTCTGGCGGGGTGTCGGAACAGGGCCCCGATTGATTTTTGGTGGCTACAGAGGCTTGCAGCGGCGGAACTCCTGATCTTGGTTCTGTTCTGGAGGTTTGGGGATATATATAAGAGGTGTTGGCGTCAAGAACAAGTCAGGGGAGTCAACGAAGGGCCCACAAGGTCGGAGGGCGTGCCCGGGGGGTAGGGCGCGCCCTCCACCCTTGTGGATGCCTCGTGGCTCTTCTGGCCCAACTCTTTTGCTTCGGGGGCTTCTTTTGGTCCAGAAAAAATCATCACAAAGTTTTAGGTCAATTGGACTCTATTTGATATTCCTTTTCTGCGAAACTCAAAAACAAGGAAAAAACAGAAACTGGCACTGGGGTCTAGGTTAATAGGTTAGTCCCAAAAATCATACAAAATAGCATATAAATGCATATAAAACATCCAAGATTGATAATATAATAGCATGGAACATAAAAAATTATAGATACTTTGGAGACTTATCAAGCATCCCCAAGCTTAATTCTTGCTCGTCCTCGAGTAGGTAAATGATAAAAACAGAATTTTTGATGTGCAATGCTACCTAACTTATTTATCCATGTAATTTTATTTATTGTGGCATGAATGTTCAGATCCATAAGATTCAAAATAAAAGTTTAATATTGACATAAAAACAATAATACTTCGAGCATACTAACAAGGCAATTATGTCTTCTCAAAATAACATGGCCAAAGAAAGCTTATCCCTACAAAATCATATAGTGTGGCTATGGTCCATCTTCATCACATAAAATATTCAAATAATGCACAACCCCGATGACAAGCCAAGCAATTGTTTCATACTTTTGATGTTCTCAAACTTTTTCAATTTTCATGCAATACATGAGTGTGAGCCATGGACATAGCACTATAGGTTGAATAGAATATGGTGGTTGTGGAGAAGACAAAAAGAAGGAGATAGTCTCACATCAACTAGGCATATCGACGGGCTATGGAGATGCCATCAATAGATATCAATGTGAGTGAGTAGGGATTGCCATGCAACAGATGCACTAGAGCTATAAGTTTATGAAAGCTCAAAAAGAAACTAAGTGGATGTGCATCCAACTCGCTTGCTCACAAAGACCTAGGGCAATTTGAGGTAGCACGTCGTTGGAATATACAAGCCAAGTTCTATAATGAAAAATTCTCACTAGTATATGAAGTGACAACATAGGAGACTCTCTATCATGAAGATCATGGTGCTACTTTGAAGCACAAGTGTGGTAAAAGGATAGTAGCATTGCCCCTTCTCTCTTTTCTCTCATTTTTTTTGTTTTTTGGGCCTTCTCTTTTTTGCCTCTTTTTTATTTTTTTATTCTTCATCCGGAGTCTCATCCCCACTTGTGGGGGAATCATAGTCTCCATCATCCTTTCCTCACTGGGACAATGATCTAATAACAAAGATCATCACACTTTTATTCACTTACAACTCAATACTTAGAACAAAATATGACTCTATATGAATGCCTCCGGCAGTGTACCGGGATGTGCAATGAATCAAGACTGACATGTATGAAAGAATTATGAACGGTGGCTTTGCCACAAATACGATGTCAACTACATGATCATGCAAAGCAATATGAGAATGATGCTACGTGTCATAATAAATGGAACGGTGGAAAGTTGCATGGAAATATATCTCGGAATGGCTATGTAAATGCCATAATAGGTAGGTATGGTGGCTATTTTGAGGATGGTATATGGTGGGTTTATGGTACCGGCGAAAGTTGCGTGGTACTAGAGAGGCTAGCAATGGCAGAAAGGTGAGAGTGAGTATAATCCGTGGACTCATCATTAGTCATAAAGAATTCACATACTTATTGCAAAAATCTATTAGTCATCGATACAAAGTACTACGCGCATGCTCCTAGGGGGTTATATTGGTAGGAAAATACCATCGCTCGTCCCCGTTCATCACTCATAAGGAAGACAATCAATAAATAAATCATGCTCCGACTTCATCACATAACGGTTCACCATACGTGCATGCTATGGGAATCACAAACTTTAACACAAGTATTTCTCAAATTCACAATTACTTACTAGCATGGCTCTAATATCACCATCTTCATATCTCAAAACAATCATAAGGAATCAAACTTCTCATAGTATTCAATGCACTTTATATGAAAGTTTTTATCATATCCCTCTTGGATGCCCATCATATTAGGACTAAATTCATAACCTAAGCAAATTACCATGCTGTTTAAGACTCTCAAAATAATATAAGTGAAGCATGAGAGTTCATCAATTTCTTCAAAATAAAACTACCGTCGTGCCCTAAAAAGATATAAGTGAAGCACTAGAGCAAATGACAAACTACTTCAAAAGATATAAGTGAAGATCAATGAGTATTCGAATAATTATGTAACTATGTGAAGACTCCTTCTCATAAAAGTACCTTATTCAAACAGCAAGAAAATCCTAATAAAATAAAATGACGCTCCAAGCAAAACACATATCATGTGGTGAATAAAAATATAGCTCTAAGTAAGGTTACCAATGAACGAAGACGAAAGAGGGGATGCCATCTGGGGCATCCCCAAGCTTAGGCTCTTGGTTGTCCTTGAATATTACCTTGGGGTGCCTTTGGCATCACCAAGCTCAGGCTCTTGCCACTCCTTATTCCATAGTCCATCGAATCTTTACCCAAAACTTGAAAACTTCACAACACAAAACTCAACAGAAAACTCGTAAGATCCGTTAGTATAATAAAGAAAATCACCACTTAGGTACTGTCAAGACAAGGTTCATGATTTTTCTCACATTATGCCTACTGTACCCTATCATTTATACAATTTATATTAAGCAATATAAGCCATAGAAACTAGAAAACAAGCAAACTATGCATCAAAAATAGAATCTGACAAAAACTAGACAATATGTAGTAATCTGTAACTCCCGAATACTTCTGTAACTCCAAATATCCTGAGAAATTAGGAAGTCCTAGGCAATTTGTTTATTAATATTCTACAAAAAGAATCAATATTTTATCACGCTTCTGTCAAAAACGAGAATTGTTTTCCTGGGTGCAAAAGTTTCTGTTTTTCAGCAAGATCAAATCAACTATCACCATAGATCATTGATACGTCTCCAACGTATCTATAATTTTTGATTGCTCCATGCTATATTATCTACTGTTTTGGGCAATATTGGGCTTTATTATCCACTTTTATATTATTTTTGGGACTAACCTATTAACCGGAGGCCCAGCCCAGATTTGCTGTTTTTTATGCCTATTTCAGTGTTTTGAAGAAAAGGAATATCAGACGGAGTCGAAACAGAACGAAATCAACTAGAGAAGTTATTTTTGGAACGAAAGCCACCCGATGGACTTGGACCCCACGTCAAGGAAGGAAGGAGGAGCTCACAAGGTTAGGGGCGTGCCCACTGCCTCATGGGGCCCTCGTGGCTCCCCTGACGTGCTTCTTCTGCCTATATAACTCCATATACCCTAAAACTTCCAGAACAGAAAATAGATCGGGAGTTCCGCCACCAGAAGCCTCCGTAGGCATCGAAAACCAATCTAGACTCGTTCTGGCACCCTGCCGGAGGGGGCAATCCCTCTCCGGTGGCCATCTTCGTCATCCCGGTGCTCTCCATGACAAGGAGGGAGTAGTTCTCCCTCGGGGCTGAGGGTATGTACCAGTAGCTATGTGTTTGATCTCTCTCTCTCGTGTTCTTGATTTGTCACAATCTTGATGTATCGCGAGCTTTGCTATTATAGTTGGATCTTATGTTTCTCCTCCCCCTCTTCTCTCTTGTAATGAATTGAGTTTCCCCTTTGAAGTAATCTGATCAGATTGAGTCTTTAAAGACTTGAGAACACTTGATGTATGTCTTGTCGTGGATATCTGTGGTGACAATGGGATATCACGTGATTCACTTGATGTATGTGTTGGTGACCAACTTGCGGGTTCCGCCCATGAACCTATGCATAGGGGTTGGCACACGTTTTCGTTGTGATTCTCTGGTAGAACTTTGGGGCACTCTTTGAGGTCCTTTGTGTTGGTTGAATAGATGAATCTGAGATTGTGTAATGCATATCGTATAATCATACCCACGGATACTTGAGGTGACATTGGAGTATCTAGGTGATATTAGGGTTTTGGTTGATTTGTATCTTAAGGTGTTATTCTAGTACGAACTCTAGGGCTGTTTGTGACACTTATAGGAATAGCCCAGCGGATTGATTGGAAAGAATAACTTTGAGGTGGTTTCGTACCCTACCATAATCTCTTCGTTCGTTCTCCGCTATTAGTGACTTTGGAGTGACTATTTGTTGCATGTTGAGGGATAGTTTTATGATCCAATTATGTTAGTATTGTTGAGAGGACTTACACTAGTGAAAGTATGAACCCTAGGCCTTATTTCCATGCATTGCAATACCGTTTACACTCACTTTTATCATTAGTTACCTTGCTGTTTTTATATTTTCAGATTACAAAAACTATTATCTACTATCCATATACCAGTTGTATCACCATCTCTTCGCCGAATTAGTGCACCTATACAATTTACCATTGTATTGGGTGTGTTGGGGACACAAGAGACTCTTTGTTATTTGGTTGCAGGGTTGCTTGAGAGAGACCATCTTCATCCTACGCCTCCTACGGATTGATAAACCTTAGGTCATCCACTTGAGGGAAATTTGCTACTGTCCTACAAACCTCTGCACTTGGAGGCCCAACAACATCTACAAGAAGAAGGTTGTGTAGTAGACATCAAGCTATTTTTTGGCGCCGTTGCCGGGGAGGTGAGTGCTTGAAGGTATATCTTTAGATCTTGCAATCGAGTCTTTTAGTTTCTTATTTTTATCACTAGTTTAGTTTATAAAAGAAAACTACAAAAAAATGGAATTGAGTTTGTCTCATACGCTTCATCTTTTTAATATCTTTCGTGAGTATGATGGAAAGGATAATTGTGCTCAAGTGCTAGAAGAAGAAATCTACAAAATGTTTGGCACTAAATCTTTGAATGATGAGCATGATTGCAATGTTGTTAGTACGAATTCTTTGAATATCCATGATGCTAATGATGATTGCACTAGTTATGATGAAAATACCTCCTATAAACATGTCAATTTTTGTGGAGTAGATTGGGTTTGCAAGTACACACCAAATAGGGAAGATAGATATTGTAAGAGGCATAAGTACTTAGAAACTAAATTGTTGCAAGAAAGTCTTGATGATTGTGCTGAAAAATTCAATATTTTTCGCACCCCTTGTGAACTTTGCAATGAACATGGTCATTTAAATCTCCAATGCTAATTGTTTCATGACCGAATCGTATCCAAAAATTGTGATAATTTGATTACCCTTGAGCATCATAAAGAGCTTAGTCTTCTTTTGGGGTATGAGGAAATGAAACGTATAACTGAGGGTATTCCAAAGTTCAATCTTGATAAAGTTCTTCATTTCGATCTAGAGAAAATTTATATGTATTGTGCGGTGAATTGCATGAAAATCCTTATATTGCCAACTACATAAAGAAAAGAAAACAAATAGAAGATGAAGATAATACTAATGAAAGGGAAGAGACTTCTCAATATCCTCCTATTATTTCTTATGATGAATTAGGTAACGAGGAGGAGCCTCCTATTCAACCAATCTCATTAATAAGGAGCTCCGAAAAGAGGATTGAACCCACACATGATGTGGTGAAGAAGAAGAAAAGAAAAAGGAAGAGAGGTAAAAAGATATCTCTCCCAAATAATGCCGCTCCTATTACTATTGTGCCTCATGAAAATATAATTATGGAAGATAATGATACTTCTTATAATCTTGAAAATCTTTTTGGCACTTGCTTGGAAGAATATGATAATTGCTATACTATCGGTGCTATCTATACTATTAATGATGAGAGTGATTATGCTTATGATATGAAAAGGCCCAAGCTTGGGGAGGCTATGTTTGATGAGGATGACATATTTGAGAATATATTTGCTGCAATTAATGTTTGTCCCAAGCTTGGGGAAGCTATGATTAATGAAGATGATATTTTTAGTCTCCCAACTTTTGATATGCAGGTTTATAATGATGATAGCATGCCTCCTACTTATGATGATTATTGTGATGATACTTATGCTATAAAAAGTAGTGATTATATTTATAAAACTTGTCATGATTATGATTACCCCTTCTCTGAACACTACTCTTTTAATATGGAAACAATTTATAGTATTCAAGTTTCCTATGATACACCCACTATTCCGAATGAGAAGAATTTTGCCTGTGTGGAGAGTAGTAAATTATCTATGCTTGTAGATCATGAAAAGAATGCTTTAGGTGCTGGTTATATTGTTGAATTCATTCATGATGCTACTGAAAATTATTATGAGGGAGGAACATATGCTTGTAGGAATTGCAATAATATCAAGTTTCCTCTCTATGTGCTTAAAATTTTGAAGTTTTGCTTGCTTTACCTTCCTATGCAAGTTGATTCTTGTTCCCACAAGTTGTTTGCTCAAAAAATCCCTATGCATAGGAAGTGGGTTAGACTTAAATGTGCTAGTCATATTCTTCATGATGCTCTCTTCATGTTACAATTCTTATCCTTTATGTGAGCATCATTGAAATCATCATGCCTAGCTAGGGGCGTTAAACGATAGCGCTTGTTGGGAGGCAACCCAATTTTATTTTTGTTTCTTTCTTCTTGTTCCTGTTTAGTAATAAATAATTCATCTAGCCTCTGTTTAGATGTGGTTTTATGCTTTTAATTAGTGTTTGTGCCAAGTAGAACCTTTGGGAAGACTTGGGGAAAGTCTTATTGATCATGCTGTAAAAAGCAGAAACTTTAGCGCTCACGAGAATTGCTGCCATTTTTATTTGGAGAGTGATATTTAGTTAATTATTTTTGCAGATGATTAATAGATAAATTCCTAATGTCCATCAATTTATTTTAGAATTTTATGAGTTCCAGAAGTATACGTTTGATTCAGATTACTACAGACTGTTCTTTTTTTGACAGATTCTGTTTTCATGTGTTGTTTACTTATTTTGATGAATCTATGGCTAGTAAAATAGTTTATAAACCATAGATAAGTTGGAATACATTTGGTTTAACACCAATATAAATAAATAATGAGTTAATTAGAGTACCTTGAAGCAGTGATTTATTTTCTTATACTAACGGAACTTACGAGTTTTCTGTTAAGTTTTGTGTTGTGAAGTTTTCAAGTTTTGGGTAAGGATTCGATGGAGTATGGAGTAAGGAGTGGCAAGAGCCTAAGCTTGGGGATGCCCAAGGCACCCCAAGGTAATATTCAAGGATAGCCAAGAGCCTAAGCTTGCGGATGCCCCGGAAGGCATCCCCTCTTTCGTCTTCGTTCATCGATAACTTTACTTGAAGCTATATTTTTATTCGCCACATGATATGTGTTTTGCTTGGAGCGTCATGTTATTTTATTTAGTTTTGCTTTTTGTTTGAATAAAATACCAAGATCTGAAATTATTAAATGTTAGAGAGTCTTCACACAGTTGCATAATTATTTGACTACTCATTGATCTTCACTTATATCTTTCGGAGTAGTTTGTCATTTGCTCTAGTGCTTCACTTATATCTTTTAGAGCATGCTGGTAGTTTTATTTTGAAGAAATAGATGAACTCTCATGCTTCACTTAGATTATTTTGATAGTCTTAAAGAGCATGGTAATTTGCTTAAAATCCTAATATGCTAGGTATTCAAGAATAATAAAATTCTCTTATTAGTGTGTTGAATACTATGAGAAGTTTGATACTTGATAATTGTTTTGAGATATGGGGATGGTGATATTAGAGTCATGCTACTTGAGTAGTTGTGAATTTGAGAAATTCTTGTGTTGAAGCTTGTGATTCCCGTAGCATGCATGTATGGTGAACCGTTATGTGGTGAAGTCGGAGCATGATTTATTTCTTGATTGCCTTCCTTATGAGTGGCGGTCGGGGACGAGCGATGGTCTTTTCCTGCCAATCTATCCCCCTAGGAGCATGCGCGTAGTACTTTGTTTCAATAACTAATAGATTTTTGCAATAAGTATGTGAGTTCTTTATGACTAATGTTGAGTCCATGGATTATACGCACTCTCACCCTTCCACCATTGCTAGCCTCTCTAGTACCGCGCAACTTTCGCCGGTACCATAAACCCACCATATACCTTCCTCAAAACAGCCACCATACCTACCTATTATGGCATTTCCATAGCCATTCCGAGATATATTGCCATGCAACTTTCCATCATTCCGTTCATCATGACACATTCATCATTGTCATATTGCTAGCATGATCATGTAGTTGACATAGTATTTGTGGCAAAGCCACCGTTCATAATTCTTTCATACTTGTCACTCTTGATTCATTGCATATCCCTATACACCGCCGGAGGCATTCATATAGAGTCATCTTTGTTCTAGTATCGAGTTGTATCATTGAGTTGTAAATAAATAGAAGTGTGATGATCATCATTCAATAGAGCATTGTCCCCAAAAAAAAAGAGAAAGGCCATAAAAAATAAAGGCCAAATAAAAAAAGGGAAAGGCCAAATAAAAAAATAAAAAAATGAAAGGGACAAAGCTACTATCCTTTTACCACACTTGTGCTTCAAAGTAGCACCATGATCTTCATGATAGAGAGTCTCCTATGTTGTCACTTTTATATACTAGTGGGAATCTTTCATTATAGAACTTGGCTTGTATATTCCAATGATGGGCTTCCTCAAAATGCCCTAGGTCTTCATGAGCAAGCGAGTTGGATGCACACCCACTAGTTTCTTTTCTTGAGCTTTCATACACTTATAGCTCTAGTGCATCCGTTGCATGGCAATCCCTACTCACTCACATTGATATCTATTGATGGGCATCTCCATAGCCCGTTGATACGTCTAGTTGATGTGAGACTATCTTCTCCCTTTTTGTCTTCTCCACAACCACCATTCTATTCAACCTATAGTGCTATGTCCATGGCTCATGCTCATGTATTGCGTGAAGATTGAAAAAAGTTTGAGAACATCAAAAGTATGAAACAATTGCTTGGCTTGTCATCAGGGTTGTGCATGATTTAAATATTTTGTGTGGTGAAGATGGAGCATAGCCAGACTATACGATTTTGTAGGGATAACTTTCTTTGGCCATGTTATTTTGAGAAGACATAATTGCTTAGTTAGTATGCTTGAAGTATTATTATTTTTATGTCATTATGAACTTTTGTCTTGAATCTTTCGGATCTGAATATTCATATCACAAGTAAGAAGAATTACATTGAATTTATGCCAACTTGCATTCCACATCAAAAATTATCTTTTTATCATTTACCTACTCGAGGACGAGCAGGAATTAAGCTTGGGGATGCTTGATACGTCTCCAACGTATCTATAATTTTTGATTGCTCCATGCTATATTATCTACTGTTTTGGGCAATATTGGGCTTTATTATCCACTTTTATATTATTTTTGGGACTAACCTATTAACCGGAGGCCCATCCCAGATTTGCTGTTTTATGCCTATTTCAGTGTTTTGAAGAAAAGGAATATCAGACGGAGTCGAAACAGAACGAAATTAACTAGAGAAGTTATTTTTGGAACGAAAGCCACCTGATGGACTTGGACCCCACGTCAAGGAAGGAAGGAGGAGCTCACGAGGGTAGGGGCGCGCCCACCCCCCTGGGGCGCGCCCCCTTGCCTCGTGGGGCCCTTGTGGCTCCCCTGACGTGCTTCTTCTGCCTATATAACTCCATATACCCTAAAACTTCCAGAACAGAAAATAGATCGGGAGTTCCGCCGCCAGAAGCCGCTGTAGCCACCGAAAACCAATCTAGACCCGTTCCGGCACCCTGTCGGAGGGGGCAATCCCTCTCCGGTGGCCATCTTCATCATCCCGGTGCTCTCCATGACGAGGAGGGAGTAGTTCTCCCTCGGGGCTAAGGGTATGTACCAGTAGCTATGTGTTTGATCTCTCTCTCTCTCTCTCGTGTTCTTGATTTGGCACGATCTTGATGTATCGCGAGCTTTGCTATTATAGTTGGCTCTTATGTTTCTCCTCCCCCTCTTCTCTCTTGTAATGAATTGAGTTTCCCCTTTGAAGTAATCTTATCGGATTGAGTCTTTAAAGACTTGAGAACACTTGATGTATGTCTTGTCGTGGATATCTGTGGTGACAATGGGATATCACGTGATTCACTTGATGTATGTTTTGGTGACCAACTTGCGGGTTCCGCCCATGAACCTATGCATAGGGGTTGGCACATGTTTTCATCGTGATTCTCCGGTAGAACTTTGGGGCACTCTTTGAGGTCCTTTGTCTTGGTTGAATAGATGCTGAGATTGTGTGATGCATACCGTATAATCATACCCACAGATACTTGAGGTGACATTGGAGTATCTAGGTGACATTAGGGTTTTGGTTGATTTGTATCTTAAGGTGTTATTCTAGTACGAACTCTAGGGCTGTTTGTGACACTTATAGGAATAGCCCAACGGATTGATTGGAAAGAATAACTTTGAGGTGGTTTCCTACCCTACCATAATCTCTTCGTTCGTTCTCCGCTATTAGTGACTTTGGAGTGACTATTTGTTGCCTGTTGAGGGATAGTTTTATGATCCAATTATGTTAGTATTGTTGAGAGGACTTACACTAGTGAAAGTATGAACCCTAGGCCTTATTTCCGCGCATTGCAATACGGTTTACGCTCACTTTTATCATTAGTTACGTTGCTATTTTTATATTTTTAGATTACAAAAACTATTATCTACTATCCATATACCACTTGTATCACCATCTCTTCGCCGAACTAGTGCACCTATACAATTTACCATTGTATTGGGTGTGTTGGGGACACAAGAGACTCTTTGTTATTTGGTTGCAGGGTTGCTTGAGAGAGACCATCTTCATCCTACGCCTCCTATGGATTGATAAACCTTAGGTCATCCACTTGAGGGAAATTTGCTACTGTCCTACAAACCTCTGCACTTGGAGGCCCAACAATGTCTACAAGAAGAAGGTTGTATAGTAGACATCAATCATCCCAAAGGTCTTACTTGGCACTTTATTGAAACAAAAGCTATAAAACATTATTACTACATGTCGGATTTCGGGTTCCGGTAGACCCTTGAGGTTCGAACACTGGGGTGCGCACGGAGATCTCTCCCCTACCGATCTACGTCCAATCTCCCCGCGTGATCTAAGCTAGAAACAACGAACAACACAAGGGACACGAGGTTTATAGTGGTTCGGGCCACCGTTGTGGTGTAATACCCTAATCCAGTGTGTGGTGTGGTGGATTGCCTCGGGGGCTGATGATGAACAATACAAGGGAAGAACAGCCTCGCGAGAGGTGTTCTTGAGCTGGTGCGATGAACTGCTTGGGTGAGTTCAGCCGCCTCTCTCTCTCTGCTAGGGCTCTACCAGATCTCTAGATGCCCCCCCTTGGTAGGGTTCTATAAGATCTCTCTCTCTCTCCCTCCTCTCCTTTTCTCTCTTTTTTCCTCTCTTTTTCTTCCCCTCTACTCTGTGGTGGCTAGCTCTATTTATAGAAGCCCTAGGCCTCTCTCCAAATAATGAGCGGGAAGGGCACCAACAATTGGCCATTTTGAAGGGGAACATCTAGTACAAGTTATCCTGACCAAAGGTGGTCTCCGGCTGCCAAAAGCACTGGTGATGACGTCATCTTGGGCTCCACGGTGACCTCCGTCCTGCCGCTCTGCTGGTCTTGGTCTCGTTGCACCGGAATGGTAACCTTTGCCCGATGCCTTGGCCTGTGCTTGCCCCCTTTGCACCAAAGGGGAAACATGGATACTGCGCAGGTTGGCGCCCGCCTGGCGCCCACCTAGTCCCGATCGTCATGGCTTGCGTCACGGGCTCCTCGCGAGGTACCCCTGCCTTGATCTCTCCGCCTCCTCGCGAGCCTGCCTGATGAGGCTGCCTCTGAGGAAGCTTCCGGTTGTCCGCCCCGCGAGGCTTGGCCCCTCGTGAGGGTCTTGAGCTTGAGCTGATGAAGATGGGCCGCGCTGGGCTGCTACTTGAGCTACGCCACAGGCCGCAGGCAGGCAAGTCTGGGGACCCCCGTTCCTAGAACGCCGACAGTAGCCCCCGGGCCCAAGGCGCACCCGGGCTTGGCCTAGCAGGGAAGCGAAGGGGCGAGCGTGAAGCGCTACGGGCCCCAATAGCCTGCGGCCTTGGGCGCCGCGTAGCGATTGATTGGACCTGGGCGTATGCGCTTCCCCATGACGCCTCGGCAACTGTCCATCTGACAAAAGAGGTGCCCAGGCCAGACTTACTTGCTTTGTTCTCGTTCGCCTCGCCCCAGATCCCCTTTCTCGCTCTCCTCCTTATTGCTCCTAAAATCCTCCAGATCTGTCTCAATCCTCCTCATCCGGCACACCATGGCGCCTCGCAAGTCCCCGACCGAGGCCTGGTACTCGCCGGATCTGGATTCCCCGAACCTGCCAGAGAAGAACCTCGCCCTCACGCGCCTTTTGACGGTGGCACAGGGTAGCAAGGGGGCGATTGTGCTCAAGGCCGGCTCCGACCAGCCTGAAGGCAAGGGGAGCACCTTCTATCCGCTCTTTGTGAGCGCCATCGTCGCCAGTCTGGTGCCTCCTTTCTCTGAGTTCTTCTTTGCTATTCTCCACTAGTACAACTTGCAGGCTCTGCATCTCCACCCCAACTCTATTCTTCTCCTGGCGATTTTTGCTTACTACTATGAGGCTCACGTCGGGGTAAAGCCCTCGGTGGCCTTGTTGCATCACTATTTTTCCCTCCAGGTTTCTGGTGGCCATATCTCCGCATGTGCAAGCTTCATCGCATACTCTAATTCCAATGCTATCTCGAAGCCTGGGAAGAGAATCGAAGGCTCGGGAGGCTGCCGTCAAGGACCAGGACGTCGAGCTTGATGACCGCCACGGCCGATTGGAGACGCTGGAGCGGTCGCTGCAGGCGGAGAGGACCAAGCTAGACGCCAAGGCGAAGGTCCTGGCGGAGGATCGGGTGGCCTTCACGAAGATGGAGAAGAAGGCTCGTGCCGCGCTGAAGACGCTTTACGAGAGCGGCTTGGAGGAGCCGTTGGCTGGTGCGGAGGACGGCCCCGCCAAGCTGCTTCCCTTCCTGGTCCGTGCACTTGAAGATGTCGTAGACGGCCTTGGCCCCACGACCAAGGCCAAGTCGTGTGCCCTGTCTTCTACGGCGCTGACGCATGTCCTCAGCCACGTCTACCTGCGCGACCCCAACATCGACTTCGACAGCCTGCTGGAACCCGTGAGCGGCGACCTTGCCGCCGCTGCCGCTGAGGCCGTGAAAGGCCGAGCCGAAGCTTTGCTGGGGAGGTTCCGCGCTTTCAGCATCTTGCCCGGGTGCGGCGCCGCCAGCTCCGCGGCCCCAGGAGGCGGAGTCTCCCAGCGTGACTCCACCACAGGCGGCGGCGCCACTGGAGAGTGATCCCTTCGCGGCTTCTATCCTGTTTTTATTCCTGCAACATGCACCATGCCTTGCGGAGGCGTTTAAACTTGTGTTTGGCGTCGTAAAAAAATCTATGGCTTGTAATATTTGCTTTGAATTTCCTGGATTTTGCATTTTTCTCTCCTACTTGCTCGCGCTCTACGTCGGCAGGGCCCGGCCCCACGCATACCTCACCCGACGTTCGCCCCGACCAGAAACCAGGACGGGACTAAGGGGTGAGGGGCTACGTGGCAAGTTAGGCTCCTGAGTCGCGATGCTCAAGAGTCCCCCTTGATGCGCAAGTAACAAGTAGGAAAGGGGGGAATAAGGAGTGGATTGGTCATTCTGCGTCGGCAGGGCCCGGCCCTGCGCATACCTCACCCAACGTTAGCCCCGACCGGAAACTAGGACGGGACTAAGGAGTGAGGGGCTACGGGGCAAGTTAGGCTCCTGAGTCGCGATGCTCAGGAGTCCCCCTTGACGTTCAAATGGGTCTCCATACCTTGGCTCCACTCAGGGAGGGGCGCATGACGACCAGGTCTGAGGGACCTGGCTGGGTGGCATGCGCTCGGGCAAGGCTCGGGCGTAGCCCCCGTGTCCAGCCCCCTCACACGGTGCTCCCGAGGGGAGGCGTTGTGATGGTGCTGGACACTGAGCTCTGGGCTCCCTGAGGTTGGTACGACCGTAGGCCGCCCTCAATTGTTTATCACCAGCGCGGAGCATAGCGCTTCCGTATGTGTACGGGCATAGCCGCTCCTCGGCAGTGTCGTCAGCCAGCGCGGAGCATGGTGCTTCCACTGGTATGTGGGAGGGGGGTCTCCTTCGGGAGGAGCCCCCGGGGCGTGTATAGCCCCGCCCTGACACGTGGCCGACATGGTAGGGCTAGGAGAGGTGTATCTGGGCACTCGTGAGCCAGCGCGGGACTCACGAGGCCCTACCTCGAGGCGGGTTGTGCCTGGCTCTGGGCCTTTATCAATGGTATATTCCTGCAGGGTGGTAAGAATGCAAATGCTCTATGTCCTCAGGTCCCGGCCCTCGAGCAAGCTCAGCCGTCGCTTGTATGACAGGTCGCGATGCCGTGGGTCAAGGCCAGGGGGTGAGGGCTGGAGAGCCAGTAGGAGCCCATGAGTCGCGATGCTCAGGTACCCCCTTTTAACGTGCAAGCGCTTTGCATGAAAGCGGAGAAGCCCGCGATAGGCAGTAGGTGACAATTAAGCGCGAAAGAGCAAATTCATTTTAAGTAGACGTGGGAAAATCAAACGCCGCTGAGCTAGGCCCGAGTAGCTCGGGGTTGATGCAGCCCGAGGGGCGCCCCCAACAAGGTAGGTAAAGAGCATAAGCAAAACGGATACATGCCGCAGGGACGGACCCACGCGACCTGGGAATGATGCGGCCCTGTGGGCGCTCCCAGCTAAAAACGGAACTTAGAAAGATGTCACCTGGTGCCGTTGAAGATGAAATGATGTTGAAGAATTGGGCGATGCATGATGATGATGCCGACCCTCACGAGCCCCCAGGCCCAGGAGCCTCGAGAGGCTCCGGAGGCGCAGGTGGGTCTCTGAGGGCCATCTCCATCTCCGCCAGGACTGCACAATGCCTGACCTCCTGGGCCTCCAGAATGCTCCTCAGCAGGTGCTGATGAGCGGCGACCGCGTTCGGCAGGCCGAAAGGCATGCGAACGTAGCTGTGAGGTGGACCCTCACAACGCCCCACGCGCGAAGGCCAGAGGCACTCCTGAGACGCGGCTCGGTTGAGCCCTGGCACGTCAACACAGACGCGCAGCCCACCATCCTCGCCTGGATGTGGGGCTACGGTGGGCAAGCGGCGGCTGCCACGCATGACTCTCGACTCCTGTAGCTCCTGGGTGTTTCTTGCGGTGAACTCCTGAGGGTTTGGTCTTCCTTGCCTTGTACCTTCCTGAGGGAAATGTGCCTGGAAGCACCCCTCCAAGTGGTGCCTGAGCGCCTCCCTTGTGACCTTGGCAAAGTCAGTGGCTCTCCAAGAAAGAGCCCCTGAGCCCTGCCTGAGGAGGGCGTCGGGCACGCCTTCCTATGCGAGAGAGGGTGGCGCTCCCTGATTGGGCGCAGATCCTAACGCAACACCTCCGGAGGCGCCTGCCTCCTTATGGCTTGGGCCAGGCAAAACCTTCTTCTTCTTAAGGGTCGCCTCGGGAAGTCTTCCGTTTCTGTGGTCCGGGTCTTCGATTGCTGCGGCTTGGAACACGCGCTCAAGTGAACACACTGCGTCCCTTTCTTCACAGGGTACGGTGATGACTCCACCGCTTCCTGGCATCTTGAGGACATTGTATCCATGGTGAGTCACTGCCATGAACTTGGCCAGGGCTGGGTACCCGAGGATGGCGTTGTATGGCAGACAGATGTGGGCGACGTCGAAGTCGATGAGCTCAGTGTGGTAGTTGTTGCGCTGCCCGAAGGTGACTAGAAGGCGAACCTGCCCTATTGGAACAGTGGAACCATCAGTGACTCCTGAGAAGGGCTTGGTCGGCTGAAGCTGATCGTACGGCACTTGGAGATTGTCGAATGTCTTGACGGATAGGACGTTGAGTCCTGCTCCGCCGTCAATGAGGGTCCTGGTGACCTGCACGTTGCTGATGCCCAAGGAGCAAAGCATCGGGAGGACTCCGGCCGTTGCCGCGCACTTGAGCTGATCCGCTGAGCTGAACGTGATAGCGCACGCAGACCACCTGAGAGGGCGCGTGGCCTCAAGCTTGGGGAGGACTACATTCACCTTGCGAGCAAACTGCTTGAAGATGCAATGTGAGGCTGGGGCCTGCGCGCCACCCAAGATGCAAGCGATCGTGCGCGGCTCCTGGAAGCCCCCAGCCCCCTCATCTTGATGTTGGCCTTCGTTCCTCCTTGGTGGTGGCGGCAGAGGAGGAAGGCCTGTGTTGCCGTGCAGGCGATCCTCACGAGGTTGATCTCTCCAGCCTCCCTCGCGAGGCTGGTCCTGCCAGTGATCCTCGCGACGTCGGTCACGCCACCCTTGGCGAGGGCCACGGTCTTCCCATCGTCCGCCACCTCTTCCTCCTCCTCGGCCATAGCCCCTATCATTGCGCTCAGGGCTTCGGCCGACACGTCCATCTCTCACGGCCCTGAGCTCTTGACATTCGTTGGTGTTGTGGGTGTGGAGGTCGTGGTACACGCAGTACCGGTGTCACACCCTAGCTAGTTCATGCATTACAGTGTTGCATCATGTTTAATTTCCCAGAAAACTGAAATGGGGATGACAGAACCCCCAGCACCCCCTGGAACAACTAGGGTTTACTAAAAACTTTTTCAATGAACCTGAAATGCCCTTCTAAAAAGTCCACCCTTTTTGTTTTGGGTTAAAACCTTTGACAAAAATGGTGCACACTTTTCTAGGACATCTTAAGGTCATTGGATTGATCATATAGTATTTGCATTTGGGCATTTAAATGCTATAAAATATTTTAAATGCTCAAATAATCATAAACTAAAATGTTTACTGTTGGATATATTCTAAGCAGTAGCCATGATTAGTTTTATGATTTTTGGAAATGCCCTGGCATTTTTAATAAAGCCCTAAAGTTACAGAAATAATAGAAAATAAAAAAAGCAGAAAAAGAGAGAGAGAAAGGATCCAGCCACTTACCTGGCGCAGCCCACCTGGCAGCCCACTGGCCGGCCCAGCACTGTGCTGGCCCGTGCCAGTCATCGCCTACCTCTACCAGTAGGCAGAGGAGGGACATGGCGCACGCGCCCAAGCTTGCCACGCCACCACATTGCTCGTCTGCTTCGCCTGGCAACCGCCTCGACGCCGCGAACGCCTCCTTGGTGTCGCCCCGGTCTGCCCGACACCTCATACTCCCCCCTGCTCTCTCCCTCGCTCCCTCGACGCCATGGCCGACGCAGCCGCGCCCGCGCCATCGTGAAACCCGCATCCACCGCCATTCACTCGTCGCCTCGCCGTGACAACAAGCTTCGTCGTCGTCCACTGCTTCGCCTCGACCGATCCCCGAGTGCTCGCTCGCCCCCGAGACGCTGCACCGAGCTCGTCCCGATCCGCCATCACCGGAGATCCCCCTCGCTACCTCGACCGCTCCAGCTCTTCCCCGAGCTCGCTGTTTGCTCCCCTGCACTAGCAGTGAGCCACTGATCCTTCTCCCCATCTCCGTTCTAGATCTCGTGCACCATACGCGCCGCCTCGAGTTCGCCCACACGCACCGCCGCCTGTGCTCGCCGCCGACGAGTCTCCGGCCATCTAATGGTCCGGCCGTCGTGCCCAGCTTCCTCTCCGTGCCGTGTAGAGCACGTACGTGCCCCACATGAGCCACCACGACCATCACAACGACGACCCCGAGCTCACTCGAGCTCCGGCGACCGCCAAGGTCGACGCCAGCGATGACTCCGGCCACCCCAGGCCCAACCACCTACACCACTCGACGCGGACGAGTGCCCGCGTCACGTAGATGCCCTCCGCCGGCCATTTGGTCACCGGAGGAGGAAACCCGCACCCCACCGCCGTTCCTGGCCTTGCCGACGACGAACCGTTGACCTGGTCCGGCGGGTTTAACCCTGCTTGATCGGGGTTTGACTTCCCCCTGACTCACTGACGTGTGGGCCCCAGGCCACTAACTAAACTAGATTAGTGTTAGTTTAACGCTAACTAAACTTAGTTAGTTTAATTGACACTGACAGACGGGACCCACAAGTCAGGGTTGACCTGGACCGTCTCAATTGACCGCTGACGTCAGGCTACCGCAATAAATCATTTACTGGAATTATTCTTATATAGGAAATTCCAGAAAATATTACAAACTTCAAAAATTCATAACTTTTAATCTGTAACTCCAAATGCAAAGAATTATATATGAAATTTGATCAGAAAAATTCAATCTTTCCATCTGTAATGGTTTCATGCATGACAAAACACTTTAACCTTGCTGTTTAGGTGAAACAAGCTAATACACTTATAATGCTAAAGAACATAAGCTTCCATTTGAATCTTTGATTCAAATGGACCCAAACCAACTTGTTTCACATTGCATTAGGTAGGACACTTCATATTGCCATGTCATAGCATGCATCATATTGTTGCATATTGCCAGGTGATGATTGTGTTCTGTGGTGTCTTTCGTGGTAGGTTCTGCCTCCGAGGATATTTCCGAGTATCCAACTAAAGGGCAGTACCCTACTACTACTCCTCAGGCAAGCAGCCCCATTGATCATATTGATACAATCCCATGTTCTCGCTCCTGCTCTCCTTTACTGCATTAAGACAACAACGTTTCAAACTGCTATGTGCTGCGGTAGTTGAACCCTTATCCTCTGCATGACCTGTCATTGCCACAGTAACTAGATGAAACCCACTACCATGTGTAGGAGTTGATTGAGCCATGTATGTGTTTCCTACCTTGCTATGCCTGCTATGCTTAGAGTTGTGTCAGGTCTGGTTCATCTGGGTGATGGGCTAGAGTGAAATGATTACGTCGGTAATGTGAGGGATGTGTTGAACATGATTTGGTAAAGGTATCGATGAGAGGCCATGTAGGAGTACATGGTGGGTTGTTTCATTGAGGCCGTCCCTAAGAACTGAGATCTGTATGTGTGATTTAAGAATCAGTTACTACCATACATTGGGCCCGAAACCAATGGACCCTCTCGGCTTCTTAATCACCCTAGTACTCTGTCCAGGAGTTGCAACTAGTCTCTGGTGTTTGTAGGTTATGTGTTGGCGGCCGTGCGTAGCGCTGACCCTAGGGGTGGGCTATGATGCGGTAGATACACCATGGCCGGGTATGCCGGGCGCCCGTTTGGCGTCTCGGGACCCTGTACACATCGTTCAGGGCCGTATGTGGAAACCTCGGCCGGACTCCCTGCGGATGGAACCTGGATAGGCGATAAACCTGGACTAGAGACTCGTGTGTTTAGGTAGGCCGTGGCCGACACCCTCGTTGGGCTTCCGCTTGAAGGTTCCCGAGTACATGTCATGTAAACGACGATAAGTGGTGAGAGCGTGTATGAAGAAGTACACCCCTGCAGGGTTAACATCATCTATTCGAATAGCTGCGTCCGCGGTAAAGGACTACTTGGTTGCCTATACAGTTCATAGACAAGTTAATGGTTACTACTAAAAGACTCGTGTGCGGAAACTGGTGGAGTATTGTGTT
This sequence comes from Triticum aestivum, assembly GCF_018294505.1. Classification (NCBI taxonomy): domain Eukaryota; kingdom Viridiplantae; phylum Streptophyta; class Magnoliopsida; order Poales; family Poaceae; genus Triticum; species Triticum aestivum. The sequence continues at coordinate 537,512,229 of NC_057809.1, read as the reverse complement.
GGTGATTAGTGACTCGTGTGCGGAAACTATTTTACAGTGGTGTCTCGTAGGACAGCTTAGCCAAGAGTCAAAGCTGGCTTGCTGCAATAACTCCACCAGCTTCTTGAGAATAAGCATGTATAGTAGGATCTGTTGTAAGACTTGCTGAGTACCTTTGTACTCATGTTGCTTTAATTACTGTTTTCAGAAAACAACACCGCCCCCTCCGATGGGTTTTATGTAGACCTCGACGACGATGAGTAACTTGCCACCCATGTGGTGATTCTGGCCATGGAGGGCCCTATGTAGATAGACAGGCTTCGACAAGCCTTCTTTCTTTCTAGTGTCTGTACCCAGACTTATTTGCTTCTGCATGTGCTTGTATGCTTGTATGACTTGAGTGTCGGGTCTTGAGACCCCTACCTGTATGAACATGTTATGTATGGCTCTCCGGAGCCTTTAAATAAAGTACTTGAGTTGTAGAGTTTTGTTGTGATGCCATGTTGTATTTGCACATATCGAGCATATTGTGTGTATGATTGAAATGCTTGCTATGTGTGGGATCCAACAATCTAGTTGTTTATCCTTGGCAACCTCTCTTATGGGGAAATGTAGTCTAGTGCTCCTTGAGCCATAGTAGTCCGCTATAGCCCGGTTCACCGGAGTCCTGCTAGCCCAGCACTACTGCTCAGGACACTTGACTGGCCGGCATGTGTTTCACTTCGTTCCTATGTCTGTCCCTTCAGGGAAATGTCACGCGGTGACATCCGGAGTCCTGCCTAGCCTGCTATAGCCCGGGTTCCCCGGAGTCCTGTTAGCCCGGTGCTACAGCCCGGATTCACACGCTGATGACCGACATGCTCGATGTGATTCATGTATGCCTGTCCCCATAGGTTAGTGCCACTTTGGGTTCACGACTAGCCATGTCGGCCCGGGCTCTCTGTCATATGGATGCTAGCGACACTATCATATACGTGAGCCAAAAGGTGCAAACGGTCCCGGGCCATGGCAAGGCGACACCCGTGGGAATACCGTGCGTGAGGCCGCAAAGTGATATGAGGTGTTACCGCCTAGATCAATGTGACTTGGAATCGGGGTCCTGACAACCGGCTGCCCTTGGATGACTTAGGCTGATCCCTGCCTCGCTTGGTGTCTGGTTCCGCTGCAAGCATGGCAGCCCCCTTGCGCTTCACGTCCTTGGCCTTGGGCTTCTTCTCTTTTGGGTCGGCAGCCGGGAGTTCGAGGAGGGAAAGGCGCCCTTCCTCAGCCCTGGCGTACTTGGTCGCCAAGTTGAACAGCTCCAGGGATGTGCACAGGTCTTCATGGATTGCTAGCTCCTCCTTCATCTTGATGTCGCGTACGCCATCGGAGAAGGCCGAGATTATGGCTTCTTCAGTCACCTTGGGGATCTTGAGGCAAGCGTTGTTGAAGCGCTGTATGTATTTCTGCAGGGTTTCCCCTTGCTTCTGCTTGATGCGGCGCGGATCGCTCACGACCGTGGGCCGGTCGCGAGTGCCCTGGAAGTTGGCGATGAAGCGAGTGCGCATCTCGTCCCAGGAGGAGATTGTGCCTGGAGCCAGGTGCGGGCCCCGTCCTTGAGCGCCAAGGGGAACCAGTTCGCCATGACCCTTTCGTCTCTGTTGGCGGCTTCGATGCATAGCTCGTAGAGCTATAGGAACTCCGCGGGGTCCGCCGTGCCATCGTAGCGAGGGGGCAGGTCAGGCTTGAACTTGCCTGGCCATGCGACATCGCGTAGCTCGGGGGTGAGGGCATGGCAGCTTGTTGTGGCCACCGACGCCTTTTGCTGGTGTTGGGCTTGTTCCTGGGGATTACCGTGCGCCGCCGCTTGGAGCAGCGCGGGGTCTTGGCGTGGAGGTGCAGGGACGTGATCTTGGCGCGCCGGCGCTGGGAGCGCGCGAGCACCTTCTTGGGGACGAGGGATCTCTTGGCAGCTCCTTTCTTGCTGCGCAGGCACCGGACGCGGAGGGTCTTGCCCTGGGGCTGCGTGCCTTGGAGCCAGGGTGCCTTCTTGGGGAGGAGGTGGTGGAGGCACCTCCTGATCCCCGCCTCCTGCGCGGAATGGTGGGCGAGGTAGCGAGAGGGACGGCAAGGGGGAGCCTCCCGCGGCACTGACGAGCTTGGTGATGCGAGCGAGCCAGTTCTTGTAGAGGTCGTCGACGGGGCGGTAGTGCAGGAGCTCTCTTGCTAGGAGCAGCGCGGCGTGCGCGTCTGTGGGGGCGCGACGGGCATGGGACGACGAAGCGGCTGGAGTCAGCGACGCTATAGCGGTGCGGCCCTCCTGCCGCATCGAAGGATGCTGGGACGAGGCCTGCTGCTCGTTCCCCGCCGGGCCGGTGGCGGCGTTGGCGGCAGGCGACGGGGAACGACGAGGGCGTCCGCCGACGGGCGCCATCTGGGCGACGCGGGTGGCGAGAGCAGCCCGGCGCTCGGCGCGAGCCCGACGAGCGGCAGCCATGGACACGACGGAAGATCACACGCAAACAACGGAAGAAGGATTCCGGTGCACCCCTACCTGGCGCGCCAAATGTCGGATTTCAGGTTCCGACAGACCCTTGAGGTTCGAACACTGGGATGCACGCGGAGATCTCTCCCCTACCGATCTATGTCCAATCTCCTCGCGTGATCTAAGCTGGAAACAACGAACAACACAAGGGACACGAGGTTTATACTGGTTCGGGCCACCGTTGTGGTGTAATACCCTACTCTAGTGTGTGGTGTGGTGGATTGCCTCAGGGGCTGATGATGAACAGTACAAGGGAAGAACAGCCTCGCGAGAGGTGTTCTTGAGCTAGTGCGATGAACTGCTAGGGAGAGTTCAGTCGCCTCTCTCTCTCTGCTAGGGCTCTACCAGATCTCTAGATGTCCCCCCCTGTGGTAGGGTTCTATCAGATCTCTCTCTCCCTCCTCTCCTTTTCTCTCTTTTTTCCTCTCTTTTTCTTCCCCTCTACTCTGTGGTGGCTAGCTCTATTTATAGAAGCCCTGGGCCTCTCCCCAAATAATGAGCGGGAAGGGCGCCAACAATTAGCCATTTTGAAGGGGGAACATCTAGTACAAGTTATCCTGACCAAAGGTGGTCTTCGGCTGCCAAAAGCACTAGTGATGGCGCCATCTTGTGCTCCATGGTGACCTCCATCCTGCCACTCTGCTGGTCTTGGTCTCGTTGCACCGGAATGGTAACCTTTGCCCAATGCCTTGGCCTGTGCTTGCCCCCTTTGCACCAAAGGGGAAACAAGGACACTGCGCAGGCCGGCGCCCGCCTGGTCTCGATCGTCATGGCTTGCGTCACGGGCTCCTCGCGAGGTACCCCTGCCTTGATCTCTCCGCCTCCTCGCGAGCCTGCCTGATGAGGCTGCCTCTGATGAAGCTTCCGGTCGTCCGCCCCACGAGGCTTGGCCCCTCGCGAGGGTCTTGAGCTTGAGCTAATGAAGATGGCCGCGCTAGGCCCCTACTTGAGCCACGCTGCAGGCAGGCAAGTCTGGGGACCCCCGTTCCCAGAACACCGACACTACAATAGCATAATCATGTGAACACACAAAAACAGTAGGTATAAATGTTGGGTTGTCTCCCAACAAGCGCTTTTCTTTATTGGCTTTCTTGCTAGGCATGATGATTTCAATGATGCTCACATAAAAAGTAAGAATTGAAACATAATGGGAGCATCATGCAGAATATGACTAGCACATTTAAGTCTAACCCACTTTCTATGCATAGGGATTTTGTGAGCAAACAATTCATGGGAGCAAGAATCATCTAGCATAGGGAGGCAAAACAAGCGCAACTTCAAAACTTTCAACGTATAGAGAGGAAACTTGATATTATTGCAACTCCTACAAGCATATAATCCTCCCTCATAATAATTTTCAGTATCATCCTGAATGATTCAACAATATAGCTATCACACAAAGCATTATTTTCATGATGCACAAGCATAGAAATTTTATTACTCTCCACATAAGAAAAATTCCTCTCATTCATAGTAGTGGGAGCAAACTCACAAAATAACTATCATGGGATTGAAAATTAAAATCAAGATGACAAGTTTCATGGTTATCATTATTCTTTATAGCATACAAGTCATCACAATAACCATCATAAATAGGGGGCATTCTCTCATCATGATAAATTTGCTCTTCAAAACTTGGGGGACAAAAAATATCATCTTCATTAAACATAGCATCCCCAAGCTTGTGGCTTTGCATATCACTAGCATAATGGATATTCCAGAAATTCATACTAACAACATTGCAATCATGCTCATCATACAAAGATTTAGTGCCAAACATTTTAATGCATTCTTCTTCTAACACTTTGGCACAATTATCGGAATCCTTATTTTCACGAAAGACATTAAAAAGATGAAGCATATGAGGCAACCTCAATTCCATTTTTTTGGAGTGAATAGCATAAAACTACCACTTTTCGCGTTATGGTTCCAAAAAACTACCGAAAATTTGTTTGTGACTGATAACTACCACTTTTGACGTCGGTTGTTTCAAAAAACCCAGAACGCCTATTGCTAAGAAATTAAACCGGTTGCTGACAGGTCGGGCCCGCACCTAAACTAACCGTCGGTTTGACCGTTAGCTGACATGTGTGGCCCACATGTCAGTGTCTCTTCCTCATTTCCTTCACTCCTCTGGGCCTCCCTTCTCCTTCTTCGATGCTTTCTGGCTCAACTCACCATCAGTGAAAGACCCCGAAGCTCATCGGAGACAGCAATGCGGCCATGGGCGCTGGCCACACTGTTGGCCCACGTGCACGACCGCATCCACCCACACAACGACGTTCTTGCAGACGGTGGCATCCAGCATGGCGATGGGGCACCAACCGCCTCTCCTTCCACCAGCGCCAGCCGCCCCTTCCTCCACTTCGCTGGCGCCGGCCGGCCGCTCCTCCGCCTCCACTACTGCCTCCTCTCCCCAAATCCTCTTCTCCTCCCTATAGTTTGCATCCCGACGCACCTTCCTCTATGACCTGGAGCCATGGTGCCAACGCCAGAGGCACTGCCCCGCATTGCCGGCGAGCCCCAGCAGCCAACGCTCGTGCAGGTTCCAGGCATAGGTGGGGAGAGACTGCGGGTGGCATGGGCGGCTAACTTCGGCGGGAGGCCTGCCTGGATGCGGTTCTCCATGGCGGTGTCCAGAAGGGCAACGGAGCCGTCCACCCGCACCCTGTGCGTACTGGACGAGGATGAGCGATGGGAGGGAGCTCCACAATGGCGCCTTGGTTGCTGGCCGGCGAGGTCATCACGACGGCTGCTTGCCGGCGAGCATGGTTGTGGGCACACGGGCATGGAGGGACCCGATTGCTTTTTTCAAAAGATTACAGGACCTGATTGCTTTTTTTATGACGAAGACACTAACATGTGGGCCACACATGTCAGCTAACGGTCAAACTAATGGTTAGTTTAGGTGCGGGCCCGACCTGTCACAAACCGGTTTAATTTCTTAGCAACGGGCGTTTTGGGTTTTTTGAAATAGTCGACGTCAAAAGTGGTAGTTATCAGTCACAAACAAATTTTCGGTAGTTTTTTGAAACCATAACACGAAAAGAGGTAGTGTTATGCTATTCACTCATTTTTTGTAGTTTTCTTTTATAAACTAAACTAGTGATAAAACAACAAACTAAAAGATTCGATTGCAAGATCTAAAGATATACCTTCAAGCACTAACCTCCCCGGTAATGGCGCCAGAAAAGAGCTTGATGTCTACTACGCAACCATCTTCTTGTAGACGTTGTTGGGCCTCCAAGTGCAGAGGTTTGTAGGACAGTAGAAAATTTCCCTCAAGTGGATGACATAAGGTTTATCAATCTGTGGAAGGTGTAGGATGAAGATGGTCTCTCTCAAACAATCCTACAACCAAATAACAAAGAGTCTCTTGTGTCCCCAACACACCCAATACAATGGTAAATTTTATAGGTGCACTAGTTCGGCGAAGAGATGATGATACAAGTGCAATATGGATGTTAGATATAGGTTTTTGTAATCTAAAAATATAAAAACAGCAAGGTAACTAATACTCCCTCTGTCTCAAAATTCTTGTCTTAGATTTATCTAGGTACAGATGTATCTAGCACTAAAGCGTGAATAGATATAGCCGTATGTAGAAAAATCTAAGATAAGAATTTTGGGACAGAGGGAGTAGTAAAAGTGAGCGAAAACGGTATTGCAATGCCTAAAAACAAGGCCTATGGTTCATAATTTCACTAGTGCAAGTTCTCTCAACAATGATAACATAATTAGATCATATAACAATCCCTCAACGTGCAACAAAGAGTCACTCCAAAGTCACTAATAGCGGAGAACAAACGAAGAGATTATTGTAGGGTACGAAACCACCTCAAAGTTATTCTTTCTGATCGATCTATTGGGCTATTCCTATAAGTGTCACAAACAGCCCTAGAGTTCGTACTAAAATAACACCTTAAGACACACATCAACCAAAACCATAATGTCACCTAGATACTCCAATGTCACCACAAGTATCTGCGGGTTTGATTATACGATATGCATCACACAATCTCAGATTCATCTATTCGAACCAACACAAAGAACTTCAAAGAGTGCCCCCCCCCCAAGTTTCTACCGGAGAGTCAAGACGAAAACGTGTGCCAACCCGTATGCATAAGTTCACAGGGTCACAGAACCCGCAAGTTGATCACCAAAACATACATCAAGTAGATCACGTGAAGATCCCATTGTCACCATAGATAAGCACATGCAAGACATACATCAAGTGTTCTCAAATCCTTAAAGACTCAATCCAATAAGACAACTTCAAAAGGAAAACTCAATCCATTACAAGAAGGTAGAGGGGGAGAAACATCATAAGATCCAACTATAATAGCAAAGCTCGCGGTACATCAAGATCGTGCCAAATTAAGAACACGGGAGAGAGAGAGAGAGAGAGATCAAACATATAGCTACTTGTACATACCCTCAACCTCGAGGGTGAACTACTCCCTCCTCGTCATGGAGAGCGCCGGGATGATGAAGATGGCCACCGGTGATGATTTCCTCGTCCGGCAGGGTGCCGGAACAGGGCCCCAATTGGTTTTTGGTGGCTACAGAGGCTTGCGGCAGCAGAACTCCCAATCTTGGTTCTGTTATGGAGGTTTGCAGATATATATATATAAGAGGTGTTGGCATCAAGAACAAGCTAGGGGAGTCCACAAGGGGCCTGTCGTGGATCTAAGACTGACAGTAGAATGGGGGGTAGGTATGAGGAGGCAAGATCCTAGCTATGGTGAAGTTGTATGCACAAGTTTTACGAGTTCAGGCACTTCGCGGAGGAAGTAACAGCCCTACGTCTCGGTGCCCGGAGGTGGTCGACTGGATTATGTATTTGTGTGTTTACGGGGGGTGCGAACCCTTGTCTCAGTGGAGGGGGTGGCTTATATTGAGTGCGCTAGGACCCCAGCCAGCCCACGTTACAAGGAGTTTAAGGTACATAAAGAGATGGCGTTACTGGTAACGGTGGCCTTAAATGCCTTAATGTCCTTAAAGGTTACAGAGTGGACGCTTGCCCGTTGCTGTTCTCGACGACTCTTGGTCTTCAAACAAGTCGAATGGATTCTTGTATGGTCGAATGATCGTGTGCTCGAGTGACCCAAAGAAGGAGGAGTCTCCGAGTGACTGGTAGGTCGAGTGGATTGCACTCGACACCTTTGTTGGGCCCTCCCTGTCGTCTCTTGAGCTTCTTTGCTTCTAAGACAGTGACCTTGGATAGGACATATAGGTCAGGCCTATTACCCTACCCTAGGTCTATGTCCCCATCATTAGCCCCCGAATGGATTGAGGTCCGAGTGAAAAGAAGGTTGAAGTTGATCTTGTCTTGGCTCTTGTGTTTCCCAACTATTCACTTCTAAACATAGGTCAGTGTTGGAATTTCGGCTTTGTTTCAGTCACCTTGATCGATTTAGAAATTGTCGATTGGTTTTATAACATCACCTATCGAGTGTTGTCTTTGGCGGGAAATCTTTGGCGTGACTGGTTGCGGCGGATCCTGGATTTCACGGGATTCGAAATTTCAGGGGAAGCGCGCTAGACGGAGCATGCCGTGGTAAGCGGAGTGGATAAACAGGAACATTTTGATTTCCGTGCCACCTTTTTCGCCACGTATCTCGTATGCGACTGTTGAGGGATTTGACAGGATCACCCAGGCCCATGCATCAGCCACTCGGAAGTGGGCCTTTAAAAGCGGCAAGGCCGAGGCGTCTGCACGGTGCGTGTCCATTCTCCTTCTTCTTCCTCTTGCTCCACCACCGCATCCGGCTTCTCCACTCTCGACGCCGCCTCTCCGCCGCCATGGGAAAGGAAAAGACGGCGGTGCTGGAACGCGCGAAGAAGGCGACGCGGGCGGTGAAGGGAAAGAAGACGAATCGGGGATCTTCATCGCGCTCGAGGCTGCCGCCAGGTTGGATCCAGGGTGATTGGATCCAATCTTCGATTCGGCAAGAGGATTTGGATGAGCTGGCCGAGTCAGGGCTGATCATCCACAAGGTTGCCCGGTTGCCGGAGGGGGAGACGGAGCCGCAGTCGCGGCCGTGTGAGTGCGTTTTGCTTGCTACTCATGTCGACCGTGGTTTCTCGCTTCCTCCGCATCCTTTTTCCGGGGTTTCTTGAATTTATTCGGGGCCCAACTCCATCATTTCACTCCCAACACCATCACGTATCTTGCTGCGTTCGTGTCCATGTGCGAGAATTTCTTGGGGTGTCGACCACACTGGGGTCTTTTCAAGCACATTTTCATCATCTGATCCCAGACAGTGAAGAAAGCAAACTAGAAGGACGAGAAAACCCACGTTATCCAGATGTGTGGGGGTTTGGGTATCCAGAAGAGGAAAAGGAATTCCTTTCCTCCGATGACCCTTCCTGAGTCGGTCAGAGGCTGGCAGTCGACCTGGTTCTACTGCAAGGATATCGTGACTCCAAGCCAGTCGACTGGACTTCCTCCTTTTTCTTTCGACCGTGTTCAGACTCCTTCCTCGCTGAAAGTGACCGCCGCGGAGAAGGCAAAGACTGGCATGCTGGTTGAGCGGGTGGTCTAGCTGATCAACCAAGGCGTCACCGGCATGGATTTGTTGGAGGTGTTCCTTAGTCGGCACATCCAACCGCTCCAGGCCCGTGACCATTCCATGTGGATGTACTCCAGCGCTGGCGACACCGCTCGGGTTCATCCAGAGGAGGTGCCGGCCGAAACAGTGGCTCAATGGCTGACGAGCATCCCCGGGAACAAGGACAACCCCAGGGGCGCCAGGAGAGTCGCCCCTTTCAGCAACAGCAACCAGCCAGACAAGGTTTGGCCGATATGACCGATTGCATTTTAATGCGTTTTCCGACTATTTGTTAATCCGACTGATTTCCACTCGACTTCTTGTCTTGTAGATTTACATAGAGATGTACTCAATGCCCAATGGTGAACAAGCTCTGGAGCAGGACCTGAGGGCGAGGATAGCACGGAGGAGAGCGGTGAATGGGAGTCACCAGACGACGATGATGAAAATGAGAGCGACGAGTCAGATGACGAGGAAGTAGTCGACTCACCGCCTCATTCGGAACGTCGATCCAAGCAACGCCACGATCCCGTGGCAGGCGCAATAAGACTGTGGCCTCGAGCGTTCCATCTCAAAAGCGCGCTCGGTCTCCGACTCCAGAGCTGGCTGAGAAAGTCATCAAGCAGCCCAAGATCAATCCCTCAAAGGCCCGGAAGACCTTTCCTAAGATCAAGATGGATGTTCCTGTTGCTTCTGGGTAAACGTTCTTCCCGTGTTTCTTTGCTTCGACTGATTCTGCTGTCCTGACCGAGTGGATGATGAACTTTTCCAGCCCGGCCTCCATCGTGACTGATATGGATATTGACAAGGTCCCAGATGACGGGGAAACCGACGACGCAGCTACCTCCAAAGCCAGTAAGTCTTCCCGACCCGAATTTGGTCGGTCGACTGGACTATTCGTCACTCATCTCTCTGACTTTTCTTGTTTGTTGTGCTTGAAGAAGAAGTGCCTCTGAGGGAAAGGGGGAGGAGGGACCACAGACTAAGCAGGAAAGCGCCTGAGGTTCAGGTTCCTCAGTCGACACTGATGCCTGGGACGGCGGTGGAGCAATCCGTAGATCCGGCTCGCACCAACGTCACTTTCACTATCCCGCTGTCGACTGACTATCCATCAGGGTCAGCTGCTCAGACCCCTGCTGCTCTAGTACAACTCCACGCATCAGACCCAACGGGTGCTTCGACTGTTCTGCCATCATCTCTTTTCACTGCATACCAAACTCCGGACGACCCACCGAGTGCCGCCAAGGAAGCTCTTCTTCAGTTGAATCTTGTGATGGGACAGATGAAAGTGGTGCACGAGGCCAGTCAGGTGGCTTTCAACGCCGGCGCTGCTTTGCAGACCAATGTCTAGGTTAGTTGGTTTTCTGACTGATCTTACTTCTCATCCACCCACTGGGGTTTGTCTGCCCTAAAGTCATATAGGTCTTCCACTTCAGTCGACTTGGATTTTTGAACTAGTGGGGGCACGCTGAGTGCACCCACTAGGTGTAGTCCCCGAGACCATAGTTGACTGCGGGCAGTCGACTGTGGTCTGAAAATCTGAATTTTCTCACTCGGTCTGGGCGGGTCATGTCGAGTGACAATCTGAACCAGTGGGGGCACGCTAAGTGCACCCACTGGATGTAGTCCCCGAGGCCGTGGTGGACTACGGGCAGTTGACTATGGTCTGAGAACAACTGTCTTCGCTCTTTTTTTTTGACTCGAGCTGGGCAAACCATGCCGAGTGTTGAATCCAACCAGTGGGGGCACGCTAAGTGCACCCACTGGGTGTAGTCCCCGAGACTGCCGTTGAATGTTTGATTCGGAAGTAGTCTTAGAGTAACTTTCACTATGATGCTTTTTGTTTCTGTCAACTGATATGTCTTATATATTGACTATAGAAATCTTGTAATCTTGGGGCTCAACTTTCTACATTGAACAAGCAGCAAATCAGCCTCAACCTTGATATGGAATTGGCCAATAAGAATCTCAAGACTGCTCGTGACGAAGTAGCTGCCATGGGAGGTAACCAATCGACAACTATCTATCTTATGACTGGCACTTTTCCTTTCCATTTTTTTTGAACCGAGTGATTTCACTCGAGCAGATGTACGTAGTGAAAACCGTCAACTCCAAGCTCGTCTGAAGAAAGTTATTTCTTTAGAGAAAATGAAGCAGGCTCTGGAGAAGAAGGATATGGATCTTGCCGCCGCCCAGAAGGAGGCGCCAGAGAAAATAACACTCGCTAACAAGAAGCTTGCTTCAGTCGGCAAGTTAGAAGAAGAGAACTCCAAACTGAAGACGGATGTCTTTGACGCCAATCGGGAGGTAGAGCGACTGGAGAAGGACAAGGACAAGCTGTCTGACGAGATTGGAAGCCTCAAAGCCAAGAAGGGCGAGTTGGAGTCTTATCTAGGCCAGATTGCTGCTCAACTGGTCTTAAAACTTGAAGGTACTGATGTTCGACTGACTTGTTATGGTCGATTGACAGGTCTTATTATATTGTCGACTCACCATTCATCCGACTGTGTAGAGCTTTGCCAGGACTTTTAAGCAGAACCTGGGCGGGTCGAGACGGGTCTCGACCCCATAAATTGCCTAGTCAAAGATGACGTCGCAATGAATGTGCTACGGTTGGAATCTCGCATGGACAGCGCAGTTGCTTATCTTGCCCTCCTGAAGGCAGTGATGACTCGGGTTGATGCTGAACTCTGGCCTCAAGCAGAACTGTCTCAAGACCTCGAGTCTCTGATGGCCCGACTGAATCAAATACCTGAGCGAGTGCAAGAATGGAAGAAGTCATCTGCTCGCTGCGGCGCTGATATCACCCTGTCCCTGGTCCGAGTGCACTCTAAGGATGTCAAAGAGGACAAGCTGGCGGAGCTCAAGGTTGCTAACACAAAAAGGAACACTTTCGAGTCCTTCATGGACACTTTCCTTGATGCCACCACTCGCATCACAGACAGTATAGACCTTGACAGTTTCTGCGATCCAGCCAGCCCTCCTCCTAACGAGTGACCAAAAACATTATGCTTCACCTTTATTTGCCTCGGAATGCCGAGCGATTGTGTAATCATTAAACTTCTTTGAGCTTGATGCTCGAGTACTTTGGATCCGTGGTTCGGAACTTTGGGATTTATCTGAACTTTGTTTATCTTCGAATATGCTTGCGTTTGCCTTCAAGTGGAACTTGTTCTTCACTTGGAATAATCTTTGTATTTGTGACGCAACTCCAAAGAAAAGGTTGCAGTCGACCAGCACCTCGTCGTTCTTGCGGATAGGTATGGAGCGCATGTTGTACTTGTAGCGCAGCTCCGAGGAGAGGATTGCAGTCGACCTGCACCTCATCGTCCTTGCGGATAGGGATGGAGCGCACGTTGTACTTATGGTGCAGCTCTGAGGAGAGGATTGCAGTCGACCTGCACCTCATCGTCCTTGCGGATAGGGATGTTTTTTAAACTTAGGCGAGTACTGGGCTCCGACTGTGAGGTTTGCTCATCACTCAGTAGGATTTTTTAAACTTAGGTGAGTACTGGACTGCAGCTAAGCCCCCGAGTGTGAGGTTTGCTCCTCACTCGGTAGGATTTTTTAAACTTAGGTGAGTACTGGACTGTCGCTAATCCCCCGAGTGTGGGGTTTGCTCACCACTCGGTAGGATTTTTCAAACTTAGGTGAGTACTGGACTGCAGCTAAGCCTCCGAGTGAGAGGCTTCCTCACCACTCGGTAGGATTTTTCAAACTTAGGCGAGTACTAGACTGCAGCTAAGCCCCCGAGTGAGAGGCTTGCTCACCACTCGGTAGGATTTTTCAAACTTAGGTGAGTACTAGACTGTAGCTAAGCCTCCGAGTGAGAGGCTTGCTCACCACTCGGTAGGATTTTTCAAACTTAGGCGAGTACTGGACTGCAGCTAAGCCCCCGAGTGTGAGGTTTGCTCATCACTCGGTAGGATTTTTTAAACTTAGGCGAGTACTGGACTGCAGCTAAGCCCCCGAGTGTGAGGTTTGCTCATCACTTGGTAGGATTTTCTAAACTTAGGCGAGTACTGGACTGCCGCTAAGCCCCCGAGTGTGAGGTTTGCTCACCACTCGGTATGATTTTTCAAACTTAGGTGAGTACTGGACTGCAGCTAAGCCTCCGAGTGAGAGGCTTGCTCACCACTCGGTAGGATTTTTCAAACTTAGGCGAGTACTGGACTGCAGCTAAGCCCCCGAGTGAGAGGTTTGCTCACCACTCGGTAGGATTTTTCAAACTTAGGAGAAACAGATTCGCAGCTAAGCCCCCGAGTGAGAGGCTTTCTCATCACTCGGTAGGATTTGTTAAACTTAGGCGACTACTGGACTGCAGCTAAGCCCCCGAGTGTGAGGTTTGCTCATCACTCGGTAGGATTTTTTAAACTTAGGCGAGTACTGGACTGCAGCTAAGCCCCCGAGTGTGAGGTTTGCTCATCACTCGATAGGATTTTTTAAACTTAGGCGAGTACTGGACTGCTGCTAAGCCCCCGAGTGTGAGGTTTGCTCACCACTCGGTAGGATATTTCAAACTTAGGCGAGTACTGGACTGCAGCTAAGCCTCCGAGTGAGAGGTTTCTCACCACTCGGTAGGATTTTTCAAACTTAGGCGAGTACAGGACTACAACTAAGCCCCCGAGTGAGAGGTTTGCTCACCACTCGGTAGGATTTTTCAAATTTAGGCGAGTACTGGACTGTAGCTAAGTGTCCGAGTGAGAGTCTTGCTCACCACTTGGTAGGATTTTTCAAACTTAGGCGAGTACTAGACTGCAGCTAAGCCCCCGAGTGAGAGGTTTGCTCACCACTCGGTAGGATTTTTCAAACTTAGGCGAGTATTGGACTGCAGCTAAGCCTCCGAGTGAGAGGCTTGCTCACCACTCGGTAGGATTTTTCAAACTTAGGTGAGTACTGGACTGCAGCTAAGCCCCTGAGTGTGAGGTTTGCTCATCACTCGGCAGGATTTTTTAAACTTAGGCGAGTACTGGACTGCAGCTAAGCCCCCGAGTGTCAGGCTTGCTCACCACTCGGTAGGATTTTTCAAACTTAGGCGAGTACTGGACTGCAGCTAAGCCCCCGAGTGTGAGGTTTGCTCATCACTCTGTAGGATTTCTTAAACTTAGGCAAGTACTGGACTGCAGCTAAGCCCCCGAGTGTGAGGTTTGCTCACCACTCGGTAGGATTTTTCAAACTTAGGCGAGTACTGGACTACAGCTAAGACTCCGAGTGAGAGGCTTGCTCACCACTTGGTAGGATTTTTCAAACTTAGGAGAGTACTGGACTGGAGCTAAGCCCCCGAGTGAGAGGTTTGCTCACCACTCGGTAGGATTTTTCAAACTTAGGAGAAACAGGTTCGCAGCTAAGCCCCGAGTGAGAGGCTTGCTCATCACTCGGTAGGATTTGTTAAACTTAGGCGAAACGGATTCGCATCTAAGGCACCCACTGGGGGATTTAAAAAAAGAACAATGATCATTTATGAGACTATTAAACCGTGTCTTTGATAATAAAACTAAGGGATATTTCTTATTACATCTCAACAGTCTGAATGCTTAAGTGTAAAAGGGGCGGAGCAACTCCGCATTCCAAGCGTGTGGCTCGTCTTTCTTATGCTCTACGTTGTAGAGGTCGTACGCTCCGTTGTGGAGCACGCTGGTGATGATGAAAGGACCTTCCCAAGTAGGGGCGAGCTTGTGTGGTTTCTGCTGATCCACTCGAAGAACCAAGTCTCCTTCCTGAAATGCTCGACCCCTCACGTTTCTGGCATGGAATCAATGCAGGTCTTGCTGATAAATGGCCGATTGGATCAGAGCCATCTCTCTTTCCTCTTCCAGGAGATCAACTATGTTTTGCCGAGCATGTTCTACTTCATCTTCTGAGAAAAGATCGACTCTAGGTGCATTGTGAAGCAAGTCACTCGGAAGCACAGCTTCAGCTCCATAGACCAAGAAGAATGGAGTTCCACCAGTCGACCGATTCGGAGTCGTCCTCAAACCCCAAAGTACTGATGGAAGTTCATCGACCCAGGCGCCCGCCACATGCTTGAGATCACGCATCAGTTGAGGTTTTAGTCCTTTGAGGATCAACCCGTTTGCTCTTTCAGCTTGTCCATTCGACTGGGGATGGGCGACTGAAGCATAGTCGACTCGAGTGCCTTGGGAAGCACAGAAGGCTCTGAACTCATCTGAATCGAAGTTTGAGCCGTTGTCAGTGATGATGCTGTGCGGAACACCATATCTGAATGTTAACTCTCTGATGAACGGTCAATACTGGCTTCAAGACTTTTGATAGGTTTGGCTTCAATCCATTTGGTGAATTTGTCGACTACCACGAGTACATGAGTGAAGCCGCTCCTACCCGTTCTCAGAGGTCCAACCATGTCCAAACCCCAAACAGCGAAGGGCCAGATGAGTAGAATGGTCTTCAGGGCTGACGCGGGCTTGTGAGACATGTTGGAGTAAAACTGGCAACCTTCACATTTGTCGACTATTTCTTGTGCCATCTCATTTTCCCGTGGCCAATAAAATCCTGCTCGGTATGCTTTGGCCACAATGGTCCGAGAGGACGCATGGTGACCACAGGTCCCCGGTGGATGTCATTGAGGATCACTCAACCTTCCTCTAGTGTTATGCATTTCTGGCTGACTCCAGTTACACTTTCTCTGAACAGCTGCCCTCTTATCACAGTAAAAGCTTTGGATCGGCGGACGATCTGCCAGGCCTCTTCTTCGTCCTCTGTGAGTTCCTTCCTGAGGATGTATGCAATGTGCGGCACTGTCCAGTCGGGAGTGATGACCAAAACCTCCATGATCAAGTCGACCACGGTCGGGACTTTGACTTTAGTCGGATCAGCGGTGCTCTTGGGCTGCGGGGGCTCTTCTGTGAAAGGATCTTCCTGGATTGAAGGTGCATGAATATGCTCCAAAAACACATTACTGGGAATGGCTTCTCTCTTGGAACCTATCTTCGCCAAATCATCCGCTGCTTGATTTTCCAGTCGGGGTATATGGTGGAGTTCTAAACCCTCAAACTTCTTTTCTAACTTTCTCACCGCATTGCGGTAGCCAGTCATAGCTGGGCTTCTGACGTCCCACTCCTTCATTACTTGATTCACCACCAAATCTGAGTCGTCGTAGACCATGAGGCGACGGACGCGAGTGAAATGGCCATATGCAACCCGTACAAAAGTGCCTCATATTCAGCTTCGTTGTTGGAGGAATCGAAATGAATTTGGAGAACATAGCGAAGCTTGTCACCTTAGGGGGATACCAATACCACCCCAGCACCAGAACCATTCAGCATCTTGGATCCATCAAAGAACATGGTCCAGTGGTCCGAGTGAATCTGAGTCGGCAGTTGTTGTTCGATCCACTCGGCGAGAAAATCCGCTATTGCCTGGGACTTGATAGCTTTCTTTGCCTCAAACTTGATATCCAAGGGAAGGAGTTCAATCGCCCATTTTGCCACTCGGCCAGTTGCATCTCTGATGTTCAGAATTTCTGACAATGGTGCGTCATTGACGACTGTAACAGAGTGATCAGAGAAATAATGTGCAATCTTCTTCGTGGTCATGTAAATCCCATAAACAAGCTTCTGATAATATGGATATCTTTGCTTGGATGGAGTTAAAACTTCAGAAACATAGTATACTGGGCACTAAACTTTATAGGCTTTTCCTTCTTCCCGCTCAACCGTGAGTACTGTACTGACAACTTGTCCAGTGGCTGCAATTTAAAACAGTAAAGGCTCTTTGCTAATTGGGGCAGCGAGCACCGGCTGGGTGGAAAGCAGGGCTTTGAGATCTGCAAATGTTGCATCAGCTTCAGGAGTCCACTCGAACTTGTCAGATTTCTTCATTAGTCGGTAAAGAGGCAATGCATTTTCACCGAGGCGAGAAATGAATCGACTCAAGGAGGCCAAACAACCAGTAAGCTTCTGGACATCATGCACGCGCACAGAGCGCTTCATCCAGAGTATAGCACCAACTTTCTCTGGGTTCGCGTCGATCCCTCGTTTGGAAACGAGGAAGCCGAGTAACTTTCCGCCAGGAACTCCGAAAGTACACTTTGATGGGTTAAGCTTGATATCATATCTTCTCAGGTTGGCAAATGTTTCAGCAAGGTCAGTCAGCAGGTCGGAACCTTTGCGCGATTTGACCACAATGTCATCCATGTATGCTTCCACATACCGACTGATTTGAGTGAGAAGACACTTCTGAATCATCCTCATGAATGTGGCCCAGCGTTCTTGAGACCAAATGGCATGGTGACATAACAAAAGCACCCGAATGGAGTGATGAAAGCTGTTTTTATCTCATCGGGTCCATACAGTAGGATCTGATGGTACCCGGAATAGGCGTCTAGGAAAGACAAAGGCTCACACCCCGCAGTCGAATCGACAATTTGGTCAATGTGAGGGAGGGGAAAATGATCTTTCGGGCAGGCCCGATTGATATGCTTGAAGTCAATGCACATGCAAGTGAGTCGTCCTTCTTGGGGACCATAACAACATTGGCGAGCCTCTCAGAGTGGTAAATCTCGCGGATGAACTCAGCTTCCTGGAGCCGAGCCACTTCCTCACCAATTGCTTTTCTCTTCTGTACGGCGGACCGTCGAAGATGTTCTTTGACTGGTTTTACCTTCGGGTCGACTCGCAAACGATGCTCAGCCAGTCCCCTGGGTACACCCGGCATGTCAGAAGGTTTCCATGCAAAGATGTCCCAGTTCTCACGGAGGAACTGGATGAGCGCTTCTTCCTATTTGCTGTCGAGTGAAGTTGAAATATGAGTAGGAGCAGCATTAGGATCGGTCGGGTGAATATGAATCGGCTTGGTTTCACCGGACAACTGAAATGCAGAATCAATGGCAGGCTTCTTGGAGCGCAGCAAATCACTCGGATCTACATTTTTCTGGTATTCTTGCATTTCGACTACCGCCATTTGTGCATCGGCAATTTTTGATCCCTTCTGGAAGCACTCTTCTGCTTTCTGCCGATTGCCAGTGATAGTGATCACTCCTCTGGGACCAGGCATTCTCAATTTAAGGTATACGTAACACGGTCGAGCCATGAAACGTGCATAGCCGGGCCTACCCAGAATGGCATGATAAGCACTCTTGAAATCCACTACTTCAAATGCCAACTTTTCTTTGCGGTAATTCTTGGAATCACCGAAAACCACATCAAGGGCGATCTGGCCGAGTGATTCAGCCTTTGTGCTGGGTATAATGCCATGGAAACTCATATTACTTTCGCTGAGCTTGGACATCGGAATCCCCATTCCCTTCAAGGTTTCAGCATAAAGGATATTCAGGCTGCTACCACCATCCATCAGCACTTTAGTCAGTGGAGTGCCTTCAACAACTGGGTCGACCACCAACGCTTGCCTCCCAGGGCTGGTTATATGTGCTGGATGGTCAGACTGGTCGAATGTGATGGCAGTCTGGGACCACTACAAATAACTTGGTGTTGCCGGAGCAACCATGTTCACTTCTTTGTTGATAACTTTCAATCGACTTTTGCTCTCAACATCATCAAAAATCATCAGAGTGGAGTTGACGTTTGGAAAACCGTCATCATCCTCTTCCTTTTCCTCATCTTTGTCTGACTCCTTTTCCTTCTCCTTGGGTTGCTTCTCTCGGAATTGCTGGATCAGGAGTCAACACTGTCGAGTGGTGTGCTTGGGATAAATCAAATTACCCTCTTCATCTTTCTTGGTGTGAATGTGACATGGCAAATCCAACACATCATTTCCGTCTTGATCTTTCACTTTCTTAGGATTCCAGGGCCCTTTGGGCTTCCCCTTGAACTTTCCTTGAGCCACAACTAAGGCCTCACCAGGAGCAACTGGCTCGGCCTTACGCTTCTGTTTCCGATTGGAAGTACCTCCACCGGTGTCCTGGGCGACTGTTTTGTGCTTGCCACTCCGGAGTCAATCTTCCTCTTCATCGTTAGCGTATTTGGTGGCAATCTCCATCATCCGAGTCAGAGTCATCTCTCCTGTCCGACCAAATTTTAGATTCAACTCCCGATACTTAACGCATTCCTTGAAGGCACAGATTGCTTGGTGATCTGACACATTCTCCACTGTATGGTGTAACGTGATCCATCTCTGGATATAGTCTCTCAAGGTTTCATTCGGTTTCTGTACACAACACTGCAATTCTGTCAACCCTGCCGGTCGCTTGCAAGTACCCTCAAAAGTTCTAACAAACACTCTGGCGAGTTCCTCCCAACTGTATATGCTACCAGGTGCTAATTGGTTCAGCCACGCCCTGACCGAGCCTTCCAACATTAGAGGGAGGTGTTTCATTGCCACTTCACCATTGCCACCACCAATTTGCACAGCCACTCGGTAATCTTCAAGCCAAGTGTCAGGCTTAGACTCACCGGTGAACTTGCTGACTCCAGTCGCCAACCGGAAGTTGGGAGGAATCACTGCGGCTCTGATGGCTCTGCTGAAACACTCGGGACCGGAAACGTGCACTCTGCTGCCCGTCGGATAATCTCTGTCATGACCTTCTCTATGCGCTTTGTTCCTATCAACCAGACCTTGAACGAGAATAGATCTCGCATCGAAGTCTGGCTCCCTTGGATCGACTCGTACTCTTCGCTCTCCGCTGTGGGGGCGCCTGTCATCCTACCGCCGAGGCACGTATGACCCACTCCTCGGAGGAGGCATGGGCACTCGACGATGGTCATCATGGTCGAGTCGGTGATCATACTGCTCGCGGTTTCTGTACTGATCCTGCCGGTGCCCATGTCCCTCACGCAGTGGAGGCGATCTTGGGCTGTGAGCCAACTGGACTGTGTCCGCCACCACAGACCTGCTTGAATCGCATTTCGCGACTGAGATACTACTGTATTTTGTTCTCCAGCTGCTCGAAGCAAGGCTCGGATCTGCATCAAACCCCTGCCTGCCTCCAACTGGGAAGGCTGGATTGACTCTGCTATTCGGGCTGCGGCTGTGAGATTTTGGATCGGAGTGCGGTATACCTGAGTTTGAGGTGGAAAAAGTTGTCATCGACTGGATCCAGGGATCCGCTGCCGAGCATGCTCGTCGAGTGCATGCTGCAGGTTCTCCAGTCGAGTGCGCTCAGCCAAGTTGGCCAGGCGCGCTTCCTCTAAGGCCCGGGCCTCGGGGGTTTCTCCAATGATAGGAGTGTGAAGTGCATCCATGTTGCGGCGGTGAAGCTCTTCCCTCCGCTGCGAAAAAAGGGGCTCGGGCGGTACTCCTCGTGAACGTGCGACGGATCGCCACCGCCATCGCCATCGTCGTTGTGGGGGAAACCAGGAGGACTGGGTGGTCCGTCGACCATCAAGACTTCTGCCTCGGTATCGCTGCTGTCGCATTCGGATGCGGTCTCGACGGTGCCAGTCGAACAGGCCGTAGAGATTTTCGTCGGGCTCGATTGCCGCAACATGTGAGGTGGCCGACTGGCGGGCCACCGCATGCCTCACCCGCCGCTGGAGCCATGACCGACCGGAACTCTTATGCTGGCGAGTGGCGAGGGATGAGGACACCATAGGAACCGACCGATACTGGGTCGACGGTTACCGGAGAAGGACGCCACGGATGCACATGCGAAAGTGCGTCGCCCCGCGGACGGGGAGCGCATCGACATCGAGCGGAGCTTCCTAGAGCCAGGCGGAGTTGTCGACGATGAAAACGAGCGCACCGATAAGGATCTCGCGGCCCTCAACCAGTCCGCCGGCGGAAACCATGACGATGAGAATCGGAAAAATTGCAACTCCACCAGAAAGTCGCTAAGACACCTGCCCCACGGTGGGCGCCAACTGTCGTGGATCTAAGACTGATAGTAGAATGGGGGGTAGGTATGAGGAGGCAAGATCCTAGCTATGGTGAAGTTGTACACACGAGTTTTACGAGTTCAAGCCCTTCGCGGAGGAAGTAACAGCCATACGTCTCGGTGCCCGGAGGCGGTCGACTGGATTATGTATTTGTGTGTTTACGGGGGGTGCGAACCCTTGTCTCAGTGGAGGGGGTGGCTTATATTGAGTGCGCCAGGACCCTAGCTAGTCCACGTTACAAGGAGTTTAAGGTACATAAAGAGATGGTGTTACTGGTAATGGTAGCCTTAAATGCCTTAATGGCCTTAAAGGTCACAGAGTGGACGCTTGCCCGTTGCTGTTCTTGACGACTCTTGGTCTTCAAACAGGTCGAATGGATTCTTGTATGGTCGAATGATCGTGTAGTCGAGTGACCCAAAGAAGGAGGAGTCTCCGAGTGACTGGTAGGTCGAGTGGATTGCACTCGACACCTTTGTTGGGCCCTCCCTGTCATCTCTTGAGCTTCTTTGCTTCTAAGACTAACCTTGGATAGGACATATAGGTCAGGCCTATTACCCTACCCCAGGTCTATGTCCTCATCAGGGCCCACAAGGTCGGAGGGCGCGCCTGGGGGGTAGGGCGCGCCCTCCACCCTTGTGGAGGCCTCATGGCTCTTCTGTCCCAACTCTTTTGCTTCGGGGGCTTCTTTTGGTCCAAAAACAATCGTCGTAAAGTTTCAGGTCAATTGGACTCCGTTTGATATTCCTTTTCTGTGAAACTCAAAAATAAGGAAAAAACAGAAACTAGCACTGAGCTCTAGGTTAATAGGTTAGTCCCAAAAATCATATAAAATAGCATATAAATGCATATAAAATATCCAAGATTGATAATATAATAGCATGGAACAATCAAAAATTATAGATACGTTGGAGACGTATCATGGGTCATCACCACCATGCACACGGATCACGCCAATGGCCGCACCTCCAGCTAGGACACGCGGTGGTAATGTACCAGATGTGTGTTGCTGGTTGGTGTCAATCATCCTTGTTTTGCTGGCACTATCTTTATGGATGTGTGTCGTCTCGACGGCAGGCTGATAACCCACAAGTATAGGGGATCGCAACAGCTTTCGAGGGTAGAGTATTCAACCCAAATTTATTGATTCGACACAAGGGGGGCCAAAGAATATTCTCAAGTATTACCAGCTGAGTTGTCAATTCAACCACACCTGGAAACTTAGTATCTGCAGCAAAATGTTTAGTAGCAAAGTAATATGATAGTGACGGTAGAGGCAACAAAAGTAAAGACAGCAAAAGTAATGTTTTTGGTATTTTGTAGTGATTGTAATAGTAGCAGCGGGAAAGTAAATAGGCGAGAACTAGTATATGGAAAACTCGTAGGAACCGGATCAGTGATGGATAATTATGCCAGATGCGGTTCATCATGTAACAGTCATAACATAGGGTGACACAGAACTAGCTCCAATTCATCAATGTAATGTAGGCATGTATTCCGTATATAGTCATACGTGCTTATGGAAAAGAACTTGCATGACATCTTTTGTCCTACCCTCCCGTGGCAGCGCGGTCCTATTGGAAACTAAGGGATATTAAGGCCTCCTTTTAATAGAGAACCGGAACAAAGCATTAGCACATAGTGAATACATGAACTCCTCAAACTACGGTCATCACCGGGAGTGGTCCCGATTATTGTCACTTCAGGGTTGCCGGATCATAACACATAGTAGGTGACTATAGACTTGCAAGATAGGATCAAGAACTCACATATATTCATGAAAACATAATAGGTTCAAATCTGAAATCATGGCACTCGGGCCCTAGTGACAAGCATTAAGCATAGCAAAGTCATAGCAACATCAATCTCAGAACATAATGGATACTAGGGATCAAACCCTAACAAAACTAACTCGATTACATGATAAATCTCATCCAACCCATCACCATCCAGCAAGCCTACGATGCAATTACTCACGCACGGCGGTGAGCATCATGAAATTGGTGATGGAGGATGGTTGATGATGACGACGGCGACGAATCCCCCTCTCCGCAGCCCCGAACGGACTCCAGATCAGCCCTCCCGAGAGGTTTTAGGGCTTGGCGGCGGCTCCGTATCGTAACACGTGATGATTTCTTCTCTCTGATTTTTTTCTCTCTCCGAAAACAAATATATAGAGTTGGAGTTGGCGTCGGAGGGTTTCCAGGGGTCCCACGAGGTAGGGGGCGCGCCCCCACCCTTGTGAGAAGGGTGTGGGCTCCCTGGTCTTCATCTTTGGCGAGGATTTTTTATTGTTTTTTCTAAGATGTTCCGTGGAGCTTCAGGTCATTCCGAGAATATTTATTTTCTGCACATAAAACAACACCATGGTAATTCTACTGAAAACAGCGTCAGTCCGGGTTAGTTCCATTCAAATCATACAAGTTAGAGTCCAAGACAAGGGCAAAAGTGTTTGGAAAAGTAGATACGACGGAGACGTATCACAGGCGTTGGAAGGTCAGATGGGCTTGGACGTTCAGATCTGGTGAGGTTCATGATCATCGTCACTAATGACGATGCATGATGGCAGCCATGTTCTCCATGGGGGAGTAATCTGCTGCCATATCTGAGGACGACGGAGTTAGTGGCGGCATGTGGTGAAGTGTTGATGTTGTCTCATGTAGGTTGGTCATCTATGCCACTTGTGAGGATGGTGCGGGAATGTCGGAGCGTCCCAAACTTGGGATTTTGGCGGTGCATGTGACCTTCCTCCCTCGTCCAAGTCTATGTCGTGTAGTGCTTCTAGGGTTGTTGACAATGGAGGAGATAACATATGACGGTTTCTATTGGGTGGTGCTCCTCGAGTACCCGGTCTCAAGATCCAAGGTGAAAACCTTATGTCATAGGCTAGTTGGTTATTGTTCGGAATTAGCATACAAATACATGTGTGGTGAATTGAAAACTATAGCCGAGACAAAGTAATCTCAAAACCACAATTCAAGGATCATTGCTTAGCACGGAATGAAACATTTGCAGCAGCATATATGTAGTAAGTAACTCTCACAAGTCACAACACATCATACGCTCCTTAGACGATGTCTGGTTATAGGAGAAATTTTCTGGACAGCAACAAAGCATCAACACCTAATTTTTTTAAACGTGTAAAACCCCCAGGTTGGGGTAAAAACCATGGGACGAAGCCACAGAAATCTTCTTCTACCATAATCACATGTCGGATACAACAAGTTCTTCTCTAGGTAGCACTAGAGGATCTCATACATCATGATTATTTGTGTGTCTCTTGGATAGTAACAACAAGATTTGGGTTGCAGGGGGTAGGGATTAGAATGATCTCACCAAAGGTGGTGGAACCGCAACTTGAAGGAGACAAGGTGGTGGATCTAGATTTCACAACCTTGGGATTGGATCCCTTTGCTTGAGGGCAAGCTTCTTCCTTCATCTTCCTATCTTTCCACCTCTCTCTTGGTTTTCTCTCTTCTTCTCCAATAGAACCTCAGCTCAGATTTGTCACACTGTTTGGTGTGTGCTGCATGGGAGGGTAAGCACCCCCCCCCCTCCCTCACGTGCAAAGTCTTAAAATGACCTTTGGTTATAACCCTAATGGGTAATGGGCTCTTGCACACCTTTGGGCTGCCTAAATAGCTTCAAGTAGTCATCTCCTCACAACCCACATGAGGAGGATGTCCCAACAGTTATACATGGCAATGACGACGTTCTTGCTTCGTTACCCTCTTGAAGGCATTGCTCGGAGTTTGCTCGAACTTGATCTTCGAGCTGAAAACACATGATCTGGCCATCAGAGGTTGGATCCGGGCGACGCTTGTGCATCATTCCCTTTCTGAAGGTATTGCTTTTGAAGAACCGTTCTCGTAGTCCTTGTGCTCTCAAAAAATGGTTGGTATCAATGGTCGTTGTTGTATATCGTTGATCATTGTTTTGATCTCTTTGTTTGGCGTAACTTTGGTCTTATATGACTTAGCTCCGTGCTCTCTCTCTCTCTCTCTCTCTGTGTGTGTGTGTGTTGTGTGTGTGTGTGTGTGTGTTGTGTGCATCATAATAATGCAGAGTCGGGTGTGTGCTCATTGTAATTGTATCCCTCGACGTTACATAATGAATCAATAAAAAAGCCCTTTATCGGAAACAAAATGTCATGTAATGTTGTGTTCAGCAAGGAAAAGAGTTTCTATACATTGCACGCTATATAGGATTAGTGTGAAATCAAATTCCGTCAAGTTTGTCGAACTTCATGGAGAAAAATCAACAATGGCAATACGAAATTAATACTATAGGAGGCATCATGAAATTATTGTTCATATGATATAACTTTAGTTTTGTAGATGTTGATATTTTTAATATAAATTTGATCACACTTTATGAAGTTTGACTTCAGACAAATTTTATATGCCGAGTAGAAAATAATGGATGGAGTACAAACACCCATGTAGCCACCCTACCAATTGTTGATTGCTTTGATTCTCGCTTGCTTAATTAGTTGATTGGATGTGCTAATGTTATTCTTCTATGTAATAGCTAGTAGGAGTACTTTATTATGCTAAGTGGTAATCATTGAGGTGCAAACTTGAACAAATAAAAATGATAGCGCCATTTTCTACATACGCACGCGAACCTTCATTGGAATTTACATAGCAGAAAGCCAGAAAGGGACAAGGCAATATTCACAACAAAGTTGCAGGAATCCGCTGTCAAACTCAATCACCATATCATATAAATGAAACCGCCAAAAGTCCAATCGATCTGGCATAGCAAGCAAAGAATGCTCTTAGGCGGATTCTTCGCTCCTTCGCGTGATTAGTTTTATGAGTCTAGTTCTTGACCTGATCGATTAAAGAGACTAGTTTTTGACCTGATTGGCACTGGCGACCAGCTTTGCCCAAACTAAATCCCTACTCCTTTTGAGTATCGAGTAAACAAACGGTAGATCCATATGTGGCCTCTCCCTCCCTCCCGGGGTGGTTAAACCGTCGCTGCGCTGTGATCAGTCGGCGCTTCCAGAGTGACGGTTGGCGCATCTTCGCTGCGCATATGATTATTCGTACTCCAGGTCCTTCAAATTCTGGCATCGACGGCGAGAGCGACTACACCCACGGAAATTATAGTAAACTCCGTATGGCCAAAGACACCCCTCGCGAATATATACTTATATCGCGCGGATTAAGAACAAGAAGAGAAATTTGGACGATGCGTCGGCCATTGTTGGAGTTAAGAAAGTGCACTGCATCTGCTAGAGAAGATGAGAGTACAGGTGCGCGCGCGGCTATGTATGTGGTGAGATATGATAACGACGCCGCGCGCTAAAGAATGGGATTGTGGTGAGCAAACGAAATCGCAAGTAGCATCACCCATGGATCTGACTGTACTCGACATCAGCTCGTCTCCTTGCCTTTGTCTTTCTCGAGAAGTCGTGGGTCAACTTCGCGTCCGACCTGGCGCCGCATGTGATGTTGAAGCTAATATCTCTAGCGCCCAATCATCGCCCGTCCGAATCTCTTATCCGTCATAGGTTAGCAGCCGAAAATCACCGTGGAAAATGTGTGCCGTTGGTTACGGGTGTGTATAGTATTCCTAAATCGTGTAACTAGTCGTGGAAAAATGAAGCGGCAGGTGGGCACACGGCATACGCCCGTATAAAATGAAGCGGGTTAGTCAGAAAATTTATAGAATGAGGCGCATGGAATGTACGGCCGTAAGGTGTGGTAAGCCGACGAAGAACGTGCATGTGTGTATGTTGGAAGTTGGAACGCATTTTTCATTCACTTTGCGGTTGGTGCATTGCAACGGGTTTTATTTTAGCAGATTCGTATTTCCTGAAGATTCGATTCGTTGGACTGTATCCGGTTTTTCTTTAGGGCCGCATACACACGACTGAGTGTGGGTGGATAGGTCTGCTTTCAAATTCAAATTGAAAGACTGTGATGGGCCATAACCTGCTACTCCGTGAGGGCAAGTCCTCCACACTTTCTCTCATCCATGGAGGAGGAGAATCTTATTCGACGCTTAGTGCGCGTCTTGGGCCGGCCCATGTTGCCAAAAAATTCCATTGCTTTGCGGAAAGATCTAAGGCCATATATTAAGTAGCATGTGTCCCTAAAAGTACACTCGAAAAAAGGAAAAAAATCTGAATCTCCATGGATAATTACTATACGGGAATGTGCCAGCTTTAATGCCCATGGGGAAGCTGGTGGGTCAAATACCTTACCGAGCGCGCAAGACGGGGATGGGAATGAGATAGCATTATCCATGCCCGTGACCCGCCTTGCCCGTAAAGACCTTACATGTGGGCTCTAAAATTACTAGACCTCAAGTAAATTCCGCCCTTACCTATCCAAATTTCCACCCATCCCGACCCTTTGGCCAAAAAACCCTAAGAAATCCCTAATCTAGCCACAACATATTGTTTATTGTGTTGAAATGCTATTTTTTCTACTAAAATGTTATCGAAGGTTGTTGTTGATTGCGTGCATGGGTTTTCCCACGGGTATAAAAGACCCGGCGAGGATGGGGATGAAAATCTTTTTATCCCCGCAGACGGGTATGGGGACAGGGACGGCCATGGGAAGGCTGTCCCGGGGACGGGGATGGGAGTCCAATACCCGCTTGGGTAATCCCCATTGCCAGCTTGACTTGGGGATGCCGAAGCCTTCTTCCCCCTACATCTATTGGTGGCCCGTCATTGCAAAGCTCGTTGCTGCGTCTCGGCCGAGCAAACCTTAGGAACTTGTAGAAATAGCGGACGGGATGTAGACCAGAAGATGGCGGTGGCGACAATCTACATAGCAAATTGCTATTCTGGAGAAGAAAACGCCGGAAACGCCTCGCAGATACTCCAAAGACCACAAGCATCGGGCGAATCCGTATGGATCCACCGGAAACCAAAACAAACTGGATCTAGGAAGATCTGCCCAGAGACACACCTCCATGCGCCACCGCCGGCGCTAAGTGCACCGACCAAACGAGGTTAAAACAGTCAGAAAAGGCATTATTCCTAAACGAGATAATACCACTACTTGATTGCCCCAACCAAGACACGAAGACTACCTAAAGCAAGCTTGAATCGAGCCGTTCAAGCTGCTGGACACCAGATCCACACCTGCGGACCTCCCTGCCACCGCCACCGGCACGCGGGCTTTGCCCGGCGATGCACTATAGCAGTGACATGAGGGGAATAAGAAGGATTAGCGACATGTTTCTTCCAAACCACTAATCTCTATTCACTTTTCCATTTTTCTTCAGTTTAGTGTGGTTTTTTTTCTTTGTTTACCCCTAATAATCATGTTTTCTTTCCTATCTTCCTTTGAATTTTCTTTTTTCTTTCTTTTTCTTTTCCATTTTTTGTTCCTCTTTAAATATAAATATATACCTTTTATAAACACGAAACATTTTTCTAGAACATGAATATTTCTTAGAATACACGAGCAACTTAAGAATACATGGTGAATATTTTTAAATATATGATGAATATTTATTTTAATATGCAACTATTTTAAGTACACCATGAACATTTTTTAAATACACGAAACGATCTAAAAGACACGGGTTTATATAGTACCACCAAAATAAAACCATATAAAATGAAGCGGGGTTAATAAAAAAAATGAAGCGCATGGAATGTACGGGCAAGATGGTAAGCCGACGAAGAACGTGTGTGTGTGTGTGTACGTTGGAAGTCGGAACGCTTTTTCATTCACTTTGCGGTTAGGCATTGCGATAGATTCTATTTTAGCGGATTCATATTTGCTGAAGATTGGATTGTTGGATCGTATTTGTTGCATACGCACAACTGAGTAGTGATGGTAGGTCTATGTTCAAAATAAAGTGTGTGATGGGCCTTAAGCAAAAGAAGGCTCAAAACTTGTTAGATGGGACCTCTCCATGAGGCCAAATTCCGCCACGCTCTCTCTCATCCAATGATCAAACTCCCTCTCTCTGGTGAAACCATTGGTCCGACCGGTCCAGGCGGAGGTAGCAGCGTCATGGCAGCGTTCCCTCCTTGGAAGCGTTGTCTTGGTTGCTCGAGGAGTCCTGGTGGTGCAACTGCTCTGGGCGTGGGCTTCTGAGGCGTAATGTATACCATCGTTGGCGCACTCTTAACGACATCTTCTCTAGGTCTGCCAAAACCCTGTCATCTACTTGCTGACTTCCTCTTGGCGCAATGGGTGTGGGTACATAGGTATGTGTTGTCCTTGGGTCTTGGTCATGTTGTAGAGGTCTTCTGCGGTGGTCGTGACGCAGGTTGGTTGTTCTGTGGCTTCTTTACCGCAATGATACGCATGCTCATGCGTATTCTCAAAAATTCCCTGCTCTTTCGATTTCGATAGATAACGCACACCTCGCCTAACTTACCTGTGGTCAAGTGGGTCGGCCCATGTAGGAGCTCCTTCTATTGGTTTTGTAAAACTTCTACAAGCTCTAGTCTGGGTTTTTTATGTGTTTTTTAGGGGGGTTATTATTTTATCATTTTTTCTCTTTCTAATGGTTCATGAATATTTTCAAAATTTTCTTACATTTTTAATTCATGAACACCTTTAGAAATTTGCAAAAATAAATAATTTGTGAACATATAAAAATGCTAGATTTCTTTCATATACGTGAGTGGTCATGAAATTTATTATTTTTTTATCTGGGAACATTGTTAAATTTTTGAAAAAATTGGAAATTCACAAATATTTTTTGGAAAACTGAAAACAATTTTAAAATTCATGAATAACTTTCAAATTCATGAACAATTTTATATTCGTGATTTATTTACAAAATAGTGTACATTTTGTTTTATTCGAGACTTTTATTACTTGATTAAAATAATAAATATTTTTCAAATCTAATGGATAAACTGCATGTTGTTTTTACTGAGACCAAAAATAATAACACCATCTAACAGTTCGCTGTTTTTTTTAGGGATGTTGGCTGTGTTAGTAAGCGAGCATCCTCTTCCTATATAACGCACGATGCGTCAAGTTGTCGAGCTTTGGCACATCCAGCTCTTCATCTTTTTTTTTGGGGGGGGGGGGGGGGGGGGGGGGGGGGGGGCGGGGAAGATTCCAGCGCTTCAGCTAAGGGAGGTTCCTAGCCGGGTATTCCCGGTTTTGTGAACCTTCTAGAAGGTTACTGAACCGTTTTTTTGTTTCAATTTGTTTTTCATTTCTCCTGTTTATTTTTTCCTTTACTTTCTTTTTTTCTGTATATTTTTGTTTCCATTTTCATTCTCGTTTTAATTTCAGAAAACTTCATGGTTTTTGAAAATTGGTCACAAATTTATAAAATTGTCCGCATTTTACAAAAAAAACTAGGAGTTTCAGAAACTATACTCGTTCTCAACAAATGTCCGTGTTTTCAAACATTGTTCATGCTTTCAAATTTGTTCCGTAGTTTCATAAATTGTACATGTTTTCGAAAAACATTTGTGTTTCCAAAAATTGTTCCTGTTTTAAAATATTGTTCACAAAATTCAGAAAATATTCTCAGTTAAAAAAATGTTTTCCTGAAAATAGTTCACGTTTCAAATTTGTTCCGCCAGTTTCAAAAAATGTTCGTGTTTTTCTAAAACTTTTCTGTATAAAAAATTGCTCCTGTTTTCAAAAAATGTTCACAATCTTTTTACCAAAATCCTAGTTTCAAAAAATGGAGCTTTAGAAAATGCTCATGTTTTCAAATTTTGTTAAGAGTTTAAAAAAAATCCCGTTTTCAAAAAAATCTCCACATGTTAAAAAAGATGTTGATGATTTACAAAAATGTTTGTATGTTAAAAAAATTGTTTGGAAATTTGAAAATTATTTGAATTTCATAAACAATTCTATTTCAAAAAATGGATTCCTATAAACATGAACAATTTTTGAAATGTTGAACATTTTTTTTGAAAAATATGAATAATTTCTGAAAACACGAACAACATTTTTGAATTCGTGAATAAATTTCAGTATCGATGATTTTTTTTTGGAATTTCGAACAAAAATTCAAAAACACAAAAACAATAAAATAGTAAAAGAAAATGCTTCGATGTGCGTTGTTTTCGGTTCTTATAAAGTTGCGCTAGTCTGTAATCATTCAAGCTCATTATCTCTGTTCGCTAGCACAGCGAGCTCTAATGACTGACGTCTCGGTTTTGCTGCCTGGTAGCGCGAGACATTTTTGCGAATTCGAGCTACAGTGCTTGATCGCTTCTTTCCGCGCGAGACATTTTTGCGAATTCGAGCTACAGTGCTTGATCGCTTCTTTCCGCTCTAGTCTGTAATCATTCAAGCTCATTATCTCTGTTGGCTAGCACAGCGAGCTCTAATGACTGAGGTCTCGGATTTGCTGCCTGGTAGAGCGAGACATTTTTGCGAATTCGAGCTACGGTGCTTGATCGCTTCTTTCCGCTCGTCTGCTAGTGGGCTGGCCCAGTCGGTCACTTGTGCGTTTGCTCGACCTTCTGCCGCAGACAGCGGGACCTCCTATCTGCCGCATTCTGCGGCAGACTGGAGGGACTTCGCACAGGGGGTGCTTCCTTTGGGCCGGCCCACGAAGGAGCAGCTACTGACGTAAAATACAACGCAAAAATGTGAGGGCGACTGGAGAATTGAACTCGAAGTCGGTCACTTGTGCGTTTGCTCGACCTTCTGCCGCAGACAGCGGGACCTCCTATCTGCCGCATTCTGCGGCAGACTGGAGGGACTTCGCACAGGGGGTGCTTCCTTTGGGCCGGCCCACGAAGGAGCAGCTACTGACGTAAAATACAACGCAAAAATGTGAGGGCGACTGGAGAATTGAACTCAAGACCTCCCGTTTAATACCCGCGTGCGGTAGCCATTGCACCACTAAACGTTCTTTGCCAACACTAACCAGCAAATACTATAAGAACATAATCCACGACAGATCTAAACTTTTATAGAAGTTCGAACGCAGTTCATTCTTTTTTTCCAGGAAAAACGCAGTTCGTTTTCAAAACCTGTATCTTTTTTTGAACGCAGACAATTCCAAAAATAGCGAATAATTTTTTTTAAATGTTGAACATTTTTTGACCTTTCAATTTTTTTTGAAAAGCAGCAAAGTTTTTTTAATGTTGAACAAATTTTGCAAAACAAGAACATTTCATAAAATTTTAAACGAAAAATATAAAAAGCGAACATTTTTTGAAACTTGGAACAAAATTTGAAGAAAGCGAACATATTTTTGGATCTGTGAACAATTTTTGAGAAAGGGAACATTTTTTGTAACTCTGAACAAAATTTGGCAATGCGAACATTATTTTGAATTGTTAACATTTTTTGAAGATGCGAACAAGATTTGAAACTCGAACATTTTTTTGAAGCTTGGAACAAAATTTGAAGAAAGCGAACATATTTTTGGATCTGTGAACAATTTTTGAGAAAGGGAACATTTTTTGTAACTCTGAACAAAATTTGGCAATGCGAACATTATTTCGAATTGTGACATTTTTTGAAAATGCGAACAAGATTTGAAACTCGAACATTTTTTGAATTAATTTTAAAAAGATTTAAAATGTGAACAAAATTTTGAAAATCAGAACAAACAAACAAAGAAAGCATGAAAATTTTCGAAATTCTGAACAAAATTTTGTAATGTGAACACTATTTCAGAAATATGAACAATTTTTGACAAAAAGATCATTTTCGAAAATTCTGAACCATATTTGAACTTTTCGAAAAGCTTACAAAGAAAAAGTAAAAAATATTGAAAAAGAAAAACAAAGAAAACAAGAAAACAAGAAAGAACAGAATAAGACTGAAGAAAAAACAGTACAAGGAACATATGGGTTTTTCGTCCCTCTTAGTTTCTTTAAGTTTAGCATTGCTCTCTTACAGATCCACGAGCCGGTCGCGGTGGCTAGCGAGTGTGTATTGGTACTGAAGGTCGTAGGTTCGATCCCTAGCGCCATTGTTTTTCTGCGGTTCATCTCGCGAGGCGAAACCACTCAAATGGGCCGGCTCAGGGTGAGCTACGCCCTGTGCGAAGCGGCGACTACTTGCCGCAGTAAGCGGCGAATAGGGAATTCCGCAGACAGCAGCAGATAGGATCTCCCAAAGAACCGCGCTCCTAGTCAACCTTGCTGGCGCAAAATTGGACGTCGTAGTGAGCATAGTGACGGGACTATGGGTTGTTCTTTTCTCCGCTTTCTTAATCGGTTTTCCTCAGCTACTCCCTCTGATCCAACTTAATTTATTATGTTACTAAAGGAGCGCCAATTAATTTGGATCGGAGGGAGTATTTATTTTGTCAATATTCTATTAAAATTATATTGTTAAAATTTAAAAATATCAGTAAATTTAAAATTTTCGTGATTCCAACATATATTTTTGATTCCAAAAAGTGTTATTAAATTTGAAAAATGTCTGTGATTTCAAAAAATATTCTCGAGTTCACAAATTGTCCGCGAATTCATAAAATGTTGGTGCTTTTAAAAAGTGTTCACTATTTGATAAAATGCTCATGAATTCCAACAATGTGTGAGAATTCAAAACAAAATCTCGAATAAAAATGTATTCATGCAT
The DNA here is from genome assembly GCF_018294505.1 of Triticum aestivum. NCBI lineage: Eukaryota > Viridiplantae > Streptophyta > Magnoliopsida > Poales > Poaceae > Triticum > Triticum aestivum. The sequence continues at coordinate 537,478,880 of NC_057809.1, read as the reverse complement.
TTTAAAATTGTACGTGAATTCAAAAAATGTTTGTGAGTTCCAAATTTTGCTTGGTTTGTAAATGATTGTGATTTCAAAAAATATTTGTGTAGGCACAAACTGCTCATGAATTTGCAATCGCGAATTCGTTAAAATGTTCACGATTCTGAAAAAGGTTCATTGTTTAAAAAAAACTTTCCTATTTGAAAGAATGTTCATAAATACAAAAAGTATTCAAGGATTTAAAATGTGCACAAATTGTAAATTTGTTCACGAAATGGAAAATAAAAAAATGAAAGAGAAAGTATGGAAATAATAAAAAAAATCTAGTTTAGGAAAATTATAGAACCTTCTAAAAACCTCCTAAAACCAGAATAGGAAGTCTCCTGAAAATGTCTGCATGGTCGGGCCCAATAACTGTGCATAGCAAAACAGAGGGCCATGGCTTCACCGAAATCAATAATTAAGTGTAGTTTTTGCAAAGGTCACTCCCATCTTCTCTAATGGTGACAGGTGATGCACTGTATGCGTGATTTATCACCACCTGAGAGTTTTGCTTTTTTGTAAATTTGATTTTTTTTATATTTTAAATCTTAAACCGTGCGTCTAAATCACAAGACATTTTTATCATTAGATTTCTTGTGTCAAGATCTTTAAAACTAGATTTCATGTTAATAGATTTTGATGAAAAAATCAGAAAAACTCAAAATAAAAATAAAATAAGAAACTAGATAAATGAAAACCTGAAGAAGAAAATCTAGAAGCAAAGTTATGCTTCCTTTATTTTTTGTGAAGCACAACTGTGCTTTTCCATTTTGCTTCTCGCGGAAGTACATTCTATGCTTTACCATTTTTGGGAAGCATAAATTGTGCTTTTCCTTTTTAGAGAAACACAGTAGCAATGATTCTCACGAAAAAATCTACTAAAACCTAGCAAAAGCCAAAAAACCAAAAAAAACCCCAAAAAGCCCAATACACATGCAGAAAAAAAAAAGAACCAAAATTTCGATGGTGCGGCAATAACGCAACACATGGGATCGACTGGACACACCACTTTGCGTGCTTATTGGCCCAAAAAAGTAACCTTTGCAGTAACCTGCAAGTGGTACGTTTCGATTAGTGAAATCAATAGTTAAGAAGTGTTCGTTGCAAAGATCACTTCAACTTTCCTGGTTGCGACAAGTGGCGCACATGCAGTGCGTCACTTATCGCAACCTGGAAGTTTTTCCTTTTTTTGTAGATCCGTTTATTCAAAACATTTTATCTCTCCAACCGTGCGTCCAATTCTTGAACCGTTTTTATCATTGGATTCCTCGCATCAAGATTTTCAAAACTAGATCCCATGTTGATAGGTTTTGATAAACTTTTTTTCACGAAAAAAACGGACGAAAAAGAACCGGGAGCATGGGTTTTTTTTCCTTTCCGAAAGAGGCATGGCCGTGATTCTCGCGGAAGCACAACCGTACCTCTCGCGGAAGCAAATCTGTGACTCTCCCGAAAGAAAAAACAGAAAACGCGTTTTTTTTTCGTTTACGAGAGGCACGGTCGTGTCTCTCGGAAATGAAAAAAAACACATTGTTTTTTCATTTCCGAGAGACACGGCCGTGACTCTCGTGAAAGCACACCCGTGCCTCTCGTAGAAGCAAAACCATGACTCTCGCGAAAGAAAAAAACAGAAAACGTGTTTATTTTTCATTTCCGAGAGCCACGGTCGTGACTCTCGCTAAAGCATAACCATGACTCTCGCGAAAGAAAGAAAAAAAACATGTTTTTTCGTTTCCGAGAGGCACGGCCGTGACTCTCGCAAAATCACACCCGTGCCTCTCGCAGAAGCAAAACCGTGACTCTCACAAAATAAAAAAAGATAGAAAACGTGTTTTTTCCGTTTTCGAGAGGCACGGCCGTGAGTCTCGCTAAAGCACAACCGTGCCTCCGCGGAAGCAAAACCATGACTCGCGGAAGAAAAAAACAAAAAATGTGTTTTTTTCCTTTTCGAGAGGCACGGCCATGATTCTCGCGAAAGCACATCCGTGCCTCTCGCGAAAGCAAAATCGTGACTCTCGCGAAAGGGAAAAAAACAAAAAACATGATTTTTTTTCGTTTCTAAGAGGCACGGTCGCGACTCTCGCAAAAGCACAACCGTGCCTCTCGCGGAAGCAAAACCGTGACTCTCGCGAAAGAAAAAAACAAACTGAAAACACGTTTTTTTCCGTTTTCGATAGGCACGGGCGTGACTCTTGCGAAAGCAAAATCGTGCCTCTCATGGAAGCAAAACTGTGACTCTCGCGAAAGAAAAAAACGTGTTTTTTCGCGCAAAAAATATTTTTTCCAAAAAGCTAAGGAAGGCCGTTGAAAAACCAAAACGTCGAAAAACCCGGAAAAAAAACGTTTAGAAAGCCGAAAACGCGTGCAAAAAAAAATCTGAAGGAAACGCCCGGAGCGCGACACGTGGCGAATGGCTAAAAGCGCGCCAAGTAGTGTTGATCGTTGTGAGGCTCCCGAAGAAGCGCTTGTTAACTAATCGCTTCCCTTGATTAGTTCCTCCATGTTGCTCCTCGGTAAATCAGATAGTCGGCTATTCACACATAGGGATGGCGCATTTTGGGCCCGTCCATGTTGCCATTTTATTTTTCTTTTTTCTTCTACGATTTTTGCAAATCTGTGTGGCTTTTTTCTCTTGTTATCTCTTTATCTTTCCAAAATTATCACACTTACTTTCCTTTTTACCTTTTAATTTTACTTTTAAATTTTATTATCAATTTAAATATAAATATAAAATTTTCATCAAAATTTTTAGAATAACTTTGGAGTGCTCGATGATAATTTTTAAATACTCTCTCTATTCCTAAATATTTGTCTTTATAGAGATTTCAACAAGTGACTACATACGAAGCAAAATGAGTGAATCTACACTCTAAAATATGTCTATATACATCCATATGTGGTAGTCTATTTAAAATATCTAATAAGAAAAATATTTAGGAATGGAGGGAGTATATGATTACTATTTATTTTGTTATGTAATGACTATTTTTAACTACACGGTGAATAGTTTATTATATTAATAGATATTTTCTAAATACATGGAAAAATCTGGAAGGCAAATTGGAAAACTATCAATATATGATGAACATTTATCAAAGTATGTGATAACATTTTAAAATGTGAAGTTAACATTTAGTTAATACACAATGATTTTTTTATACATGTTGCACATTGTTTAAAAGTATAGAGTAAGTTTGTATCTACTAATTCAGTGAGGATTTGGTTGCATTGTTCTTTTTTTCTTCGATTCATTCATTTTCTTATCTTGTCAATTGATTAAAAATAATAGTTACATTGTTTAAAAATGATACTTGAGTATAGCACTACTAATTCAGTAACTAGTTCCGAAAAAAATCATGTAAATCATCAAGGACGGTCACTCTTGTTGAAAATATGCCCTAGAGGCAATAATATTTGTATTATTATATTTCCCTATTCATAGTTAAGAGTTTATATTTCATACTATAATTGCTATTGTCCTGGAATATGCGATTCAATGAAAAACTCATATGCACGTGTGAAATGATAAACTGTAAACAATAGGTTCCTGGTCTCGCCTCTAAGACTGGCTCAAGTGTTGTTAGTGATCACGTTTTCCGGATTTTAGAATCGTTAAGTGTAACGATGGCCCTAAAACAACATTGAGGGTATGACGTTAGAAGAACGATCATATTGAATCGACCCGATGCTTGTCTGTTATACTTTATGATTATATCATCTGAAATCATTTGTTATAGCACGTAGTGTTAGCATGTGTTTTAGTTCCTAAGAACATGAGAGTGTCTCGGTCACTTCCTACTAGACGGTGAGCTTTGGGGTTGCTCAAACGTCATCTGTAACAAGGTGATCCTAACGACAACTTTCAGGCTCACCCGAAAGTTTGACAAGTCACTGGATAGCTCGAGAGTGGGATTTGCTCCTCCGACGATGGAGAGATATTCTTAGGGCCCTCTCGGTGTGATGGCATCCATCATCGTTTGGCCAGACACAGATGACTATGTCACGGGGATGCCGTAACACATCAACGAGAAAGAAGAACAAAACTGATAACGGGCGCAACGGCATAGTGAGTATGGTGATGACTCAAGTGGATACCGATGCACACCGGGTTTTGTAAAGTATCACGAAGCAAAGGGTGCATCACATGATAACCAAAGGTTCACTCGAATATCATTCGTGTAATCATAGGGACCGATATGGATGTCCACGGTTCCGCTATCGGTCATTGAACGAAAGAGTTTCGTTCATGCCTATGGTTTACCGAACCTACATGGTCACAAGCTTAAGGTAATCACGATATACTGAGTGTTAGTGGGACGGGAGTGATGATAATATATTTGTGGAATTGTTTCCTTAATATCCGGAATAGTTTCGAGAGGTTCCGGAAGCGTTTCGGGGTCACCGGAAGGATTTCGATGAATATCGGGTAATACCGGGTATTACCTATTAATTATATATATATATATATATATATATATATGTGGAAAATGTTTCCGGGGATGTTAAATTATACTTCCTCTGTTCCTCTTTGTAGTGCGCATTAGCTTTGTGCTAGAATTCCGAATTGTAGTGTGTGCATGCAGCTCCAGGGTGGTATTTGTTGGGTTTCGTAGTAATTTCAAAAAATTCCTATGCTCACGCAAGATCATGGTGATGCATAGCAACGAGAGGGGAGAGTATGATCTACGTACCCTTGTAGATCGACAACGAAAGCGTTTGGTTGATGTAGTCGTACGTCTCCACGGCACGACCGATCAAGCATCGAAACTACGGCACCTCCGAGTTCTAGCACACGTTCAGCTCGATGACGATCCCCGGACTCCGATCCAGCAAAGTGTCGGGGAAGAGTTCCGTCAGTACGACGGCGTGGTGACGATCTTGATGTACTACCGCCGCAGGGCTTCGCCTAAGCACCGCTACAATATTATCGAGGACTATGGTGGAACGGGGCACCGCACACGGCTAAGAATATGATCACGTGGATCAACTTGTGTCTCTAGGGGTGCCCCTGCCTCCGTATATAAAGGTTCAAGGGAGGGGGGCCGGCCGGCCAAGGTGTGGCGCGCCAGGAGGAGTCCTACTCCTTCTGGGAGTAGGACTCCCTCCCTTTCCTAGTTGGAATAGGATTCGTGGAGGGGGGGAAGAGGAGAGAGAGGAGGAAGGGGGGCCGGCCCCCTCTCCTTGTCCAATTCGGACCAAGGGGGGGAGGGGCGCGCGGCCCATCTCTGGCCACCTCTCCTCTCTTCCACTAAGGCCCACTAAGGCCCATATACCTCCCGGGGGGTTCCGGTAACCTCCCGGTACTCCGGTAAAATCCCGATTTCACCCGGAACACTTCCGATATCCAAACATAGGCTTCCAATATATCAATCTTTATGTCTCGACCATTTCGAGACTCCTCGTCATGTCCGTGATCACATCCGGGACTCCGAACAACCTTCGGTACATCAAAATGCATAAACTCATAATATAACTGTCATCGTAACCTTAAGCGTGCGGACCCTACGGGTTCGAGAACAATGTAGACATGACCGAGACACGTCTCCGGTCAATAACCAATAGCGGAACCTGGATGCTCATATTGGCTCCTACATATTCTATGAAGATCTTTTATCGGTCAGACCGCATAACAACATACGTTGTTCCCTTTGTCATCGGTATGTTACTTGCCCGAGATTCGATCGTCGGTATCCTATACCTAGTTCAATCTCGTTACCGCAAGTCTCTTTACTCGTTCTGTAATACATCATCCCGCAACTAACTCATTAGTTGCAATGCTTGCAAGGCTTAAGTGATGTGCATTACCGAGAGGGCCCAGAGATACCTCTCCGACAATCGGAGTGACAAATCCTAATCTCGAAATACGCCAACCCAACATGTACCTTTGGAGACACCTGTAGAGCTCCTTTATAATCACCCAGTTACGTTGTGACGTTTGGTAGCACACAAAGTGTTCCTCTGGCAAACGGGAGTTGCATAATCTCATAGTCATAGGAACATGTATAAGTCATGAAGAAAGCAATAGCAACATACTAAACGATCGGGTGCTAAGCTAATGGAATGGGTCATGTCAATCAGATCATTCAACTAATGATGTGATCCCGTTAATCAAATAACAACTCTTTGTCCATGGTTAGGAAACATAACCATCTTTGATTAACGAGCTAGTCAAGTAGAGGCATACTAGTGACACTCTGTTTGTCTATGTATTCACACATGTATTATGTTTCCGGTTAATACAATTCTAGCATGAATAATAAACTTTTATCATGATATAAGGAAATAAATAATAACTTTATTATTGCCTCTAGGGCATATTTCCTTCAGTCTCCCACTTGCACTAGAGTCAATAATCTAGATTACACAGTAATGATTCTAACACCCATGGAGCCTTGGTGCTGATCATGTTTTGCTCGTGGAAGAGGCTTAGTCAACGGGTCTGCAACATTCAGATCCGTATGTATCTTGCAAATCTCTATGTCTCCCACCTGGACTAGATCCCGGATGGAATTGAAGCGTCTCTTGATGTGCTTGGTTCTCTTGTGAAATCTGGATTCCTTCGCCAAGGCAATTGCACCAGTATTGTCACAAAAGATTTTCATTGGACCCGATGCACTAGGTATGACACCTAGATCGGATATGAACTCCTTCATCCAGACTCCTTCATTCGCTGCTTCCGAAGCAGCTATGTATTCCGCTTCACACGTAGATCCCGCCACGACGCTCTGTTTAGAACTGCACCAACTGACAGCTCCACCGTTTAATGTAAACACGTATCCGGTTTGCGATTTAGAATCGTCCGGATCAGTGTCAAAGCTTGCATCAACGTAACCGTTTACGATGAGCTCTTTGTCACCTCCATATACGAGAAACATATCCTTAGTCCTTTTCAGGTACTTCAGGATGTTCTTGACCGCTGTCCAGTGATCCACTCCTGGATTACTTTGGTACCTCCCTGCTAGACTTATAGCAAGGCACACATCAGGTCTGGTACACAGCATTGCATACATGATAGAGCCTATGGCTGAAGCATAGGGAACATCTTTCATCTTCTCTCTATCTTCTGCAGTGGTCGGGCATTGAGTCCGACTCAACTTCACACCTTGTAACACAGGCAAGAACCCTTTCTTTGCTTGATCCATTTTGAACTTCTTCAAAATCTTGTCAAGGTATGTGCTTTGTGAAAGTCCAATTAAACGTCTTGATCTATCTCTATAGATCTTTATGCCTAATATGTAAGCAGCTTCACCGAGGTCTTTCATTGAAAAACTCTTATTCAAGTATCCCTTTATGCTATCCAGAAATTCTATATCATTTCCAATCAGTAATATGTCATCCACATATAATATCAGAAATGCTACAGAGCTCCCACTCACTTTCTTGTAAATACAGGCTTCTCCAAAAGTCTGTATAAAACCAAATGCTTTGATCACACTATCAAAGCGTTTATTCCAACTCCGAGAGGCTTGCACCAGTCCATAAATGGATCGCTGGAGCTTGCACACTTTGTTAGCTCCCTTTGGATCGACAAAACCTTCCGGTTGCATCATATACAACTCTTCTTCCAGAAATCCATTCAGGAATGCAGTTTTGACATCCATCTGCCAAATTTCATAATCATAAAATGCGGCAATTGCTAACATGATTCGGACAGACTTAAGCATCGCTACAGGTGAGAAGGTCTCATCGTAGTCAATCCCTTGAACTTGCCGAAACCCTTTTGCGACAAGTCGAGCTTTGTAGACAGTAATATTACCGTCGGCGTCAGTCTTCTTCTTGAAGATCCATTTATTCTCAATTGCTTGCCGATCATTGGGCAAGTCAACCAAAGTCCATACTTTGTTCTCATACATGGATCCCATCTCAGATTTCATGGCTTCAAGCCATTTTGCGGAATCTGGGCTCACCATCGCTTCTTCATAGTTCGTAGGTTCATCATGATCTAGTAGCATGACTTCCAGAACAGGATTACCGTACCACTCTGGTGCGGATCTCACTCTGGTTGATCTACGAGGTTCAGTAGTATCTTGTTCTGAAGTTTCATGATCATTATCATTAGCTTCCTCACTAATTGGTGTAGGTGTCACAGAAACAGTTTTCTGTGATGCACTACTTTCCAATAAGGGAGCAGGTACAGTTACCTCGTCAAGTTCTACTTTCCTCCCACTCACTTCTTTCGAGAGAAACTCCTTCTCCAGAAAGTTTCCGAACTTAGCAACAAAAGTCTTGCCTTCGGATCTGTGATAGAAGGTGTATCCAATAGTCTCCTTTGGATATCCTATGAAGACACATTTCTCCGATTTGGGTTCGAGCTTATCAGGTTGAAGCTTTTTCACATAAGCATCGCAGCCCCAAACTTTCAGAAACGACAACTTTGGTTTCTTGCCAAACCATAGTTCATAAGGCGTCGTCTCAACGGATTTTGATGGTGCCCTATTTAACGTGAATGCGGCCGTCTCCAAAGCATAACCCCAAAACGATAGCGGTAAATCAGTAAGAGACATCATAGATCGCACCATATCTAGTAAAGTACGATTACGACGTTCGGACACACCATTACGCTGTGGTGTTCCGGGTGGCGTGAGTTGCGAAACTATTCCGCATTGTTTCAAATGTACACCAAACTCGTAACTCAAATATTCTCCTCCACGATCAGATCGTAGAAACTTTATTTTCTTGTTACGATGATTTTCAACTTCACTCTGAAATTCTTTGAACTTTTCAAACGTTTCAGACTTATGTTTCATTAAGTAGATATACCCATATCTGCTTAAATCATCTGTGAAGGTGAGAAAATAACGATATCCGCCACGAGCCTCAATATTCATCGGACCACATACATCTGTATGTATGATTTCCAACAAATCTGTTGCTCTCTCCATAGTACCGGAGAACGGCGTTTTAGTCATCTTGCCCATGAGGCACGGTTCGCAAGTACCAAGTGATTCATAATCAAGTGGTTCCAAAAGTCCATCAGTATGGAGTTTCTTCATGCGCTTTACACCGATATGACCTAAACGGCAGTGCCACAAATAAGTTGCACTATCATTATCAACTCTGCATCTTTTGGTTTCAACATTATGAATATGTGTGTTACTACTATCGAGATTCAATAAGAATAGACCACTCTTCAAGGGTGCATGACCATAAAAGATATTACTCATATAAATAGAACAACCATTATTCTCTGATTTAAATGAATAACCGTCTCGCATCAAACAAGATCCAGATATAATGTTCATGCTTAACGCTGGCACCAAATAACAATTATTTAGGTCTAATATTAATCCCGAAGGTAGATGTAGAGGTAGCGTGCCGACCGCGATCACATCGACTTTGGAACCGTTTCCCACGCGCATCGTCACCTCGTCCTTAGCCAATCTTCGCTTAATCCGTAGTCCCTGTTTCGAGTTGCAAATATTAGCAACAGAACCAGTATCAAATACCCAGGTGCTACTGCGAGCATTAGTAAGGTACACATCAATAACATGTATATCACATATACCTTTGTTCACCTTGCCATCCTTCTTATCCGCCAAATACTTGGGGCAGTTCCGCTTCCAGTGACCAGTCTGCTTGCAGTAGAAGCACTCAGTTTCAGGCTTAGGTCCAGACTTGGGTTTCTTCTCTTGAGCAGCAACTTGCTTGCTGTTCTTCTTGAAGTTCCCCTTCTTCTTCCCTTTGCCCTTTTTCTTGAAACTAGTGGTCTTGTTGACCATCAACACTTGATGCTCCTTTTTGATTTCTACCTCCGCAGCTTTCAGCATTGCGAAGAGCTCGGGAATAGTCTTATTCATCCCTTGCATATTATAGTTCATCACGAAGCTCTTGTAGCTTGGTGGCAGTGATTGGAGAATTCTGTCAATGACGCAATCATCTGGAAGATTAACTCCCATTTGAATCAAGTGATTATTATACCCAGACATTTTGAGTATATGCTCACTGACAGAACTGTTCTCCTCCATTTTGCAGCTATAGAACTTATTGGAGACTTCATATCTCTCAATCCGGGCATTTGCTTGAAATATTAACTTCAACTCCTGGAACATCTCATATGCTCCATGACGTTCAAAACGTCGTTGAAGTCCCGGTTCTAAGCCGTAAAGCATGGCACACTGAACTATCGAGTAGTCATCAGCTTTGCTCTGCCAGACGTTCACAACATCTGGTGTTGCTCCAGCAGCAGGCCTGGCACCCAGCGGTGCTTCCAGGACGTAATTCTTCTGTGCAGCAATGAGGATAATCCTCAAGTTACGGACCCAGTCCGTGTAATTGCTACCATCATCTTTCAACTTTGCTTTCTCAAGGAACGCATTAAAATTCAACGGAACAACAGCACGGGCCATTTATCTACAATCATACATAAACAAGCAAGATACTATCAGGTACTAAGTTCATGATAAATTTAGGTTCAGTTAATCATATTACTTAAAGAACTCCCACTTAGATAGACATCCCTCTAATCATCTAAGTGATTACGTGATCCAAATCAACTAAACCATGTCCGATCATCACGTGAGATGGAGTAGTTTCATTGGTGAACATCACTATGTTGATCATATCTACTATATGATTCACGCTCGACCTTTCGGTCTCCGTGTTCCGAGGCCATATCTGTATATGCTTGGCTCGTCAAGTATAACCTGAGTATTCCGCGTGTGCAACTGTTTTGCACCCGTTGTATTTGAACGTAGAGCCTATCACACCCGATCATCACGTGGTGTCTCAGCACGAAGAACTTTCGCAACGGTGCATACTCAGGGAGAACACTTCTTGATAATTTAGTGAGAGATCATCTTATAATGCTACCGTCAATCAAAGCAAGATAAGATGCATAAAAGATAAACATCACATGCAATCAATATAAGTGATATGATATGGCCATCATCATCTTGTGCTTGTGATCTCCATCTCCGAAGCACCGTCATGATCACCATCGTCACCGGCGCGACACCTTGATCTCCATCGTAGCATCGTTGTCGTCTCGCCAATCTTATGCTTCCACGACTATCGCTACCGCTTAGTGATAAAGTAAAGCATTACAGCGCGATTGCATTGCATACAATAAAGCGACAACCATATGGCTCCTGCCAGTTGCCGATAACTCGGTTACAAAACATGATCATCTCATACAATAAAATTTAGCATCATGTCTTGACCATATCACATCACAACATGCCCTGCAAAAACAAGTTAGACGTCCTCTACTTTGTTGTTGCATGTTTTACGTGGCTGCTACGGGCTTAAGCAAGAACCAATCTTACCTACGCATCAAAACCACAACGATAGTTTGTCAAGTTGGTGCTGTTTTAACCTTCGCAAGGACCGGGCGTAGCCACACTCGGTTCAACTAAAGTTGGAGAAACTGTCACCCGCAAGCCACCTATGTGCAAAGCACGTCGGGAGAACCGGTCTCGCGTAAGCGTACGCGTAATGTTGGTCCGGGCCGCTTCGTCCAACAATACCGCCGAACCAAAGTATGACATGCTGGTAAGCAGTATGACTTATATCGCCCACAACTCACTTGTGTTCTACTCGTGCATATAACATCAACATATAAAACCTAGGCTCGGATGCCATTGTTGGGTTTCGTAGTAATTTCAAAAAAATTCCTATGCTCACGCAAGATCATGGTGATGCATAGCAACGAGAGGGGAGAGTATGATCTACGTACCCTTGTAGATCGACAACGGAAGCGTTTGGTTGATGTAGTCGTACGTCTCCACGGCCCGACCGATCAAGCACCGAAACTACGGCACCTCCGAGTTCTAGCACACGTTCAGCTCGATGACGATCCCCGGACTCCGATCCAGCAAAGTGTCGGGGAAGAGTTCCGTCAGCACGACGGCGTGGTGACGATCTTGATGTACTACCGTCGCAGGGCTTCGCCTAAGCACCGCTACAATATTATCGAGGACTATGGTGGAAGGGGGCACCGCACACGGCTAAGAATATGATCACGTGGATCAACTTGTGTCTCTAGGGGTGCCCCTGCCTCCGTATATAAAGGTTCAAGGGAGGGGGGCCGGCCGGCCAAGGTGTGGCGCGCCAGGAGGAGTCCTACTCCTTCTGGGAGTAGGACTCCCCCCTTTCCTAGTTGGAATAGGATTCGTGGAGGGGGGGGGAAGAGGAGAGAGAGGAGGAAGGGGGGCCGGCCCCCTCTCCTTGTCCAATTCGGACCAAGGGGGGAGGGGCGCGCGGCCCATCTCTGGCCACCTCTCCTCTCTTCCACTAAGGCCCACTAAGGCCCATATACCTCCCGGGGGGTTCCGGTAACCTCCCGGTACTCCGGTAAAATCCCGATTTCACCCGGAACACTTCCGATATCCAAACATAGGCTTCCAATATATCAATCTTTATGTCTCGACCATTTCGAGACTCCTCGTCATGTCCGTGATCACATCCGGGACTCCGAACAACCTTCGGTACATCAAAATGCATAAACTCATAATATAACTGTCATCGTAACCTTAAGCGTGCGGACCCTACGGGTTCGAGAACAATGTAGACATGACCGAGACACGTCTCCGGTCAATAACCAATAGCGGAACCTGGATGCTCATATTGGCTCCTACATATTCTACGAAGATCTTTTATCGGTCAGACCGCATAACAACATACGTTGTTCCCTTTGTCATCGGTATGTTACTTGCCCGAGATTCGATCGTCGGTATCCTATACCTAGTTCAATCTCGTTACCGGCAAGTCTCTTTACTCGTTCTGTAATACATCATCCCGCAACTAACTCATTAGTTGCAATGCTTGCAAGGCTTAAGTGATGTGCATTACCGAGAGGGCCCAGAGATACCTCTCCGACAATCGGAGTGACAAATCCTAATCTCGAAATACGCCAACCCAACATGTACCTTTGGAGACACCTGTAGAGCTCCTTTATAATCACCCAGTTACGTTGTGACGTTTGGTAGCACACAAAGTGTTCCTCTGGCAAACGGGAGTTGCATAATCTCATAGTCATAGGAACATGTATAAGTCATGAAGAAAGCAATAGCAACATACTAAACGATCGGGTGCTAAGCTAATGGAATGGGTCATGTCAATCAGATCATTCAACTAATGATGTGATCCCGTTAATCAAATAACAACTCTTTGTCCATGGTTAGGAAACATAACCATCTTTGATTAACGAGCTAGTCAAGTAGAGGCATACTAGTGACATTCTGTTTGTCTATGTATTCACACATGTATTATGTTTCCTGCTAATACAATTCTAGCATGAATAATAAACTTTTATCATGATATAAGGAAATAAATAATAACTTTATTATTGCCTCTAGGGCATATTTCCTTTAGTATTGGCGAATTAGCCCTCGACTGCAACCATGCGAGAAACAGCTGCCTGGCGCACATGGATGTCAGGCAGACCCTACATGCAGGGCTAGTTTGGTATAAATTGCATCTCCACGTCATACATTGGTCTTAGTGCTAGAAACCACACGCACTATAAAGTGGAATGGAGGGAGTATATGTAATGCTCTATAAGTATTTAGAACATTTTATATTTCATTTGAAGGATTTTTTATCACTTATGCCACTAGTTGTGTCTCACTATTTAGTTTTGCCATTAAAAGTTACAACTGCTAAAAAATGCCATCATTCTGTGAGATGCTTGCTCGAAAATGCCATTAGATATCTCAAAAATGCCATTGGACATCGTTATTTTCAGGTCAAACCCGTTGACCATGTTGTATGACAAAAATACCCATAGACCCACATTTCAGTTATTTCTATCTCACAATCATATGTATGGGCCCCACTTGTAAGAGTAAGCAAGCGAACAATTTTACAGGAAAATAAGAACATTGTTGGGATCAAGTAGGACCCACACTTTACTGTAGTGAGATAAAGGAGAGCTGACATGTTGGTCCATAGGTATTTATGTCATTATAATAGGGTAAACGAGATTTGAGCTCACAGTAATGATGGCCGGTGGCATCTTTGAGCATGCGCCTGACGAAGCGATGGAATTTTTTAGCAGTTGAAACTTCTAGTGGCAAAATTAAGTAGTGGGTCACAACTAGTGGCATAGATGATAAAAACCCTTATTTAAATATCAATGGGTCTAATAAGACCAAGAGGTGGAAGGAAACTTGGGCCATGAAGGCCCACGCGAAGGTGCCCCCCCTTTCCTATTGGGGGCCGAATCATGGGAGGGAGTAGGACTCCTCCCCCCCGGCTAGCGCATCAAGGGAGGCTTTCCTCCCTTGGTGGCTGCCCTCTCCTTCCCTCCTAACCTATATATACTAGAGGATTTCTCTCTATTGATACATAAGTTTTGAAGCCTCCTCTAGTTGATCTAGTTCACGTTCTAGTTGATCCTAGTTGAGTAATTAGAGCGAGCCCTAGCCATCTCTAATCCTCATAATTTGAAGCCCCGTGTGGTTCTAAACTCCGCCCTTTAATTCTACGGCGACGATTAGCTCTAGACGGCAAAGCGCTGCCGGATCGTGAAGATCGTACACTTGCAACCAAGTAGAGAGGCCGTGCTTTCGGTCTTCTGTTCGAGGGATCGTTCGAGGGCGGTTCACGGGATCATCATCAGCGTTCGAGGGACTCCAAGTACGATCTACACTGACTCGTCTACTTCCACTACACTCTCGGAGTCGGCAACGAACGTTGAGCACAACTCGTTATGCATCTTCATATTGTTCCTGGGTGATCGTAGGCCGATTTTTTTTTGTTTTCTACTACGTTTCCCAACAACTCTCACCTTCTCAGGGGATGACAAAATGGCAGCCTATGAATTTTTCTTTTCCTTGGTAGATTAGTTTTTCAAAGAGTTTTCTCTCTTGAACTGTGCATCCAAATCCCAACCCGTTTTCATAGTTGGATTCCTCACATCGAGATCTTTGAAACTAGATCTCATGTTAACAGGTTTCGATGATTTTTTTATGAAAACCCCAAAAAACGTCACTGGAAACACGTTCTTTTTTTGTATTTTTCCCTTTTCGAGAGACACAACAGTGCTTCTCACGAGAGCAAATCTGTGCGTCCACGAGAAGCAAATATGTGCATCTTGTGAAACAAAAAAAAAGTGTTTGTTTCCTTTTCTAAGAGGCACAATGATGCCTCTCACGAAAGCAAATCCATACCTCCACAAGAAGTATAAATGTGCCTCTCATGGAAGGAAAAAACACTTTCCGAGAGGCACAGTTGCGTGCCTCTCGTGAAAGTCACTGAAATGTTTTTTTTACTTTCTGAGAGGCACAATTATGCATTTCTTAGAAGCAGAAATATGATAACATTTTTTTTCCTTTTTCGAGTGCCTTTCATGAAAGCAAATATGTGTCTCCATGAAAAGCAAATTCATGCCTCTTGTGGAAGAAAAAACATGTTTGCTCCTAAATATTTACTTTTCAAAATAAATCTCCAAAATCTACAAAAAAAAGGTGAAAACCGAAAATCTGGAAAGAAATGAAAAACATATAAACGCCGAAAACCCGTACAGAAAATATAAAAAAACATACGACACTTGGAGGCGGTTAGAGTGCGGCGCGCTCTCAACCCACCAATAGTGACTTTTGAGGGGCTCCCGCAAGGGGTACCTCCTAGTTAGTTGCCTATATGTCGCCGGATAGTGTCATAGCGCGTACCCCACCAGTACGAGCGCCTCCTCGAGACGGCCCATTCCCGGTTTTTGTCCCCACCGATTTTGCGGAGGTTCCCTGACCAGATATTTTCTTGTTTCTACCTTTTGTTTGTTTTTTCAAAAAAAATCATTTTACTTATTTCCCCTTTTACTTCTTGTTTTTTTCTTTCCTTACTTCTTTCTATTTCCTTTTTCTTCTTTCATTTTTGCAAACACATTTCAAATTCCTGACATTTTTCGAGATCATTAACATTATTTAAAATCATAAACATTTCCCAACTTCGTGAACACTTTTTTGGAAAATAATGAACAATTTTTAAATTTGTGAATAGTTTCTTGAAATTATGAACATTTTGTGAAACTCATGAACATTGTTTTGAATTGCTGAATTTTAGCCGACCAACATGTTTTTTGAAATTGGGGAACATTTTTTGAAATTCAAGAACATTTTTTTGTTTTGACGGACACTTTTGAATCATTGAACTTTTTTGAAATGTGGGAACAATTTTGGAAAATCGTGTACAATTTTCAATCTTGTGAACTTTTTAAATTCATGAACATTTTTTAAATCCACAAACATTTTTTTAATATGAGAACATTTGTTCAAAATCATGTACATTATATGATTTCCTTAATATTTTTTGTAAATCGTTAACAATATTTTGAATCTACGATTTTTTTTTCAAAATCACAAACGCTTTTTGATTACCCGAACATTTTTCAAAATCATAAGCGTATTTTTAAAATGTTATGATTTATCGAACAATTTTTTCCAGTTTTTAATTACGAGCATTATTTTAATGCCGAATTATTTGAAAAATAGAAAAAAGGAAAATCGGGGGCGGCCCGCCCTGCCCGCACATGGGCCGGCGAAAAGCGCGTGCAAGAGGGAGCGGGGGGCGCGCGTAACCTCGCCGCCCCCTTTGCTCCGCCGCGCCGTAGAGAGTTCTGCTAGATTTGCGGCTGCTCGAGCCAGGAAAGCCCAAGAACAACGCACACGGAGATGAGCTTAGCGCTTCTAGGGGGCTACTCCTCCGCCGAGGACGACGACCCCGCCGCCGGCGCCGGCGCCGAGCTGAGCGACTCCGGCGACTCATCAGCCGAAGAGGCCGGATCTGACGGAGACGAGAAGTCCGCTCCATCGAAGCCGGCTGCGAAGCCCCGCCCCCGCGTAAACCCTAGCCCCGGAGATGGGGACTCCTCGCTGCCCTCGGCGCTAGATGTCTTCGCCGAGATCTCCGGGCCCCCGGCTTTCCTCAACCGCAGGGTGGCCCAGCCCGAGGAGGTCGGGGAGGCGCTCGGCGTGCTCGATCACCGCTCCGACTCCAAGAGGAGAAAGCCGCCACCTCCCGGTGAGACGTTTAAACTACTGCTAATTTTCCAGCAGATTATCGTGCTTGTTCAAAACTGGCTGTGTTTGCCACTGACAAATGGGGATTTATTCGGCAAAACTTGAACCAGTTGTTCAGATATGGTACAACTAAGGAGTACAGTTAGCGTATTACATGAGTTTTTGTTGTTGTTGCTATAGTGTCAGCTTTCTTAGTGGTCTCGAGGCATTTGATTGTAGAATTGCATCGCTATAAGGTTAGTTGTTTCAATTGCTTGGCAGTTCATGGACCGTTCGGTGCTAGAGCCTTAGAGTTTGTCAATTCAATTGTATTCTAGAGTAACTTACAATGCACTGGTCTGTGTTCTACTTGGAAGTTAGTTAATCTGTAGTTGTGTTGGTGTGTTTATGGTGCCTTGTTGTATGAACTATAAAGGCCTGTCCAGTCTTTTGTTTGTGATAAGTGACTAAGTGAGTAGAATGAGGGAAGGTACTGATATTTTCTGTTTTTATTTTACATGTCATAATGCTTTGTTGCTATGAGCAAGTATCATGAAGCCGAGATGGTGGCATAGCCAGCTTATGTAGGTTAGAAAAGAGTTATGGAACACACTTATGCAGATGAAGACATGTGTCTTTCACTTTAGTTGAGCGTTCAACATATTAGCTCCCTTGCAGGTTGATGTACACGACGAGGGTTGCAGTCGCATTATTGGTATATGCTACTTGTGCACTATGTATGCACTGCGGCTAGAAATTGCATGTTTGAATTGGCATCCATTCTCACATCACAAAATAAGGCGAGAAGTGCATAGATGTGTTTTGGGCTGTAACTAGTAACCTGCTCTCACTTCAGTGTGTTTGCTAGACCACTTAGAAGGACTATAGACCTGGGTATCTGGCTTACTTCTTGCACGAAAGATTTACATGCAACTATTTGTCCAAGCAGTTTTTAACGGAATAGGTCGACAAAAACCTGCAATACTCTGTTTGAGGACATCAAATGGATATAATTGGCCATTTTGAATTGGATCTGTACTGTTATACAGAATTTTATAGCTTGTAAATATGTTTGAATATGAGATGCATACTAAAGTAGATCTTATCATGTGTGTTGGCTTCTGATAATGTCCCTAGTTCCACTCATGCCAATTATTATATTTGGAATCCAAGTTGGCTGCTGGCTAATCTGACTAAAAACTATGTTCAGGTGCGGTTGTGGCGGCGAAACCACAGATGGTTGCCATCCGTGAACGAGTTAGCAGTGACGTGAAGAATGGTGCCAATCCTCCAGGTTCTGTTGAATGTTCATCTAAGTTACATTGTTGTGCCCTTTTTAATAGGATCGGCTCTGTTACTAGTCTGTGAAATATCATATAGCTAGTTAATATGCTTGAATATGGGATAGATAGTAAAGCATCTTATCATATATGCTGGCATCTGATAAAATTCCTAGTACTGCACTTATGCTCATGCTAATTATTCTATTCCAAATTCATGTTATCTCCTGGCTAATCTGACTAGAAAACTATCTACAGTTGCTGTTGTGTCGGCGAAACCACAGTTGGTTGCTGGTCATGAACGAGTTACCAGTGACACGAAGAATGGTGCCAATCCTCCAGGTTCAGTTGAAGGAAAGAGAAAAATAGGGGCTGCAAATCCTGGTCCAGAAGATGCTGCCGAGCTTCTAAGGTAACAAATGGCCACTTTGATTCATGAGTATAACTATGAACTAACTAATCAAAAGCATACCGAGCATATATATGGCTGAATTCTTTGTACAATCTGTTGTCATTCCTGGTTATGTCTTATATAGGGCTCCTGACAGCTTTTTTTAACTCTTCCGATTGTAGAATGTGCCTCCAGTGTGGTATACCAAAGACCTATTCACACGCGCAAGGAATGGTATGCCCTGTTTGCAACGACAGACCGGTGCAGGCAAAAGAGCCGGAGAAGAAGAAGGGTTCTGCTGTCAAAGACAAGGAGAAAGTGAAGAGGATGAGAGGGCAGTCGTCACATGCATCTTGGAAGAGTGAAACTGAGATGGCTCTGCGGCAACAATTCGACTGACGGGTGTCACCGGGAGTGCTGGTGCACTCAGTCTGTACACTAGGTAGAATCGAATCTCTTTGCTTGTTCCATTGCGTCGCGTGGCTTCCAGATTGCCATCGTTTTGTTTCTTGTATTTGCAGCTCTCTGACATGCACGGATTAAGTTTCGCAAGCTGTATACGTTAAAATGTTTTCCAGCCCAGCCATGTTTCGAGTAAGTTACTCAGGGCCCCTTTGCTTCAGGGACATTTTCCTGTGCCCATCAGTAACTGGATGACCTATGAGATTCCCATGAGATTTTTGCGTATCATAGAAGAATCCCTGAATACTGAACTGGTTGTGCTTCCTGCTGTTATTTGCATTGGTGACATGGAAATCTTAGCCCATGGTCCGAAATTCGCTTTGCATTCTTGCTAATCATAGAAGCCTCCAGTGTGGAGGCAATTATGTCTAGTAATGTGGCGGCATGTGGCATAACATGGCCAACATGGGAGCAACCCACGGAGATGAACAGATCCAGTCCTGCCGCGATCCTGATCGTATTATCAGTACTACTACATTTGTGCAGCTTACCACTAACCTGTCTTGTGGGATTCCCTTGGGACACGTTCATGGTCTCCAATGCTTATGCCTTTATTTGTTCTTGTCCAAGTTGGGTCCATCATACGTACGTATTTGTCATGCTAACTGGCTTGAAATTCCACAATGTATGGATCGGTTCTGGGCCTCAAGGTGAACCCCGTTTGCAGACATTTCACGGTCTCTAGATCTTCAGCTTTAAGACCTTCTGCCATGATACTTACTTGTGATCGGATCTCAAGGCTATTCCATCGTTCTTTCGAATTCAGTATGAGAACAGTAGGCAGATATTTGGAACGAGCAACTGCGGAGGGCGGGTGGCACGGCCCTGTCTGTCCTCTGTCGGCCATGATGCGTCCATTGAATAATGCAGGGTTAATTCAGACGAGCAGGGACAAAACTGCGCAGTTTTTAAAAGCTTTCCGGATCGGATCGACGCCACGGTGGCACACGGTGCCAGCCAAGGCCCCACGCGGCCTCATCACCCACTTCCATTTTATACCATCCACTCCCCCCAGCAATCTCACACATCCCCACACGAACGATCAAACTCGGATCCGTCCGCCAGCCATGGCTCGGCTCGCCGCCCTCCTCCTCGCCTTCGCCGTCGCCGTCTCCGCCACCACGCTGGCCCACGGCCGCGACCTCCCGACCCAGATCAAGGTGACTCACCATCCTCCCCCTCCCATCCTCTCCTCTTGACATGGTTACTACTCTGCTCGTGTACTCATCTCGTTTGCCGGCTTCGACGGATCCGCAGCTGACCAAGGGCGGCGGCGCGGTGGGCGGCGACAGCCAGGAGTGCGTGTACACGGTGTACGTGCGGACGGGGTCGATCTGGAAGGCCGGGACGGACGCCAACATCACTCTGGAGCTCTACACGGCGGGCAACGCCGACGGCGTGGCCATCTCGGACCTGCCGTCGTGGGGCGGGCTCATGTGGGGGGGCCACTCCTACTTCGAGCGCGGCAACCTGGACATCTTCAGCGGGCGCGGGCCGTGCATGGCCACCGCGCCCTGCCGGATGAGGGTCTCCTCCGACGGCACCGGCGCGCACCACGGCTGGTACTGCAACTACGTGGAGGTCACCGTCACCGGCCCACACCGCGGCTGCGCGCAGCAGCTCTTCACCGTCGAGCAGTGGCTCGCCACCGACGCCGCGCCCTACAAGCTCGAGGCCGTCGTCGACCGCTGCCCCGCCGATGGCGCCGCCGCCTCGGAGTAAGACCGAGTACGCCGGCCTCACACTGTGTGGTGGTAGCAATAAGCTGCGGGGCCGTGCGTGCCGGCCCCGTGATCCGCGTGCGCCGCGCCGGAGATGTACTACTATATGAGTTCGTGCTGCTGGTGGCGAAATAATCGGGGACCTGATTTGTACTGTGTGCCATTAGTGGGAGTTGTGATTAGTTGCGGTGGCTGTTTTGTACGTTGATGGTGTCAATATGGCATCTTCATTTGTGTGTATCTTTGTCCATGTTTTCATGCGGTGAATGTAGATTCAGTTCCAAGCTCTAGTCGACTGCGTCCATGGTGCAGCAGTGTAGCCGAGTCGTGGTGTCCGGCTCCCGCGCGCGGACGCGTGGATAGTAGCTCGAGCTAGAATGCCAATGCACCCTGCACACAACGTGCGTGGCGTGCCACGGCGATTGATGATTTCTCGACGCTTTCAGGGCGCGCGACTCATCATCAGAATTAAAAACATTAGAGTAGAATCATCATTCAGCGAGCAATTTATAGACAACTGGTGACTACTCCATTTAGAGGAAATATTTCTGGGTATCTGTCAAATAAGTTTTTTTCCCAGAGGATTCTCTGTGTAGATGTTTCATATATGAAATATAAGATGAAAAATGGAGAAGCGACTAAGGGCATCTCCAATACCGTGCCGCAAATCGGACTCACTGTCCGTCCACAGAGCTACATGTCGTCAGATCCTATTCACCGCACCTGTCGAGGATAACGACTAAACATGCATCCACGCCTGCAGTACTGGGCTGGCCATTTCGTATCTTCTGTGTTTTTTCTGTGGTTTCCCGAACCGGTTTTTACTCTTTTCATTGTTTTTTTCTTTTTTCTCTCTCTCTCTTTTCCTTTATTTTACTTTTTTATTTTCATTTTCAGTGTTTTTTTCGAAATATGGAAACAACTTTTAAATTCGTGATTTGTTTTTGAAATACGGGAAAACTTTAAAATTCCTTAACGTTTTATGAAATTTGAGAACACTTAATAAGTCTATAAACATTTTTTATATCTATGAATATATTTTGAAACCAAGTTCGTGAACATTTCTATAAATACAAGGTCATATTTTCAAATTCATGAACATTTTACGAAGAACAGGGCCATTTCTTCAAATTCGTTAAATTTAGAAATTAATGAATTTTCTTGAAATCATAGAATGATTTTCAGAATTTGTGAATAAATTTTGAATTTCTAGAACACTTTACAAAATCATGAACACTTTTTGAAAATCATGAACTTTTTTGAATTTCAATTTTTTAAATCCAAAACATTTTTTGAATTTGGGATTTCAAACATTTTTTAGTTTCATAACTTTTTCTGAAATCCAGAATAATTATTTGAATTTGGAATATGTAAACTTTTTTTAATTTCACTAGTTCTATTGAAATACCAAAACATTATTTTTTTCTGAATTTGGAATTCGTGACCATTTTTTATTTTAAAAAGGGAAAAAGAAATAAAGACAAAAAACGAAAAAACAGGCCCCCGGTCCGTAGATGGGCCGACCCAAAGAGATCTGACGAGTAGAGGGGAGCCGGTTGCTTGCTTTCTACCGCGTGACGCGTATAATAGCGAAATATAGGAGTTCCCCACCTTCTTTGCTCCTGACAAGTGGCACACAGCATGCGCCCCACCTTGTCACAATATAGGAGTTTTCTCTTTTTTCATAGTTTATTCAGACTATTTTATATGTTTCAATGATATTTTTTCTTCAAGAAAAAACAGGAATAAGAAAACCCAAAAATGGAATAAAAACCACAAGAAAGAAATCATAGCCCGAAAGGATGATTACGGTTTTCACTTCTTTTTGGAAGCACATGCTGTGTTTCTCTCTTTTTACAGGGGAGCACAAATGTGCTTCTCATAGAAGACAAATTGTCCTTTCCCCGTATTTGGAATCATAATTGTATTTTTTTTTCCTTTTGAGAAGCACACTCGTGAAACCTAAAAAAATTTCTCACCAAATTCTAGCAAAGCAAGGGAAAAGACAAAAAAAAACATGCTCCCTCAGGATGCAACCAGCGCGGGACACGTGGTGGCACACTGGGAGCTGAGGAGGAGCCCCGCTGATTATTTGCTCTCTGAGCTCCCCCATATGTCGCCCGTACTAAGTCCTATTAACAACTCGCCTACAACGCAACAGTATTTGGGTCGCCTATCGACAAGTTTTTTGTGTGTTTTCTTGTCAGTTAGTTCACTAGTTTGCATCGGCTTTCTTTGTCTTTTTTTTTGTTTTCGTTTTCTTCATATATCCCCTTTCCTTGTTTCCTTTGGTTTTTTTGTTTCTTATTATTTTTGCTTTTTAAAATTATTTTTCTCTTGTGTCACCACATGTCTAATTTTTCATTAGTATTCTACATTTTTTATACATCTTGAATATTTCTCAATACACATTTAATGTTTCTAAATACATGATATGTGAGTCAACTAAGCAAGGCTATGCCCACAATGAGGGCAAATGGATCGACTCAGTTAATTGGTTCTGACTTTATTTTTGTTCATTCTTGTTGATTTCATTTTTTTTGCTTTCTAGTTCTTTCAGGCCTTTGACTAGTTTTTTTTTCTGTTTTTTTTTCTTCAAAAAGACAGGCTATTGCCCCCTCCCTTCCAAGTTGGGCAGCGGAATGTTGCAAAAGCCCATTAACTATTAATCCACATAGCTAAAACTCGCAGTGGCACGCACGTCCGTAGCACGCATAAGACCACCCATTTTCTTGAAGTGCACTCGCTATGCGTCACTCTCCCACCACCCATGCCATTTCATTTTATCTTAAAACATAAATTTGTTGTATCTTTTAAACCGAAGTCCAAAACAAGTTTCGTTCGCATATTCACGAGCGTTACAACGAGTACATTCAAATAATACAAATTTTCAATAAATTTAGACTCCCATTTAAAAAAATTACCAAGTTCAAAATATAAAACTTGATAGTCGTAAAGTTTTACAAAGTTGTACCAAGTTTCATTTGCTTTTTAGAAACTTACCATTTTAAAACTTGCTAAAGCTGTTAAAACTTGTCAAAACGTTGGAGCCCCACTTGGTTTTAAGTTTGAGATATGAAACTTATTGATTTTATCGTTCATTTCAACTAAGTTTCAGCAATGGAAACCAAACAAAATTTTAAAAACCGTGTCAAAAACATATTCAAAATGGGTCTTATTTCAATGCCATCGTCACAAGAAACACAAATATGCAAACAAAATATAAATTGGACTTTCTGTGCAAAACATATAATAAATTCAAAATTAAAAGTAAAAAAGCATGGGAGGTGGGATGAGTGCGCCATGCACTCTCTGCTAAAAGTTGTATTTGTGGACCCCTTTACATGAGTTAAGCCCTAAACACGTGCGGAGGACCAATTCAATTTGCGAATCACAAGACAATCGAGTGGCCCCAAATCTGTGTGCCCCTGTCCCTGTGTGCCACAAATCCTCTCCCATACACATAGCGTAAAATAGAGAAACCAACCAACTATGTGACTGGTCATCATGTTCGGTCTTCCGCCGTTGGCCTTTAGCTCGTCCACTCGGTGCTTGTGGACACCGAGTTGCGATGTACACGCCTAGCTTTCGTGCAAACGGCTTATGGTAGGCCGATAAGAGAGAGGGTTTCCTCAAACATATTAGTCTCAGTGGGTGTACGCATGATAATAGTTAGTCTTGATTCCTACCATCATTTTTTATATTTAATTTTGTTAGGATGTGTGTCTTAAAACTACAAAACTATAAACTACTTATGTAGACATGAAGAGGAAGAGTTCAATCGAGAACTTTTTCAAGCCAACTCGGACTAGTAGCCAATTTACTTTAGAATAAATTACTAAGACCATTAATCATGGTGGTGTAGAGCCAAATTCAGATTAATACAGATAAAATTTTATTCATATTGTAGAACATCAAACATGTTTTGAGAATCTAGACGACTAGACCTTCTGATAGTTACCATGATATATGAGTGTGATTGTGATCGATACTTCTAGTTCAAGCGCCCACCCCTCTATCACCATTTTCTGGCTCCGGTCCTGACCGCTACCGCTGATGGAGAAGAGAAGCCACGCCGACTATGGGAGGAGTGGGTATGATCTGATCAACGTACTAGCAAACTTAGAAGACATACATTAACTTAAGGATTCTATCTTCTGGTCAAACCATCAGTACTACCCCCTCAAACCACCCATGGACCTAAGGCAACAATCATCACGACCCCTAAACTATCATTCCTATCACTTTTCTCCTGTCACTACTTTTTTCGATAAGGGGCGCTTTATTACTTAAAAGGTTTAAGACCCGGCCTCTGCATAACTAAGATGCACACATCCAAACCAAGTTCAAACTTAGGGAAAAAAGCGACATACAAGTAATCATAAGACTGTATGACGCCTAATCTGTGGGAGGGCTAATCCTAAGATCATGCTGCCCTCCATGTCGGGTAAGAGTATCCCTCGCCGTGTTCTCCAAGCGTGTACACACCTTCGTAAACATGTCTCGATTCTCCACACGTTGTAGAGACGACCATAAATAGAGCGTACAGGTACATCTGAGAGAAGTGCCATGTACATCGATAAACAGGTCCATGTCAGTACTAACATATAACCATCAAATTTGTCTAGTTTTGGGCGCAATCGTGCAAAAAAAAAGCAATTTTCTACACCAAAACCCTGCCAAAATTTGGGCCAATAGGTAGCAAGATCAAGCTGCAACTTATCGTAATCGGGAAGCTCATCTCATGTTCCTCAATGTCGTGGCTCCATTTAGTGTGGTTAGCAGCCAGCCAGCTCGCGAACGACAACTCTACACAGTCGTTGCGAACAGTTTGAGGGGGGCATGTAGGGTTTGGAGACTAGGAGTGAGAATTGCCTAAACCCCTGGTTCGTAAACAAAATATCTACATGGGCAAGCACATATTAAGGACCCATTTGACTAATTTTGTTCGGCTTTAACACAAAACAGCCACGGGAGTGTGCCCTTTATGGCATGGCTCGTGTGCGATTCAGACTGTTTTTTGTCGAATCGAACCCGCATGGAAAGTTTAGGGGCTAGCCCATATCGTTTTGCAAGTTGATAGACTAAGACGATCCCACCATACAAGTTGATATTCTCTATTCCTCAACATATACTTGAATTTGTGTCGGTACCTTTTCCTATCTCACATTCTAATTCATAACATGCAACAAAACATAAAATACAGATTTGGCCCCCACATCCAAAAGAAGCAAAACACATAATATGTTGCACACGTTAACAAATTCTAGTTGTATTATAATACATCACCTCAACTCCATACAAGCTATCACCTCTATTCGGAAATAGATGACATTTAAGAAAGTGTGCATCGAAAATCTCTATCTTGATATGTAAGAACTTAGGGTGGCTAGTGGGGAATGGCGCAGGAGATTTTCATGAATTTTATCCATGATACAGTTTTTGCAGTTAAGCTTCTACTATTAAACTTGCATGTTAAAGACGGTGGTCATTCCTCGCAAAACACTGGCCAGACTTCCATCTACTTTCCTCAGCAAAACATCCACGAAGCGTGCAACTGATGGTAGGAAGAACCCAAGAGGAGACACGCAACGACATGGCGAACGAGAACACATGCAGGGACCGGAGGTCGTATGGAGTTCCACCGCGAACCTCGACGCCCTCAGAAGCCTGAAAATGGGCACTCCGCCGGAACACTGTAGAAAGCGCCCCCAGAGGATGGCCTCCGTGCTGGCCGTGGCCGGGTAGGCTAGCTAGCGATGCGTGGGGAGCAAAGCAAGTTGGGCTCCAAATCTTGGCTCGTGGTGGAGGGTCCAGCCAGCCAGCCCAACCGCTAGCTCACCCCCTCCATCCCCTCTCAACTCCCAATAGTGTGCGTGATGCATCCCCCTTCCCATGATGGCACCCGTTTTCCCTTAAATGAATTTAACACCTTTAATCCTTTACACATCCATCACTCATGAACACCCACACCAACCTGCTTTCACAAGAAAAACAATCCACACACACACCAACCCAACCCTTCTCCCCCGGTTCTCCCTTATCATTGCTACGCGGATAAACAACAGCTAACCACGGCGACGGCCATCATCAGCAGCGTAGCCGCGGCTCGGTGCTCTGTCAGTGCTAGCTAATGCTTCGAGATACCATCATTATGCGAAGCTCGTCGCATGATTGCAGAGGATTAACAAGTAGCACTAGTGGTGGCTCATGGAAAGCGCTCCGCTGCTCCGGTCTGCATCAGTGCATGCGTAATGGTGCATCGATTGGTTTTCGTCCGTTCAGTTTGCATGTAGTATTGATCGACGCGGCAGTAGCGCTAATAATTCGTGCTCCGGGGGAGAGAAATCATGCTCGGGGGGTAGATGAATTATTTGGTTTGGCGCCGCGCCGGCCCGGCCGTGTGCCGCCACCGCGCACTCGGAGGGCTCGAGCGTGGCCATCAGGGGCGGCTGGAGCTCGGGGTCCATGCATGGTGATGGACGCCGGCCCCGTTGGGCCACCACGGCATGGAGAAGCATGTCTGTTAGATTCTTTTTGTGGCAAAACCTTTGTAGATACGTCTACTGTGTACGAACATTGCCACAGTCAGCTGACTGTGAACTGTCCGTACTTGCTTCCTCACTTGATAGCAACAGGTTCGTATGATGAGGACCGACGCATCCATGCTGGTATCTTCAGATGTATGCATAGGGCGTTTGGTTGAAATTGAAAAACTATGAGTAGTTAAATTTAAAGACAAACGTGTTTTAAATTTGTCTCTTAATAAGTCCAGAAATTGTACTCGGCACGAAAACTGGAAAAACCTTTTCGATGAAGGTGGATTTTTTATTAACTCAAAATGAAGTATCAAGGCAATACGAACAAACACAATGAGGACACACTTGGTCCCTTTATGATTAGAATGCATACAACCAACACACACACAATCATGCTGTCAAAGGGCAAAGTTATATCAGACAGAAGTTATGTCTAAGCAGAGGAAACAGAAGAAAAGGATCTCCAAAGTGATCAAAACAACGATCGTCGAACTACTACAACAACTATATGCACCAATCATTTTTTGACATCACAAGAACAGTGAGAAATGTTCTCCGGTAACAACACCTTCAGGAAGTGAACTACGCTCAACTGCTGAGGTCGCTTGATCCAACCAATAATGACTAGGCCTGAGCTCTCGCCATGAAGATCAAGTCCGAGCAATACTTTCAACAAGGTAATGACACGACAACACTGCCATTGCCAAGTATAACGTACTATGCTTAGACCTAGAGATTTCAACACACAATTTGAGACTGGGTACTCGTGAAGAACACCACCAAATCGAAATTATCATGTTGTCATCACCACTTTATGCGATCCCATTAATTACATGCGTGGCACGATCTTGGCATAAGATGTCGCACAAGTGAAGAAATACCCACACAAACAGGCAGCTAAGCAACAACAAAGAGTCGGTCGCCACCAAAAAGCCCAGAATGGAAAAGGTCATCATCGCACACGGGACAAAGATTAACGGGGGAGGAAAGTCACCCACACCACCAAAATCCCAATTGGGGGTGCTCCTGTGGTCGCACACCATCCTCTTGCTCTTTTGTTGTCACATGTGGCAGCAAAATAGTCCGACCAAACTACCCATTGTTGTTGCTCGATCAGAAGGTCCAAGACACTTCGGCTTGTTGTGACTACCGTCTAGCCGATGCCGCATCAATCGCCTAACAACGAGGGACCATGGCGGCACCCATGCCCCCGAGCAGAGGACCGCCACGATAGGGCGTAGATGGACACTGTTGCCCCTTGCGTGCCTGCAGACGGATCAAGATCGTCGGCACCGCCACCTCGCCACCAGAGATTGTCGACCATGCCAAAAACACAATTGTCACCATTACGCAACCATGCCCTTTGCCTCTAGCCGCCGCTCATAAATGACATCTCGCCACCAAAGGCTACCAGAGCGATGACCTCCCCGTTTACACCTAAATCGACCAGTGACGGGGCTTAGCCCGGCCACTGGTCTCTAAAAGCGGCCGGGGAAAGGAAGGTCAGGGAGGTAAGAGGTGGTGGTTTAGGGTTTGAGTGGTGGTGGCTATTTTTGGTTGCTGTGCGAGGTTCAATTTGTGAGAGGGGAGGACAGTGAAGCAGGAGGGGTGGCTCCCTTGCTTGGAAATCGGCAAAACCTAGTCCCTTTGCTCGTAAAACCAGAAATATTTGGCCCCACAAGGCCTAGTTGTAAGTGACACTTAGCACAATGAAACATTGACCTCATCATGCCTATGCTAACCGACAAACTGCCTCTATTCCCTCACAGAACGTCCCTACCCGCTTACCCGATCTACATATCAAATGTGGCGCCATTTTCTAGGCCACCTAGATGATGATTGTGCCTTTGCCGACCTCGGTGTGACGATATGGCTCTGTTCTCCGGCTCAGCCCACCTTTCCTGGAGCGATGCACCCATGTTAGCGCCCTAGTGCACCATTTAGTGCCTTGCCTCCTCATTGCGGGTCGTCGGAGAAGAGGTAGTGGAGGTAGATACCATCTAGCGTTGTGGTGGCTCATTGGTATACCTGGCTATTTGTCAGGCCGGGCTAGGCCTAACAAAGCCCGACGCAAAAAACCTAGCCCGACCCGGCCATCGGGCCTAGAATCCAGGCCCAAGCCCGGCCTATCAACGAAAAAACCCACCGGGCCTCTGCAAAAAAATCACAAATATGGCAGGCCTAGGCCCGGCCCATGGGTAAGACAGGGCCGGGTCGGGTCGGGCTTTTCTGGGCTGGGTCAGGTCGGGTCGGTCGGACCGGGTATCCCAAGGCCAGGGATACTCATTGGACATGAGAATGAGAGGCCGATGGTCGATCAGGTGACGCATGTAGGCACCATCATGGTGTGACGTGGTCGCAAAGGAGGCCCAACCATACATCCTCAAACTTTACAAAGTGGTCGATCGACGGTCCATAACCCTTCTTTTGCAGTGCATCCAGTAGACATGGTGTAAGTTCAATGGCTTTCAATGCATTTCACTCACTGCCTCGAGTGCACACATTGAAAGTTGGAGGACTGAATTGCACTGTCCCCACATGTTCAGTGGCTCCCGGTGCATTTCATCTACAAATCTAGGCAAGATCATGCTAGTAGGGTGACATTACCACCCAATTTGAACGCCAGCCTATCATTGTATCTGCACATCTGTTTGCAGTTTTCTGCAACAGGTAGGTTAAGCCGTTGTTGCACACTTCTCACAAACCTGCGCCCACAGCAGTATAATACAGATCGAGCCGACGTAGCACATTGAAAAGAAGAAGAATTGTATAATACTCCCTCCGTTCCATAATAGTGTAAAAAACGCTTTTATATTATGGGACAGAGGGAGTACAAAGCTGGGCTCCTCTGATGATGCTGCACTTAGAGCATCTCCAACAGACGCGCTATATAAGCGACGCGCGGTATAAAAACTGTTTTTAGCGCGCGCGGACCTGATTTTCAGTCTCCAGCGGCCGCACAAAAAACGCGCGCGCTATAACTAATGCAGCGCGCGCAGCATATTTAGTGCGTCCGGTCGCGCGCGCTGTAAACTCTGGGCTGATGCAGATGGGACCGCTTGATTGGGACCGCTGGACTCGCGTGCACCATATTTTACAGCGCTTGTTGGAGCAAACGTCTTCTAGCGCTCTAAAAAAACTACTTGCACGTTGTAAACCCGTTTTTTGGGCGCCACGCATTAGGCGGCTGTTGGAGATGCTCTTACACACAACACATAAATAGATCCTCCGCCATGCAACAGTAGATTACGCGCGCATTCTTTTTGATGGGATCAAGATCGGAAGGTGGTGGAGTGTAGCTTTACGAACACTTCCTTGAAGATACCCAGTAGATAGATTAGATTATGTATCCGTAGAACAGCTCCAAGGTCCACTTCCTTGAAGATACCCGTGATCAACTACCTCAATTAGGCCCCCGATTAGATCCCAATATTTTAGCCCAGACCACTTCACAAAAGCAATCGCCGGAGGCCGGACGCTAATCTTACCGCAGGCATACGGCCAAGCAGCACGACACGCCATTGCAGCTAGCTATCATTTTTGGCTCAAGCTTTTCCTGTCACATTACATGTTGGCTTGTCTTGTTTATTTGGGCTTAAGCACTCTTCTTTTTACTCCGGCACCAACCGAAAGCTGGACGTCGTCCGGCCGGGCTTTTAAAACTGCCACCTAAACGGACAGCTCGGTCACTCATCACAGCCTCAAGCCTCACAACAAGAAGCGGACGCTAGCTAGGAGCCTAGGAGCAGAGGAGGGAGAGGACGAGGGAGAAGAAGCTTCACACGCAGCTAGCGCAGGCGCCATGAGGGGGAGGAGGAGGGGGAGCAGCGGCACGGCCACCGACTTCCTCGTCTGCTTCCCGCCGCGGGCGCACCTGGCGCTCATGCCGCCCAAGACGGCCTGCAGCCCGTCGCGGCCGTCCGCCAGCTCCGAGCGCCGGCACAGCACCAGCGGCGCCCGGCCGTCGTCGTCCGGCTCGCACCTCAGGGTGGCCGCCAACAGGAACCCGAGCCGGCGCCACCACGCCGTGGACGTCGGCGAGGACAACGAGCCGTCGTCGCCCAAGGTGACGTGCGCGGGGCAGATCAAGGTCTCCCGGTCGGCCAAGCCCAAGGCCGCCGGTGCTGGCGGGAAGAAGAAGGCCACGTGGATGCAGGCGCTCGGGATCAAGAAGGACGCCCTGCCCTTCCTCAGCGCCCTGCACGGCGCCTTCCGGCTCAACGTCTCCGGCTGCTTCGGCAGGTTCCCCGGCGCCGTCGTCGAGTACACCTCCGGGGAGGAGGACGAGGAGGAGGAGGAGGAGCAGGCGGGGCGCGCGGGGAAGGAGACGGATCGGCGCCACGGCGACGCATTGGCCAAGTGGTTCATGGTGCTCGAGGAAGGGAAGAGGGCTCCCCGCAAGAACCAGGAGCACGAGCTACCGCACGAGGAGCAGGAGAAAGAAGACGCGGCGCCGCCGGCGAACGCGCTGATGCTGATGCGGTGCCGGTCGGCGCCGGCGAAGGGGCTGGCGAGGAGGCTAGGAGTAGCCGACGCAGGGGAGGACGAGGAGGAGGCCGAGAGCGAGAGCAACAAGGCAAGGGAGGAAGAGCCGGAGAAGGAGAACCTGGTGGTGATGAGGTACCCGCCCGACTTCTTCCAGGTGTCCATGGACATCGCCAAGGAGACATGGATCGTCGGCGGCGACGACTCGGTCCTACGCTGCCGGAGCTGGAAGAAATGAGCGACGATCCATCCGTCCATCCATCCTCTCCTTCTGCGAACAATGTGTGTGTGTTTTTCAACATTTTGCGACCCGATCCTCTGCCGCCGATTCTCATTCTGAGAGCAGAGTTACCACCACGATTTGCGCATGGATCGCGTAAAGGATTCGATCAGCATGTGGCGGATTGGTTCAGAGAAGGCCGGCGTGTAGGTCTCTCAGCAAAACAAATTCTGCTCTGTAGATATTGCTGTACCATTAGGGATCCCTTGCCATATTTTTACCTTATGATATATACTATGTACATGGTGAATAGTAGTACCTGTAGTATGTGTGAGGAGTAATATGAGTGAAGTGTATTATAGCTCCCAGCCAGCGTGCAATTTAACTTTGGATTTGAGATGAAATTCTCTGGTGCTTTTCCTTACTCTTGTTTACACAGTATGCTGACTGTTAAGGATTTGTTGCTTTCTGTTTGTGTACTACTTGGGAGAATTAATTTGATGCCACCGTTCACCTCATATTAGCTGTGAGAAAATGAAACGATCTTGTCCTTTTATGAACGCCGGATGTCGGGTTCAGCGACAACTTCTTCGGTTCTGAAAGTACGATTGATAGTTAGAAAAGTCCAGGTTCATAACAAGAGCTGTACGTTGTGTATGGCCGGCTGCAATCGCTGTCAGTATGTTATCTGATGGATCTGAGCAAATACGGCAATCGCTGTCAGTATGTTATCTGATGGATCTGAGCAAATACGTTGATTAGAAGTCTCTCATTTTCAGGGAAGGTTGATTAGAAGTTAGTTAGACTGGTGCCAACTTCATCTTTGTTGTTCATTTTTCGTCATTCCTTACTTTCAGTTGTGCCACTATTGTTGGCCTTTACCCACTTGTCCCTCACGTCACCTCTTGGGCAACAACGGCGGAAACCCTAGCTCGCACCGTCGGCCCTCATCCACTGCCCCACCTCCCCTCGCCGTCACTAGTGGACACTGTAAATCTAAGTCCATGCAGCGGATGGCGGCGGCGGGGTTTCTCGCAGTGCAATCCCCTCTGATAACCCAAGGTATCCTTGGGCGATTGCTGCTTCTTCCAGTGGTGCGATGACCAGGTAGCCCTGGCATAGGGGAGTGGTCGAATCCCTTCTATGTTAGATTTACCGAATCCCTTCCCTCTATTGTATCATTGACCCTCATTGAGTCAAAGTGATTAGCAAAAACAAAATTTCCTTGATTTTTGTGTTACTTGGTGTTTCTGTTTAGGGTAGAATAATTTCCTCGCACTGAGGATGATTCCACCAAGCCATCTTACTTGACATAACCTATCGAGTTCGAGTGACACCAAATTTTGGCACACAAAAAAACCACTTAGTATATTTATGTAGAATTAATTTAAATTTTTTAATGTAGGGCCATGCCGTCAAATTTCATTCATCATGAAACTCATAATACTCCAGATTCAAGTCTCTAGTTACATCGACATCGTAGGGTGAAAACAAGCTATGGTAATCTATAAAGCATTTTTCCATACTTTCAAAGTTGCATCTATGAAATGAGATCGATTATTTCTCATAGCCAAATGAGATGAAGTTTTTTGCTACAATGCATATTTCAAATTAAATTTTGCTATAACACCCCACCCCCTCACTGTGTACTAGGCAAGAAGTAGAACATTCACTGCTTATAGATTAAGCACACCCGTAGAATTTGCAACAGAGTGTGGTGACACAAGGCGTGGTGCCACAACATCAGCATGGTTTTAGTGCTCAACAGGTGGGTAATTTGCAACATGGCCCAGTTCTTTTGAGCAGAATATGGAGAATCTCGGTCCTGAAAATCCCGGGCGAAAAGAACTCGATTGAATTTCCAAAATCTAAACCGGATTCTCCAGAATCCTAGTGCAATCCCAAAATCCCAAAATACCTGGTTTCTTCCACAATCTCAGAATTCTGCCTAGTCCCACAAAAGTAAACGTTTCGAAGTATAGTCGTACACATATTGTATCACGTATTTACGGTCAAAATGCCACCCCGCAGTCCAGCCCGAGACCCCAACAACGAGCTGACGCACCCGACCGCTCGCTCGTCGCCTAGTTCCCGCACCGCATCGGGGCAGCGGACCTTCAACCCGCCCCCGCCCCCGCCGGCCAGCCCGCCCCACCCCCCACCAACCCGCCCCCGCCAGCCAGCCTTCCTTGCCCCGTCAGCTTCACAACAGCGGCTAGGGTTGTTGCGCCGCCGCCGGCCAGGCCAAGCCGTCGCTGCCCCCGCCGGCTAGCTTCCCTCCTCAGCTCCTCCCGCCCCTCAGTCCACCCCGGCCCTCAGCCCCGTCCCTCAAAGTTCGATGCCGACGCTCACGGTGAGCCCTCCTTTCTGCATCTCTTTGTTTTTCTTCATGCTTGAATAATGCTATAATATGTCGACATTTCATCAAACAAATTCTGTCTAAGGGCAGTACAAACATTTCAACACACAACAGTTTCTAGAATCTCAAACTACAATCTCTGAAAAGAACTCGACAACAGATTCTGGGAGAATTTTCGAGAACCTTGATTCTGTAGAATCTTGCCTGAAAAGAACTGGCCCCTATGGGTTTGGGGGTTGGGAAGATGGAATTTGCGCATGCTGACAAGATGGCTCGGCAGTACCAATATCTGCTATCTAATGTGCCTAATCAGAGTGTGATTCCAATTTTGGGAAACTTCCGGCCAGTTTTGGGAAGCTTCTAGAAGACCGGGGTTTTCTTTTTCTGGTTTTCTGAACGCCTTTTATTCCTTTTTCTTTTCTTTACCTTTTTATTTTTATTTCTCAGTTTCTTTTCCCCTTTTTTAAAAAAATGCATGAAGCTTTTCAAATTTGAATACATCTTTCAAATTCATGAACTTTTCTTCGTGAACTTCTTTGCTGTTTTGAGAACATTTTTACTTAAAATTGAGAATTTTTTTCAATTTTCCATCAAATACACGAATGTTTTTCAAATATGCAAACATTTTTTTCCGAATTTGTGAACTTTTTTCCTCACAGTCGTTAACTTTTTCAAAATTCACAAAACATTAAAAGTTTTTTTAAATCCGTGAACTTTTTTGTCAAAAGCATGAACTTTTTTATATCCACGAAGTATTTTTTAACTCGTGAACATTTTTCAAATCCACGAATTTTTTTGAATCCCGCAAACTTTTTTTCTGAACATGTAAACTTTTTCGGGTTTGCTGACTTTTTTCAACTCCACAAACTCTTTTTGGACTCGTAACTTTTTCGAGTTCGTGAACTTCTTTTAAGACCTGATTTTTTTTTAGATTCGTGAACAGTTTTTGTGAATTCCTTTTTTTTGAATAATCACAATTTCTCAGAAAGGTCGACGGTCATTGGTGGACCGGTCAACCGCGACCAGCGAACCAGAAAGATCGAAGCTGTTCCGATCGAGCCCTCGGAGGCAGTCTCCTTCTCCAAGACCCAACTCGATGCGTGGCAACGCTGGCAGAGTTCGTCCTTTGCAGCTGCCGGCCAACCCCATCCTCTCGAGGCCACGCGCCGGCACGACCTCACCCGCGACGGCCAACGAGCTGATGACACGCACGTCGCACCGGGCGGCGAATCAGTCGTCCACGAGGCACTCCGGCCTTCTCGAGCACTTCCCTCTTGAGTCTTGACGAAGGCCGGATGGTACCAAAATTCTCCCGTGTAACTGAAGGAATTTCGGTGACCGACATTGTACGGCGTGGCCGGCGCCGGCTTGCCGTGATGGGTGACCATCGTGAACCGGACATGGGCGCTGTTCCAGTGGCTGACGTGCTCGGTGGCGAGCTTGAGGGCGAGAGAGATACAATGTGCAGAGTGTCAGGCATAGCTCGGAAGCATCTTGGGGGAAACAAGCCATGATCCATAAGCTCAGATATGCACAGCAGTAAAGCGATTTTAGTCAAATTGGGTAATCAAAGGTTTTTATTTTAAATCATCAGCTGATAACCGTACAGAGAATTTGAACTCCAGCAGACCACGAGACACTAGCGCACACCATGACTAGAATACAGCCTGTGATCACATAGAACAAAGCTGTCTGTTCTAATTTCAGCAAAAGGGAGCCTTGCCCAAACCAAACGTATAGCCAAACACATTCAGACATTCTGCTTAGGATGAACATCCATTTCAGTGTACAGTTGTTCCGTACGTTCTGTTTCAGAGGCAAGCTTCAGAAGCCCTGGGCGCCACCACCGGCACCCCACACTCATACAAATTCACTAACTACACATCACAACAATGGAGCGAGCAGTATTATGTACAGTTCCATCACTTCATCCTCTTCCTGTAGTTTGCTGTATGTTTAAATTAACAACAAGGCAAAAAAAGGCACACAGGTTTTAACTTAAACAAGCTGCGCGACGGCGCGTGCGGAGTCGCTTTGTTCATGCCCTCTCTTCAGAACTTCGGTGCTGATTTCTCCGGTAGCCGACAGAAACAAACGAACCTGCGGAGAAGAATAGGTTAGTGCTACGACGACTAGCATGCCGATGCTTTGCTTTGTTCTAAAGAATATGTAAGCGCGGGCGAGGAATCTGCCCTGGTTTTCAAACCGCCTTTGGTTTCTTTTCATCTGCGCGTGGTCATCTGATGATGCCCTAACACCTACCGAATAACCAACTACGATTAAGAAAGATAAAGGTGCTGAACTAACTGAAGTATGTTTCTTATGGCCGACATTTGGATGATTGGTGTTGAAGGAGTAA
This sequence comes from Triticum aestivum, assembly GCF_018294505.1. Taxonomy (NCBI): domain Eukaryota; kingdom Viridiplantae; phylum Streptophyta; class Magnoliopsida; order Poales; family Poaceae; genus Triticum; species Triticum aestivum. The sequence goes on along the minus strand of NC_057809.1, from coordinate 537,442,103 downwards.
TAGAACTTATAGAAGAGACCTTGATGCTACCAGTATTAGTATGCAACGTATCTTAGAACAGTATCTATTCAGTATACAAACAGTAAGCATCAAGCAAGTCTGTTCAACATTCTGTGCAGGGTCTGAATTTTGTAAGACAAATTCCGTCAACTTGAAAGAGCAGCCCTTCCTTTTGCTGTAAAAATACAGCGTTCGGTTCCTAACCCACGCTTTCATTAGGACTATGGTGAAGTCCACCGACTGGCAGTTGAAGCATGAATAGTCTGAGGAGTAGCTGAGAGCAATTACCTGACGTCGATGCTGAGACATACCCCCCATCAATTCCTCTGGCTCTTGAGCTTGGCCTCAACCTCAGCGAGAGCCTTCTTCACGTCCTCGTTCTCGGGGAGCTCTTGGATCAGCACCTGGTAGTCTCTCAACGACGCCTCCCACCTCTCCAGCTGAACGAGCATACACACAAAAATTCAACAAATCTGACGAAAAACGAGCTCGATCGCGCAATGCAGCAGAAAGCATGTGAAGACGGAAGACCTTGACGTTGCAGTCGGCTCGCCGGAGGCGGGCCTTGCTGTAGCCGGGCCGCACGGCGAGCGCGCCGCTGCAGTCCTCGACGGCCTTCTCGTGCCGGCCGAGCTTGGCGTGGCACGCGGCGCGGTTGCAGAGCAGCACGGCGCAGCCGGCCTCGCCCTTGTCCAGGCCCTCGCCGTAGGCCGCGCACGCCTCGGCGAACCTGGACGCCTTGAAGAGGTCGTTGCCGCGCTGCCGCGCCGTCGCCACCGCCTTGGCCCGCCGGTGCACGCTCGCGGCCTCCCGGCTGCCCGGGTCCAGCTCGCACGCCGCCTGCGCCGTCGCCACCGCCTCCTCCAACCTTCACGAGTTTGTTTGCGTACATCAGAACAGAAGACCAAGACGTGCATTTCGCCAAGCAGTGCCATGCATGCCACTCGGGAGGAAAACAAGTTTTGCGGTGAAAAATGTTCACGGGGTCACAAGCAAACAGACCTTCCGGCGGCCATGTCGACCAGGGCTCGGACCATGAGGACGTAGGCGTGGGCGGTGGTGCCGAAGAACTTGGTGGACTCGTCGGCGCCGAACCTGGGCGCGCCGCGGAGCGCCGAGTCCGCCTCGTCGTGCCGCTGCAGCTTCAGCAGCGCCTCCGCTTGCAGCGCCATCACCTGTCGGATAGGTCAAGTTCGTACGTCGTGTCAGCCACTAACGCACGTACGTCATGTTGGTCGCGCAACGTTGACGCCACTACAGGAGGCGATGGCGTGCTCGTTTGGCACTGGGTACTGACCTGTGGGGAGCAGTCGGCGCCGTCGGAGACGGCGGCCTGGGATTCCTGCAGCACCGTGATCCAGTCCCTGACCTTGCGCGCGTCGCCGCACTTGGCGATGCGGCCCTTCACCGACTGCGCGCGGGAAACGTCCGCGCTTACAGAGTCCATGGGCGACTGCTTCAGGTAGTTTATGGCCTTGTCTGGTTCTCCTAATCTGACAACGAACACGTAACCATTTATTAGTGAGTATATAATCGATCATCTCATCATTGATAAATAAACGTCTTGCATAGTACATCACAATTCTTGGTCCGTTTAATAGTTCACCGTGCGAGTAACTGAGAATTGACATGGATTATTATGGAACTCTTGGTAGATGTAGCATGGTAGAGTGCAGTGCAGACAAATGAAATGAAGGTGGACTTATTCTCTATCATCTTGCAAGGTTTTAACTAGAAGTATACCAATCATTGTCTTGAAAAAGATGGGTAAGAAGGCTTGTTGAGCAAGTGATTAGCCACTGAAAGCGCCAATCATGGATGAAAGTTCACAAAGTCCCAGAGTGATTTGAGGAGGGAGGTTTTGCGTATGCTAGACCTGATAAATAAACCAGCCAGTAACCGAATGTTGATAGCATAGATTAAGCAGCACATGTAGACTGCGGATCAAGGAATCCAGGCCCTAATTATCAAAAAGGGCTATTCCATTTCTTCCGGGGAACGTTAGTCGTTTCCTATAGCAATAATAATCCAGCTACGCCGATGATATGTGTATGCAAAGCAGCCACGCCATTATCTAATTCCCCAACCTGTTCGTTAAGGAATTAACTAGCATTTGGTTGCTAGCTAGCCACCGTCGAGCACACGTAGTGGCTCTCCACGAAACGCCACTAGGTGTAGGTGAGTTCAATTCAAGTTGCAAAATTATTATCTATCATATCACTGCACGTTTACACATAAATTTCCTTGATTATCAGTTCAGTCAATTGGCCACCACGGTGAAATTTCTGTAGAAACTACTCGCGTGATCGATCAAGTCACCATTTGATGACAGTTATGGCAAATTACGGGAGATAATTAGCAGCTGAGAACGGCCGCGCATTTTGCATTGAATTGCATTGCGTCAATAAACCAATCGGATTAGGGGTGGCGATCAATGCGTGCGCCCGAACGAACGTACGTACCTGAGATACAGCCCGCCGAGCCGGTGGTGCGCGCGGCCGTAGGAGGGGTCGATCCGGACGGCCTCCTTGCAGTCGGCGACGGCCTCGACGAGGCGGCCGAGCGCGGCCAGCGCGGCGGCCTTGTTGCTCCAGTACGCCGGCCGCGTCGGGTCCATGATGATGGCCTGGTCGTAGAGCGCCACCGCCTCCGCGTAGTGCCCCTCCCGGTACTCCTCGTTGCCCATCTCCTTGAGCTTCTCCGGGTCCGTCCGGTGCGACAGCGCCCGGCACAGCTGCTCGCCCGGCTTGCCCACGATGTTCCCCATGCCGGAGAAGGCGTACCCGTTGCTCCCTGGCCCCGCCTTGGCCCGATCGCTCGCGGCCGCCGCCGCCGCCTTGGTGCTGCGATCCAGCGAGCTGCGGGCGGACGCGCCGGCGTTCAGGTTGCCCAGGTTGCGGTGCATCATCATGTTGCCGGAGGTGGCGCGCATCATCTGCGTCGTGCCCTTCACCCTCTGGTGGTCCTGGATCATCTTGTCGAGCTCCGCGGCCATGCCGGTGTACTCCACGGCGGGCGACGCCGCCGCCGCCTTCGCCCCGCCGTTCATCGCCCTGGTCGGCTTGCTCTTGTCGCCCGACGGACGCTGCGCCTGGGCCTGGGCCGCCGCCGCGCCGTTGATCTGCGGCTGCAAAGGCATTACCTTGGGGCGGGGCACGAGGGAGGAATCGTCGCGGACGCCGGCCTTCCGCTGCGCCGGGTTCGGCGGCGCGGCATCGCTGTCGGCGGCGGCGGCCTGCGGGGACCCGTTGATCCGGGAGAGGGAGGACATGGAGGCGGAGCGGCGGCGGCGGAACATGCCGCTGTAAATGCCGAACATGGCGCAGCCGGACGGCGCGCGCCGCGACTCCGTCATGGCGACGGCGAAGTTCGCGGTCGCTCGGCGGTTGGGTCTGCGCGTCGTGCGCGCGGGGAAGGAAGGGTGAGGATCGAGCCAGGGAAGGGCAGGAGGAGAGGGATGGCCGTTGGCTCCTGCGCGCAGTCTTGGTCGGCAGCGAACGCGAACTTGGGGCAGGAATGTGGGGAGCATGGGGAATTTAAATGGGAAATATTACACGAATCCCCTTGTCTTTTTCGGGGTTCATCTCGTGGGCCCTTCTGGTGTAAGTTCTGTTTCTTTCCTTTTTCTCCTCCAACTCACACGTACTACACCTGTTTCATATAAGCATTTCTTCTTGTTGATTAACAATGGAAAATAGTGAAGAGAAAGAGAGGGAGAGGATTGACCCCTTTGGTGAAGAGTTTGCTCCTGCACACACAAGAGGCTGTCATTTATTTATTTACTTTGCGAAAAGAGAATGTTATATGAGTTAGTTGCACTGGTATATAACAAAAAAAATATGGAAGGGAACGAATGAAACATGGAGGCAGGTGCACCCTTTTTTAAAGTAGTGATTTAAAAAATGTCAAAGCAATCATGAAATTTGTTGGCAACAATCTTCATAAAACGTTACTCTTGCGTAAATTTTTTGGGGACGAAATGAAATTCATTGTACTATTGGTGAAAAAAAAGACAAAATCAACACTATTAGAGCTAATACTCACTCTATATTGTCCTGGACAATTTGTTTTTATGCTCAGATTTTCTATGGAGAATTTTTGTTGTCAATTTTTTTATGAGTAGGCCAACATGTCAAATTTGTTCTGAAAAAGTTCCCAAGATTGTTAACTCTTTCCTGAACTACTAAAAAGTATCCCAGAAATAGTTTATGGGGTTCATCTACAACTAGTTGTATCCTGGTATTTTCCAAAAGAAAATATTGACTATAGTGTGGAAGGCACAAGACGAGGCAATCTTTGCTACTCTTTTTTTGAACCGTCGACAAGCCTACAAACCTCAGCAATGCACACACAACGATAAGAGTTCGGGGACTTGATGAACCGAAGACTTTAACACCCAACTCACTATACTTGACACTAGGGATGCAAGCGGCAAACTAGTTTAGTTCTGGCCGGAAGATCGACACTAACTAGAGCTGGATTTGTACTAGGTTGTAGCCATCAGACCCGTCCGCTCTGCATCCCTACTCGACATCCATCATCAGAGAGGTGACCTTTGAAACCGCCGCTTCAACTTTCACAACCGGCCTCAAGGACAAGCACCTACCTAGCCGAAGATGCAACGAGAAAGACAACATAAGCCATTGTCGTCTAAAAGAAGACATGACCTCCAAGACGATGCTCCCAAGAGGGAAGTAACTTCGCTGACGCTCGCCCCAGCCAAGGTCAAAATTAGTGTTTTCACCTGAAGAGGTCGAGATCCAAATGGCGTAGGAGGTGAATGGGCTCCATGGTGATGCCTCCAAGGAGGTCGCCCTCATCGTTAGTGTCTGAAGTGGGTGCTAGGCTTTCACTTGGAGCTCAACAACGAGATGCCATAGTGAAGGATCAAAGATGTGCTAAACATTGACAATAGGTTGGGAAAAATAGGTGACTACCAAATTTAGTATTTTCTTAGTTGATTTTAGAGGTTAGTGCGGAAATATAAGTTTTCTATGAATGCAACTAGGTGATAGACCATATATGATGTGTTATAGTAAACTATCAAACTATACAAGGCGGACGAGCAACCAAGTAATTACACAACGTAAAGCTAGGGTAAGAGACAACCGAAAGCTGATGTAGACGAATATCTAATCCAAAGTTCATACTCTTGTGGAGTGCTAATCTCTGCTGTTGGGGAGGATGCCCCCATAAAACCGAATGTCTCACCTAGGTCTTTGAGAACTTTGGTGAACATATACCCCGGTTCCCTCTCATTAGGAATAACTCTTCAGATCCAAACCCTCAACATGAACATGGGGCACAACCCCACAACTTGGAAGCTCCCAAGTGAAACAAACTCACCCAAGGTTTCCACAAACCAAAGATTAACAAATTACGCAAGGAACCTAGGGGATTCAAGGTTGGTTTATTGAATTGCAAATCTAGGTATCCTCTTTCTTTTCCTCTCAAGATGTAGGCTTTTGGTTGGCTAAAGTGGGAATGTGAGCTTGGAGGTGATCAGCAATAGGGGCGGAGAGATATTTTGACGACCTACCCTCGACGGGAGGCCTTATATGAAAAATGATTGTTGTTGCTTTTTTCCGGTGATTTTGTAATCTTTGAAAAAGCCGGAGGTTCTGGACTCATGATCTGGCAAGGCCGCACAACCCTCGTGGCCTAGGTCGTCCACCGCTAGCTGGCGAGAGAAGGCACCAAAGTGCACCACCAAAGCCGACGCCTCCCACGCAAGGAGGCATGCCAGCGATCTCATCTTGCGGCCGTTTGCCTTGACCTCCTTGCACTAGCACGTCGAAATATTCGCCACTGCTAATCGCAACTCCCCAACTATGATGCTAGCACTCCGCACCATCACCAGAGCGCGCCACGACGAGTGCATCGCACGCGCACCACAAGAAGAAAGAACGTGTCATTGTCGTGTCCTTGGAGGTAGTGCAGGCTTTTCTGCTTGCTTGCTCAGGTGCGGCATGGTGCGTAGGAGGGGAGTGAAGGTGGCGGCTAGGGTTGCAGTCGCCACCCGAGTCACCCGCGGGAACGACTCAGGGGCATGCGGCGAGTTTTTTCTCCCCTGGCCGTGAGTTTTGACTCGCAACCTTCTCGACTTGCCGTACAAAATTAAGCGCGTATAAAATAATATTTTTTCTCCATTATAAGTTGAGAACATGTGCTCCTTCTATCAAATTCACGTAATCTCCTTCCCTCAACATAATTGTGGAGTATCACTTTGTCTCTTGAATTTTACACTTTTTTTAACGCGCAAGCATTCATACATACGCGCATACACTCGTGACCCTGGACTTGAACCCTGATGTGCTGGGAATATTTCTGTCCCTCTAACTATCACAATCACAAGTTGGTTCGCTTGAATTTCACATGTTGTTTCGTTAATATACTTCATGATACTATAGATATGTGGTAACAAGTTCTAGTGTGTGCGCTGGTCAGCCTAATCCTAGTTCACCTGAAGATCCGGGAAAAACGGAGCCGGAGAATCTTCTAAACCTCGGCCAGCTCCTTTCAGGAGGTATTGGAAGCCATCGTCAAGGATTTTAGAGCGTGGAAAGCCGCCGGCTGCTTCAACCACCCTAGTTTCGCCGAGGCTGTTGCTAACGCATGCCGTTGAGTTGTTTTGTTCGTGGCTTTTCAATTAGTCATCCTTTCCGAAACGCATGCGCAAGCGCGTGCCCTCGGCGCATTTGAGCTGTGAACGGATGCAACCTGCTTGTCTCTTAACTTTGTTGGTTAGGTTAGGTGGACAATGGTATCCCCAGCCCATCAGGGTTCAAATCCTGATACTCGCATTATTTCTGAATTTATTTCAGGATTTTCGGCGATGCGCTTTCAGTGAGAGGAGACGTTCCCGTCGACGACGAGACGCCTACGGTGACTTCGTAAATCTCAAGATGATATGCCGGTTCAGTCTCTCGGATAGGGATAGAGTCTACGTGTGTGCATTCATAGAGACGAATGTATGCGCGTGTATATGAGCGCTTGTGTCTGTACTGATGCTAAAAAAAACTTTGTTGGTAGACGTGTCGCCATGGTCGGGTCGGTCTCTTCGCGGGAACTGCTGGGTTAGGTCGAGCGTCTTTGTTTTATTCGACGCGCTGTTGGTGTTCTCCTCCTGTTCCGTACTGATTTTTTTGCTTCCTGCGTAGGCCAAAGCGCACACACGCGCAATCGCGAAGCTCCTTTCTTTTTAATAATATATAAATAATAATAATAATTTGGTAGAAGAACGGAAGTGGTAGCAGGAAACTGGACAGATTCGGGAGGACACGCGTGGGTTTTGTCCCCCGCAATAGTGGTGCGAGAATAAAGGCCTTGCGTTGCGTGTGCATGGGACATGCACACCGGCGGTACAGGTTAGGCGCGAGCGGCAGGCGACCATTTGACCGGTCCACAGGAGGATCATCGTCATTCCTGGCATGGACCACGACTACATCGACGGATGGCCTCTCCTGGAGACGCTATAGTGGTTTCTGCTTACATGCATTATTGATTCTCCCGTGTACATGAATGACAAAGAGGCCAAGAGGCTTTCGCAGTGCTGTTCGTCCCATGTTGTCTGACCGCTGAATTATGAGGCTGTAGTCAATTATTCTCTGTGGAATGTGGCCGATTGTTTTGTTTTTTTAAAGAGATGGTTGCGTTTCCTCCGTTGTGCACGGCCAATTTATTCTCTGTGGAATGCAACCCCACTTGCCGCAACTTGGCTGCAGCTGCCCGCGGGTTGGGCAAACAACGGCGCGCAAACAGAAACAGGCCTGCGACTACGAGCGTTGACCTCTGGGCCGGACGTGCCTGGGTGACGGAAAACTCGGCGGCCGGGTTGGCATGGAATGGCAGGTCTGGTGGCTTGGTTGCGACCGCGCGCACCGACGCCCCGACGACGTCGAGGAAACGTGTTGGACGTGCAACGCATGGAGCACGACGCAGGTTGCTGTTGGTCTGGTTGGCCTTGGTTGGTCTCCCGTCGTTTTTGAGGTAGGCCACAAACAATAATCCCATGGATGCTTGACTTGACGCGGCGTGGAACGATCGACCGGTCGAGAGCCTGTCCGCGTGGTCAACGTACTCGTACCCTGCTTTCCCAGATCAGGATCGGCGTGATGGGTGCGTTTCTAGTACTAATGACTATTCATTTATAAAAGATGACCCCACTGTCATAGACATGACTTCAGTAGACTTTTTTTTCTAGCTTCGTCTCTGTGGGATCCGGTCAGCGTTTGTCTACGGTGGATTCTTCTAGACCGGTCTTCGTTCGTCTACGTCTATGTGTCTGTAAGTTGGATCCTTTCGATTTATCCTTCTCTTCATCGGTGCGGTTGTTGTTCTGATGTGGTTGCTGTTCTGGTGCACTTGTCCTATGAGAGCTTAGCACGACGACTTTCCGACTGTCTACTACAATAATGTTTGCCCAGCTCCGACGAGGAGAGGCGATGACAGCGGTGCGCCTTCGGCTCGCTCCAGTGGTTGTAGTCGTCGTTAGGTGGTTTACAGACCTAGATGTAAATTTTACTTCTAGCGGTTTTTGTACTACCTTGACAGTGAATGAATAGATCGGAAGTTTTCTTGAAAATAAAAGGATATCTCCGACGCCGAACTTCAAACCGGCTGCAAGCGCCTGGATCGTGTGGTCCCGATCTATTGTGACATTCAATGCTGATATGTATCGGTCTGCTCGACGGCCCGGATGCGTTTTCTCCAGAAACTAGAGACAAATGTGGAGGCTTTGCGGGTGTCCGAACAAAAGCCACACCCATTTCTAACTACCCTGGCCCACCCACCCCTCCCCTGGCCCGTGCGCGCTCCTGCCTGGTGACGAAGCCATGTACCTAGGGTAGGGGCACGGACCTGTCCAAGGAGCCCTACCCTAGGACATCCCTAGGAGAAGTCACCTTTCAATCGACTTGAAGGTATCCCACTCGACGGATTCAAGACACTCGACCAGAAAGCTATCACTCGACCATGAAGCCAACCACTCGACCGCCAGGAGACCTATAGTCACTCCGCAGGCAAACGGTCAGCTGTTAAGTAGTCTTTATGGTCATTATAGCACTTTATTAGGGGCATTACCAGTAACGCCCAACCTTAAATGTACCTTAAACCCTGCATTACTGAGGGCAGGAGGGGGCCGGCGAACTCTATATAAGCCACCCACCTCCTCAGTATGAAGGGTTGGCACCCCTGTTATTCACACGCCAGTAATCCAGTCGACCGCCTCCGGGCACCGAGACGTAGGGATGTTACTTCCTCCGCGAAGGGCCTGAACTCGTACATCTTGGTGTGCTTACAACTTCCCAATAGCTGAGATCTAGCCTCTCGATACATACCCCCCTACATCACTGTCAAAGTTAGAACCACGACAGTTGGCGCCCACCGTGGGGCCAGAATCTTAGCGCCTGATTGGAGAAGTTGTGATTTTTCCGATCCCTTTGATCATGGTTTCGTGCGGAGTTTTAGTGGAGGGCCGCGAGATCCGCCTCAGCGCGCTCACGTTCATCGCCGACGACTCCGCCTGGCTTCAGGAGGCGCCACTCGACATCGACGCGCTCCCCGTCCGCGGTGCGACGCATTTCCGCGCATGCGTTCGTGGCGTCCTCCTGCGACAGTCGTCGGCCCAGTATCGGTCGGCCCCCGTATCGTCTCCCCACTCTGTCTCCCACCGGTGCAAGCGCTCCGGTCGGTCGAGACTTCAGAGGTGGGTGAGGCATGCCGTGGCTCGCCAGTCGGCCGCCCCGCAAGTCGCGGCAATCGAGCCCGATGAATCCCTCTGCGACCTGTTCGACTGGCTCCGCGGAGACCGCATCCGAGTGCGACAGCAGCGACCCAACGGCTGAGATCCTGGCGGTCGATGGAACGCACAGTCCTCCCGGTTTCCCTCGCGCTGATGGAGGCGCGGGTGGAGACGACCCGTCGCATCCCCACGATGAGTATCTCCCCGAACCTCTCACGTCATTACAGCGAGAGGAGCTTCGCCGCCGGAACACGGACGCACTCCACACTCCTATCGTCGGAGAGACCCCCGAGGCCCGGGACTTGGAGGACGCGCGCTTGGCTAACTTGGCCGAGCGCACTCGACTGGAGAATCTCCAGCGAGCACTCGACGAGCAAGCGCGTCAGCGGGCTCCCGAGTCTAGTCGACGTCAGCTCTTCCCGCCGACGCAGGTATACTGAACCCCAGTTCAGAATTTGGCCGCCGCAGCCCGTATAGCAGAATCGATTCAGCCCTCCCAGTCGGAGGCTGGCAGGGGCTTGTTGCAGATCAGAGCGTTGTTCCGGGCGGCGGGAAACCAGAATTCTGCTGTTTCTCAGTCGCGGAATAGAATCCACAGTCGATCCGTTGCAACAGATACAGTCCAATCGGCTCACAGCCCGCGGTCGCCCCCGAGGCGTGAGGGACATGGTGACCGGCATGATCAGTACAGAAGGAATGAGCAGTATGATCACTGATCCGGTCGTGATGATCGACGTCGAGTGCCAACCCCTCCCCCGAGGAGTGGGTCATATGCGCCTCGACATCGAGATGACAGGCGCCCTCATAGCGTTGGGCAGAGGATTCCCGTTGACCCCAGGGACCCAGGCTTTGACGCGAGATCGTCCTTGTTCAAGACTTGGTTGACAGGAACAGGGCTCATCGGGAAGGCCAGAACAGAGATGCGCCCGCCAGCAGCAGAATACGTGTTTCAGGGCCAGAGTGTTTCAGTCGAGCCATCAGGGCCGCGGTGATTCCTCCCAACTTTCGGTTGGCGACTGAAGTCAGCAAGTTCACCGGTGAGTCTAAGCCTGACACTTGGCTCGAAGATTACCGAGTGGCTGTACAGATTGGCGGTGGCAATGATGAGGTGGCTATGAAGCATTTGCCTCTCCTGTTAGAGGGCTCGGCCAGAGCGTGGCTAAATCAGTTAGCACCCAGCAGCATCTACACTTGGGAGGATCTCTCTCGAGTGTTTGTCACAACCTTTGAGGGAACATGCAAGCGACCCGCAGGCCTTACAGAATTGCGGTCTTGCGTGCAGAAGTCGAGTGAAACTCTGAGGGATTACATCCAGAGGTGGATCACTTTGCATCACACATTTGAGAACGTACCGGATCACCAAGCAGTTTGTGCCTTTAAAGAAGGCGTCAAGAACAGAGAGTTGAACCTGAAGTTCGGTCGGACCGGAGAAATGTCCCTGAATCGGATGATGGAAATTGCCACCAAATACGCTAACGAAGAAGATGAAGATCGACTCCGGAGTGGCAAGCAGAAAGCAGTCGCCCAGGAAACCGGAGGCAATTCCAGTCGGAAGCAGAAGCGGAAGGCCGAGCCGGCCGCCCCTGGGGAGGCCCTGGCCGCAACCCAGGGAAATTTCAAGGGAAAACCCAAAGGCCCCTGGAAGCCCAAGAAAGTCAAGGATCAAGACGGAAATGATGTTTTGGATCTGCCATGTCACATCCACACCAAGAAAGATGAGGAGGGTAATTTTATTTACCCAAAGCATACCACTCGACAGTGTCGGCTCCTGATCCAGTAGTTTCAGGGCAAACAGTCCAAAGATAAGGAAAAAGAGTCGGACAGAGTTGAGGACAAGGAAGACAGTGACGATGGATACCCCCAAATCAATTCCACCCTGATGATTTTTGCTGATGTCGAAAGCAAAAGTCGACTGAAAGTCATTAACCGTGAGGTGAATATGGTTGCTCCGACGACACCCAGTTATCTGAAGTGGTCTTAGACTGCCATCACATTTGACCAGTCCGATCACCCTACGCACATTGCCACCTCTGGGAGGCAAGCTTTGGTGGTCGACCCAGTTGTCGAAGGCACTCGACTGACCAAAGTCCTGATGGATGGTGGCAGTGGCCTGAACATATTGTATGCTGAAACATTGAAAGGGATGGGAATTCCGATGTCCAGGCTCAGTGCCAGCAACATGAGCTTCCATGGAGTCATTCCTGGAAAGAAAGCAGAGTCACTCGGCCAGATTGCTCTCGACGTGGTTTTCGGTGATTCAAAGAATTACCGCAGGGAAAAGTTGACATTTGAGGTTGTGGACTTCCAAAGTGCTTATCATGCTATTCTGGGCCGGCCAGCTTATGCACGCTTCATGGCTCGACCATGCTACGTGTATCTCAAGTTGAAGATGCCCGACCCCAGAGGTGTGATCACCGTTACCGGCAATTGGAGGAAAGCAGAAGAGTGTTTTCAGAAAGGATTGAAGATTGCTAACGCTCAGATGGCAGTTGTTGAGCTACAAGAGTACCAGAAGACTGCTGATCCGAGTGAATTGCTACGAGCCAAGAAGCCTGCTTCAGAATCTGCTTTTCAGTCGTCTGGTGAAACTAAGCTAGTGCACATTCACCCGATCGACCCCGACGCTGCTCCGACTCACATCTCGACGACGCTCGACTCCAAATAGGAAGAAGCGCTCATCCAGTTCCTCCGTGAGAACTGGGACGTCTTCGCATGGAAGCCTTCTGACATGCCTGGAGTTCCCAGGGGGCTGGCTGAGCACTGTCTACGAGTTGACCCGAAGTTCAAGCCTGTGAAAGAACATCTTCGACGGTCCGCCGTCCAGAAGAGGAAAGCTATTGGCGAGGAGGTGGCTCGGCTCTTAGCAGCGGAGTTCATCCGAGAGATTTACCACTCCGAGTGGCTCGCCAATGTTGTCATGGTCCCCAAAAAGGACAAGTCACTTCGCATGTGCATTGACTTTAAACACATCAATCGGGCCTGCCCGAAAGACCATTTCCCTCTCCCCCGCATCGACCAGGTAGTGGACTCGACCGTGGGGTGTGAGCGTTTGTCTTTTCTAGATGCTTATTCAGGGTACCATCAGATCCATCTGTATGGACCCGATGAGATCAAAACGGCTTTCATCACCCCATTTGGGTGCTTCTGTTATGTCACCATGCCCTTCGGCCTCAAGAATGCTGGAGCCACGTTCATGAGGATGATTCAGAAGTGTTTACTCACTCAGATCAGTCGGAACGTAGAAGCATACATGGATGATATTGTGGTTAAGTCACAGAAAGGTTCCGACCTACTGACTGACCTTGCCGAAACCTTTGCTAACCTCAGGGGATACGATATCAAGCTCAATCCATCAAAGTGCACATTCGGAGTTCCAGGTGGAAAGCTACTCGGTTTTCTCGTCTCCGAACGAGGAATCGACGCCAATCCCGAGAAAGTTGGCACCATACTCCGGATGAAGCGCCTTGTGCGTGTACACGATGTCCAGAAACTTACAGGTTGCTTGGCCGCTCTAAGTCGATTCATTTCTCGTCTCGGTGAAAAGGCGTTGCCTCTTTACCGACTGATGAAGAAGTCTGACAAGTTCGAGTGGACTCCAGAAGCTGACGCAGCGTTTGCAGAGCTCAAAGCTCTGCTCTCCACCCAGCCGGTGCTTGCTGCCCCAATCAGTAAAGAGCCTCTGCTGCTGTACATTGCGGCCACGGGACAAGTTGTCAGTACAGTACTCACGGTCGAGCGGGAAGAAGAAGGAAAGGCCTTCAGAGTTCAACGCCCAGTATAATATGTGTCTGAAGTTTTGACCCCTTCGAAGCAAAGATATCCCCATTACCAGAAGCTTGTATATGGGATCTACATGACCACGAAGAAGGTTGCACACTACTTCTCTGACCATTTCATTACAGTCGTCAGCGACGCTCCACTGTCAGAGATCTTGCACAACAGAGATGCAACTGGTCGAGTGGCTAAGTGGGTGATTGAACTCCTCCCCCTAGATATCAAGTTTGAAGCAAAGAAGGCTATCAAGTCCCAAGCAATTGCAGATTTCGTCGCCGAGTGGATTGAACAGCAGCTTCCGACTCAAGTTCACTCGGAGCACTGGACCATGTTCTTCGATGGATCTAAGATGCTGAATGGTTCCGGCGCTGGGGTAGTATTGGTCTCTCCCCGAGGAGATAAGCTCAGATATGTTCTCCAGATCCACTTCGATTCCTCCAATAATGAAGCAGAATATGAAGCACTCTTATATGGGTTGCGCATGGCCATTTCACTTGGCATCCGGCGCCTCATGGTCTACGGTGACTCAGATTTGGTGATTAATCAGGTGATGAAGGAGTGGGACGTCAGAAGCCCAGCTATGACTGGCTACTGCAACGCAGTAAGAAAGCTAGAAAAGAAATTCGAGGGGTTAGAGCTTCATCACATCCCCCGACTGAAAAATCAAGCAGCTGATGATCTGGCAAAGATAGGCTCCAAGAGAGAAGCCATTCCCAGCAATGTGTTTTTGGAGCACATCCGCTCGCCGTCAGTCCAGGAGGATCCTTTCACAGAAGAAGCCCCACAACCGAAAAGTGCCACAGATCCGACTGAAGTCGAAGTTCCTGTGTGGTCGACCTAATCATGGAAGTCTTGGCAATCACTCCCGACTGGACGATACCGTACATCGTGTATATCCTAAGGAAAGAACTCCCGGAGGACGAGGAAGAGGCTCGACAGATCGTCCGCCGATCCAAGGCCTTCACAGTCATAAAGGGACAGTTGTATAGGGAAAGCGCGACTAGAATCGGTCAGAAATGCATAACACCAGAAGAGGGTCAGATGATCCTTAATGATATCCACTCGGGGACCTGTGGTCACCATGCGTCCTCTCGGACCATTGTGGCTAAAGCATACCGAGCAGGATTTTACTGGCCAAGAGCAAATGAGATGGCAAAAGAGATAGTCGACAAGTGTGGAGGGTGCCAGTTCTACTCCAACATGTCACACAAGCCTGCATCAGCCCTGAAGACCATTCCACTCGTCTGGCCCTTTGCTGTTTGGGGACTAGATATGGTTGGCCCGCTGAGAACAGGCAGAAGTGGTTTCACTCATGTGCTTGTGGCAGTCGACAAGTTTACCAAATGGATTGAAGCTAAGCCTATCAAGAATCTTGATGCTTGCACTGCTATCAGTTTCGTCAGAGGGCTAACATTTAGATATGGAGTCCCGCATAGCATCATCACTAACAATGGGTCAAACTTCGATTCGGACAAGTTCAGAGCTTTTTGCGCCTCTCAAGGCACTCAAGTCGACTACACATCGGTCGCCCATCCCCAGTCGAATGGACAAGCTGAAAGAGCAAATGGTCTGATTCTCAAATGATTGAAGCCTCGATTGATGCGTGATCTCAAGCACGCAGCAGGCGCTTGGGTCGACGAACTTCCGTCGGTTTTGTGGGGGCTGAGGACCACCCCGAACCGATCGACCGGAAGAACGCCATTTTTTCTGGTTTACGGAGCCGAAGCCGTCCTGCCGAGTGACCTACTTCACAACGTTCCCAGAGTCGAGCTTTATAACGAAGACGAAGCAGAGCAAGCCCGGCAAGACGCAGTCAACCTCCTAGAGGAGGAGAGGGAAATGGCTATGATCAGATCGACCATCTATCAGCAAGACTTGCGCCGATTCCATGCCAGAAATGTGAAGAGCCGAGCCTTCTAGGAAGGAGATTTGGTCCTCCGAGTGGATCAACAGAAATCGCACAAACTTGCTCCTACTTGGGAAGGTCCCTTCATCGTCACCAGAGTCCTCCACAATGGAGCATATCACCTCTACAATGTTGATCGCCAGATCGACGAGCCACGAGCTTGGAATGCGGAACTACTCCGCCCCTTTTACACTTGAGTTCTCCCTTGGACGGGATGTAATAAGAAAAAAAATTCCCGCAGTTCATTTTTATCAAAGACAAGAGTGTTCCAATAATTGTTGTCACTTTTGTTTGCGTGCGAAATCCCTCAGTGGGTGACTTAGCTGCGAATCCGTTTCACCTAAGTTTGAAAAATCCTACCAAGTGGAGAGCCAGACTCCCACTCGGGGGCTTAGCTGCTGCCCAGTGCTTGCCTAAGTGTTTAAAATCCTACCGAGTGGAGAGCGATCCTCCCACTCGGGGGCTTAGCTGCAGTCCAGCCAGACTCCCACTCGGGGGCTAACGCCCAACCTTAAATGTACCTTAAACCCTGCATTACTGAGGGCAGGAGGGGGCCGGCGAACTCTATATAAGCCACCCCCCTCCTCAGTATGAAGAGTTGGCACCCCTGTTATTCACACGCCAATAATCCAGTCGACCGCCTCCGGGCACCGAGACGTAGGGCTGTTACTTCCTCCGCGAAGGGCCTGAACTCGTACATCTTGGTGTGCTTACAACTTCTCAATAGCTGAGATCTAGCCTCTCGATACATACCCCCCTACATCACTGTCAGAGTTAGAACCACGACACCCGGCGCCAGCTGCCCGCATTCATGTCGATGTAGAGCGGTCAATCCACATTAAAGCCGGCCTAGAGCGGACATAACCTCTCACTAGCTCCGCCATGAAGTGGCGCGCCGCCCCTACACGCCCCACTAAACATGCATCCTCGCCGCATTCAAACGTTTCCATTAAACCCGTGCGTGTGCCAAGAAATCTATTCCGGCCACACGTCCGTTCGCGAGCAGGTCGGCTTTAAACACAACGCCAGACATGCGCCTCCAGTTAGCCGACTATTTAGAGGAGGCCATACGTTGGGCAAGAATCGCACCACTCTTCCGTTCCCCATCTTCTCCTTCCACTATTTTCTCCACCCTTTCGATAGCGTCCGACGAGTGGGAAGAACAGTTCCCCGGCATAAAAGCCGGTTGGGTGGTCCGCCGAGCCCGCCGGATACGAGCCAGGAAACTCGTCGCTCCACCTCCCTTGCCTAGCCCGACGGAGCAAGGCTTGACTACTGTAGCCGAAGAGAAATTCATGGTGGCCGAGGTACAAAGAATTGATCACTGTAGCAGGATCTTTTTTTTCTTTTCTTTTTGCCTTTTTAACTGTGTGCATCCGTAATGTCTTTATGATATTGCGTTGTTGTAGAGGCTGGGTGTAATTGGTATTTTCATAATATTAATATAATCTCTTTGTTGAAAGCATCGGCTGATGGTCCCTGAGCATCACGGTCTAATAGTTTCTCACCGACCGCAGAAACAAAGCCTTGCCGCAGAGCAAACTGAACGAAAGAGGTCGAAATCACAGCATCAAATGGCCAATCAAACCTTTTTTGGAGGGAGTTGTGCACGAAAACCACCTCCGCAACGAAATGTGTCGGTCCGTATGTCCGTCTGAAACAATCAGAGTTTAAGTAGGCCGTCTCCGTCAAATCTAGCGCCCGCCCTCCAAATCAGGGCCGATGCAGAGTCGCGCTTGCTGGCGTCACGAGGTAGTTAGTCTGCTAATTAGAGTCGTCGTAGTGTCATCCTGGACTGCCTCGCAACCAACGTGTTGAATACGGTGACGGTGAGCACGGCCGCGCAGCTGTTGCGTCCGTAGTTAACAACTCGAAGGGACTCGAACTCGGTCGTCACTAACAAACACGCAGCGGGCTTGATTAAGGAGGTCCCTTTGATGCAACTCCCAAAAGGAATGGAAAGCAGCGCGAGGCAGTGCCGGAAGGCACCGACGGGAGCTCCTCTTCGGCGCCCTCAGCGCCGCTTAGGCCACCTGGCGGCCGAAGGCAAGCGGTAATGGGCCGGCCCAGCATAGCTCGCTAAAAAAATCGGGCAAAAACGAACAATATTCTGCTACTACTGGGATTCGAACTAGGATGCGAACGCTGCAGCAGTAGACGCAACAACCACCGCGCCTGACTGCCTTTGATGATATGAATGCAAAAACACACACTACGAGACCCGTGGTTCAGTCCCAGTATAATTTATTTGAAAAAAAATTGAAATATGAAAAAGAATTCACGAATTTGAAAAAAGTTCATCAATTTTAAAAATAAGTTCATCACTTTTGAAAAAAGTTCATAAAGTTCACAAATTTGAAAAGAGTTCACTGAATTTTTAAAAAAGTTCATCAATTTCGATCAAAAAATTTACAGATTTAAAATAGTTCATCAATTTTGATAAGAAAAGTTCACAAATTTGAAAAGAGTTCACGGAATTTTGAAAAAAGTTCATGGGTTTGAAAAAAGTTCAGCAAATTTCGATAAAAAGTTCACTTCTTTGAAAAAGGTTCACGGATTTTCAAAAAAAGTTCACAAATTTGAAAAGAGTTCACGGAATTTTGAAAAAAGTTCATGGGTTTGAAAAAAGTTCAGCATATTTCGATAAAAAGTTCACTTCTTTGAAAAAGGTTCACGGATTTTCAAAAAAAGTTCACAAATTCGTAAACTTCATTTAATTTTGAGGAAAAAGTTCAAGAATTGGGAAAATGTTCACTGGAGTTTTTTTTAAAATCATGCATTTAAGAAAAAGAAAGGAACAAGAAAAGGAAAAAAGGGGAAAGAAAAAGAAAGGAAAATGCAATAAAAGAATGAAAAGGATCTTGCAAATCAAAGCAATGTACTTCCTCCGTCCCATAATATAAAAATCTTTTTGACACTAAACAAGTGTAAAAAACGTTCTTATATTTTGGGACGGAGGGAGTACTTGCGTAGTTGGCTACCGCAGCTTAGGTAGTTGGAGGGAGGTTGATAGGTCGCGAGTTCGAATTTCCGCGGCGCAGGTTTTTGCAGTTTGAAACAGAAAAAATAGGTATAAATGGGCCGGCCCATCGCGCAGGGAGGGTATGCGCCCATTTGCCAAAACGCCTACAACGGGCGCTTAAGGCGCCGAATAGGGTTTGGCGGCACCGACTACGGCGACTAGCGACTAGGTGACGGGGCGACCGGCCTTTGCCACCGTTGTACCAAGCCCATTTCGGTGCTGTTCCCGCTTGGGCCGTACTGCCGCTTCCTCGCAAGATCAGTGTCATTTAATGCGCTCTCAGCCGCCCGTCACGTGTCGCGCTCTGAATGTTTTAATTTTTCGCACACGTTTTTGATTTTTTTAAACAGTTTTTTGACGTTTCAGCTTTTCATCGGTTCCTTCTTTTTTGGATTAAAAAAATTTGGGCGAAAAGACGTGCTTTCTATTTTTTGTGAGAGTCACGATTTTGCTTTCACGTGAGTCACAGTTGTGCGTCTAGAAAACAAAAAAAATGTGTTTTTTGTTTTTTTTCTTTACGCGCAAGGCACGGTTTTACTTCCGCGAGAGGCACGGACGTGCCTCTTTCGGAAAAGGAAAAAAACCCGTGCTCCCAGTTCGGTTTTATCATGAAAAAAGTTCGTCAAAATCTATCAACATGAGATGTAGTTTTAAAGATCTCGACGCGAGTAATCCAACAGTGGAAACGTTTCGAGATTTGTACGCACGATTTAAGAGAGAAAACATTTTAAATAAACGGATTTACGAAAAAAAATATGAAAACTCCAGATTGCGACACGTATCATTTGTCGCAACCTGAAAAAGTGAGAGTGATCTTTGCAATGAGTACTCCCCAATTAGTGATTTCTCCACTAGTATTGGGCGCCTGGCATTTTTCCGGAGCTGACGCACACCCTCTAGTTTTTTGATTCTTTTTGGCCCGGGCGTTAAGTGTTTAGACGGTTTTATTCGATTTTTTCTTTTCTCTCTTTGTTTTATTTTTATTTTGTTAATATAAAAGGTGGGAAGCTTTCCTGGACGTTTTTGGAAGCTTCCAGCCAGTTTTTCTGTTCTCAGTTTTTTGGATGGTTTTATTTGATTTTTCTTTTCTCTCTTTGTTTTATTTTTAGGTTGTTAATATAAAATATGTGAAATTTTATAAAATAAAAAATTCTTCACATTTGTTAACATTTTTTTGATTTTTCTGCAAACTATTTTTAAATTCATGATTTTCCCCTCAAACACATGAACTTTTCCAAATCCATCAACATTGCTTTCCAAATTGTGAACCTTGTTTTCCTCAAAATCATGAACTTTTTCCAAACCTGCAAAATAGGTGAACTGTTTTCGAATTCATGAAATTTTTCAAATGCATGATATTTCTTTTAAATGCTTGAACTTTTTTGAGTTCATGAACTTTTTCAAATGCATGAACTTTTTTTAGGCTCGTGAACTTTTTGAGTTTGTGAACTTTTTTTTCAAATCTGCGAACTTTTTTTGAATCCATGATTTTTTCTGATTTCATGAACAACTTTTTTGATTTCCCGGTTTTCAGTAAAATTGCACATCATTTAACCAGTCAACTGTGTGCCGAGCGGCCAGAGCGCCGAAAAAATTGCGCATCGCATCGCGAGTTGGCTGGCCCACGAGGCGGAGGCGCGTGAGCGCTGCGTTCCCTAAGCAGCGCATAAGGCGCTGAAGAGGAGGACCCATTTCCTAATTTGTTTGCTTTTACTGCAGAAGAGCTGGAGTGCCTGGGCCTCGTTCCAGTTTCTAATCTCCACTACTCTCCACTACTATATTAAACAATCAAACAAGATCTTTCTTACGTGCACCTCATAAAACGTGCTCCCTCCGTTCCGAACTACTTGTCTTGGGTTTGTCTAGATACGGATGCATCTAGACTCATTTTAGTGCTAAATACCTCCGTATCTAGACAAATCTAAGACAAGTAATTCGGAACGAAGGGAGTACATAGAATCACTATCACCGCATGTTTAGAACCCCTAAACTCAATCTAATGGCTAGCGTTAATTTAATCCATTCTTTGTGTACACTTAACAATTTCTATTGACTGACCATGCTCCACCGTAGAGGGTAAATCCATACCCGATCAATTAGGAAACTATAATCACGGTCGTGTCTTATTAGGAAACTAATCACGACCGCGTCTTATTAGAAAATTAATCGGGTATTCGCACAGATTGATACGTCCATCACCTCGACCTCTTGGATCCCGATTCATGTCTCCCAACAAAAATCACCACCACCGGCCTCCACTCGGCATGGCGACAAGGAGCCGAGGACTCTGCCTCTCGCTTTCTCCCCCACCGCCTACCACACGCTTCCCCGCCCATCGCGATCCGCCCCGCGTTCCTGCTTCGTTCCCATCGCCGACTGAGCCACAAGAGGGCTGCCACCTCCCACACCTTCAGGGGACGCCGCGGGAGTGCCGGTGATCCGTGAACCGCCGAGGGTGCCCCACCAATCGCCGCTTTCGACAACACGGGAGCCACCCCATCTGGCAAGGACGCAGGGGGCAGCAGCCGCCGCCGCTTCTCAAGGTGATGCTGCTGTTGAGGCTCATCGCCCAATTGTGCTCCTATGCGCGGATCTCCACTACTATTAAAAAATCAAACAAGATCTTTCTTACGTGCACCCCATAAAATGTACACAGAATCACTATCACCGCATGATTAGAACCCCTAAATTCAATCTAATGGCTAGCGTTAATTTAATCCATTCTTTGTGTGCACTTAACAATTTCTATTGACTAACCATGCTCCACCGTAGAGGGTAAATCCACGCCCGATCAATTAGGAAACTATAATCACGGTCGCGTCTTATTAGGAAACTAATCACGATTGCGTCTAATTAGGAAACTAATCGGGTATTCGCACAGATTGATACGTCCATCACCTCGACCTCTTGAATCCCGATTCATATCTCCCAACAAAAATCACCACCACCGGCCTCCACTCGGCATGGCGACAAGGAGCCGAGGACTCTGCCTCTCGCTTTCTCCCCCGCCGCCTACCACACGCTTCCCCGCCCATCGCGATCTGCCCCGCGTTCCTGCTTCGTTCCCATCGCCGACTGAGCCACAGGAGGACTGCCACCTCCCACACCTTTAGGGGACGCCGCGGGAGTGCCGATGATCCGTGAACCGCCGAGGGTGCCCCACCAAGCCGCTTTCGACAACACGGGAGCCACCCCATCTGGCAAGGACGCAGGGGCAGCCGCCGCCGCCGCTTCTCAAGGTGATGCTACTGTTGAGGCTCATCGCCCAATTGTGCTCCTATGCGCGGACGCCCAAAATTAGCTCCCAGTGGCATCCCCGCTCGAGGTCCTCTACATTTGATATGTTACAGAGTAAGAATTCACACACCCTCTCATCTCCCCAAGCCCTACCGCGCACCCCTGGATTGGATGCATGTGGTAGCCGGTGATTCCAGTCTCCAATGTGTGTATTTGGTGATGTCTTGTTACACTATGGGAGGCAATAATTTAGTTTCAGGCGAATTGGGGGACATTGGGTAGTAAGAAACTGCAATTGGAAAATATCAAATATTACAGTGGTTGGGGATGCTCAGAATTATGGTTAGAAATTAGAATGGTCAGGTCCAGATCGAGTGTCTGATGCTACGCTTTCCTTTGTGTGATTTATCCATTTTTCCTCTATAGATGAAGCATGGTTCATTTATGTTAGTTCTACCTGTACTTGCTGACGTGAAGGGATTATGATTTACAAAATGACACTTTTGCCGAGCTTCTATGAGAGAATCAGCTTGTATGAAGTATTTAGCATGCACTTCTAGATAAAATATTAGTTAGCAAATGCGGTATGACGTAATAGTCCTCCTGCCAATCAGCCTTTTCTGGAAAGAGAAAACATTCTATGATGACATGCAATGTGATAAATAATGAGTGGTAGAAGGTTCCTAGCTTAAATTTTCTTTACTTGACCATGTTACTTATGGGCATTTGCCATATCTTGACATAGGTTCCTGGTTTCCTCACTTCTGCCAAGGCGAAGGCTATTAGTAGATGTGAAAATATGAAGGAACCACTGGGGAACCACCGCCACCGCCTCTGGGGATGTGGGAGTCAAATCTTCCGCCACCGCAGGGGACACGGGCGCATGTGGAAGTCGCTGCTGCCATTGGGGGCACGGTGCACATGGAAGCCCATACCCCTCACAAGTTCAATTGAGGTTTTTGTGCTACTCTATTTTTAGTTCTATTTCCTTATCGATATGAAATTTCATTACTGTGGTAGAAAACATTTACTTTTATGCAGTACTTCAATGACAGTTGAAGGCGACAATGAGCATCAATCTGTTTTCCTTCGATGAATCATTCTACATTAAATCATAACTTTGTCAATACATGTCATTGCACGTAAATTTTTTATGGTTAGTTACAGAATATCCCCTTTTTTGTGTGCATTTAGTAGATGCTTATATGAATCTATGCGATCTTCTCTCTCTTGCTGAAGTTTGCCTTTAATTCAAGTAAAGTTTATATTGAACATTTTCAGTTCTCTTTTGTAATGACGTACTTAATTACTCAGAGCGTCTCTCTCCTTCTAGGATAATTTAAGGAGTTTTATTGGATCATATTCGCTCTGTATCCTTTCCTTTGGATATTCCACCAATTAAATTTTGTCATCCACGGTGTTCAGCTATTATCATTTAATTTGTTGCTCATGCATGAGTTAACATGTTCTGAGATTGCCTTTTATCTGTGTAGTGTGATGCATTTATTTGCAGAAGCTGGTTAAGCTCATGTTTAGCTCCTTTAATGATTTTTTGCTCATCGATCCATTGAATAATATTTCCACATTCTTGAATTGTCTGGAAATTCAGCAAATATAGTTATATTGCAGGAACTAGGAACCGAAGGAAGACCCAAACTCCGAGCACCACATTCTCTGAAGGCCCTTCTATTTGAAATACTTATGCAGAAGTATGACTTCATTGCTTTTGTACTGTATGTCACTTTTTATTTGAAATACACTTAGTAGAAGTGTGACTTCAGTGTTACTGTACTCTTCTATCTTTATGCACTTCCGAAGATTATTTATATGTCTTGCATATCGCATAATTGTTGTACCTAATCTCGACTCTATTTGCATGCTATTTTGTAGTGCAAATAAAACGCATCCATGGCAGTGAGTTACAGAAGGAACTAGCGAAAGCTAATTTATCATTTCAACTCATCGTTAAGCCACGAGTAGCATCTAGCATGTGGTGTTGCTGATGCACAAAATATGGTAGCTTGTTGTCTATGTATTTATAGTCCTGTATCAACTGAATGGTAGGATGACTGACTTCCTTTCCAGTCTGTAGTTTCATTTCTCTGTTCTCATTAATTTTCCAAATTGAAGAGTTTAGAAACCTTGGTGTGCCTCTTGCAGCTATTCTACAGCTACAATTTTCTGCTTTTCTCTCCATCTTGATGATTAATCACACCTTGCATGATCACTTGCAATTTTGACACTCTGAGGTACTGCATGTTGACAGTTTGAACTCTTGCAGTGGCTACTAAACAGCTATTGCTGCTACAAAGAGTACACCATCCTTGAAGTTGTACCCCTTCCTATGGTTTACTCATTGTGCAAACTTATGATAATTGATGTGCTTGCTTATGTACGGTACTATGCTTCCACTATCTGCTTTGGCAAGTCTATAAACTGAAATCATTGTGTTTCCATAAGATTGTAATCTTATTATTATTATTTAGCTGTTTTTATTTTACCAGGTTTGTATGCAGTTCGAATTCTTATGATATTATCATGTTGCGACATAGACGATTGGGAAATTCTGATTATAACCAGAATGTAATAATTATTTGCAAGGTCATTTAAATTACAACGATTTCTATATCATGAGAATTTGGAATGTGATAATTATACGTGCGTTGCACGTGCATGCTTACTAGTAGTATTTGGTGAAAGAAATATAGAAACCACACTCAAATATACTCGAATAGAAACATAACCCATGAACTCAATTTTGGTGTATTATTTACACTCAAATCTTCAAAACCATGTAAATGATTCCCTTAAGTGGTTTTGCAATTGACATGTGAAAATATTGGTGATTTTGACCACGGATTGGGATGCCGACCACGTGCATGCCGGAGATGGAGGGTGATTTCTGTTTTTCTCTCCTCGTTGATATTTGGTTTGTGCTCCTCATAATCGACCTAACACACATGGACATGAACGATGCCCACAACGAACGATTTTGTACGGTTCGAGGATTTGTTCGGCAACCCCCCCCCCCCCCCCCCGCGAATAGGTTCAAGCGGGCCCTTTAGCTAGGCCTCCTGGCCCAACAAAATTTTCTTTGCACAAAAAATGAAAAGGTGTCAACATTGTCCAAAAACAAGATTGTATACATAAAAGACAGAAACTTTAGTATATGATATATGCAGTAAGTATTACCATGCAGTGTACCCAAAAAAAGGCCGTGTTATATACAAAAAAAATGCTGACATATGTTACAATACCAAATTGCGCACAGTAAAATTTGCATGGAAATGTAGAGAGACAAAATTTATATGTAGAAAAATTTCCATGACGTAGATCAAAACCAAAAAAACACAGACGTTGTAAGTTTGCCATGATAAGAAAGAGGGGGGGGGGGATGTATGAAATTAAAAAATGGCATGTGTGAGAAACTAGATATGCCGTATCTTACGAACCTGAATAGAAAACCTTAGCAAATATGAAAGTTTCCATTACGTGTGAACCTAAATTGCCAACGTTTTGTATACGCTGATGGCAAAAAAGTTGTAAATAGTGTGATGAAAACAAAAAATTGCCATATGAATAGAACAAACTATTTTACCATTTGGCAGGATGTTATTTATTTATGAATGGCAAGTTTTACAAACATTTTGATTCCTAAAAAGCATGGCAAAAGTATTGTAAGATCTCTGATAATGCTCACATCGCATTTTTCCAAAATTACCATGGCAACAATTTATGTTTGGAAAATGCCATGGAAAAAAATACCATGTAAAAAAAATAGAATGAATAGTACACAAACAAATTATGACCACAATTACCATTGGAAATGTATATAATTTTTTTGTCATGCTTTATAGAAGAAATATGATATGTATGTAAAGTAACACAAACTATGAGAAAAAAATTACCATGGCAGATGTATATAAAAATTTCCATGGAATTTTAATTAAAATTGTCATGCTTTGTATAATAAATTTTCCATGTATGTAAAGCAACACAGATTATGGCCACAGTTACCAGGCATATTTATTTTGAAATTTGGCATGGGAATTTTAATTTTAATTTACATGCTTTGAATAAGAAATTTTCCATATGTGAAATAACACAAATTATGATCACAATTATCATGGTAGATGTTTTTTAAAATTTTCCATGGTATTTTAGTTTAAATTGCCATGCTTTTTATAGTAAATTTGCCATGTATATAAAAGGAAACAAATTGTGACCAAAATTGCCATGGCAAATATATAGAATTTGCCATGGTATGTTAATCACAATTGCCATGGTTTGTATAAGAATTTTCCGTTGTGTGAAAAGATAGTTTTTTTTATCACACATGACAAAAAAACATTTGTTCTGATAGTGGTGCCTATGGCAGAAATTCCATGGCAAATGCATATTAAATTTGCCATGTTATTTTAAAAAGATGATGGGATTTTTTTAGTTCCCATATGAAAAAATGGTGTCTGCATAGTAAGTTAAATAAAAATGTTGACAAATTTAGAATGTCTGCATTTCCCATGTGAACATTGAAACACGTGACGAATTTGGACGTCACATCTATAAATTGTTGCCATGGTTACTTGAGAATAGTTTTTTTGCCATGGAAACTTAGAAGCATGCCGTCATGCTTAGGATTAAAAATTGTCGTGATGGTAAATTGAGTGTAGTTTTGACATGTTGGCAAGTTTAGTATAAAGTCGACAAGATTCGTATGAAACAATTTACAATGAAACTAAAAAGAAGCATCATATTGCAATTTCACACTAATTTGCCCGTGATGTTAAGAACACATGCTACATATTGCCAAACGAAAACTTGTAAAACATGCTGCCCAAGTTTAGTAAAAATCTCACCCAGTAGCATTTATCAAAAATGTTTTGCCTTGAAACTAAAAAGAACCATCATATTGCAATTTCACACTAATTTGCCCGTGATGCTAAGAACACATGCTACATATTGCCAAACGAAAACTTGTAAAACATGCTGCCCAAGTTTAGTAAAAATCTCACCCAGTAGCATTTATCAAAAATGTTTTGCCAAGGCAAAACAATTGTTGCATGCTTGCCATATTTTAAATGAGTTTTGCCATACTATCCACATGAATTGGAAGGGATAACAAAGACATTCTTTTAATTGTATATGAAAGAAAAACGACAACACATGTAGATGAGAAGAAAAACAGCAGTAGATGCTTGGATGATGCGTTGGGGATGCTCACCGGTAGCAGGCGATTGAAGGTAGCTCAGACGGGGGTTGGCGACGTTGTGATCTGCTTTGAGGATAGCGGCGGCGGCACGAGTCGGTCATGGTCTGCTGGTGGCAGCTCTAGGCGACGGGATTCAGGTAGCGCCGGGAGGAGGTGGAAGGGAAAGTAGCAGGAGATCCGTGGGTGGAGGTAGCGCCGGGAGGAGCTGGGAGGAGGTATCATCGGGAGGAGGTGGAGGAATGGCGCGACGAGCTCCATGGGTGGCGCGCGTCAGTGATATATCTCCAACGTATCTATAATTTTTGATTGTTCCATGCTATTATATTATCCATCTAGGATGTTCTATATGCATTTATATGCTATTTTATACGATTTTTGGGACTAACCTATTAACCTAGAGCTCGGTGCCAGTTTCTGTTTTTTCCTTGTTTTGAGTATCGCAGAAAAGGAAAACCAAACGGAGTCCAATTGACCTAAAATTTCACGGAGATCATTTTTGGACCAGAAGAAGGCCACGGAGTACCGGAGATGGGCCAAAAGAGTCCCGAGGCCACCATGAGGGTGGGGGGCGCGCCTACCCCCTGGGCGCCCCCTACCTCATGGACGCCTCAGGGACCCCCCTGACTTGTTCCCGACTCCAACACCTCTTATACAACCCAAAACTTCCAGAAAGAAACCTAGATCGAGAGTTCCGCCGCCGCAAGCCTCTGTGGCCACCGAAAACCAATCTAGACCCGTTCCGGCACCCTGTCGAAGGGGGGGATCCTTCCCCGGTGGCCATCTTCATCATCCTGACGCTGTCCATGATGAGGAGGGAGTAGTTCACCCTCGGGGCTGAGGGTATGTACAAGTAGCTATGTGTTTGATCTCTCTCTCTCTCTCTCTCTCTCTTGTGTTCTTGATTCGGCACGATCTTGATGTATCGCGAGTTTTGCTATTGTAGTTGGATCTTATGATGTTTCTCCCCCTCTACTCTCTTGTAATGGATTGAGTTTTCCCTTTGAAGTTATCTTATCAGATTGAGTCTTTATCCACTTGATGTATGTTTTGGTGATCAACTTGCGAGTTCCGTGACCTTGTGAACTTATGCATAGGGGTTGGCACACGTTTTCGTCTTGACTCTCCGGTAGAAACTTTGGGGCACTCTTTGAAGTTCTTTGTGTTGGTTGAATAGATGAGTCTGAGATTGTGTGATGCATATCGTATAACCATACCCACGGATACTTGAGGTGACATTGGAGTATCTAGGTGACATTAGGGTTTTGGTTGATTTGTGTCTTAAGGTGTTATTCTAGTACAAACTCTAATATAGATTGAACGAAAAGAATAGCTTCGTGTTATTTTATTATGGACTCTTGAATAGATCGATCAGAAAGAATAACTTTGAGGTGGTTTCGTACCCTACAATAATCTCTTTGTTTGTGCTCCGCTATTAGTGACTTTGGAGTGACTCTTTGTTGCATGTTGAAGGATAGTTATATGATCCAATTAGGTTATTATTGTTGAGATAACTTGCACTAGTGAAAGTATGAACCTTAGGCCTTGTTTCCTAGCGTTGCAATACCGTTTGTGCTCACTTTTACCACTTGCTATCTTGCTGTTTTTATATCTTCAGATTACAGAAACCTTTATCTACCATCCATATTACACTTGTATGACTATCTCTTCGTCGAACTAGTGCACCTATATAATTTACCATTGTATTGGGTGTGTTGGGGACACAAGAGACTCTTTGCTATTTGGTTGCAGGGTTGTTTGAGAGAGACCATCTTCATCCTACGCCCCCACGGATTGATAAACCTTAGGTCATCCACTTGAGGGAAATTTGCTACTGTCCTACAAACCTCTGCACTTGGAGGCCCAACAACGTCTACAAGAAGAAGGTTGTGTAGTAGACATCAAGCTCTTTTCTGGCGCCGTTGCCGGGGAGGTTAGAGCTTGATGGTATATCTTTAGATCTTGCAATTGAATCTTTTTTGTTTCTTGTTTTATCACTAGTTTAGTCTATAAAAGAAAACAACAACAAAAAAGTGGAATTGAGGGTACCTCATATGCTTCATCTTTTTAATGTCTTTCATGAAAATAAGGATTCCGATAATTGTGCCAAAGTGTTAGAAGAAGAATGCATTAGAATGTTTGGCACTAAATCTTTGTATGATGAGCATGATTGCAATGTTGTTATTACAAACTCTTTGAATATCCATGATACTAATAATGATTGCACTAGTCATGATGAAAATGTCTCTTATAAGCATGTCAATTTTTGTGGAGTGCATAGAGTTTGCAAGTACACACCAAATAGGGAAGATAGATTTTGCAAGAGGCATAAGTATTTAGAAACTAAATGGTTGCAAGAAAGGCTAGATGTTTGTGCTGAAAATTTAAATTTTCTTAGCCATCCTTGTGAACTTTGCAATAAACGTGGTCATTTAAATGTCCAATACAAATTGTTTCATGATCGAATCGTGTCCAAAAATTGTGATGACTTGATTTCCCTTGCGCATCGTAATGAACTTAGTTTGCTTCTGGGTAATGAAGAAATGAAATGTATAATTAAGGATATTCCAGAATTTGCCCTCGATAATGTTCTTGATTTTGATCTAGAGGAAATTTATATGTATTGCGGTGAATTGCATTGAAAATCCTTATATTGCCAATTACATAAAGACAAGAAAACAAATAGAAGATGAAGAGAATACTAATCCCAATATCCTCCTATTATTTCTTATGATGACTCCGGTAACGAGGAGGAGCCTTCTATTCAAACAATCTCATTAATAAGGAGCTCCAAAAAGAGGATTAAACCCACACATGATGTGGAGAAGAAAAAGAAAAGACAGAGAAGCAAAGATAAAAAAGGCACCCCTCTCAAATGATGTTTCTCCTACTACTCATTGTTATGATATTAGTTGCTATAATATTGGTGCTATCCATACTATTAATGATGAGAGTGATTATGCTTATGATATGAAAATGCCCAAGCTTGGGGATGCTATGTTTGATGAAAATGACATGTTTGAGAATTTATTTGCTGCAATTAATGTTTGTCCCAAGCTTGGGGATGATATGTTTTATGAAGATGATATTTTTAACCTCCCAAGTTTTGATATGCAAATTTATTATGATGATAGCATGCCTCCTATTTATGATGATTATATTGATGAAAGTGGGTTTGGAAGAGTGTCAACTTTAGGAAGTAATGATCCCACTATTTTGGAGGGTGTTGAATCTTATTGTGACAATTATGAAAGTAGATTTGGAGAGGTCATGACTTTATTTAGTAATGATTCCACTATCTCGGAAGAGGTTTCAATCGATTATGATGAGAACAAAGTTGCTACTTATGATAATTATTGTGATGATATTTATGCTATAAAAAATAGTGATGATTATATTTATAAAACTTTGATACTCTCACTATTCCGAATGAGAAGAATTTTGCTTATCTGGAGAGTGTTGGGGAACGTTGCAGAAAACAAATATTTTTTCTACGGTTTCACCAAGATCCATCTATGAGTTCATCTAGCAACGAGTGATTGGATGCATCTATGTACCTTGTAGATCGCGAGCGGAAGCGTTCAAAGAACGGGGATGAGGGAGTCGTACTCGACGTGATCCGAATCACCGGAGATCCTAGCGCCAAACGGACGGCACCTCCGTGTTCAACACACGTACGGTCAGTGTAACGTCTCCTCCTTCTTGATCTAGCAAGGGGGAAGGAGAGGTTGAGGAAGATGGCTCCAGCAGCAGCACGACGGCGTGGTGGTGATGGAGCTGCAGTACTCCGGCAGGGCTTCGCCAAGCTCTATGGAGGAGGAGTAGGTGTTGGAGAGGGAGAGGGAGGCGCCAGGGCATGGGTGTGAGGCCCTTCCTCCCCCCACTATATATAGGGGGCCTAGGGGGGGGGGCGCCGGCCCTAGGAGATGCAATCTCCTAGGGGGGCGGCGGCCAAGGGGTGGGGGGCTTGCCCCCAAGCAAGGGGGCGCCCCCTTTAGGGTTTCCCCACCCTAGGCGCATGGGCCCTAGGAGGAAGTGGCGCCCCAGCCCACTTTGGGCTGGATCCCTTCCCACTTCAGCCCATGGGGCCCTCTGGGATAGGTGGCCCCACCAGATGGACCCCCGGGACCCTTCCGGTGGTCCCGGTACAATACCGGTGACCCCGAAACTTGTCCCAATGGCCGAAATAGCACTTCCTATATATAATTCTTTACCTCCGGACCATTCCGAAACTCCTCGTGACGTCCGGGATCTCATCCGGGACTCCGAACAACATTCGGGTTACTGCATATACATATCCCTACAACCCTAGCGTCATCGAACCTTAAGTGTGTAGACCCTACGGGTTCGGGAGACATGTAGACATGACCGAGATTGCTCTCCGGTCAATAACCAACAGCGGGATCTGGATACCCATGTTGGCTCCCACATGCTCCTCGATGATCTCATCGGATGAACCACGATGTTGAGGATTCAAGTAACCCTGTATACAATTCCCTTTGTCAATCGGTATGTTACTTGCCCGAGATTCGATCGTCGGTATCCCAGTACCACGTTCAATCTCGTTACCGGCAAGTCACTTTACTCGTACCGTAATGCATGATTCCGTGACCAGACACTTGGTCACTTTGAGCTCATAATGATGATGCATCACCGAGTGGGCCCAGTGATACCTCTCCGTCATACGGAGTGACAAATCCCAATCTTGATCCGTGTCAACCCAACAGACACTTTCGGAGATACCCGTAGTATACCTTTATAGTCACCCAGTTATGTTGTGACGTTTGGTATACCCAAAGTACTCCTACGGTATCTGGGAGTTACACGATCTCATGGTCTAAGGAAAAGATACTTGACATTGGAAAACTCTAGCAAACGAACTATACGATCTTGTGCTATGTTTAGGATTGGGTCTTGTCCATCACATCATTCTCCTAATGATGTGATCTCGTTATCAATGACATCTAATGTCCATAGTCAGGAAACCATGACTATCTGTTGATCAACGAGCTAGTCAACTAGAGGCTTACTAGGGACATGTTGGTGTCTATTATTCACACATGTATTACGATTTCCGGATAACACAATTATAGCAAATATAATAATAATGCTTTTATTATTGCCTCTAGGGCATATTTCCAACAGTCTCCCACTTGCACTAGAGTCAATAATCTAGTTACATTGTGATGAATCGAACACCCATGGAATTCTGGTGTTGATCATGTTTTACTCTAGGGAGAGGTTTAGTCAACGGATCTGCTACATTCAGGTCCGTATGTACTTTACAAATATCTATGTCTCCATCTTGAACATTTTCACGAATGGAGTTGAAGCGACGCTTGATGTGCCTGGTCTTCTTGTGAAACCTGGGCTCCTTGGCAAGTGCAATAGCTCCAGTGTTGTCACAGAAGAGTTTGATTGGCCCCGACGCATTGGGTATGACTCCTAGGTCGGTGATGAACTCCTTCACCCAAAATGCTTCATGTGCTGCCTCCGAGGCTGCCATGTACTCCGCTTCACATGTAGATCCCGCCACAACGCTCTGCTTGCAACTGCACCAGCTTACTGCCCCACCATTCAAAATATACACGTATCCGGTTTGTGACTTTGAGTCATCCAGATCTGTGTCGAAGCTAGCGTCGACGTAACCCTTTACGACGAGCTCTTCGTCACCTCCATAGACGAGAAACATTTCCTTAGTCCTTTTCAGGTACTTCAGGATATTCTTGACCGCTGTCCAGTGTTCCTTGCCGGGATTACTTTGGTACCTACCTACCAAACTTACGGCAAGGTTTACATCAGGTCTGGTACACAGCATGGCATACATAATAGAACCTATGGCTGAGGCATAGGGGATGACACTCATCTCTTCTATATCTTCTGCCGTGGTCGGACATTGAGCTGAGCTCAATTTCACACCTTGTAACACAGGCAAGAACCCCTTCTTAGACTGATCCATATTGAACTTCTTCAATATCTTATCAAGGTATGTGCTTTGTGAAAGACCTATGAGGCGTCTTGATCTATCTCTATAGATCTTGATGCCTAATATATAAGCAGCTTCTCCAAGGTCCTTCATTGAAAAACTCTTATTCAAGTAGGCCTTAATGTTGTCCAAGAGTTCTATATCATTTCCCATCAAAAGTATGTCATCTACATATAATATGAGAAATGCTACAGAGCTCCCACTCACTTTCTTGTAAACGCAGGCTTCTCCATAAGTCTGCGTAAACCCAAACGCTTTGATCATCTCATCAAAGCGAATGTTCCAACTCCGAGATGCTTGCACCAGCCCATAAATCGAGCGTTGGAGCTTGCATACCTTGTTAGCATTCTTAGGATCGACAAAACCTTTCGGCTGCATCATATACAATTCTTCCTTAAGGAAACCATTAAGGAATGCCGTTTTGACGTCCATTTGCCATATCTCATAATCATAGAATGCGGCAATTGCTAACATGATTCGGACGGACTTTAGCTTCGCTACCGGTGAGAAAGTCTCATCGTAGTCAACCCCTTGAACTTGTCGATAACCCTTAGCGACAAGCCGAGCTTTATAGATGGTCACATTACCATCTGCGTCTGTCTTCTTCTTAAAGATCCATTTATTTTCTATGGCTCGCCGCTCAATGGGCAAGTCAGTCAAAGTCCATACTTCGTTTTCATACATGGATCCTATCTCGGATTTCATGGCTTCTAGCCATTTGTCGGAATCCGGGCCCGCCATAGCTTCTTCATAGTTTGAAGGTTCACCGTTGTCTAACAACATGATTTCCAAGACAGGGTTGCCGTACCACTCTGGTGCGGAACGTGTCCTTGTGGACCTACGAAGTTCAGTAGCAACTTGATCTGAAGTTTCATGATCATTATCATTAATTTCCTCTCTAGTCGGTGCAGGCACCTCAGGAACATTTTCTTGAGTTGCGCCATTTTCCGGTTCAAGAGGTAATACTTCATCAAGTTCTACTTTCCTCCCACTTACTTCTTTCGAGAGAAACTCTTTCTCTAGAAAGGATCCATTCTTGGCAACAAAGATCTTGCCTTCGGATCTGAGGTAGAAGGTATACCCAATAGTTTCTTTAGGGTATCCTATGAAGACGCATTTTTCCGACTTGGGTTCGAGCTTTTCAGGTTGAAGTTTCTTGACATAAGCATCGCATCCCCAAACTTTTAGAAACGACAGCTTAGGTTTCTTCCCAAACCATAATTCATACGGTGTCGTCTCAACGGATTTCGACGGAGCCCTATTTAAAGTGAATGCGGCAGTCTCTAAAGCATAGCCCCAAAAAGATAGCGGTAAATCGGTAAGAGACATCATAGATCGCACCATATCTAATAGAGTGCGATTATGACGTTCGGACACACCATTACGCTGAGGTGTTCCAGGCGGCGTGAGTTGTGAAACTATTCCACATTTTCTTAAGTGTGTGCCAAATTCGTGACTCAAGTATTCTCCTCCACGATCTGATCGCAGGAACTTGATTTTCCTGTCACGTTGATTTTCAACCTCACTATGAAATTCCTTGAACTTCTCAAAGGTCTCAGACTTGTGTTTCATTAAATAGATATACCCATATCTACTCAAGTCATCAGTGAGGGTGAGAACATAACGATAGCCACCGCGAGCCTCAACACTCATTGGACCGCACACATCAGTATGTATGATTTCCAATAAGTTGGTTGCTTGCTCCATTGTTCCTGAGAACGGAGTCTTGGTCATTTTACCCATGAGGCATGGTTCGCACGTGTCAAATGATTCGTAATCAAGAGACTCTAAAAGTCCATCTGCATGGATCTTCTTCATGCATTTGACACCTATGTGACCAAGGCGGTAGTGCCACAAGTATGTGGGACTATCATTATCAATCTTACATCTTTTGGTATTCACACTATGAATATGTGTAGCATTACGCTCGAGATTCATTAAGAATAAACCATTCACCATCGGAGCATGACCATAAAACATATCTCTCATATAAATAGAACAACCATTATTCTCGGATTTAAATGAGTAGCCATCTCGTATTAAACGAGATCCTGATACAATGTTCATGCTCAAACTTGGCACTAAATAACAATTATTGAGGTTCAAAACTAATCCCGTAGGTAAATGTAGAGGTAGCGTGCCGACGGCGATCACATCGACCTTGGAACCATTCCCGACGCGCATCGTCACCTAGTCCTTCGCCAGTCTCCGCTTATTCCGCAGCTCCTGCTTTGAGTTACAAATATGAGCAACTGCACCGGTATCAAATACCCAAGAGCTACTACAAGTACTGGTAAGGTACACATCAGTTACATGTATATCACATATACCTTTCGTGATGCCGGCCTTCTTGTCCGCTAAGTATTTGGGGCAGTTCCGCTTCCAGTGACCACTTCCCTTGCAATAAAAACACTCAGTCTCGGGCTTGGGTCCATTCTTTGGCTTCTTCCCGACAGCTTGCTTGCCGGGCGCGGAAACTCCCTTGCCATCCTTCTTGAAGGTTTTCTTACCCTTGCCTTTATTGAACTTAGTGGTTTTATTCACCATCAACACTTGATGTTCCTTTTTGACTTCTACCTCTGCTGATTTCAGCATTGCAAATACTTCAGGAATGGTCGTTTCCATCCCTTGCATATTGAAGTTCATCACAAAGCTCTTGTAGGTCGGTGGAAGCGACTGAAGGATTCTGTCAATGACCGCGTCATCCGGGATATTAACTCCCAGCTGAGTCAAGCGGTTATGCAACCCAGACATAGTGAGTATGTGCTCACTGACAGAACTATTTTCCTCCATCTTACAGCTGAAGAACTTGTCGGAGACTTGATATCTCTCGACCCGGGCATGAGCTTGGAAAACCATTTTCAGCTCTTCGAACATCTCATATGCTCCATCTCTCTCTAAACGTTTTTGGAGCCCCGACTCTAAGCTGTAAAGCATGCCGCACTGAACGAGGGAGTAGTCATCGGTACGTGCCTGCCAAGCGTTCATAACGTCTTGTTCTGCAGGGAGAACAAGTGCGTCACCTAGCGGTGCTTGTAGGACATAATCTTTCTTGGCAGCTATGAGGATGATCCTCAGGTTCCGGACCCAGTCCGTGTAGTTGCTGTCATCGTCTTTCAGCTTGGTTTTCTCTAGGAACGCGTTGAAGTTGAGGACTACGTTGCCCATTTGATCTACAAGAAATATTGTAAATATTTTAGACTAAGTTCATGATAATTAAGTTCATCTAATCAAATTATTCAATGAACTCCCACTCAGATAGACATCCCTCCAGTCATCTAAGTATAACATGATCCGAGTTAACTAGGCCGTGTCCGATCATCACGTGAGACGGACTAGTCAACATCGGTGAACATCTTCATGTTGATCGTATCTTCTATACGACTCATGCTCGACCTTTCGGTCTTCTATGTTCCGAGGCCATGTCTGTACATGCTAGGCTCGTCAAGTCAATCTAAGTGTTTGCATGTGTAAATCTGTCTTACACCCGTTGTATGTGAACGTTAGAATCTATCACACCCGATCATCACGTGGTGCTTCGAAACAACGAACTGTCGCAACAGTGCACAGTTAGGGGGAACACTTTCTTGAAATTATTATGAGGGATCATCTTATTTACTACCGTCGTTCTAAGTAAACAAGATGCAAAAACATGATAAACATCACATGCAATCAAATAATAATAGTGACATGATATGGCCAATATCACATAGCTCCTTTGATCTCCATCTTGGGGCTTCATGATCATCTTGTCACCGGCATGACACCATTATCTCCATCATTATGATCTCCATCATCGTGTTTCCATGAAGTTGCTCGCCAACTATTACTTCTACTACTATGGCTAACGCGTTTAGCAATAAAGTAAAGTAATTTACATGGCGTTTCTCAATGACACGCAGGTCATACAAAAAATAAAGACAACTCCTATGGCTCCTGCCGGTTGTCATACTCATCGACATGCAAGTCGTGATTCCTATTACAATAGCATGAACATCTCATACATCACATATATATCATTCAACATTCAACACAACTTTGGCCATATCACATCACAAAATACTTGCTGCAAAAACAAGTTAGACGTCCTCTAATTGTTGTTGCAAGTTTTACGTGGCTGCAATAGGGTTCTAGCAAGAACGTTTTCTTACCTATGTGAAAGCCACAACGTGATTTGTCAACTTCTATTTACCCTTCATAAGGACCCTTTTCATCGAATCCGCTCCAACTAAAGTGGGAGAGACATACACCCGCCAGCCACCTTATGCAACTAGTGCATGTTAGTCAGTGGAACCGATCTCATGTAAGCGTACGTGTAAGGTTGGTCCGGGCCGCTTCATCCCACAATACCGCTGAAGCAAAATAAGACTAGTAGCGGCAAGAAAGTTGACAATATCTACGCCCACAACAAATTGTGTTCTACTCGTGCAAAGAGAACTACACATAGACCTAGCTCATGATGCCACTGTTGGGGAATGTTGCATAAAACAAAATTTTTTCCTACGGTTTCACCAAGATCCATCTATGAGTTCATCTAGCAACGAGTGATTGGATGCATCTACGTACCTTGTAGATCGCGAGCGGAAGCGTTCAAAGAACGGGGATGAGGGAGTCGTACTCGACATGATCCGAATCACCGGAGATCCTAGCGCCGAACGGACGGCACCTCCGCGTTCAACACACGTACGGTCAGCGTAACGTCTCCTCCTTCTTGATCCAGCAAGGGGGAAGGAGAGGTTGAGGAAGATGGCTCCAGTAGCAGCACGACGGCGTGGTGGTGATGGAGCTGCAGTACTCCGGCAGGGCTTCGCCAAGCTCTATGGAGGAGGAGGAGGTGTTGGAGAGGGAGAGGGAGGCGCCAGGGCATGGGTGCGAGGCCCTTCCTCCCCCCACTATATATAGGGGGCCTAGGGGGGGGGGGCGCATGCCCTAGGAGATGCAATCTCCTAGGGGGGCGGCGGCCAAGGGGTGGGGGGCTTGCCCCCCAAGCAAGGGGGCGCCCCCTTTAGGGTTTCCCCACCCTAAGCGCATGGGCCCTAGGGGAAAGTGGCGCCCCAGCCCACTTTGGGCTGGATCCCTTCCCACTTCAGCCCATGGGGCCCTCCGGGATAGGTGGCCCCACCTGGTGGACCCCCGGGACCCTTCCGGTGGTCCGGGTACAATACCGGTGACCCCGAAACTTGTCCCGATGGCCTAAATAGCACTTCCTATATATAATTCTTTACCTCCGGACCATTACGAAACTCCTCGTGACGTCCGGGATCTCATCCGGGACTCCGAACAACATTCTGGTTACTGCATATACATATCCCTACAACCCTAGCGTCACCGAACCTTAAGTGTGTAGACCCTATGGGTTCGGGAGACATGTAGACATGACCGAGATTGCTCTCCGGTCAATAACCAACAGGGGATCTGGATACCCATGTTGGCTCCCGCATGCTCCTCGATGATCTCATCGGATGAACCACGATGTCAAGGATTCAAGTAACCCCGTATACAATTCCCTTTGTCAATCGGTATGTTACTTGCCCGAGATTCGATCGTCGGTATCCCAATACCTCGTTCAATCTCGTTACCGGCAAGTCACTTTACTCGTACCATAATGCATGATCCCGTGACCAGACACTTGGTCACTTTGAGCTCATAATGATGATGCATCACCGAGTGGGCCCAGTGATACCTCTCCGTCATACGGAGTGACAAATCCCAGTCTTGATCCGTGTCAACCCAACAGACACTTTTGGAGATACCCGTAGTATACCTTTATAGTCACCCAGTTACGTTGTGACGTTTGGTATACCCAAAGTACTCCTACGGTATCCGGGAGTTACACGATCTCATGGTCTAAGGAAAAGATACTTGACATTGGAAAACTCTAGCAAACAAACTATACGATCTTGTGCTATGTTTAGGATTGGGTCTTGTCCATCACATCATTCTCCTAATGATGTGATCTCGTTATCAATGACATCTAGTCAACTAGAGGCTTACTAGGGACATGTTGGTGTCTATTATTCACACATGTATTACGATTTCCGGATAACACAATTATAGCATGAATAAAAGACAATTATCATGAACAAGGAAATATAATAATAATGCTTTTATTATTGCCTCTAGGGCATATTTCCAACAGAGAGTAGTAAATTTTTTATGCTTGTAGATCATGAAAAGAATGATTTATGTGATGGTTACATTGTTGAATTCATTCATGATGATACTAAAAATTATTATGAGGGAGGACCATATGCTTGTAGGAATTGCAATAATATCAAGTATCCTCTCTATGTGCTTAAAGTTCTGAAGTTATGCTTGTTTTGCCTTCCTATGCTAGTTGATTATTGTTCCCACAAGTTGTTTGTTCACAAAATCCCTATGCATAGAAAGTGGGTTAGACTTAAATGTGCTAGTCATATTCTTCATGATGCTCTCTTTATGTTTCAATTCTTATCTTTTATGTGAGCATCATTGAAATCATCATGCCTAGCTAGGGGCGTTAAACATAAGCGCTTGTTGGTAGGCAACCCAATTTTATTTTTGTTCTTTGCTTTTTGCTCCTGTTTAGTAATAAATAATTCATCTAGCCTCTGTTTAGATGTGGTTTATGTTTTAATTTGTGTTTGTGCCAAGTAGAATTGAGGGAGTCCTGGATTAGGGGATCTCCGGACAGCCGGACTATATCCTTTGGCCGGACTGTTAGACTATGAAGATACAAGATTGAAGACTTCGTATCGTGTCCGGATGGGACTCTACTTGGCGTGGAAGGCAAGCTAGGCAATACGGATATGTATATCTCCTCCTTTGTAACCGACCTTGTGTAACCCTAGCCCTTTCCGGTGTCTATATAAACCGGAGGGTTTTAGTCCGTAGGACAACATACAATCATACCATAGGCTAGCTTCTAGGGTTTAGCCTCTTAGATCTCATGGTAGATCAACTCTTGTAATACCCATATCATCAAGAATAAATCGAGCAGGACGTAGGGTTTTACCTCCATCAAGAGGGCCCGAACCTGGGTAAAACATCGTGTCCCCTGCCTCCTGTTACCATCCGCCTAGATGCACAGTTCGGGACCCCCTACCCGAGATCCGCTGGTTTTGACACCGACATTGGTGCTTTCATTGAGAGTTCCTCTGTGTCGTCGCCGTTAGGCTTGATGGCTCCTTCTATCATCGATAGCGATGCAGTCCAGGGTGAGAGTTTTCTCCCCGGACAGATCTTTGTGTTCGGCGGCTTCGCACTGCGGGCCAACTCGCTTGGCCATCTGGAGCAGATCAAAAGCTACGTCCTTGGCCATCAGGTCAGGTTTGGAAGCTTAAATTACACGGCCGATATCCGCGGAGACTTGATCTTCGACGGATTCGAGCCCCTACCTTGTGTGCCACGCGGTCACGATGAGTACGATTTAGCTCTACCATCGGACCGTATTCAGGAGATTGCACCGGCAGCCGCTCCGACCCTCAATTCGGAGCAGTTGCGCCGTCCATGGACGGGTGGATGGACCCCGCCACGCAGGCCTTACCCTCAGCGGCGATCGAGCCGAACATCGACCTTACCCTGTACGAGAGCCGTGTTGTCAGACTGCCGGATCCTTCTCCTGCCACAGACTCCGAACCGCCTGCGCCTGTTCCTAGCGAATCTGATTGGGCGCTGATCATGGACTTTACCTCCGCGGATATTTTTCAGCACTTGCCCTTCGGCGACATACTGAACTCATTAAGGTCTCTCTCCTTGTTAGGAGGATCCTGGCCGAACTATGTCCGGCATGATTGGGATGCGGATGACGAAGAAATTCGCTGCCCACCCACCACCCACTTAGTAGCCACTGTCGATGACTTAACCGGCATGCTCGACTTTGACTCTGAAGACATTGACGGTATGGACGACGATGCGGGAGACGAAGAGGAACCACTGCCCACAGGGCACTGGACAGCCACCTCATCATACGATATATACATGGTGGACACACCCAAAGAAGGCAATGGTGACGAGACAGCGGAGGATGACCCCTCCAAGAAGCAACCCAAGCGCCGACGTCAGCGGCGCCGCTCTAAGTCCCGCCAAAGCAAAAGTGGTGATACCGGCACAGGAGATAATAACACTCCGGATAGTGCCGAAGATGGCAACAATCACCTCCACCATGATCTAGGACAGGAGGATGGAGAGGCCAGCCCTCCAGAGAGAGCGACAGATGGAGAGGTGGAGGATGATAATTACATGCCCCCTCTGAAGACGAGGCAAGCCTCGACGATGATGAATTCGTCATGCCAGAGGATCCCGTCAAACAAGAGCGCTTCAAGCGCCGACTTATAGCCACGACAAATAGCCTTAAGAAAAAGTAGCAGCAGCTTCAAGCTGACCAAGATCTGCTAGCTGACAAATGGACTGAAGTCCTCGCGGCCGAGGAATATAAACTCGAATGCCCCTCCAAGCGTATGACGTGGCTGATCGGCCACCTCGTTGTCGCGATAGAGAGGCATTCCAGCCAAAAGCTCAGCCTGCACCCCGACGCCATTCAAATAAACAAGCATGGGGAAATATGCCAGACCTGCGAGACGTATTGAAGGACAAAGAAAAACATGCAAGATCGATCTATGGATCATGAGGGCGCACCACTATGCGAGACGATAAACGTCACGCCGGATACAGTAAAAGTAAATCCGGCCGGGCCGAACACAGCGGGCAAGACTCATTGGAGCTGCGTCGCGATATAGCCCAGTACAAAGGTGCCGCACACCCCTTATGCTTCACAGATGAAGTAATGGATCATCAAATCCCAGAGGGTTTCAAACCCGTAAACATAGAATCATACGACGGCACGACAGATCCTGCGGTATGGATCGAGGATTTCCTCCTGCACATCCACATGGCCTGTGGTGATGACCTACACGCAATCAAATACCTCCCACTCAAACTTAAAGGACCAGCTCGACATTGGCTCGACAACTTGCTAGCAGAGTCCATTGGCTGTTGGGAAGATCTAGAAGCCGCATTCCTCGACAACTTTCAGGGCACTTATGTATGACCACCAGGCGCCGATGACCTGAGCCATATAATTCAGCAGCCAGAGGAATTGGCCAGGCAATTCTGGACACGGTTCCTAACAAAGAAAAATCAAATCGTCGACTGTCTGGATGCAGAGGCCCTAGCAGCTTTTAAACACAACATACGCGACGAGTGGCTAGCCCGGCACCTTGGTCAGGAAAAGCCGAAATCTATGGCAGCCCTCACGACACTCATCACCCGCTTTTGTGCAGGAGAAGATAGCTGGCTGGCTCGCAGTAATAACATATCAAAGAACCTGGTACTTCGGATACCAAGGACGGCAATGGCAGGTCACATCGCAACAAACATAAGCGCCGCATTAACAGCGACAATACCGAGGATACGGCAGTCAATGCCGGATTCAAAGGCTCTAAACCCGGTCAGTGGAAAAATCCATTTAAAAGAAGCACTCCGGGCCCGTTTAGTTTGGACCGTATACTCGATCGCTTGTGTCAAATACACGGCACCCCTGACAAGCCAACCAACCACACCAATAGGGATTGTTGGGTATTCAAGCAGGCTGGCAAGTCAAATGCCGAAAACAAAGATAAGGGGCCACATAGCGATGACGAGGAAGAGCCCCGACAGCCGAACACCAGAGGACAGAAGAGGTCCCCCCACAAGTGCGGATGGTGAACTTGATATACGCAACCCACATCCCCAAGAGGGAGCGGAAGCGTGCGCTCAGGGACGTATATGCGTTGGAGCCAGTCGCCCCAAAGTTCAACCCATGGTCCTCCTGTCCGATCACCTTCGATCGCAGGGACCACCCCACTAGTATCCGTCATGGCGGATTCACCGCACTGGTCCTAGACCCAATCATTGACGGATTTCACCTTACTCGAGTCCTTATGGATGGCGGCAGCAGCCTGAACCTGCTTTACCAGGACACAATGCACAAAATGGGTATAGACCCCTCAAGGATCAAACCCACAAAAATGACCTTTAAAGGTGTCATATCAGGTGTAGAGGCCCATTGCACAGGCTCAGTCACACTGGAAGTGGTCTTCGGATCCCCGGATAACTTCCAAAGCAAAGAGTTAATCTTCGATATTGTCCTGTTCCGCAGTGGTTATCATGCACTGCTCGGGCGAACCGCATTTGCGAGATTCAATGCGGTACTGCATTATGCATACCTCAAGCTCAATATGCAAGGACCTCAGGGGGTCATTATGATTAACGGAAACACAAAGCGCTCTCTCCGAACGGAGGAGCACACTACGGCCCTCGCAGCGGAAGCGCAAAGCAGCCTCTTAAGGCAATCCACTAGTTCGGTGTTTAAGGACCCAAACACCTTCAAGCGCGCCCGGAGTAATCAGCAACAGGACCGCCTGGCACGTTCCAAGCTCACACAGCAATGCGGCCCCCACCCCGGCCCAAGCCAAACGGCGAAATTCATGCCACGCGTACATAATTACGCATTAAAAATACCATGGGCACAGGCGGGGAGGGGGGCATGACTACGGCACGCCCCAAGACGCGGCTTAAACCGCACTAGGGTCTTCCCGTTTTGTTATTTTCTTTTCAGGACTTTAATCTCTGGAAACCCGGTCCGGCAGCATGATTGCTGAACATATGATGCAGCAACCAAGAAGGCAGAAAGCTACGTCACACCACAGAAATCCTAGGTGGATTACGATAACGAGTATAATACTTGCCTTAATACTATTCTTCAGCTCGCCCTTGGAGGGGACATAGTCATACTTTTTTGCTTATTGCACTGCATGTATCATTCTGCTTTAACACACCTTTTTGAATAAACAATGCA
Organism: Triticum aestivum; assembly: GCF_018294505.1. Lineage (NCBI taxonomy): Eukaryota > Viridiplantae > Streptophyta > Magnoliopsida > Poales > Poaceae > Triticum > Triticum aestivum. The sequence continues at coordinate 537,398,414 of NC_057809.1, read as the reverse complement.
TAACATTAAGACTATTATTGCATTCTTCTTTATATATATATATATATATATATATATATATATATATATATATATATATATATATATATATATATATATATATCCAGCACCCGTACACTCTGGTACGGCCAATACAGTAGGGGCTTAAGCATACCCCACAATACGGCGTGAGAAATCCGGACACTTTCAACAGCGCGGCACCCCGAACTTATAGCACTATATGCATCAGCTCCGAATCATGTCTTGGGTCAATAGTTGGGTTTGCCCGGCTCCCATGTTTTGGTACCTTACGTTCTGCTATATCGGCTAAGGTAGCACTGGGAGAACTACTGCGATTGTTCCCCGGTTCTGTTGGGCTAAGCACCTCAGTAGAGAAAGCTAAAACTGACTGTCATGATAAGGCGAGAGACTGGTCGCTGTTCGAGAGGTTTTCGAGTCCTTAAAGACTTATGCCGCTTAGAGCGAGGAGTCGGCCCTGTCTGGCTTAAGGCATGTATCATGCCCCGAGTTCGGCCTTCCGAACACTAGGGGCTTCGCCGAAATTTAAAATTATAGAATTCTATGGCTAAGTGAGAGTGATAACGCATTATAGTTCGATTGCCTTGTTCGTTGTGCTGAGCACCTCCATCGAAGGACCCAAAAATGGGAACAAGAGTGCCCAGGTTTATCCCGAACACCCCAGCACTCGTGGCATGGGGGCAGAAGCCGGCGACTAGCCATCTCTCAAATTTGATAAAAAGCCGAACAAAAGGTAATATTTTAAATTCAAACAAGCGTTGCATAGTGCATATGAACAAGTTTTCATGAATACAGGATTACGCGAGCGGGTTTACTCAAATATTATATCTTTGGTACACTCGTCCGCTACGAGACGGGCACCCTTTAGGACACCCTCATAGTACATCTTGGGGTGGCGATGCTCCTTGCCCTCCGGCGGCCCTTCCTTGATCAGCTTCACAACGTCTAGCTTGGCCCATTGCACCTTCACACGGGCGAAAGCCCGGCGTGCACCTTCGATGCAGACAGACCGCTTGACGACTTCCAGTCGTGGGCAGGCATCCACAAGCCGCCTCACCAGGCCAAAGTAGCTGTTCGGAAGGGCGTCACCAGGGCACAGCCGGACTATAAAGCCCTTCATGGCCTGTTCGACCGCCTTGTGTAGCTCGACCAGCTGCTTTAGCTGGTCGCTCATAGGCACCGGGTGTTCGGTCCCAGTATATTGGGCCCAGAACAACTTCTTCGTTGAGCTTCCCTCCTTGGCCTGGTAAAACATTGCGGCATCCGACATGCTGTGGGGCAAATCTGCGAATGCTCCTGGAGAGCTCCGGATTCGGGTAAGTAACAAGTAATTTACTTTCACATGCTTGCTTTGCATATAGAATGCCTTACCCGCCGCTATCTTCTTCATCGCATCAAAGGAGGGCCTTTTGGGCTTCGGCCTTGGCATTCTTTGTGCTCTCGAGGGCCGCGGCAAGCTCGGACTCTCGCGTCTTCAAGTCAAGCTCCAATGCCTCGTGCTTTGTCACGAGAGCGTGGAGCTCTTGCTGCACCTCGCCCACCCGAGCGTCCTGCCTTTCCCGCTCGGTGCGCTCCTTGGTCGCTTTGTCTTCGGCCTCGGATAGCGCTTGCTTCAGGGTCGCCACCTCAGCCGTGGCCCCTGGCAAATTCATGATGATCCTGTCATTTTGCAATCGCATTCCTTTCATATATGTCCATAGACTAGGTACTACTTACCTTTGTTCTCCTTGAGATGCCTCTTGGCAAGGCCGAGCTCTTCCGTGGACCCTTTAAGGTCCTGCTTCAGTGCGGCGACCTCCGCAGTCAGTGCGGTAGATGCCAGTAGCGAAGCCTGCATACGCATATAAACATACTTATATTAGACTCCTGCGATATTGTTTGATCCTCTGTTCAGCTTTTCTTTGTGAACACCGAATAGAGCATCAGGGGCTACTGTCTATGCAGTAATATTTCTCCTATATTTCAAAAACTCACCTCAAAGTCTGTTAGAAGACTGGCACAGGCTTCAGTCAGTCCGCTCTTGGCGGACTGAACCTTCTGGACCACCGCACTCATAATAGTGCGCTGCTCTTTGTCAATGGAAGCGCTGCGAAGCGCTCCCAGCAGATTGTCCGGTGCCTCTGGATGGGCAGAGGTCACCGGCACAGGCGTCTTGCCCCTCTTGGAAGGAGGCTGCCTGCCCGAATCCGGAACCACTGGAGGTTCCAGCGCGGTGTTCGACTGAGGGCCGAACTCGGAGCCCTCGGGGGCTTTGCTCCCCCTGCTCTCGGAGTCTGGAAGGTCGCTTTGAGGCGCCTTTGGGACTGTCTCCCCTCGACCCAGTGCCACTTGAGACAACACCTCGGCGTTGTCCGTAGGGCAAGGGGAGGTGGCGGTCGGAAGTGGATCGCTATCCATATCCGACGAGCCCTGGGAGCCGTCCGACGAGGATACGTCAATACGGGTTCGGGGCGGTTTGCACAATCATAATTTGGTGTTAGGAGAAGCAGTGCGGCAAAGGAATGCTATGAGTTACTCTGGTATCCGTATACTTACGACTTCGCCAGGGGCTTGGCCCTGAGCAGCCACTCGTCTTCGCCTTCGGCGGCGGTGGTGGAGTAGTCCGGAAGGAGAGTCCTTCCCTTCTTGGACCCTTCGCCCCCCAGTAGGGGCGGCCTTCCTTTTCTTTTCTCCCCCAACTGGAGGGGGAACATCTTCATCTTCCTCCTCGTCTTCGGGGGAGGAGTGCGTCGCGGAGTTATCAGGCGATGAGTCCGATAACACCTGGCGCCAGGAGCTCTTTCGGGTTCCCTTGGCCTTCTTGGTCTTCTCCGGCACCTTATAAGGAGCCGGAGTCTGCATCTCTGTCAGGAGAGCGTCCGTAGTGTCTTCGGGCAGAGGGGCCGGACAGTTAATCAGCCCCGACGTCTCCACCCAGTCCTGTCAAAGGTATGGAGATCAGACCCCGCACATGGTTAAGCTAGGGGAAATAAATATCCTACCAAATGTATAGAACTCACCGAATGCGCTCGGCGCTTCGCGCTTAGCCCGCGGTCCTCGGTGAGAGAGGGAGGGACCTCGACGCCCTTGAACAACACCTTCCAAACGTCCTTGTGCGTCGTGTCGAAGAGCTCGCTCAGAGTCTGGTGCTGGGCCGGGTCGAACTCCCACAAGTTGAAGTCCCGTTGTTGGCACGGGAGGATCCAGCGGATGAGCATGACCTGGACTATGTTGACAAGCTTGAGCTTCTTGCTTGTCATGTTCAGGATACATTTCTGGAGTCCGTCCAGCGCCACCGATGAACCCCACGACAAGCCCTTCTCTTTCCAGGAAGTGAGCCGTGTAGGGAATCCGGATCAAAACTTGGGGGCAGCCACCCATTTGGTGCCGCACAGCTCGTTGATGTAGAACCACGCCGATTGCCACCCCTTTATGGTCTCCACGAAGGAGCCTTCAAGCCATATAACATTGGACATCTTGCCCACCATGGCTCCGCCGCATTCTGCTTGTTGGCTGCCCACCACCTTCGTCTTGATATTGAAGGTCTTTAGCCATAGGCCGAAGTGGGGGCGGATGCGGAGGAAAGCCTCACAGACGATGATGAACGCTGAAATGTTGAGGATGAAGTTCGGGGCCAGATCATGGAAGTCCATCCCGTAGTAGAACATGAGACCGCGGACGAATGGATGAAGGGGAAATCCCAGTCCACGGAGGAAGTGGTGGAGGAATACTACCCTCTCATGGGGTTCTGGGGTAGGGACGATCTGCCCCGCAACGGGCAGCCGATGCGCGATATTCGCGGCTAAGTATCCCACTCCGCGTAGCTTTTTGATGTGTTCCTTCGTAACGGAGGAATCCATCCACTTGCCTCCCGCTCCGGACATGTTTGGAGGAGGTTGAGGAGAAAGATGTGGACTTGGGCGTCGGGGCTCGAGTGCACAAGAATGGATGGGCAAGGAGGAAGAAGGCGTGGGTAGAGAAAGGTTAAACCTTGTCCCTTTATAAGGGCGGCTGAAACTATGCGCCCCCACTAGCCTGGTAAAACTCGCTTATCCCCCAAGCACCGTAATTGATGGCGCGGTTGGGTTACCCACGCCCGTATTGATGAGAATCCCGTAATAAGGGGGACACGGTCTCTGCTTTGACAAGACGTGTCAAAAAAACTACCTCGCGTTATGTGCGGGGCTAGTTAAAGGAAACGGTTCGAATAATCACCGGGCCATGGCATAATGTCGTGTTGCCAAAACAAGTCAGCATATTAGATTTGTGAAAATATTATTCTCTCTACAGTGGTATGTGGAATTTATTTTGCAGGGTCGGACACTATCCTTGTATTCAAATTCTTCTGTGGTGTATTTGGAGGAGGAACCCGCCTTGCAATGCCGAAGACAATACTGCGCGCTGGACTCATCGTCATTGCAGCCTGGTTCAGGGGCTACTGAGGGAGTCCTGGATTAGGGGGTCTCCGGACAGCCGGACTATATCCTTTGGCCGGACTGTTAGAATATGAAGATACAAGATTGAAGACTTCGTCTCGTGTCCGGATGGGACTCTACTTGGCGTGTAAGGCAAGCTAGGCAATACGGATATGTATATCTCCTCCTTTGTAACCGACCTTGTGTAACCCTAGCCCTTTCCGGTGTCTATATAAACCGGAGGGTTTTAGTCCGTAGGACAACATACAATCATACCATAGGCTAGCTTCTAGGGTTTAGCCTCTCAGATCTCATGGTAGATCAACTCTTGTAATACCCATATCATCAAGAATAAATCAAGCAGGACGTAGGGTTTTACCTCCATCAAGAGGGCCCGAACCTGGGTAAAACATCGTGTCCCCTGCCTCCTGTTACCATCCGCCTAGACGCACAGTTCGGGAACCCCTACCCGAGATCCGCCGGTTTTGACGCCGACAAGAACCTTTGGGAAGACTTGGGTGAAGTCTTTGCGATCTTGCTGTAAAAAACAGAAACTTTTGCACTCACGAGATTAGCTGCCATTTTTTACTGGAGAGTGCGTTTAGGTTGATTCTTTTTGAAGACGATTAATAAAAAAATTCCTCAGGTCCACCAATTTATTTCAGAATTTTTGGTGTGACAGAAGTATACATTTGATACAGATTACTACAGACTGTTCTGTTTTTGACAGATTCTGTTTTCATTGTGTTGTTTGCTTATTTTGATGAATCTATGAGTAGTATTGGAGGGTATGAACCATAGAGAAGTTGGAATGCAGTATATATTACACCAATATGAATTTAGAATGAGTTCACAACAGTACCAAAAGTGTTGATTTATTTTCTTATACTAACGGAGCTTACAAGTTTTTTGTTAAGTTTTGTGTTGTGAAGTTTTCAAGTTGTGGGTAAAGATTCGATGGACTATGGAATAAAGAGTGGCAAGAGTCTAAGCTTGGGGATGCCCAAGGCACCCCAAGGTAATATTCAGGGACAACCAAGAGCCTAAGCTTGGGGATGCCCTGGATGGCATCCCCTCTTTCGTCTTCATTCATCGGTAACTTTACTTGGAGCTATATTTTTATTCACCACATGATATGTGTTTTGCTTGGAGCATCATTTTATTTTATTTTGCTTTGCTTGCTGTTTGAATAAAATACCAAGATCCGAAATTCTTAAATGTTAGAGAGTCTTCACATAGTTACATAATTATCCAACTACTCATTGTGCTTCGCTTATATCTTTCAGAGTAGTTTGTCATTTGCTCTAGTGCTTCACTTTTATATTTTTAAAGCACGACGGTGGTTTTATTTTGAACAAATAGATGAACTCTCATGCTTCACTTATATTATTTTGAGAGTCTTTTAGAACAGCATGGTAATTTGCTTTGGTTATGAAATTAGTCCTAATATGATAGGCATCCAAGATGGGTATAATAAAAACTTTCATATAAAGTGCATTGAATACTATGTGAAGTTTGATTCCTTCTGATTGTTTTGAGATATGAGGATGGTAATATTAGAGTCATGCTAGTGAGTAGTTGTGAATTTGAGAAATACTTGTGTTAAAGTTTGTGATTCCCGCAGCATGCACGTATGGTGTACTGTTATGTGATGAAGTCGGAGCATGATTTATTTTTTGATTGCCTTCCTTATGAGTGGCGGTCCGGGACGAGCGATGGTCTTTTTCTACCAATCTATCCCCCTAGGAGCATGCGCATAGTACTTCGTTTCGATAACTAATAGATTTTTGCAATAAGTATGTGAGCTCTTTATGACTAATGTTGAGTCCATGGATTATACGCACTCTCACCCTTCCACCATTGCTAGCCTCTCTAGTACCGCGCAACTTTCGCCGGTACCATAAACCCACCATTTACCTTCCTAAAAACAGCCACCATACCTACCTATTATGGCATTTCCATAGCCATTCCGAGATATATTGCCATGCAACTTTCCACCGTTCCGTTTATTATGACATGCTCCATCATTGTCATATTGCTTTGCATGATCATGTAGTTGCCATCGTATTTGTGGCAAAGCCACCGTTCATAATTCTTTCATACATGTCACTCATGAGTCATTGCACATCCCGGTACACCACCGGAGGCATTCATATAGATTCATATTTTGTTCTAAATATCGAGTTGTAAGTAAATAAAAGCATGATGGTCATCATTATTAGAGCATTGTCCCATGAGAGGAAAGGATGATGGACACTATGATTCCCCCACAAGTCGGGATGAGACTCCGAACGAAAAAAAAGAGGCCATAAAAAAGAGAAGGCCCAAAAAACAAAAAAATGAGAGAAAAAGAGAGAAGGGGCAATGCTACCATCCTTTTACCACACTTGTGCTTCAAAGTAGCACCATGATCTTCATGATAGAGAGTCTCCTATGTTGTCACTTTCATATACTAGTGGGAATCTTTAATTATAGAACTTGGCTTGTATATTCCAATGATGAGCTTCCTCAAAATGCCCTAGGTCTTCGTGAGCAAGCGAGTTGGATGCACACCCACTTAGTTTCTTTTTGAGCTTTCATACACTTATAGCTCTAGTGCACCCGTTGCATGGCAATCCCTACTCACTCACATTGATATCTATTGATGGGTGTCAGTGTCAAAACCAGCGGATCTCGGGTAGGGGGTCCCGAACTGTGCGTCTAGGATCGATGGTAACAGGAGACGGGGACACGATGTTTACCCAGGTTCGGGCCCCCTCTATGGAGGTAATACCCTACTTCCTGCTTGATTGATCTTGATGAATATGAGTATTACAAGAGTTGATCTACCACGGGATCGTAATGGCTAAACCCTAGAAGTCTAGCCTCTATGGGTATGGTAATGAGTATATGTGGTGTCCTTTCCGGACTATCCCCTTCGGTTTATATAGACACTGAGGGGATCTAGGGTTTACATGGAGTCGGTTACATAATAAGGAATCTTTGGTCGCCAAGCTTGCCTTCCACGCCAAGTAGAGTCCAATCCGGACATGGTGCAGTCTTCGGCCTTCATGTCTTCATAGCCCATCAGTCCGGCCCATGGATAACCGGTCGGACGCCTGAGGACCCCTTAGTCCAGGACTCCCTCAGTAGCCCCTGAACCTGGCTTTCAACGACGAGGAGTTCGACGCGCTGATTGTCTTCGACATTGTAAGGCGGGTTCCCCTTTCTCCGAACTCCAAGATAGTCTTCGGATGCAATGATAGTATCCTGACCTGTTACACACACCATACACAACCGCAGAGAGAATATAATATTTGCACGAATCTAATTTGTTGACAGCTTTTTTCCAACACGACATCACGTCTGTCTGGTTATAATTTTGAACCCTTTTTCTTCTGCCAGTCCACGCTTCAAGACGCGGTTGCTATTGGCACGTCATGTTGAAACGGAGATCGTGCCCCCCTTATTGCGGGATTCTCATCAATGCGGGCATGTGTAGCTCAACCGTGCCGTTTATACAGCCCTAGGGAACAGGCGAATCCTAAGGCGAGTGAGGAGGCATTTAATATTTGCTGCATTTATAAGGGGATAAGGATTCCCTCTTCCTCTCCTCACGCTCTCTCTCTGTCTCCGCCTTTCCGATCTCAAGCTCCAGCACCCAAGTTCTCATCTCCTTTCCACTCAAGCCACCATGTCCGGATCTGGTGGTCAGGGCAAGTGGATGGTCTCCTTCGTCAAGGAGGAGGACATTACTAAGCTCCGGACGACTGCATATTTGGCGAAGGAGATCGCCCATTGTCTGCCAGCCGAGGGACAAGTTGTCCCCATGCCGGAGCCCACAGAGAGGGTAGTATTCATCCCTCATTTCTTCCGCGGGCTAGGGTTTCCACTCCACCCTTTCGTCCGCGGGCTAATGTACTACTACGGGATAGATTTCCATGATCTGTCCCCGAATTCCTTCCTCAACATCTCGGTGTTTATCGTCGTGTGCGAGGCCTTCCTCCGCATCCATCCCCACTTTGGGTTGTGGCTCAAAGTCTTCAACGTGAAGCCGAAGGTGGTGGATGGCCAGCACGCGAAGTGCGGAGGGGCCATGGTGAGCAAGCTATCCAACGTATCCTGGCCCAAAGGCACCTTTGTGGAGATAGTAAAGGAATGGCAGAAGCAGTGGTTCTACATTACAAAACCTCGCGGCACCACCTGGGCCGCAACTGCCGAATTCCACTCCAATGCTCCCATGCGACTCACCTCCTGGGTCGAGAAGAGTCCGGACTGGTGTTCACCTAACGAGCTAATAGCGCTGCAGACGCGCATTCAAAGCATGGTGACCAAGGACGTCAAGCTCGTTGACGTTATCGAGGTGATGCTAATCCGCCGGATTCTTCCGTGCTAGTGCCGAAGCCGCCCTTTATGGGAGTTCAATTCGAAGAAGCACTAGACCCTGAAAAGGCTCTTCGATACTTCTCACGAAGGGCCTGGAAGTTGCTCTTTAAGGGCAACGAGAAGCCACCGGCCACGGACTCAGACCGTGGTCACAATTGTAACCGCCCCACCAGCGAGGTATGTTACTTTTGACCTATTCCCAACTTAGCTGTTTCGAGGATGATGTCTGAGATCTTAGTATTGCTCTCTCAAGACTGGGTGGAGAGGGCGAAGCGGATCCAGTGTCCAGCTCCGTTGCCCGAAGAACCAGTCATCCCACACTTGGCGAAGATGCTGGTACCGGCGCCATATACGTCACCGGAGAAGAAGGCCAAGAAGAAAGCCAAGGGGGCCAAGAGTGGCCCCCGTCGCAAGGGCACTTCGGACGTGATGTCCGAAGATGACGAGGCCCATTCCTCTGTCCCTGAGGATAACGACGAGGAAGAGGAGGAGGAGGAGAAGGAAAACAACCCTCCTCTCGAGGAGAAGAAGAAGAAGAGGGTGGCCTCGGCACATCTGGAGGCGAAAGCGCCCAAAAAGGGGAAGGGCGCCCCAGCAGTCAACACCACGTGGGACATTGACAGTAGCCTGGAACGTCGCCCCCGTACTAGGCCCCAGGCCGCATCATAAGTGACATGGCTTATTTATGCACACATCCAACCCTTTCTTTTTATTATTCTAACATGGTTAACCCACACTATTGTAGTCCGGCCCGTGACCTTATCCAGCGATCCTCATCTAGAGGTTCGTTGGCTCCGTTGGAGATGGCGAGCATGTCGTCACCGCCTGCTTACTCCCCCGGGGCCAGGGACGACACCGAAGTGTTATCCCGGAGGACCGCTCTGAAGGGAGGAGCCCAGGACGTTGTTCAGGAGGCGCCACAAGGCGGGACCTCCACTGCCGGACACATGGGGGAGTCAATCCCCATGGAGACTGACAAAGAGGGTCGTATCCAGTTTAGCCCTCAGCCGAATATGATTCCAGAGACCAACATGGCTCTGGAGTCGGGTGAGCAGCCCCCTTTGAAGGAGGGGGGGGGGGGTGCGTCGCCTCCACCGGTGGCTCCTGTCCATCCAGGAGCACCAGATGACCTGATGGGGGCGCTACGAAGCTCCTCCGTCATGGACGAGCACCGTATCCTTATGGGTGCGGTGATCGAGAAGCTTCAGTCTGCCAAGAGCGGATTGAATGAAGCCTGCAGCAGCCTGTTAACAGGTTTCGAGGCAAGACAGAGAAAAACCCCGTATGGTCCGTAGCCCTTGAGACACTGTCTGGTGTTCGGAGAGGAGAACCAGACAGGGGATCAATCCTTAATTATAAGAGGCTGACTGAATATGTATCGATAAGCAGGCGTCCCTGTTGGCTATGACCTCGCATGCTGCCGAGGTCTCCGAGCTGAAGTGGAGGCTGGAGCGGACCGAGAACGAGCTCGGCGAGGTTAAGGTTCGGCTCCAAGAGAAGCAAGGTGAGGAACGACTTGCTATATGTTCGGGAAAGGATAAGCGCTGTATATTGATAGCGGTATTGTGATATGTGAAGAAGTCGTGATCGAGGTTGAGGCCCTGAGGAAGGCCCTGGGCGAGGCCGAGGAGCAGGCTGTCCGGCAGCAAGCCGCCTGTTAGAAGCTAAAGGCCCGGGTCAAAGAAGTCCACTAGGAGCTCCAGGATGCGGTGAAAAAATGCGAGGCCTTGGAGCATGATGCGTCGGTTCGAGGGACCAAACTTGCCATGGCTCGTCAGAGCGTGGAGACCGCACGGAATGAGGCCCAGGCCGCCCTCCAGGAGATCTAGGAGGCTAAGAAGATCACAGCGGGTAAGGCATTTAAGATACAAATCAAGTATGTGGAGAAGCAATACCTTTTACTAACCCGGGTTCGGAGTTTCCCAGGGGCTTTTGCGGATTTGCCACGCAGTGTATCAAACGCCGTGGAGTTTTATCGAGCCGAAGGAGGGGGTTCTTCGGATAGGCTCTTCTGATTGTAGTATGCGGCACCAGAGCATCCCGTGTCCTTCACTGATCAGCTGAAACAGCTGGTGGAGCAGCATAGGGTGGCCGAACTAGCCATTAAGGATTTGATAATACGACTGTGGCCAGCCGAAGCTATGCCTAGCAGCTACTTCGGACTCATGAGGCGGATGGTGAACGCCTGTCCTCGGCTAGACGTTATCAAGCGCTCCGTCTGTATTGAAGGTGCCCGTATGGCCTTCGCTCACTGCAAGATGTGGTGGGCAATGGTGTTGCCTTTGTCTTGTATTATGGGAACAAAGCCAGTTTCTGTAAAGTAATTTTATTATGCTTTGAATTGTTTCCTCTTGTACGGCCGTGTTGTGTGTAATCTGAGGGTTGGCCACTCGCCGGCTTCTGCCCTCATGTAGATAGTACAGAGGTGTTCGGGATGGAATCTAAACAATCTTGATCCAATTTCATGGTTCTTGAAGGATTTGTTTAGTGCAACGAACAAGGCAATCAGACTTTACGGCTTTAACGCCCTCACTTAGCCATAGGAGTTTTATAATAAAGCATGGGCGCAGCCCCTGGTTTAAGCCAGAGTACTGTCAGCATCTGATCGGGAAGTGCCGATATCTCGCATAACGCGGAAAAAATCTCCAACGATTTGTAACCCTCGAGTAGCTGACCGGCTCTCACCACATCATGACAGTCAGTTTTCGGCTTTCTCTACTGAGGTGCTCGTCTGGTCAAAGCCAGGGCACAATCGCAGTAGTTCTCCCTTTACTACCCTAGCCGATGGAGCGGAACGTAGGGTAGCAAGCACAGGAGCCGGGCAACCCAACTATTGACCAAAGACATGATTCAGAGCCAATGCATATAATGCTAAATTCGGGGTGCCAAACTTATATATAAGAAGTGTTCGGACTGTGCTGCTGTATTGTGGGGCGACAGGTAGCCCCTGGCGAATATGAAACGTAAAAGAGTGTCGATGCAGCAAATAAGCAGATCGAAATAAAATGAAGTAAGAAGCGAAAACCATAGAAACTGGGCCACGAACCATTTTTATTATAACTGGATGGATACGCCAAGGCGTATCTTGTACAGATGGTGCGAGAAGTATCCGGCCATTTAACATGCCGAAATCAATAGGGCGCAGCGTGCGGGTCCTGAGAAATAAGTATGAATACCATCAAGAAGAACGTATAAAGGTTACCCTACACACCTGTGTTGCTTGCCTCCGTTGTATTCCAGTCCTTCTAAAGGACTTGATATGAGGCCCGCGGAAAGAAGGTGTCTGAAACAAGAAAACAAAGTGAAAGTATGTGTGTCCAGGATCGGTTTTGCCAAATTGTAGACCCCGAGATATCTCGTGCCACCGTCAATGTCCATGGAATTTTGAGTGCGTAATTGTGTACGCATGGTACGAATGCCATTACCTCATTGGGGCTGGGACAGAGGCCGAATTGCTAGTCGAGCTCTTGATGAGCTGCGCTGTCCTGTTGTAGTGTAGTCCGGACCCTCTTGTGTTGGGGAACGTAGCAGAAATTCAAAATTTTCCTACGTATCACCAAGATCTATCTATGGAGAGACCAGCAACGAGTAGAAAGGAGAGTGCATCTACATACCCTTGTAGATCGCTAAGCGGAAGCGTTCAAGTGAACGGGGTTGATGGAGTCGTACTCGTCGTGATTCAAATCACCGATGATCAAGTGCCGAACGGACGGCACCTCCGCGTTCAACACACGTACAGCCCGGTGACGTCTCCCACGCCTTGATCCAGCAAGGAGAGAGGGAGAGATTGAGGAAGACTCCATCCAACAGCAGCACAACAGCGTGGTGGTGGTGGAGGAGCGTGGCAATCCAGCAGGGCTTCGCCAAGCACCATGGGAGAGGAGGAGGAGGGAGAGGGGCAGGGCTGCACCAACGAGAGATCAAATCGCGTGTTATGGGCAGCCCCTAGGCCTCATATATATAGGGGAAGGGGAGGGCTGCGCCCCCTTTAGGGTTTCCCACCCCAAGGGGCGGCGGCCAGCCTCCAGATGGCATCTGGTGTGGCGGCCAAGAGGGGGGGAGGAGTCCATCCTCCCCAAGGCACCTCGGAGGTGCCTTCCCCCTTGAGGACTCTTCCCTCTAGGGTTCCCTAGGCGCATGGGCCTCTTGGGGCTGGTGCCCTTGGCCCATGTAGGCCAAGGCGCGCCCCCTACAGCCCATGTGGCCCCCCCCGAGGCAGGTGGCCCCACCCGGTGGGCCCCCGGGACCCTTCCGCTGGTCCCGGTACAATACCGATGACCCCGAAACTTGTCCCGATGGCCGAAACAGGACTTCCTATATATAAATCTTTACCTCCGGACCATTCCGGAACTCCTCGTGACGTCCGGGATCTCATCCGGGACTCCGAACAACATTCGGTAACCACATACAAGCTTCCTTTATAACCCTAGCGTCATTGAACCTTAAGTGTGTAGACCCTACGGGTTCGGGAGACATGTAGACATGACCGAGACGTTCTCCGGTCAATAACCAACAGTGGGATCTGGATACCCATGATGGCTCCCACATGTTCCACGATGATCTCATCGGATGAACCACGATGTCAAGGACTTAATCGATCCCGTATACAATTCCCTTTGTCTAGCGGTATTTTACTTGCCCGAGATTCGATCGTCGGTATCCAATACCTTGTTCAATCTCGTTACCGGCAAGTCACTTTACTCGTTCTGTAACACATCATCCCGTGATCAACTCCTTGGTCACATTGCGCATATGATGATGTCCTACCGAGTGGGCCCAGAGATACCTCTCCGTTTACACGGAGTGACAAATCCCAGTCTCGATCCGCATAAAACAATAGATACTTTCGGAGATACCTGTAGTGCACCTTTATAGTCACCCAGTTACGTTGTGACGTTTGATACACCCAAAGCACTCCTACGGTATCCAGGAGTTACACGATCTCATGGTCAAAGGAAGAGATACTTGACATTGGCAAAGCTCTAGCAAACGAACTACACGATCTTTGTGCTATGCTTAGGATTGGGTCTTGTCCATCACATCATTCTCCTAATGATGTGATCCCGTTATCAACGACATCCAATGTCCATAGCCAGGAAACCATGACTATCTGTTGATCACAACGAGCTAGTCAACTAGAGGCTCACTAGGGACATATAGTGGTCTATGTATTCACACGTGTATTACGATTTCCGGATAATACAGTTATAGCATGAATAAAAGACAATTATCATGAACAAGGAAATATAATAATAATACTTTTATTATTGCCTCTAGGGCATATTTCCAACAGTCTCCCACTTGCACTAGAGTCAATAATCTAGTTCACATCGCCATGTGATTAACACTCACAGGTCACATCGCCATGTGACTAATACCCAAGAGTTTACTAGAGTCAGTAGTCTAGTTCACATCACTATGTGATTAACACTCAATGAGTTTTATGTTTGATCATGTTGCTTGTGAGAGAGGTTTTAGTCAACGGGTCTGAACCTTTCAGATCCGTGTGTGCTTTACAAATCTCTATGTCATCTCCTAGATGCAGCTACCACGCTCTATTTGGAGCTATTCCAAATAACTGTTCTACTTTGAGCTATTCTAAATTATTGCTCCATTATATGTATCCAGTCTCTCTACTTAGAGCTATCCGGATAGGTGTTAAGCTTGCATCAACGTAACCTTTACGATGAACTCTTTTACCACCTCCATAATCGAGAAAATTCCTTAGTCCACTAGTTACTAAGGATAACTTTGACCGCTGTCCTGTGAGCCATTCTTGGATCACTCTTGTACCCCTTGACTGACTCATGGCAAGGCACACTTCAGGTGCGGTACACAACATAGCATACTGAAGAGCCTACGTCTTAAGCATAGGAGACGACCTTCGTCCTTTCTCTCTATTCTGCCGTGGTCGAGCTTTAAGTCTTAACTTCGTACCTTACAACTCAGGCAAGAACTCCTTCTTTGACTGGTCCATCTTGAACACCTTCAAGATCATGTCAAGGTATGTGCTCATTTGAAAGTACCATTAAGCGTTTTGATCTATCCTTATAGATCTTGATGCTCAATGCTCAAGCAGCTTAATCCAGGCTTTCCATTGAAAAACACTTTCAAAATAACCCTATATGCTTTCTAGAAATTCTACGTCATTTCTGATCAACAATATGTCAACAACATATACTCATCAGAAATTCTATAGTGCTCCCACTCACTTCTTTGGAAATACATGTTTCTCATAAACTTTGTATAGACCCAAAATATTTGATCATCTTATCAAAGCGTACATTCCAACTCCGAGATGCTCACTCCAGTCCTTAGAAGGATCGCTGGAGCTAGCATACCTTTTAGCATCCTTAGGATCGACAAAAACTTTCTGATTGTATTACCTACAATCTTTCCTCACGAAAATTGGTAAGAAAACTCGTTTTGACATCCATCTGCCAGATTTCATAAATGCAGCTTGTGCTAACGTGATTCCGACGGACTTTAAGCATCGCTACGGATGAGAAAATATCATCGTAGTCAACTCCTTGAACTTGTGGAAAAACTCTTCGCCACAAGTCGAGCTTCATAGATGGTGACATTACCATCCACGTCCGTCTTCTTCTTAAAAGATCCATTTATCTCAATGGATTGCCGATCATCGGGCAAGTCCATCAAAGTTCATGCTTTGTTCTGATATATGGATACTATCTCGGATTTCATGGCTTCTAACCATTTGTCGGAATTCAGGCCCACCATCGCTTCTCCATAGCTCGTAGGTTCATTGTTGTCTAGCAACATGACCTTCAAGATAGGATCACCTTACCACTCCGAAGTAGTACGTGTCCTTATCATCCTACGAGGTTTGGTAGTGACTTGATCCGAAGTTTCATGATCAATATCATAAGCTTCCACTTCAATTGATGTAGGTGCCACATGAACAACTTCCTATGCCCTGCCACACACTAGTTGAAGAGACGGTTCAATAACCTCATCAAGTCTCCACCATCCTCCCACTCAATTCTTTCAAGAGAAACTTTTCCTCGAGAAAGGACCCGATTCTAGAAACAATCCATATTGCTTTCGGATCTGAATTAGGAGGTATACCCAACTGTTTTGGGTGTCCTATGAAGATGCATTTTGTCCGCTTTGGGTTCGAGCTTATCAAGCTGAAACTTTTTCACATAAGCGTCGCAGCCCCAAACCTTTAAGAAACGACAACTTAGGTTTCTCTAAACCATAATTCATACGGTGTCATCTCAACGGAATTACGTGGTACCCTATTTAAAGTGAATGTGGTTGTCTCTAATGCCTAACCCATGAACAATAGTGGTAATTCGATAAGAGACATCATGGTACGCACCATATCCAATAGGGTGCAACTATGATGTTCGGACACACCATCACACTATGGTGTTCCAGGCGGTATTAATTATGAAACAATTTCTACAATGTCTTAATTGTGTGCCAAAACTCGTAACTCAGATATTCATCTCTATGATCATATCATAGACATTTTATCCTCTTGTCACAATGATCTTCTACTTCACTCTGAAATTACTTGAACCATTCAATAATTCAGACTTGTGTTTCATCAAGTAAATATTCTCAACATCTACTCGAATCATCTGTGAAGTAAGAACATAACGATATTCACTGCATGCCTCAGCACTCATTGGACTGCACACATCAAAATGTGTTACTTCCTACAAGTTGCTATCTTGTTCCATCTTACTGAAAACGAGGCTTTTCAGTCATCTTGCCCATGTGGTATGATTTGCATATCTCAAGTGATTCAAAATCAAGTGAGTCCAAACGATCCATTTGCATGGAGTTTCGTCATGCATATACACCAATAGACATGGTTCGCATGTCTCAAACTTTTCAAAACGAGTGAGTCCAAAGATCCATCAACATGGAGCTTCTTCATGCGTTTTATACCATTATGACTTACATGATAGTGCCACAAGTAAGTGGTACTATCATTACTATCTTATATCTTTTGGCATGAAAATGTGTATCACTACGATCGAGATTCAATAAACCATTCCTTTAGGTGCAAGAGCACTTATTCAGGTTTAATACTAATCTTGATGGTAGAGGGAGCGTGCGATGTTAGATCACGTCAAACTTCCAACACATATCGTCAGCTCACCTTTAGCTAGTCTCCGTTTCATTCCGTAGCTTTTATTTCGAGTTACTAACACTTAGCAACCGAACCGGTATCTAATACCCTGGTGCTACTAGGAGTACTAGTAAAGTACACATTAACATAATGTATATCCAATATACTTCTATCGACCTTGCCAGCCTTCTCATCTACCAAGTATCTAGGGTAATCCTGCTCCAGTGGTTGTTCCCCTTATTACAGAAGCACTTAGTCTCGGGTTTGGGTTCAACCTCGGGTTTCTTGATTGGAGCAGCAGCTGAATTGCCGTTTCATGAAGTATCCCTTCTTGCCCTTGCCCTTCTTGAAACTAGTGGTCTCACTGACCATCAACGATTGATGCTCCTTCTTGATTTCTACTTTCGTGGTGTCAAACATCATGAATATTTCAAGGATCATCATATCTATCCCTGATATGTTATAGTTCATCACGAAGCTCTAGCAGCTTGGTGGTAATGACTTCGGAGAACCATCACTATTTCATCTGGAAGATCAACTCCCACTCGATTCAAGTGATTGTTGCACTCAGACAATCTGAGCACAAGCTCAACGATTGAGCTTTTCTCCCTTAGTTTGCAGGCTAAGAAAATCATCGGAGGTCTTATACCTCTTGACGTGGGCACGAGCCTGAAATCCCAATTTCAGCCCTCGAAACATCTCATATGTTCCGTGACGTTTCGAAAACGTCTTTAGTGCCTCAACTCTAAACCGTTTAACTGAACTATCACGTAGTTATCAAAACGTGCATGTCCGATGTTCGCAACATCCACAGACGACGATTGGGGTTCAGCACACTGAGCGGTGCATTGAGGACATAAGCTTTCTACTGTCCGCATAATTGCTACTATCAACTTTCAACTATATTTTCTCTAGGAACATATCTAAACAGTAGAACTAAAGCGCGAGCTACGACATAATTTGCAAAATCCTTTTGACTATGTTCAGGATAATTAAGTTCATCTTATGAACTCCCACTCAGATAGACATCCCTCTGGTCATCTAAGTGATAACATGATCCGAGTCAACTAGGCCGTGTCCGATCATCACGTGAGACGGACTAGTCATCATCGGTGAACATCTTCATGTTGATCGTATCTACTATACGACTCATGCTCGACCTTTCGGTCTTCGTGTTCCGAGGCCATGTCTGCACATGCTAGGCTCATCAAGTTAACCCTAAGTGTTTTCGCTGTGTAAAACTGTCTTACACCCGTTGTATGTGAACGTAAGAATCCATCACACCCGATCATCACGTGGTGCTTAGAAGCGACGAACTGTAGCAACGGTGCACAGTTAGGGGAGAACACTTCTTGAAATTTTGTAAGGGATCATCTTATTTACTACCGTCGTCCTAAGTAAACAAGATAAACATGATAAACATCACATGCAATCAAATAGAGTAGTGACATGATATGGCCAATATCATATAGCTCCTTTGATCTTCATCTTCGGGGCTCCATGATCATCTTGTCACCGGCTTGACACCATGATCTCCATCATCATGATCTCCATCATCGTGTCTTCATGAAGTTGTCACGCCAACGACTACTTCTACTTCTATGACTAACGCATTTAGCAATAAAGTAAAGTAGTTTACATGGCGTTCTTCAATGACACGCAGGTCATACAAAAAATAAAGACAACTCCTATGGCTCCTGCCGGTTGTCATACTCATCGACATGCAAGTCGTGAATCCTATTACAAGAACATGATCAATCTCATACATCACATATATCATTCATCACATCCTTTTGGCCATATCACATCACATAGCATACCCTGCAAAAATAAGTTAGACGTCCTCTAATTGTTGTTGCATGTTTTACGTGGCTCCTATGGGTTTCTAGCAAGAACGTTTCTTACCTACGCAAAACCACAACGTGATATGCCAATTGCTATTTACCCTTCATAAGGACCCTTTTCATCGAATCCGTTCCGACTAAAGTGGGAGAGACTGGCACCCGCTAGCCACCTTATGCACCAAGTGCATGTCAATCGGTGGAACCTGTCTAACGTAAGAGTATGTGTAAGGTCGGTCCGGGCCGCTTCATCCCACAATACCGTCGAAACAAGATTGGACTAGTAACGGTAAGCATATTGAACAACATCAACGCCCACAACTACTTTGTGTTCTACTCGTGCAAAGAATCTACGCAATAGACCTAGCTCATGATGCCAATGTTTGGGGAACGTAGCAGAAATTCAAAATTTTCCTACGTATCACCAAGATCTATCTATGGAGAGACCAGCAACGAGTAGAAAGGAGAGTGCATCTACATACCCTTGTAGATCGCTAAGCGGAAGCGTTCAAGTGAACGGGGTTGATGGAGTCGTACTCGTCGTGATTCAAATCACCGATGATCAAGTGCCGAACGGACGACACCTCCGCGTTCAACACACGTACAGCCCGGTGACGTCTCCCACGCCTTGATCCAGCAAGGAGAGAGGGAGAGATTGAGGAAGACTCCATCCAACAGCAGCACAACGGCGTGGTGGTGGTGGAGGAGCGTGGCAATCCAGCAGGG
This sequence comes from Triticum aestivum, assembly GCF_018294505.1. NCBI lineage: Eukaryota > Viridiplantae > Streptophyta > Magnoliopsida > Poales > Poaceae > Triticum > Triticum aestivum. Next base: position 537,378,963 of record NC_057809.1, on the reverse strand, counting down.
CTTCGCCAAGCACCATGGGAGAGGAGGAGGAGGGAGAGGGGCAGGGCTGCACCAACGAGAGATCAAATCGCGTGTTATGGGCAGCCCCTAGGCCTCATATATATAGGGGAAGGGGAGGGCTGCGCCCCCTTTAGGGTTTCCCACCCCAAGGGGCGGCGGCCAGCCTCCAGATGGCATCTGGTGCGGCGGCCAAGAGGGGGGGAGGAGTCCATCCTCCCCAAGGCACCTCGGAGGTGCCTTCCCCCTTGAGGACTCTTCCCTCTAGGGTTCCCTAGGCGCATGGGCCTCTTGGGGCTGGTGCCCTTGGCCCATGTAGGCCAAGGCGCACCCCTACAGCCCATGTGGCCCCCCCGGGGCAGGTGGCCCCACCCGGTGGGCCCCCGGGACCCTTCCGGTGGTCCCGGTACAATACCGATGACCCCGAAACTTGTCCCGATGGCCGAAACAGGACTTCCTATATATAAATCTTTACCTCCGGACCATTCCGGAACTCCTCGTGACGTCCGGGATCTCATCCGGGACTCCGAACAACATTCGGTAACCACATACAAGCTTCCTTTATAACCCTAGCGTCATCGAACCTTAAGTGTGTAGACCCTACGGGTTCGGGAGACATGTAGACATGACCGAGACGTTCTCCGGTCAATAACCAACAGCGGGATCTGGATACCCATGATGGCTCCCACATGTTCCACGATGATCTCATCGGATGAACCACGATGTCAAGGACTTAATCGATCCCGTATACAATTCCCTTTGTCTAGCGGTATTTTACTTGCCCGAGATTCGATCGTCGGTATCCAATACCTTGTTCAATCTCGTTACCGGCAAGTCACTTTACTCGTTCCGTAACACATCATCCCGTGATCAACTCCTTGGTCACATTGCGCATATGATGATGTCCTACCGAGTGGGCCCAGAGATACCTCTCCGTTTACACGGAGTGACAAATCCCAGTCTCGATCCGCATAAAACAATAGATACTTTCGGAGATACCTGTAGTGCACCTTTATAGTCACCCAGTTACGTTGTGACGTTTGATACACCCAAAGCACTCCTACGGTATCTAGGAGTTACACGATCTCATGGTCAAAGGAAGAGATACTTGACATTGGCAAAGCTCTAGCAAACGAACTACACGATCTTTGTGCTATGCTTAGGATTGGGTCTTGTCCATCACATCATTCTCCTAATGATGTGATCCCGTTATCAACGACATCCAATGTCCATAGCCAGGAAACCATGACTATCTGTTGATCACAACGAGCTAGTCAACTAGAGGCTCACTAGGGACATATAGTGGTCTATGTATTCACACGTGTATTACGATTTCCGGATAATACAGTTATAGCATGAATAAAAGACAATTATCATGAACAAGGAAATATAATAATAATACTTTTATTATTGCCTCTAGGGCATATTTCCAACATCTTGATGGTGTCCAGGGGCTCGCAGCTGGATTATAATGCTGCTTGAGAAGGCCGCTCTGTACTTCTGCTACTAACGCGGCGGTTTGCTCCTCTGTTCAGAGGGAGCGTTCCATATTGCCATTGACTATTATGATGCCATGTGGACCGGGCATCTTGAGCTTAAGATACGCATAGTGCGGCACTGCGTTGAATCTAGCAAACGCGGTTCGTCCGACCAGTGCGTGGTAGCCAAGGGGACAATATCGAAGATTAACTATTCGCTTCGGAAGTTGTCCGGAGAACCGAAAACCACCTCCAGCGTGATTGAGCCCGTACAGCGGGCCTCTACACCTGGTATGACTCCTTTAAAGGTAGTCTTTGTTGGTTTGATTCGTGAGGGATTAATGCCCATCTTCCGTACTGTATCCTGGTACAGCAGGTTGAGGCTGCTTCCACCATCCATCAGGACTCGTGTTAGGTGGAATCCGTCGATGATTGGGTCAAGGACCAGTGAGGCCGAACCACCATGGCGGATACTAGTCGGATTATCTCGTCGATCGAAGGTGATCGAAAATGATAACCATGGATTGAACTTTGGGGTGACCGGCTCTACTGCGTAGACGTCCCTGAGTGCTTGTTTGCGCTCCTTTCTGGGGATGTGTGTGGCATATATCATGTTCACCATTTTGACTTGGGGGGGATTTCTTCTGTCCCCCGGTGTTTGGCTGCCGGGGCTCTTCATCCTCGTCCTCACTTTGTGATCCCTTTTCTTTGTTTTCGGCATTCAACTTGCCAGCCTGCTTGACGACCCAACAATCCCTGTTGGTATGATTGCCTTGCTTATCCGGGGTGCCATGAATTTGGCACGGACGGTCGAGTATGCGGTCCAGGCTGGAAGGTCCTTCATTGTTTCTTTTGTAGGGTTTCTTCCGTTGGCCGGACTTGGAGCCACTGAATCCGGCGTTGACTATGGTGTCCTCGGTGTTGTCGCCGTTGCTTCGGCGTTTGTGTCTATTGCCCCGGAGCTTGCCAGTGCTGATCTTGGCCTCGGTGGGTCCTGCTTCGCTAGCTGCGTTTTTGCTACGAGCCAGCCAGCTGTCCTCGCCTGCACAAAAGCGGGTCATGAGTGCCGTAAGGGCTTCCATTGACTTCGGCTTTTCTTGTCCGAGGTGGCGTGCTAGCCATTCATCACAGATGCTGTGCTTGAAGGCTGCTAGTTCCTCGGAGTCCGGACAATCAATGATCTGGTTCTTTTTGGTTAGGAACCTAGTCCAGAATTTCCTGGCTGATTCTCTGGGTTGTTGAACTATGTGGCTTAGGTCATCGGCTTCTAGTGGACGGACATAAGTTCCTTGGAAGTTGTCAAGGAAAGCCTCTTCCAAGTCCTCCCAGCTGCCGATGGAGTTCTCAGGCAGGCTATTTAACCAGTGCCGAGCTGGTCCTTTGAGCTTTAATGGGAGGTATTTGATGGCGTGGAGGTCGTCTCCTCAGGCCATGTGGATGTGGAGAATGAAATCCTCGATCCATACTGCAGGATCGGTTGTGCCATCGTATGATTCGATATTGACGGGCTTGAACCCCTCGGGGAATTCATGATCCTGTACTTCATCTGTGAAGCAGAGCGGGTGTGCGGTGCCTCTATATCGGGCCGCATCGTGGCGGAGCTCTGAGGGAGTCTGTCTGCGGCATTCGGCCCGAGCGTGGTTAGGTTTGTCATGTCCGAATAGGTAGCCGTCGTCATGCCTCGAGGCACGTCCTCGTGATCCGTAGATCGATCTTGTGTGTCCTGATCTACTATCCAGGGTCTGTCGGAGGTCGTACATATGACTCCGAACTCTTCCGTCCCTATTTTGACGGGGTGGTGGGGCGGTCTGTTGTTCGGCCTGAGTTGCCGCTTTATCCCGACCACGGGGTGGCCGTTCTGCCGCCCTGTCTCAACCACGTGGTGGTCGATCCGTATTACGCGAGGGAGATATGTGCTCCGGCGCCTCCTCATCGAATTGAGGTAGCAGTCTGCGTTTCGGGTAGCTCTTGGCTGGGCGGTTGAGGCCGTGTTCCTCGGCTGTCAGGACATCAGTCCATCTGTCGACGAGTAGGTCTTGTTCAGCTTGAAGCTATTGTTGTTTCTTTTTCACGCTCCTTGCAGTGGCTATGAGCTGAAGCTTAAAGCGCTCCTGCTTGAGAGGATCCTCAGGCACGATGAAGTCTTCGTTTCCAAGGCTTGTCTCCTCCTTGGAGGGTGGACGGTAACTATCATCCTCCGACTCATCTTCTATGGCATGTTCACCAGGGTTATCTTGCCTGCTGTCATGTTCCTGTTCGGATGTAGCCCCGACAGGGTCTTCATTGTTTTCGGCATCGCCCGGAGTACTATTTTCTCCGGTGCCAGTGTTGCCGACCTTTGAGCGGCGGGGCTTGGGGTGCCGCTTGGGCCGCCGACGCTTGGACCGTGTCTCGGAGGTTTTATTCGCATCTGGCTCTTCTTTGTCGTCGCCAGATCCTTTAGGTGTATCAATCATGTACACGTCGTATGAAGAGGTAGCCGTCCAACATCCAGTGAATGGCGGGTCTTGGCCTTGCTCCTTGTCGGCATCGTCGTCCATACCGTCGATGTCTTCGGAGCCATAGTCAAGCATGTTGGTTAAGTCATCGACGGTGGCTATGAAGTGGGTGGCGGGTGGGAAGCAAGATTCCTCATCATCCGTCTCTAGCTCGAATCGGACATAGTTCGGACGTGAGTCCTTCTCCAAGGACAAATTCTTTAAAGATTTTAGCACGTCACCCAAAGGCGAGTGCTGGAAAACGTTAGCGGCGCTGAACTCGAAGATCGATAACCGACCTAGCTCGGTGTCCGCTGGCGTACACAATCCGGAACTTATAACCGGAGAAGAGTCCGAAGGTCTGTTAAAGCGAATATTGCAGGGCGTCAAGTCCATGTGCGGCTCCAATGCCGTGGACTCTGCGGCCTGGGATGGCTCGATCTGCTTCGGCTCTACGGTCATTGCAGCCGCAGGGCCAATCTCCTGGGTGTGATCCAATGACAGATTTAAGTCACGTTCATCGAGATGAGGGGGAGTGATCGCCGTGGGTTCAAATCCCTCGAAGATCAAGTCTCCATGGATATCCGCGACATAGTTCAAGCTTCCGAATCCGACCTGATGGCCAGGGGCGTAGCTGTCGATCTGCTCCAGATGGCCAAGAGAGTTGGCCCGCAGTGCGAAGCCGCCGAATACGAAGATCTATCGGTGGGGGGGAGTGCCTCCTTGGACAGCATCATTATTGATGATTGAAGGGGCCATTGAACCTTTTGTCGACGACACAGTGGAAATCTCAATGAAAGCACCAATATCGGTGTCACAACCGGCAGATCTCGGGTAGGGGGTCCCGAACTATGCGTCTAGGATCGATGGTAACAGGAGACAGGGGACACGATGTTTACCCAGGTTCGGGCCTGATACGTCTCCAACGTATCTACTTTTCCAAACACTTTTGCCCTTGTTTTGGACTCTAACTTGCATGATTTGAATGGAACTAACCCGGACTGACGTTGTTTTCAGCAGAATTACCATGGTGTTATTTATGTGCAGGAGCAAACGTTCTCGGAATGACCTAAAACTTCACGGAGCCACTTTTCAGAAAATAATAAAAATACCTGCAAAAGATGAAGGCCAGGGGGCCCGCCACCTCTCCACGAGGGTGGGGGGCACGCCTGCCCCCCTAGGGCGCACCCCCCTACCTCGTGGGCCCCCTGTTGCCTCTCCGACTCCAACTCCACCTCCATATATTGAGTTTCGGGGAGAAAAAAATCAGGGAGAAGAATTCATCGCATTTTACGATACGGAGCCGCCGCCAAGCCATAAAACCTCTTAGGAGGGCTGATCTGGAGTCCGTTCGGGGCTCCGGAGAGGGGAATCCATCACCATCGTCATCATCAACCATCCTCCATCACCAATTTCATGATGCTCACCGCCGTGCGTGAGTAATTCCATCGTAGGCTTGCTGGACGGTGATGGGTTGGATGGGATCTATCATGTAATCGAGTTAGTTTTGTTAGGGTTTGATCCCTAGTGTCCACTTTGTTCTGAGATTGATGTTGCTATGACTTTGCTATGCTTAATGCTTGTCACTAGGGCCCGAGTGCCATGATTTCAGATCTGAACCTATTATGTTTTCATCAATATATGAGTGTTCTTGATCCTATCTTGCAAGTCTATAGTCACCTATTATGTGTTATGATCCGTTAACCCCGAAGTGACAATAATCGGGATACTTACCGGTGATGACCGTAGTCTGAGGAGTTCATGTATTCACTATGTGTTAACGCTTTGTTCCGGTTCTCTATTAAAAGGAGGCCTTAATATCCCTTAGTTTCCGTAAGGATCCCGCTGCCACGGGAGGGTAGGACAAAAGATGTCATGCAAGTTCTTTTCCATAAGCACGTATGACTATATTCGGAATACATGCCTACATTATATCAACGAACTGGAGCTAGTTCTGTGTCACCCTAGGTTATGACTATTACATGATGAACCGCATCCGGCATAATTCTCCATCACCGATCCATTGCCTATGAGCTTTCCACATATTGTTCTTCGCTTATTTACTTTCCCGTTGCTATTGCTATCATCACTACAAAATACCAAAAACGTTGCTATTACTACTGTTACCTTTTTGCTACCGTTACCACTACTATCATATTACTTTGCTACTAAATACTTTGCTGTAGATATTAAGTTTCCAGGTGTGGTTGAATTGACAACTCAGCTGCTAATACTTGAGAATATTCTTTGGCTCCCCTTGTGTCGAATCAATAAATTTGGGTTGAATACTCTACACTCGAAAATTGTTGCGACCCCATATACTTGTGGGTTATCAAGACTATTTTCTGGTGCTGTTGCCGGGGAGCATAGCTCTATTCTTGGAGTCACTTGGGATATATATCTGCTTATCATTATGAAGAACTTGAGAGATCCAAAAACCAAGATCCATCCCTCAACTACGAGGGGAGGTAAGGAACTGCCATCTAGCTCTGCACTTGATTCACCTTCTGTTATGAGTAAGTTTGCGACACCTACACCTGCTTCTGCTATCCGTTCTGATATGTCGCATGTTATTAATCAACATAGCCTTCACGATATTTATGTTCATGGTGGGTTATATCCTACTCATGCTTGCATTCGGTGTTGATTAATTTTAATGCATGTTCATGACTGTTGTCGCTCTCTAACTGGTCGCTTCCTAGTCTTTTGCTAGCCTTCACTTGTACTAAGCGGGAATACTGCTTGTGCATACAAACTCCTTAAACCCCAAAGTTATTCCACATGAGTCCACTATACCTACCTATATACGATATCTACCTGCCGTTCCAAGTAAATTTGTATGTGCCAAACTCTAAACCTTCAAATAAATATCCTGTTTTGTATGCTTGAATAGCTCATGTATCAACTAGGGCTGTCTGTATCTTCCATGTTAGGCGGGATATTCTCAAGAGGAGTCGACTCCGCTCCTCACTCATGAGATAAATGGCTGGTCACCAAGATGCCCAGTCCCATGCTTTATGCAAACTAAATCAAAATAATTGCAAACAAAACTCCCCCTGGGACTCTTGTTAGTTGGAGGCACTCGTTGTTTCGAGCAAGCCATGGATTGATGCTTGTTGGTGGAAGGTGGAGTATAAACTTTACCATTCTATTTGGGAACAACCTACAATGTGTGTAGCATGGAAGATATCGCCATCTCTTGGTTGTTATGTTGACAATGAAAGTATACCGCTCAAAATATTATTCACCTATGTTTCAAAACCGAGCTCTGGCACCTCTACAAATCCCTGCTTCCCTCTGCGAAGGGCCTATCTATTTACTTTTATGCCGAGTCATCATCCTCTTATTAAAAAGCACCAGTTGGAGAGCACCGCTGTCATTTGCGTTCATTATTGTTGATTTACATTGAGTATGACTTGACTGGATCTCTTTTACCATGAATTACAATGTCTAGTCAGTCCTTGGTCTTTAAAGGTGCTCTACATTTATGTTTTGCGGTCTCAGAAAGGGTTAGCGAGATACCACCTTGTTATATCATATTATGATTGTTTTGAGAAAGTGTTGTCATCCGAGATTTATTATTATGGCTCGCTAGTTGATTATGCTATTGATATGAGTAAACTTGAGACCTATGCGTTATTGCGAATGTGGTTAGTTATAATCTTTGCTGAAAACTTGAATGCTAGCTTGACAAAACTGCTTTGGGGGATTGTTCTATGGTATGTGACTCCAATGGTCCAATTAGTTTTTGTTCTAGTGCTTTATTCATTGCAAATTTTTGCTGCCTAGGTGACCCTGTTCTTGAGTTTGCATGTCAAATTTATATGGTCCCAAGTAGTTTTAATGCATGATATTCCTCTAGGCACTTGTAGGAGTAGTTTCTATCAATATTGTTGAGTTTGGTTCACTTTTATTTTGAGTTACTAAAAATTTCAGAAATTTTTCAGAGGAAGAAATATGTTTACGAAAATTTAATAAGGTGGTTCTTCAAGGAAGCAAGGACCTAGACCTGCAATACGCGATGCAGACGATGAACCACCGAGGGACGCTCAAGTGCGGCCTTGTGAATAGTCGTCAGAAGATTTCATGGTACAAGAAGGAATCAAGGAGGAATTTGACGCATATGTGCGTAACGCCGATCTTGAGAGCTTCATGGCAGATAAGTGCCGTTAGTACCACTACCTCACTGATTCCTTTGTGAGAAGGTTTGAATTTTTATCATCGCGCAATTCTCAAACTGTCCTATTTGATCTTTATGATAAATCTTATACCATGGACTTAGAAGATTTTAACACTGCTTGTAAACTCCCACAGTGGGGTAATGATAGTGAACCTCATAAATCTGAATATAGAGACTTTCTTACTAGTATAACTATGGCGGAATCTAGGGAAATCACGCAAGCTAGCATAGGGAGCATTCATTTTCCTGCTATACATTATTTCTCTCTCTTTATAGGTAGATGCATAAATGGTAAGGATGAGGCATGTCACATGTGTGTGCCAGATCTTAGTGTTCTCAAGAGTGCTGTATTAGGAGATAGACAATATAACTTGGGGGCCATTGTTGCACGCAGGTTGCATAATAACAAAATTAATGGAGATTTCTTTGGTGGAATTGATGCAACCCATTTAGCTAATTTTCTTGAGATACCCATACGTGGAGATGATATTGAGTTGCCTCCTGCTTATTTAGATTATAATGCCATGGTTCTTCATCAGTTTGTTGAGAGGAACAATCAGTTCCTCCAGTACTGACTAATCATTGACAGACGACACACCTATCACGTCTCTCTCCCTGCTCCTGCCTTCTTTGACTTTCAGGCAAAAGGGAGACATGTTATAACAAGAGGAGGACAGAGGCAGCTCTCCTCCAAGCTGCAGCTCGTCAAGCAATAACTGATGCATCTCAGTACGACCCCAGCTTCAACTTCGGATACCCACCAGGCCATCCATGGGCATAGACCAACTTAGGCCAAAAGCCTAAGCTTGGGGGAGTACATATCTCTCACCGACATTACATTCCTGTTCACACACTCATGCTAGTTGTCGGTGCTCATACTTTTTCATTGTAATAACCATGCTAGTTTATTTCCCTTTTTATGCTTCCTTCATGTGTGTTTGATAAACCTTAAGAAAAAAATTAGTTGTAGCTTTTAGTTAGTTTACTTTCCATGCATGTAGTGGTAGCAATTAAAAAGAAAACCCAAAAAGATTTCTCGTTCTTATTTTGCTTGTTGGGAGCTTTCCCGTGTAAATAGTTTTGTTTCTTTTCTTTGGGGGTCGAGAGGAGAAGACCATAATGAAAATGTTGAATGGCTCTCATATGCATTATTGTTGATCTAACAAAGAGCCCATATTACCTTGTCTTCTCTCTTGAATTGAATCCTTGCAGATTCCAGCTTAGTCCAATGCACCTACACTATTATTATTATCCATGCTATTCGGTCGTGCAAGTGAAAGGCAATAATGATAATTATATGATGAGCTGATTGAGATGAGAAAAGCTGGTATGAACTCGACCTCTCTTGTTTCTGTAAATATGATTAGTTCATCGTTCCCGATTCAGCCTATTATGAAAGAAACATATTTGCAATGATAATTAGAGATTGTAGTTGCTTATTCCATGCTTAATTAGCTAGGAGTTTATAATGGGTTACCTTGCGTGCCAACATGCTATTAAAATGGTTGTGATGTGGTATGATAGGGTGGTATCCTCCTTTGAACGATTCGAGTGGCTTGACTTGGCACATGTTCATGCATGTAGTTGAAACAAAATCAACATAGCCTCTATGATATTTATGTTCATGGTGCATTATATCCTACTCATGCTTGCATTCAGTGTTGATTAATTTTTATGCATGTTCATGACTGTTGTCGCTCTCTAGCTGGTCGCTTCCCAGTCTTTTTCTAGCCTTCACTTGTACTAAGCGGGAATACTGCTTGTGCATCCAACTCCATAAACCCCAAAGTTGTTCCATATGAGTCCACCATACCTACCTATATACGGTATCTACCTGCCGTTCCAAGTAAATTTGTATGTGCCAAACTCTAATCCTTCAAATAAACATTCTGTTTTGTATGCTCGAATAGCTCATGTATCAACTAGGGTTGTCTGCATCTTCCATGCTAGGCGGGTTATTCTCAAGAGGAGTGGACTCCGCTCCTCATTCACGAGAAAATGGCTTCTCATCGGGATGCCCAGTCCCATGCTTTATGAAAATCAAATCAAAATAACTGCAAACAAAACTCCCTCGGGACTCTTGTTAGTTCGAGGCACTCGTTGTTTCGAGCAAGCCATGGATTGTTGCTTTTTGGTGGAGGGGGAGTATAAACTTTACCATTCTGTTTGGGAACCGCCTATAAGGCGTGTAGCATGGAAGATATCGAGATCTCTCGGTTGTTATGTTGACAATGAAAGTATACCGCTCAAAATATTATTCATATCTATTTCAAAACCGAGCTCTGGCACCTCTACAAATCCCTCTTCCCTCTACGAAGGGCCTATCTATTTACTTTTATGTTGAGTCATCATCCTCTTATCAAAAAGCACCAGTTGCAGAGAACTGCTGTCATTTGCATCCATTACTGTTAGTTTACATTGAGTATGACTTGACTGGATCTCTTTTACCATGATTTACAATGTCTACTCAGTCCTTGATCTTTAAAGGTGCTCTTTGCGGACTCAGAAAGGGCTAGCGAGATACCATCTTGTTATATCATATTATGATTGTTTTGAGAAAGTGTTGTCATCCGAGATTTATTATTATTGCTCGCTAGTTGATTATGCCATTGACATGAGTAAACATGAGACCTAAATGTTATTGCAAATGTGGTTAGTTCATAATCTTTGCTGAAAACTTGAATGCTGGCTTTACATATTTACAACAACAAGAGCAAACAGAGTTTGTAAAAGTTTTTCTTTATCACTTTCAGTTTGTCAACTGAATTGGTTGAGGACAAGCAAAGGTTTAATCTTGGGGAGTTGATATGTCTCCAATGTATCTACCTTTCCAAACACTTTTGCCCTTGTTTTGGACTCTAACTTGCATGATTTGAATGGAACTAACCCGGACTGACGCTGTTTTTAGCAGAATTACCATGGTGTTATTTATGCGCAGGAGCAAACATTCTCGGAATGACCTGAAACTTCACGGAACCACTTTTCGGAAAATAAGAAAAATACCTACAAAAGATGAAGGCCAGGGGGCCCACCATCTCTCCACGAGGGTGGGGGGGGGGGCGCCCCCTACCTCATGGGCCCCCTGTTGCCTCTCTGACTCCAACTCCACCTCCATATATTGAGTTTCGGGGAGAAAAAAAATCAAGGAGAAGAATTCATCGTGTTTTATGATACGGAGCCGCCGCCAAGCCCTAAAACCTCTCGGGAGGGCTGATCTGGAGTCCGTTCGGGGCTCCGGAGAGGGGAATCTGTCGCCATCGTCATCATCAACCATCCTCCATCATCAATTTCATGATACTCACCGCCGTGCGTGAGTAACTCCATTGTAGGCTTGCTGGACGGTGATGGGTTGGATGGGTCTATCATGTAATCGAGTTAGTTTTGTTAGGGTTTGATCCCTAGTGTCCACTATGTTCTGAGATTGATGTTGCTATGACTTTGCTATGCTTAATGCTTGTCACTAGGGCCCGAGTGCCATGATTTCAGATCTGAACCTATTATGTTTTCATCAATATATGAGTGTTCTTGATCCTATCTTGCAAGTCTATAGTCACCTATTATGTGTTATGATCCGTTAACCCCGAAGTGACAATAATTGGGATACTTACCGATGATGACCGTAGTTTGAGGAGTTCATGTATTCACTATGTGTTAATGCTTTGTTCCGGTTCTCTATTAAAAGGAGGCCTTAATATCCCTTAGTTTCTGTAAGGACCCCGCTCCCACGGGAGGGTAGGACAAAAGATGTCATGCAAGTTCTTTTCCATAAGCACGTGTGACTATATTCGGAATACATGCCTACATTATATCAACGAACTGGAGCTAGTTCTGTGTCACCCTAGGTTATGACTGTTACATGATGAACCACATCTGGCATAATTCTCCATCACCGATCCATTGCCTACGAGCTTTCCACATATTGTTCTTCGCTTATTTACTTTCCCGTTGCTATTGCTATCATCACTACAAAATACCAAAAACATTGCTTTTACTACCGTTACCTTTTGCTACCGTTACCACTACTATCATATTACTTTGCTACTAAATACTTTGCTGCAGATATTAAGTTTCCAGGTGTTGTTGAATTGACAACTCAGCTGCTAATACTTGAGAATATTCTTTGGCTCCCCTTGTGTCGAATCAATAAATTTGGGTTGAATACTCTACCCTCGAAAACTGTTATGATCCCCTATACTTGTGGGTTATCTCGGCCCTCTCTACGGAGGTAATACCCTACTTCCTGCTTGATTGATCTTGATGAATATGAGTATTACAAGAGTTGATCTACCATGAGATCGTAATGGCTAAACCCTAGAAGTCTAGCCTATATGGGTATGGTAATGAGTATATGTGGTGTCTTTTCCGGACTTTCCCCTTCGGTTTATATAGACACCGAGGGGATCTAGGGTTTACATGGAGTCGATTACATAATAAGGAATCTTTGGTCGCCAAGCTTGCCTTCCACGCCAAGTAGAGTCCAATCCGGACATGGTGCATTCTTCGGCCTTCATGTCTTCACAGCCCATCAGTCCGGCCCATGGATAACCGGCCGGACGCCCGAGCACCCCTTAGTCCAGGACTCCCTCAATGGGCATCTCCATAGCCCGTTGATACGCCTAGTTGATGTGAGACTATCTTCTCCTTTTTGTCTTCTCCACAACCACCATTCTATTCCACCTATAGTGCTATGTCCATGGCTCAGGCTCATGTATTGCGTGAAGATTGAAAAAGTTTGAGAACATCAAAAGTATGAAACAATTGCTTGGCTTGTCATCGGGGTTGTGCATGATTTAAATATTTTGTGTGATGAAGATAGAGCATAGCCAGACTATATGATTTTGTAGGGATAGCTTTCTTTGGCCATGTTATTTTGAGAATACATGATTACTTTGTTAGTATGCTTGAAGTATTATTATTTTTTGTCAATATTAAACTTTTGTCTTGAATCTTTTGGATCTGAACATTCATCCCACAATAAACAAAATTACATTGAGAATTATGCTAGGTAGCATTCCACATCAAAAATTCTGTTTTTATCATTTACCTACTAGAGGACGAGAAGGAATTAAGCTTGGGGATGCTTGATACGTCTCCAACGTATCTATAATTTTTGATTGTCCCATGCTATTATATTATCCATCTAGGATGTTTTATATGCATTTATATGCTATTTTATATGATTTTTGGGACTAACCTATTAACCTAGAGCCCAGTGCCTGTTTTTGTTTTTTCCTTGTTTCTGAGTATCGTAGAAAAGGAAAACCAAACGGAGTCCAATTGACTTGAAATTTCACGGAGATCGTTTTTGGACCAGAAGAAGCCCACGGAGTACCGAAGATGGGCCAGAAGAGTCCCGAGGCCACCACGAGGGTGGGGGTGCGCCCTACCCCCCTGGGCGTGCCCCCCTACCCCGTGGCCGCCTCGGGGACCCCCTGACTTGTTCCCGACTCCAACACCTCTTATATAACCCAAAACTTCCAGAAAGAAAGCTAGACCGGGAGTTCCGCCACCGCAAGCCTGTGTAGCCACCGAAAACAAATCTAGATCCGTTCCGGCACCCTGCTGGAGGGGGGGTCCATCTCCGGTGGCCATCTTCATCATCCCGGCGCTCTCCATGACGAGGAGGGAGTAGTTCACCCTCGGGGCTGAGGGTATGTACCAGTAGCTATGTGTTTGATCTCTCTCTCTCTCTCTCATGTTCTTGATTCGGCACGGTCTTGATGTATCGCAAGCTTTGCTATTATAGTTGGATCTTATGAGTCGTCTTGTAATGGATTGAGTTTTCCCTTTGAAGTTATCTTATCGGATTAAGTCTTTAAGGATTTGAGAACACTTGATGTATGTCTTGCATGTGCTTATCTGTGGTGACAATGGGATATCACGTGATCCACTTGATGTATGTTTTGGTGATCAACTTACGAGTTCCATGACCTTGTGAACTTATGCATAGGGGTTGGCACACATTTTCGTCTTGACTCTCTGGTAGAAACTTTGGGGCACTCTTTCAAGTTCTTTGTGTTTGTTGAATAGATGAATCTGAGATTGTGTGATGCATATCGTATAACCATACCCACGGATACTTGAGGTGACATTGGAGTATCTAGGTGACATTAGGGTTTTGGTTGATTTTTGTCTTAAGGTGTTATTCTAGTACGAACTCTAGGATAGATTGAACAGAAAGAATAGCTTCGTGTTATTTTACTATGGACTCTTGAATAGATCGATCAGAAAGAATAACTTTGAGGTGGTTTTGTACCCTACAATATTCTCTTCGTTTGTTCTCTGATATTAGTGACTTTGGAGTGACTCTTTGTTGCATGTTGAAGGATAGTTATATGATCCAATTAGGTTATTATTGTTGAGAGAACTTGCACTAGTGAAAGTATGAACCCTAGGCCTTGTTTCCTAGCATTGCAATATCGTTTGTGCTCACTTTTACCACCTGCTACCTTGCTGTTTTTATATTTCCAGATAACAAAAACCTTTATCTACCATACATATTACACTTGTATCACCATCTCTTCGCCGAACTAGTGCACCTATACAATTTACCATTGTATTGGGTGTGTTGGGGACACAAGAGACTCTTTGCTATTTGGTTGCAGGGTTGTTTGAGAGAGACCATCTTCATCCTTGCCTACCACGGATTGATAAACCTTAGGTCATCCACTTGAGGGAAATTTGCTACTGTCCTACAAACTTCTGCACTTGGAGACCCAACAACGTCTACAAGAAGATGGTTGTGTAGTAGACATCAGTCGGCGGGCGGCGCACTGGTGGCAAGGGATGGATGTGTTCGACCTGGATGGCAGTCGGAGCTTGGCCGTGATGAGGTGATGATATTGTGTGGCGTGCTTTGTAGCTCTGGCGTACATCAAAGGGAGGCTCACACCGAAGCAGCATGTACACGACGTGCGCGGCGACATAGCATCTCGCCAGAGATGGGGTGTGTCAGTGGAGCATCTTACTAAGGATCTCGTCGTCGCCGGGTGAGTTTGGGCACATGAGTGAGGAAAAGATCCGTGGCGGAGCCAGAAAATATGTGAAGGCTGGGCAAACTTGAGCCTAAGTATCTGTTCTATAAACAAAAATTAGGTGTTAAGATACACAACGCATAAAATAGCTCCAAACTTCTGAACCACAAGTCCACATTAATATAAGCAGTGGCTTGGTAGAAACTGCTGGGAGGCCAAGGCCAAAGCATGAGTATCTGGTGGTGCAAATTGCAAAAAGAATTATCATCTAAGCCCTCCCCCATTAAATTTTCTTCAGGGTTTGGACCTAAGGCTGGGGCAACGCCCCCCCCCCCCCCGCCCCGGCCTCAACAAAGCTCCGTCAATGAATATGAAGTCAAAATATTAACATAGTAGTCATGCAAATATAATTTGAAGCAAACTGATATATAGCATATTAATGCTCAGTTTCATCGAACAAAATAAAGTTGAGACTTGCCAACATAAGTCTTAGAATGATGCCATGCATAGATGATAGAAGCAAATCCCATAGGTCCAGGGTCCCATCCACCCTTCAAGTATTGGTTTCCGGTCGTGAGCCAAACATAGGGCTTGGATCAAAATATAGCTTTGATCACCATGTTGCTAGAAAAATTATAGCCATCCATATTAGCTTCCAAACTTCCTAGAAGACACTACAAGATAAAAAGGGGGTCACAGTACAAATAAAGTACGTATTGTGACTTGTGAGCGTGTTCAAAGTAAAGAGCTTTAGAGAATAGAGACGGCCAAAAAAAACATACCAATAATGTGCTAAAGAAAATCAAGAGAGAAAATTCATTGTGGTCAATTTCAGTGTTTGCTCTACTAACCAAGCCTTCTCATCTATGAAATTCAGTAATTTAAAAATTGAAGTTAAAGTTTAACTATCTAAAACAAAACCATAAACCAAAGACTAGACTTATGAGGTGGTTATAATCCCCAAAGGTCAACTCCCCATCGGCTGACCTCAAAAATTAAGCCCTAAATCTACCAATATCAGTTAGTAGTCTTATCTAATCATCATAAAGGGGATGAGATGATGAGTTGTTGAGGATGTAAGTCGTTCCTAACGATGGATTCTCTCCGCCCGACACCGCATGTGCGCCAAGGCCTGCCTCCGCTCATCGCCCGTCCGCCTCACAATACATGAGCGAACAGCTGAAGTGCGGAAAATGTGTTGTGAATTGATAACCCACAAGTATAGGGGGTCAATTGTAGCCTATTTCGATAAGTAAGAGTGTCGAACCCAACGAGGAGCTAAAGGTAGAACAAATATTCCCTCAAGTTCTATCAACCACCGATACAACTTTACACACGCTTAACGTTCGCCTTACCTAGAACAAGTATGAAACTAGAAGTACTTTGTAGGTGTTCTAGGATAGGTTTGCAAGATAGTAGAGAGCATGTAAATAAAAGCTAGGGGCTGTTTAGATAAAGACACAACTAAGTTAGTTTCAGTAGAGAGCTTTTTGTCATGAGAAAGTTATTTGTCCCTAGACAATTGATAACTAGACCGGTAATCATTATTGCAATTTTATTTGATGGAGAGGCATAAGCTAACATACTTTCTCTTCTTGGATCATATGCACTTATGATTGGAACTCTAGCAAGAATCCGCAACTACTAAAGATCATTAAGGTAAAACCCAACAATAGCATTATAAGCCATCAAGTCCTCTTTACTCCCATACGCAAACAACCTACTTACTCAGGTTCGTGCTTCTGTCACTCACGCCACCCACCATAAGAAAAACATGAACATATTGCAAACCCTATAGTGGGGATCCCTCATGCTTGCGCGACACAGAGAGCACCATAGGACAACACCAATAATAAAACTTGCAACTCAAACCAATCACGGTCATCAATTAACCCATAGGACAAAACAAATCTACTCAAATATCATAGGATAGCCATATATCATTGGGAAATAATATATGGCATTGAGCACCATGTTTAAGTAGAGATTATAGCGGGTAAAAGAGGGGTTACACTGCTGCATAGAGGGGGGGAGAGTTGGTGATGATGGCGGTGAAGTTGTTGGTGTAGATCGTTGTCGTGATGATGGCCCTGACGGTGTTCCGTCGCCACCAGAAGAGAGGGGGAGAGAGCCCCCTTTCTTCTTCTTCTTCCTTGACCTCCCCCCTAGATGGGAGAAGGGTTTCCCCTCTGGTCCATGGCCTCCATGGCGGCGGATGGGCGAGAGCCCCTCCGAGATTGGATCTCTCTCTCTGTTTCCTTCTGTTTCTGCGTTCCCTGATTCTGCCCTTTCACCGTTTCTCAAATACCCGGAAATCCGTAACTCCGATTGGGCTGAAATTTTGACATGATTTTTATCCGGATATGGCTTTCTTGCAGCGAAACAAGGGCACCAACCGCCTTATGGAGTGTCCACTAGGGCCCAGGGCGTGCCCTACCCCCTGGGGCGTGCCCCTCACTCTCGTGGGCCCCTCAGGCATCGTCTCGCGTTGATTCCACTTCCCAAAATTCACATATATTCCAAAAAAGAATCTCCATAAGTTTTTATCCCGGTTGGACTTTGTTTGATATGGACTTTCTGCGAAACAAAAAACATGACACAAACAGGAACTGGCACTGGGCACTGGATCAATATGTTAGTCCCAAAAATAGTATAAAAAGTTGCCAAAAGTATGTAAAAGTTGTAGAATATTGGCATGGAACAATCAAAAATTATAGATACGATGGAGACATATCAACATCCTCAAGCTTAATTGCTACTCGTCCTCGAGTAGGTAAATGATAAAAAAGATAATTTTTGATGTGGAATGCTACCTAGCATAATCTTGATCATGTAATCTAATCATGACATGAATATTAAGACACGAGTGATTCAAAGCAATAGTCTATCAATTGACATTAGGACAGTAATACTTCAAGCATACTAATAAAGCAATCATGTCTTCTCAAAATAACATGGCTAGAGAAAGCTATACCTACAAAATCATATAGTCTGCTATGCTCCATCTTCACCACACAAATATTCAAGTCATGCACAACCCCGATGACAAGCCAAGCAATTATTTCATACTTTTGATGTTCTCAAGCCTTTTCAACTTTCACGCAATACATGAGCGTGAGCCATGGATATAGCACAATAGGTGGAGTAGAATATGATGGTGGAGGTTGTGTGGAGAAGACAAAAAAGGGAGAAAGTCTCACATCAACTAGGAAAATTAATGGGCTATGGAGATTCCCATCAATCGATGTCAATGAGAGGAGTAGAGATTGCCATGCAACGGATGCACTAGAGCTATAAGTGTATGAAAGCTCAAACTGAAAACTAAGTGAGAGTGCATCCAACTTGCTTGCTCATGAAGACCTCGGGCATTTGAGGAAGCCCATCATCGGAAATATACAATCCAAGTTCTATAATGAAAAACTTCCACTAGTATATGAAAGTGACAATGTAGGAGACTCTCTCTATGAAGTACATGGTGCTACTTTGAAGCACAAGTGTGGTAAAAAGGACAGTAGCATTGCCCCTTCTCTCTTTTTCTCTCATTTTTTGGTGGGCTTCTTTGGCCTCTTTTTTATCTGGGCTTCCTTGGCCTCTTTTATTTTTCATAAAGTCCGGAGACTCATCCCAACTTGTGAGGGAATCATAGCTTCCATCATGTGACGCCCCAGATTCAATCGTACACTAATCATACACGCAAACGTGTACGATCAAGATCAGGGACTCACGGGAAGATATCACAACACAACTCTACAACTAAAATAAGTCATACAAGCATCATATTACAAGCCAGGGGCCTTGAGGGCTCGAATACAAGAGCTCGATCATACACGAGTCAGCGGAAGCAACAATATCTGAGTACAGACATAAGTAAACAAGTTTGCCTTAAGAATACTAGCACAAACTGGGATACATATCGAAAGAGGCGCAGGCCTCCTGCCTGGGATCTTCCTAAACTACTCCTGGTCGTCGTCAGCGGCCTGCACGTAGTAGTAGGCACCTCCAGAGTAGTAGGAGTCGTCGTCGACGATCGCGTCTGGCTCCTGGACTCCAACGTCTGGTCGCAACAACTGGGTATAGAAAGGGGAAAAAGAGGGAGCAAAGCAACCGTGAGTACTCATCCAAAGTACTCGCAAGAAAGGAACCACACTACATATGCATTGGTATCAATGAAAGGGGTAGTATATGTGGACTGAACTGCAGAATGCTAGAATAAGAAGGGGATAACTAGTCCTATCGAAGACTACGCTTCTAGCAGTCTCCATCTTGAAGCAGTAGAAGAGAGTAGATGGTAAGTTAACCAAGTATCATCGCATAGCATAATCCTACCCGACGATCCTCTCCTCGTCGCCCTGTTAGAGAGCAATCACCGGGTTGTATCTGGCACTTGAAAGGGTGTGTTTTATTAAGTATTCGGTTCTAGTTGTCATAAGGTCAAGGTACAACTCCGAGTCGTCCTTTTACTGAGGGACACGGCTATTCGAATAGATAAACTTCCCTGCAGGGGTGCACCACATTTCCCAACATGCTCGATCCCCTTTGGCCGGACACACTTCACCGGGTCATGCCCGGCCTCTGAAGATCAACACATCGCAGCCCCACCTAGGCACAACAGAGAGGTCATCACACCGGTCTAAATCCTATGGTGCAAGGGTTTGGGCCCATCGCCCATTGCACACCTGCACGTTGTGTGGGTGGCCGGAAGCAGACCTAGCCTCCCTAATACAAGAGCAGGCGTTCCAGTCCAATCCGGCGCGCGCTGCTTGCTGGCGTCAAAAAGGCTTCGGCTGATACCACGACGTCGAGTGCCCATAACTGTTCTCGCGTAGTTGGTTAGTGCGTATAGGCCAGTGGCCAGATGTGACACCCCAAAATTTTGGCCTTGTTTTATTAAATAAATTTTTTTGCCAGGAATTAAAACTTTGATTTTTTTGGGACTCCCTTTTGATTTTTTAAACATTTCCTTTCTTATTATCATTGAGTTGTTTCCTATAATGAAAACCTTTCAAATATGTTATTGGACTTGTTTAACCTCTCAAGAAAACTTTTCTTTTATCAGTATAACTAATTACCTAATTAATTTGCTTGATCTTTATTTTCTTGAAAAATGGTTTTTCAAGGTTATATGGCCATAATTGAACTACAACCATTTGATAAATTCACCTAAAATTCCAACCAAAATTTGGAGATGTCATGTGATGTTTTTAAATCACTTTTATACAAAAATATCTTTTAGTCATGTAATATTTTGAGCTCTGCATCAATTTTTCTTCTCTGGTCCAAAGTGCAATTTTGCACTACAACCCTTTTAAATATTTCTTTCTGGCCTCCACCAAAATTATGGGATGTTGGTAGTAGCATATGATTCAACTTTATGCAAAAACCCAATGATGTTATTTGCAAGTTTTGAGTGAATCAACCTCATCTTCATTCTGGTCCAACATGATGGTTTGTATAGCAACCATATCCTTGCTTGCTCTTTGGCCCTTGAGTTTTCTCATGCTTGTAGTGCACCTTGCGAAACCCTTAAGTCCAGGAGAGTGGTCCCATTGGATGACTCTAAGTGCTTGAAATCATGCCCTTTTCTTTCTGTCCAAAACTGAAGTTTTGCAAAACTTGCACTAACAAGTTTGTGCTTTTCACAAACTAACCTCACCACCCTCTTATGCATCTAAAGAGACCACCATCTGGAGTTTTTGGCCACTCCAAGACCTGCCTAAGTGCCCTTAGCATTTTGTCAAACACCTTATGGGCATGATCAGTTTTGACATGGGTTTGTGTTTGCTCTATGAACTTGATCCCCTGACCAAACCAGCCTGTCCAATGGTGTTTCCCTAGCCTATAACCCCACCCTGCTAACCCTCTTGCGGTTTGGAATCCCCCAGCATGCCATGGCATTTCGTCGAGCACGTTTCGTGCATGCTCTGGGCGCGAGCAGAGCACACGTTTTGCACGTGCTGTGCCGAGCCGACGCGTCGCGCCCCTGGCCTTGCCCGCTCTACAGAGCCACGCCACTCGCTCTCCTCCTCACCACGTCACGCCAAGCAGGCCCTGGTGCCCTGCAGCACCGCCGTCAGAGCCGCTTGGCGGCATGCCCGCGGCCGCATCCGCCACCGCCATGGGCAGCACCGCCCAAACCACCACAGCGCGCCAGCTCGCCTCTTTCGACAGTGTAGTGGTCGTCGTTAGCCCCTGGAGCTAGCCAGCCACCGCCACGTCGCCCTGCAGCATAGAGAGGCGGTTCACCGCCGTTCTTATCCCCGGCTGCCGCAAACCGACTTGGACGTGCTATAAAGAGAGGTCCCCGAACTCCCCCGAGCACGCAGGCAACCTCAGGCCACCCCAATGGCGCTCCCCTAGCTCGCATTCGACCCAGGGAGGTTTTTGTCCCCGTCTCCGGCAACTCCTGCCGCCGCCACCGCCCCGGCCATTCCGGCACCTCTAGTACCTCCCCCTCTCCACTCTCTCCACCAGGAGCCTTCTCTTCCTCCCGCGAACACTTCCCCCTGCTCGATTTTGATCGGGAGCCACCGCAGCCCCAAAAGCACTTTGCTCCCGAGGCCACCTCCGCCGAGAAGCTCGCCGCCGGCAGTTCCCTCCACCCCCGACGACCCTACAACCACCAGGAGGACCGCCTAGGAGTGGCGGATCCATCCCTGCATTCAGATGCCCGCGAAGAACCGCCGTTCGCCGGCGACGATCGCCGGATGTCCCGCCTCTGCTCGGGCAGAGAAGAGGGGGGAGTGTGGACTAGTCAAACCTGACTAGTGGGCCCCCTGGACCCACTGTCAGTGACTCCCAGCGCGGTCCACGCTGGATAAGTGGAGGCGTAAAACCCATAGTACGTTTTCTGTGCCCGAAAGCGTAATCTCGTTTGAACCGTTTTCTTTTTCTGATTTTATTCAAAACAGATTTTGACCAAATCTTTGACTAGCTATAACTTTTTAATTATAACTCCAAATGAGTTGATTCTTTTTCCTACCTTCCTCAAATTTTGTCTAGTTTATTTTAAGATTTATTTCATAAAAATTCAGACAACTTTTTGGTACTGTTTTTGAAACTACATATTGATTCAAAAATATTTTGAATAGGATTTTTGGAGAGAGGAGAAAGCTTTCAAAAGTTTTGGAGTGCACCCTGCCTTTCCACACCATGAAGGCAAGCATTCTGAACCCTGGCATAATATTTTTGGTGTGTTAGTTGACTCGTTTATACACCATCTCATTTTGGGGAACTCGTTATTTTATGTGGCGACGTGAACATTTGCATGAAGGCATATTAGTGATTTCCTTGCTGTTGGAAATGAATATACTTGTGATGGTAATCATCCTCATGTGCCTTGCATGCATGCCGGAAAGGAATCCGGGAAAGCCTCTGCCTTGGCTAGAAGTGAGCTTGTCGCCGGTCCCCGTCGGGACGGTTATGTCCGGTATGGCATAGTAAGGTATAATGGGTGGTGATTTCGTCGGTTGAAATGTATTTGATATACATGTCATGCAGGGAATTTATAAACCTCCTGAGTTGACCGTAGACCGAGTCTTGTTCCAGTAACCCCCATACTTGCCTCGTACTACCACTTGTCCCTGCCGCAGGTAGGGTGCGGTTCAGTAAGTCGTCAACCCCTTTCAAGCACACACCATACAGAGAGGCCATGGTGGAAGATACCGGTTGTAGCCGGTAGGCAGGCCACCTGGTCCGGGGGCATGGGTGTTTCCGGTTGGGGCCGAGAGGGGAGGCCACCCCTTAGAGCACGCGATATAAATTTGATCCCATGCTACGCGAGGTTGTAGCCTCCCCACTTAGAGTTTTGCTTAACAAGTGTCGTGGGTGATTCCAGACACCGATGAGTTAAGCTGGTGTGTGCAAGTTAGGCGTGTTTTCAACTAAAAGGCCGTAGACGGAATTAGTCCCGATGGACTAAAGGAATCCGTTACTCGTGGGTAAAGAGTACACCCTCTGCAGAGATTAAACCTATTCGAATCACCGTGTCCATGGTTAAGGATTACAGTCTGGGATGGGTCAAGGGTTGGTCTTAGTGTCGGTCGTCGGAGGAGAGATTGTTAAACCAGAACTTGGACTGTGACTTGTGACTTGTGAAGATTATGATTATTATTATTATGGACTAACCCATTATATCATCAAGTATCCCTGGGACGGTTCTACCTCCTGGATGTTCATTGTGATTATTTGTTTTATAAGCCCTTTATGTGGTGTCGCTGAGACGCCCGACTGTGGCATTTCTTGTTATTTATTTATTTTATAAGCCCTTTATGTGGTGTCGCTAAGACGCCCGACTGTGGCATTTCTTTTAAAGCCCTTTATGTGGTGTCGCTAAGACGCCCGACTGTGGCATTTCTTTTAAAGCCCTTTATGTGGTGTCGCTAAGACGCCCGACTGTGGCATTTCTTTTAAAGCCCTTTATGTGGTGTCGCTAAGATGCCCGACTGTGGCATTTCTTTTAAAGCCCTTTATGTGGTGTCGCTAAGACGCCCGACTGTGGCATTTCTTTTAAAGCCCTTTATGTGGTGTCGCTAAGACGCCCGACTGTGGCATTGCTTGTTATTTATTTCATAAATTTTAATACTACTATGTTACTGCATATTCATAAATAACATGCCTGCACGCATCAGAGTTTTATTTATCTTTTGTGACTGACGTCATGAGCATAAAATATTTTCAGCACATCATTGTTATGTTATACCTGTGTTCATAATGTTTGCGAGTACATTCACAGTACTCACTGGCTTGTCCCTGGCTATTGTCTTGGCCAGATTTCTGCTTGGAGAGGAGCGTTGCGGTGACAGCCCCGGAACCCACGTAATGGTGATAGCAGCCTCGCGAAGATAGGAGTTAACCTGGTCAGCTGTTCCTGTGGGAAATGGAGTCCCCTATACGCTGACGATCCACAAACCGCTTCCGCCATCAACCACCAGAAACCTTTTGTTGTACTCACAGGCCAGAATGGTCTTGTACTACATATGTTGTATTTTGCTTGGAATTTCTGTATCAAGTTGGTGCCTCATCAGCTAACAGTTATCCTGGGGCTGGTGAGTACAACGACCATTTTCTGGAATTTAAAACCCGGAAAACCGGTCGTGACAGACTTGGTATCAGAGCCAGGCTGATCATTGGCTAATCCTATCTTAGCCGGGTCTATAAACTTAGGCAAACCAACCCACCAAACCATAACCACACCCCAGCAAAGCTTCTCGTGCAAGATAGCCACACAGTGACCCAACACCTTTTGGCAGTCGGTGCCCAACCTATCAACCTAACCTGGCGCTCATGCGCCAGTGATCGAATCCTAAATAGTCATTTCTCGCAAACGTGCGAAGGAAGACTCCGTCCCCTTTTCCTATAAAAAGGGGCACGCTAGCCCCAACACAGCCCAACACAGCCTCTACCAAGCTACAATGCCTGGCCCTGTCGTGCACAATGAGACCACGGCAACCAACCTTGGAGGCTTTGTGACCATACTCGCAAACCTCACCCGTCGTGCCTATGCGTTAGAAGAGCCCCCAGAATATGTTGTGTACCAAGGACCCATGAGCGGTGAGAACCGTCAATTCTGGGCCACTGTACACATCTACGGTAGGGGTCTAGCACCCGAACGCCCCTACAGGTTCACCGGAAGAACAACTTCCTTTGAGCCACAAGCCATCCAACTAGCTGCTCGATAAGCTATAGTTCATCTCCGACACTTGTCGCCCAGAGTTAACTGTCGCTCGTTCCACTACTACCCTAGACGTGAAGGGTATGGTAGACCACCCCAAGTTGCCAATGGAGATCACGAGACAGATCCTGCATTGTTCCACCTAGTGCGCTATGTAAGTGCACTAGAGGAACTGTGCGATCAAATCACTATTGATCTAATCGCAGCTCGTGGAGAGCTGGTTCGTCGAGCCCCGGCGAGAGAAGAGAACGAGCCCAACGCCGACAACCCAGTCGTGCTGTTTGGACACCCGATCGAGTCCCTAAGGCCTGCCCCAGCCATCGGCCAAGGTGCTCTGATGACCCCAGAAGTGCTTCGTCGCCTCTTGGGAGCACACTCCAACGGGGTTGTGGCCAACAATCCCCGAGATGGTCCTCATCGCTACCCCGAGCCTGCAGCCCCTCAACCCACTCCAGCTAATTCCGACGGTGAGACGCGTGGAGAAGCCTCAACATCCACAAGGCACGCCCGCTTGGATGTAAACGAGGTAGACTAAGTCACCCGAGTCATATCGAGTCCCAGTGTACCCTCGCTTTGTAATCGTGTGGCCTTGTAATTAAATGCCGCATGTTGCCGTGCCTCTAGTAGCTTTGCATGGATATGCCAGACACAGTTACCAAAAACCTCCCCGACAACCCCCACAGTAACACGGCCTCGACCCTTGGAGCAGAGCTGAAAATTTCATTACCATTCGCCACGGTAAAAATGACCCAGCTCCGGTGCTATAAAAAGGCCACCGCGTGACCTTGCCAAGCACCTCTCACCTTGTGCACCACCCTCACAACCATTTCTTGCCATGCCGAGCCCCAGCATTTACCTGAGAACTCCAAATGCAACCCCGGGTAGTTTTGTCAAGATATTGTGGGATTTTACCTGCAGTACCATGGGCGCTACCCAGCCACCCCAGTACGAGTTGTTCAAATCGAGAATCACCCCTTCCACCTCGAGATATTGGGCAGCAGTACACATCCCTCCCGTAAACTCAAACCAAGATCCAACGGAGGTCTCCTTCGTGGGGAAATCTATGCCAACCCCACATATGGCCATAGAAGCTGTTGCATACGAAGCGCTTGCTCGCCTTCGATTCGCGGTACCCTATGCCAGCGAACGAGGGTATTATTACTTCCCGAGCCGTGCAGCACCCGGAGGAGTGACATCTTTTCCCGGTGGACGAATTGAGAGAGACCCAGTCCTGGCCAACCTTGTCCAGTACGTCATCGCTCAAGAGCGTTTAACCCAACGTGTGATGGGTTATCTCCAGAGCCTCGCAGATTTAAATCCTCAGATCGCCATCGGCAGAACACTAAGGCCCGACCAGGAGAGACACGTGCATCGACTGGTCAATCCACTTCCCCCGATAGAAGAGGAGTGTATCCCAGTACCAGAGACGTTTTCTAGGGACCCCGTCCAGTTACCGTTTCCATTTTAGACGTCGCTGCGGTATTCATTATTGCAACATTTATTTATGTGTGTGACTTATGCGTGATACCCTGAGTTTGTACGACGAGTCAATTATTTGGCTTCTACTAATGTGTGTAGTTTTTGTTGTGGTTTATGCTCCTTTAAATTAACTGTTTTTCCCTCGCAAAATCCTGGAGTGAGATTTCTTTTCCCTGAGTTGCTACATCTGCACCTTCTCACGACGTGGATTAATTAATTTCACACAGCACCACGTCAGCAGACTCACAACCATAATCTTTTGAACACATACATTGTTTGCAAAACTTTGCAACGGTGTTACATCCAGCTAATCACCCCCCTAACAACAGATTGCACCCGTCACACCCCATCTACTCCTCGTGATCACCACCACCGCGGAGAGCCAACACCTGAGCCGCAGCGTCGCGACGATCGTCGAGGATCATCGCGCACAGAAGCACGGAGATCCCCAACAGTGTCGCCAGCCCTCCGCATATCAGGATCGCAAACCACTCCGGCATCGCCTCCGCCATTAGAGCCTAGCCCGAGCTTTTGTAAGCAGTAATGGAGGAAGAAGGAGGAGGAGAAGTGAGGCCAGGTGTGAGGAAGAAGAGAGGGGCACCCTGGCCGTTTTATAGCTCGAGCTCGGTGTACGGTGGGCGAAGTCCACCAACGCCGCTCGTCGCCGATCACCGGTGTTCGTAGATGAATCCGTGAGCAGTGCCGACAGCGCGCTGGCCCGTGAGGTGATTGCACGCTACACCGGCAGCTAGCACGCCGCGCACTACCGCGGTACGGCCTAGATGTCCTACGCGCTAGACGTCGCCGGTGGAGAAAGCGCAGGAAAGCGCGCGGGAGAGAGGAAGAAGAGAGAACCAGAGGGAGAATAAGAGGCTGACAGTGGGCCCCGGGTCCACCTGTCGGCTAGAGAGAGAACTGTGCTCTCGGGTACGACCAGCGTATATTTAAATTTAGAAATTATATCCAGCGTAGAAATCTCACATTTTTGTCCCGAACCGTAGATTTTTCCACGCAGCACCAGTATTCACACTGTGGTTTTTCAGCACTTATTGCCCTCACACTGTAGCCACATTTTTATTGCGTATAATTTTTCTTAAAACAGCTTTTAACAAATCTCGAGGACGAGATTTTTCTTAAGGGGGGTAGTGTTGTGACACCCCAAAATTTTGGCCTTGTTTTATTAAATAATTTTTTTTGCCAGGAATTAAAACTTTGATTTTTTTTGGACTCCCTTTTGATTTTTTAAACATTTCCTTTCTTATTATCATTGAGTTGTTTCCTATAATGAAAACCTTTCAAATATGTTATTGGACTTGTTTAACCTCTCAAGAAAACTTTTCTTTTATCAGTATAACTAATTACCTAATTAATTTGCTTGATCTTTATTTTCTTGAAAAATGGTTTTTCAAGGTTATATGGCCATAATTGAACTACAACCATTTGATAAATTCACCTAAAATTCCAACCAAAATTTGGAGATGTCATGTGATGTTTTAAAATCACTTTTATACAAAAATATATTTTATTCATGTAATATTTTGAGCTCTGCATCAATTTTTCTTCTCTGGTCCAGAGTGCAATTTTGCACTACAACCCTTTTAAATATTTCTTTCTGGCCTCCACCAAAATTATGGGATGTTGGTAGTAGCATATGATTCAACTTTATGCAAGAACCCAGTGATGTTATTTGCAAGTTTTGAGTGAATCAACCTCATCTTCATTCTGGTCCAACATGATGGTTTGTACAGCAACCATATCCTTGCTTGCTCTTTGGCCCTTGAGTTTTCTCATGCTTGTAGTGCACCTTGCCAAACCCTTAAGTCCAGGAGAGTGGTCCCATTGGATGACTCTAAGTGCTTGAAATCATGCCCTTTTCTTTCTGTCCAAAACTGAAGTTTTGCAAAACTTGCACTAACAAGTTTGTGCTTTTCACAAACTAACCTCACCACCCCTTATGCATCTAAAGAGACCACCATCTGGAGTTTTTGGCCACTCCAAGACCTGCCTAAGTGCCCTTAGCATTTTGTCAAACACCTTATGGGCATGATCAGTTTTGACATGGGTTTGTGTTTGCTCTATGAACTTGATCCCCTGACCAAACCAGCCTGTCCAATGGTGTTTCCCTAGCCTATAACCCCACCCTGCTAACCCTCTTGCGGTTTGGAACCCCCCAGCATGCCATGGCATTTCGTCGAGCACATTTCGTACATGCTCTGGGCGCGAGCAGAGCACGCGTTTTGCACGTGCCGTGCCGAGCCGACGCGTCGCGCCCCTGGCCTTGCCCGCTCTGCAGAGCCACACCACTCGCTCTCCTCCTCACCACGTCACGCCAAGCAGGCCCTGGTGCCCTGCAGCACCGCCGTTAGAGCCGCTTGGCGGCATGCCCGCGGCCGCATCCGCCATCACCATGGGCAGCACCGCCCAAACCACCACAGCGCGCCAGCTCGCCTCTTTCGACAGTGTAGTGGTCGTCGTTAGCCCCTGGAGCTAGCCAGCCACCGCCACGTCGCCCTGCAGCACAGAGAGGCGGTTCACCGCCGTTCTTATCCCCGGCCGCCGCAAACTGACTTGGACGTGCTATAAAGAGAGGTCCCCGAACTCCCCCGAGCACGCAGGCAACCTCAGGCCACCCCAATGGCGCTCCCCTAGCTTGCATTTGACCCAGGGAGGTTTTCTTCCCTGTCTCCGGCAACTCCTGCCGCCGCCACCGCCCCGGCCATTCCGGCACCTCTAGTACCTCCCCCTCTCCACTCTCTCCACCAGGAGCCTTCTCTTCCTCCCGCGAACACTTCCCCCTGCTCGATTTTGATCGGGAGCCACCGCAGCCCCAAAAGCACTTTGCTCCCGAGGCCACCTCCGCCGAGAAGCTCGCCGCCGGCAGTTCCCTCCACCCCCGACGACCCTACAACCACCGGGAGGACCGCCTAGGAGTGGCGGATCCATCCCTGCATTCAGATGCCCGCGAAGAACCGCCGTTCGCCAGCGACGATCGCCGTATGTCCCGCCTCTGCTCGGGCAGAGAAGAGGGGGGGAGTGTGGACTAGTCAAACCTGACTAGTGGGCCCCCTGGACCCAGTGTCAGTGACTCCCCGCGCGGTCCACGCTGGATAAGTGGAGGCGTAAAACCCGTAGTATGTTTTCTATGCCCGAAAGCGTAATCTCGTTTGAACCGTTTTCTTTTTCTGATTTTATTCAAAACAGATTTTGACCAAATCTTTGACTGGCTATAACTTTTTAATTATAACTCCAAATGAGTTGATTCTTTTTCCTACCTTCCTCAAATTTTGTCTAGTTTATTTTAAGATTCATTTCAAAACATTTCAGACAACTTTTTGGTACTGTTTTTGAAACTACATATTGATTCAAAAATATTTTGAATAGGATTTTTGGAGAGAGGAGAAAGCTTTCAAAAGTTTTGGAGTGCACCCTGCCTTTCCACACCATGAAGGCAAGCATTCTGAACCCTGGCATAATATTTTTGGTGTGTTAGTTGACTCGTTTATAACACCATCTCATTTCGGAGAACTCGTCATTTTATGTGGCGATGTGAACATTTGCATGAAGGCATATTAGTGATTTCCTTGCTGTTGGAAATGAATATACTTGTGATGGTAATCATCCTCATGTGCCTTGCATGCATGCCGGAAAGGAATACGGGAAAGCCTCTGCCTTGGCTAGAAGTGAGCTTGTCGCCGGTCCCCGTCGGGACGTTATGTCCGGTATGGCATAGTAAGGTATAATGGGTGGTGATTTCGTTGGTTGAAATGTATTTGATATACATGTCATGCAGGGAATTTATAAACCTCCTGAGTCGACCGTAGACCGAGTCTTGTTCCAGTAACCCCCATACTTGCCTCGTACTACCATTTGTCCCTGCCGCAGGTAGGGTGCGGTTCAGTAAGTCGTCAACCCCTTTCAAGCACACACCGTACAGAGAGGCCATGGTGGAAGATACCGGTTGTAGCCGGTAGGCAGGCCACCTGGTCCGGGGGCATGGGTGTTTCCGGTTGGGACCGAGAGGGGAGGCCACCCCTTAGAGCGCGCGATATAAATTTGATCCCATGCTACGCGAGGTTGTAGCCTCCCCACTTAGAGTTTTGCTTAACAAGTGTCGTGGGTGATTCCAGACACCGATGAGTTAAGCTGGTGTGTGCAAGTTAGGCGTGTTTTCAACTAAAAGGCCATAGACGGAATTAGTCCCGATGGACTAAAGGAATCCGTTACTCGTGGGTAAAGAGTACACCCTCTGCAGAGATTAAACCTATTCGAATAACCGTGTCCATGGTTAAGGATTACAGTCTGGGATGGGTCAAGGGTTGGTCTTAGTGTCGGTCTTCGGAGGAGAGATTGTTAAACCAGAACTTGGACCGTGACTTGTGACTTGTGAAGATTATGATTATTATTATTATGGACTAACCCATTATATCATCAAGTATCCCTGGGACGGTTCTACCTCCTGGATGTTCATTCTGATTATTTGTTTTATAAGCCCTTTATGTGGTGTCGCTGAGACACTCGACTGTGGCATTTCTTGTTATTTATTTATTTTATAAGCCCTTTATGTGGTGTCGCTAAGACGCCCGACTATGTCATTTCTTTTAAAGCCCTTTATGTGGTGTCGCTAAGACGCCCAACTGTGGCATTTCTTTTAAAGCCCTTTATGTGGTGTCGCTAAGACGCCCGACTGTGGCATTTCTTTTAAAGCCCTTTATGTGGTGTCGCTAAGATGCCCGACTGTGGCATTTATTTTAAAGCCCTTTATGTGGTGTCGCTAAGACGCCCGACTGTGGCATTTCTTTTAAAGCCCTTTATGTGGTGTCGCTAAGACGCCCGACTGTGGCATTGCTTGTTATTTATTTCATAAATTTTAATACTACTATGTTACTGCATATTCATAAATAACATGCCTGCACGCATCAGAGTTTTATTTATCTTTTGTGACTAACGTCATGAGCATAAAATATTTTCAGCACATCATTGTTATGTTATACCTGTGTTCACAATGTTTGCGAGTACATTCAAAGTACTCACTGGCTTGTCCCTGGCTATTGTCTTGGCCAGATTTCTGTTTGGAGAGGAGCGTTGCGGTGACAGCCCCGGAACCCACATAATGGTGATAGCAGCCTCGCGAAGATAGGAGTTAACCTGGTCAGCTGTTCCTGTGGGAAATGGAGTCCCCTATACGCTGACGATCCACAAACCGCTTCCGCCATCAACCACCAGAAACCTTTTGTTGTACTCACATGCCAGAATGGTCTTGTACTACATATGTTGTATTTTGCTTGGAATTTCTGTATCAAGTTGGTGCCTCATCAGCTAACAGTTATCCTGGGGCTGGTGAGTACAACAGCCATTTTCTGGAATTTAAAACCCGGAAAACCGGTCGTGACACCAGACTCAGATCAAATACCAAGATCTCGTTAAGCGTGTTAATTGATGTAACCATGGACTCCGACCAGGGGCCAGGCCCACCTCTCACCTAGGTGGTCTCAACCTGCCCTGTCGCTCCACCACAGAGTAACAGTCGGGGGCCGTCGAGAACCCAGGCCCACCACTACCTGGATGAAACCACCTGCCCCTTCAGCCCCCACATCGGAATCACTTGCGGGTACTCTACGAGCCGACCCGACTTTAGTCACCATATGTATCACATATTATGTATAAAAGTATATACCCGTGATCACCTCCCAAGTGATCATGTCCCGATAGTATAGCATGGTAGACGGACAAGAATGTAGGGTCACTGATGATAAGCTAGCATCCTATACTAAGCATTTAGGATTGCAGGTAAGGTATCAACAACTGTAGCAACAATGGCAGGCTATGCAACAGAATAGGATTAACCGAAAGCAGTAACATGCTACACTACTCTAATGCAAGCAGTAGAGAGAAGAATAGGCGATATCTGGTGATCAAGGGGGGGAGGGGGGGCTTGCCTGGTTGCTCTGGCAAGTAGGGGTTGTCAACAGCGTAATCGATCAGGGCACCAGCAGCAGCGTCAGTCTCGTTGTCTACCGGAGAGAAGCGGGGGAAGAAACAATGAATACAATGCAAACAGATGCATATCGATGCATGACATGACAAGTAACGGTGCTAGGTGTGCCCTAACGCAGTAGGAGGTGATACCGGCGAAGGGGGAAAACAACCGGGAAAGTATTCCCGGTGTTTCTCGTTTTCGGACAGATGAACCGGAGGAGGAAAGTTGCGTGTTTGCTATGCTAAGGATGTGTGGCGGACGAACGGGCTACGTATTCGGATTCGTCTCGTCGTTCGGAGCGACTTTCATGTACAAAGTTTTTCCATCTGAGGTATGGTTTATTTTATATTAATTTTAAAATATTAAAATCATTTTTAGCATTTATTTAATTATTTTAAATCAACATTATCCAGAATAGTGCTTGCTGATGTCATCATGACATCAGCAGTCAACAGAACGTTGACTGGGTCAAACAGACGTGTGGGTCCCGTGTGTCATACACTGTTAGTTAATTAGGTTAATTAGGCTAATCTAATCAGGATTAATTATGTTAATTAACTCTTTAATTAATTAATTTAATTATTATTTACTTATTATTAATTAATTTTTTATTCTTTTTTATAAATTGATCTGGGGGTGGGGCCCCCTTGTCATAGGCCCTTAGGGGGCCTATCAGGCTCGGCCGCTAACGGGCACAAGGCACGTCCCGAGCGGGCGTATGCCCAAGAGCGGGCGGACCCGGCAGGGCGCCGAAGCAGGGGGCCGGTGGCCTCGGTGAGGCCATCGCCGCAGCGGGTTGGAGCGCTGGGCAAGGGCAGGCGGCGGAGGGGTGGCCGCGGCGGCAACAGGAGGCGGCGGCGGAGTGGGGCCGTGTGGATGGGCGTCGCGCAGGGAGTGCTGGGCGCAGCCAGGGGCGCAGCCACACGCGACGCGCTGGCGCGGGCATCTGCGGGCGAAGGGATCGTGCGGCGTGGGGCTCCAACAGGCTACGACTAGTCGGGGCAGGGGGACGGACCGCCTGGGCGAGAGGAGCGGGACAGCGCGAGCGCGGTCGGAGCTGAGGCGTGCTCATGAGGGAGTGAGCGGGGCAGCGCGGTGTGGTGGCGATGCGGGGGCAGGGGCACGGCGAGCCGGACGGGGGCTAACGGGCGCTGACTAGGGGGGGCCAGCGGCGGCGCAGCAGAGGGAGCAGGGCGGCGTGGTGGTCGGCGGGGACTTAAGGGGAAAGGCGCGCGACGCGAGCGGGCCGCGAAGTAGAGGGAGGCGGAGAGCGGCGCTAGCAGCGGCAAGGCCGCAGCCGCAGTAGCTGCAGCGAGCTGAGGCGGAGAAGAGGATGGCCATCAGGCGGTGACGGGGCGATGCAGAGCAGTGGCAGGGGCGCGCCTGTGCACGGACGCGGCCATCGCGGGGCTCAAGGGGGCAGTGCGCGAGCGAGCAGAGAGGAAGAGAGGCAAGGCTCACTAGGGCCGTAGGGAATGGGTAGTGGGGCGCGGGGAGGAGGTCGGGGACGACGTGCGACGGGGAGGCAGTCCGGCGGGGAGGTCCGTTCCGACGAGGCGGCTCCGACGGGGTCCGGGCGACGACGGCGTGGTTCGGTCGCCGATCCAGATCTGGATCGGGAAGGGAGAGAGAACGACGTGGGGGATGAGTGGGAGGACAGAGTGGGGTGGGGTGTCGGTTAGGGTTCGGGGCAGGGGGGTTATGGGGAGGGTGGAGTGGCCGGCTGGTTGGCCCTTTGCCCAGTTGGGCCGGTGGCCTGCTAGATCGGAGCCCAGTGGGGGGCTTTTCTTGTTTTTTTCTTTTCTTCTGTTTTTTTCACCTTTTCTTTTTATTTATTTTCTTTTCTATTTTAAATCATTTTAAAATATTTAGGCATTTTCTAAAAATGAGTTTTCTCCACAATAATTACCAGTGCAATATTTGGCACCCACCGAACATTTTTGTTTCAATGTTTGAAAACTTTTGTTGTTTGCCATATTTGGAATTGATTTTTGAATCGGTTTTGAATTAACGAAAGATTAGCGACAGTAACATAGGTGACGTGGCATCATTAGCATGTGTTGACTGTAGAATAATTATCCGGGTGTTACAAAACTCCTCCACTACAAGAAATCTTGTCCCGAGATTTAGGAGGTAGAAGGAAACAGTGCGGGGTATTCATCACGCAGGCGGTCCTCGCGTTCCCAAGTGGCTTCTTATTCAGAGTGATGCAACCACTGGACCTTGAGGAACTTGATCGCTTTCTGATGTGTGCGGCGTTCATCTTGGTCGAGAATGCGGACCGGATGCTCTTTATAGGAGAGGTCCTGTTGCAATTCGAGCACTTCACGATCCACTGCTCGGATTGGGTCCTTGTAGCAACGGCGGAGCTGTGACACGTGGAACACATCGTGAACTTGAGAAAGGTTTGATGGAAGCTCGAGTTCATATGCCACTTTTCCACGCCTTTCGAGAATAGTGAAGGGGCCGATATAGAGATGAGCTAGCTTGCCCTTGACCCCGAAGCAGTGACATCCTTCATTGGTGTAACTCGAAGATAAGCCTTTTCGCCAGGTTGATAGACCATGTCATTGTGATGACGGACATACTGACTTTTCTAACATGACTGAGCAGTCTTGAGATTCTCGCGAATAATGTGGACTTGTTCTTCGGCCTGTTGGATAATATCCGGACCAAAGAGTGAATGTTCCCCAGTTTCTGACCAGTTCAGAGGGGTTCGACACTTTCGTCCATATAACACTTTGAAGGGGCCATCTTCAGACTAGCTTGATAGCTATTATTATAAGAGAACTCAGCATACGGAAGAGATTCCTCCCATTTATTGCGGAAGGAAATTACACATGCTCGAAGCATGTCTTCGAGAACTTGGTTGACACGTTCAACTTGTCCTTGCGACTGGGGATGAAACGCGGTACTGAATGACAGATGAGTTCCCATAGCTTCTTGGAAACTTTTCCAGCATCTTGAAGTGAACAAGCTGCCACGGTCTGAACTGATAACCAGTGGAATACCGTGAAGTGAAACAATTTTGGACATGTAGAGAGTTGCAAGTTGACTAGCAGTGATTGTTTCTTTGACCGCCAGACAATGTGCAACTTTAGAAAGCCAGTGAATGATGACAAGAATAGCATCATTACCTTTCTGCGATTTGGGAAACCCAGTGACGAAGTCCATTTCAACATGGTCCCATTTCCATTCAGGAATAGTGATAGGTTGCAGAGTTCCAACAGGCCTTTGATGCTCTGCTTTGATACGACGGCAAACGTCACACTCAACAACATATCGAGCAATGTCTTGCTTCATATTAGACCACCAGAATCTCTAACGAAATCCTGGTATATCTTTGTACTACCGGGATAAATAGACAAAGGCGTATCATGAGCTTCTTTCATAACCTCCTGTGTCATATCCTGGCTTTCCTCTAAACATGGCACCACTAGGCGGCCCTTGAAGTACAAGGTGCCATCATCAGCAATAGTGAAGAATGAGGGCTTTCCTTCGGCGAGGTAGCACTTAATCTTGTGGGCTTGAGAGTCATACTTTTGTAACGTTTTGATGCTATTCACGAGATCTTGTTTAGCAACCAGGGTATTGAGAGAACCCTTGTAACAACGTGGAGGTTCATCTTGCGGCTCTTAGGAGGAGGGGGAGCGAGTGCACCAGGAGGAACAATATGGAGGTTCAGCTTCCTGAATTCTTCAACAAGCAAGGGATGAACTTTGTGAACATGAAGGTGATTGTAGTAAGACTTGCGGCTCAAGGCATCAGGCATTACATTAGCCTTGCCTGGTGTATAGGAAATTCCCAAGTCAAAGTCCGCAACAGTCTCCATCCATCTCTGCTGATGGAGGTTCAGGTCTGGCTGAGTAAACATGTACTTCAGACTTTGGTGGTCGGTGAAGATCTCGCAATGATTACCAAGAAGGTAATGTCGCCACTGCTTTAGTGCATGAATGACATCAGCAAGCTCGAGGTCGTGAAATGGGTAGTTTTCTTTGCGAGGGTGCAATTGACGAGAGGCATAAGCAATCACTTTGCGCTCTTGCATTAGGACACAGCCTAATCCTTGACGGGAAGTGTCGCAGTAAATGACGAAATCCTTCTTAGTGTCAGGTGGAGCAAGCACTGGGACAGAAGTCAACCTGTCTTTGAGTGCCTGGAAACTTTCCTGACACTTGTCTGTCCATTGGAACTTGACGCCCTTATGGAACAGGTTAGTCAGA
The DNA here is from genome assembly GCF_018294505.1 of Triticum aestivum. NCBI lineage: Eukaryota > Viridiplantae > Streptophyta > Magnoliopsida > Poales > Poaceae > Triticum > Triticum aestivum. The sequence continues at coordinate 537,342,508 of NC_057809.1, read as the reverse complement.
GGCCTGGCAATCTTGGAGAAGTTCTCGACAAATCGACGGCTATAGCTGGCGAGTCTGAGAAAACTTCTAACTTGCTTGACATTCTTCGGAGGAGTCCAACCGAAAATAGCCTGAACTCGTTCAGGGTTGACGACAATACCATCCTTAGAGATGGCATGCCCAAGATAGGTTACTTCGGGTAGCCAGAATTCACATTTGGAGAACTTGGCATATAGTTGATGCTCTCATAGCTTTTCTAGCACAAGTCGAAGATGTTCAACATGCTCTTCTTTGTTCTTGGAAAATACAAGGATATCATCCAGATAAACCATGATGAACTTGTCGAGGTAATCCATGAATATATAGTTCATCAGGCGAGAGAAGGTGGCTGGAGCATTGGTAAAGCCGAAAGACATGACGGTGTACTCGTATGATCCATATCGAGTCACGAAGGCGGTCTTTGGGATATCCTCTTCACGAACACGGATTTGGTGGTAACACAACCTCAAGTCGAGTTTGGAGAACACTGATGAACCAGCCAGTTGATCATATAGAACATTGATCCGAGGGAGGGGATATTTGTTCTGAATGGTGGCTTGGTTAATAGGAGGATAATCTTGGACCAATCGGTTTGTCCCATCCTTCTTCTTAACAAAGAGAGAAGGGGCTCCCCACGGAGAGCAACTAGGGCGAATGAAACCTTTGCGAAGAGATTTGTCGATTTCCTCCTTAAGCTCAATGAGTTCATGCGGCGGCATCTTGTAGGGTCATTTGGCTATAGGGGTGGTGCCTGGTTTCAAGTCGATGATGAATTCGACAGCTCTAGCAGGGGGAATTCCTGGAAGTTCTTCCGGAAATACTTCTTGGAATTCATGAACGATGAGAATGTTTTCAATGCCCTTGAGTGGTGCAGCGTTCAATGCATTCAAGGCATAAAGCCATGCCTCGGCATTTTGAGCTAGATGAGCCTGGTAAGTAACTATTTCATCAGAAGGGTGTAGCAGATGGACGGTCTTTGTGGCGCAAACTATAGAAGTAGTATGCGCTTTCAACCAATCCATCCCCAGAATGAGGTCAATATTAGACGACTACAGGATAATGGGAGAGGCATAGAATTCCAGCCCTTTGATTTCCACAGGGACGTCGATGCCAACCATGGAGGTTTGACATTGTCCCACGGGGGTTGCCATGTCTTGAGCTTGCGTTGGTTTTCCCCGAAGAGGAAGGGATGATGCAGCAGAGTAGCATAAGTATTTCCCTCAGTTTTTGAGAACCAAGGTATCAATCCAGTAGGAGCCCATGCTCAAGTCCCTCGTACCTGCACAAAGCGATAGCTACTCACAACCAACGCGATTAGGGGTTGTAAAGCCCTTCACGGTCACTTACGAGAGTGAGATCTGATAGATAGAATATTTTTGGTATTTTTGATATAAAGATGCAAAGTAAAAAGTAAAGGCAAAGTAAATAGCAAAACAATATAAAAGTGATGGAGATTGATATGATGAGAATAGACCCGGGGGCCATAGGTTTCACTAGTGGCTTCTCTCAAGAGCATAAGTATTCTACGGTGGGTGAACAAATTACTGTTGAGCAATTGATAGAATTGTGCATAATTATGAGAATATCTAGGCATGATCATGTATATAGGCATCACGTCCATGACAAGTAGATCGAAATGATTCTGCATCTACTACTATTACTCCACTCATCGACCGCTATCCAGCATGCATCTAGAGTATTAAGTTAAAAATAGAGTAACGCCTTAAGCAAGATGACATGATGTAGAGAGATAAATTCGTGCAATATGAAATAAACCCCATCTTGTTATCCTCAATGGCAACGATACAATACGTGCCTTGCTGCCTCTTCTGTCACTGGGAAGGACACCGCAAGATCGAACCCAAAGCTAAGCACTTCTCCCATGGCAAGAACTACCAATCTAGTTGGCCAAACCAAACGGATAATTCGAAGAGACTTGCAAAGATAACCAATCATACATAAAAGAATTCAGAGAAGATTCAAATATTATTCATAGATAGACTTGATCATAAACCCACAATTCATCGTTCTCAACAAACACACCGCAAAGAGAAGATTACATCAAATAGATCTCCACGAGAGAGGGGGAGAACTTTGTATCGAGATTCAAAGAGAGAGAAGAAGCCATCTAGCTACTAACTATGGACCCAAAGGTCTGAGGTAAACTACTCACACTTCATCGGAGAGGCTATGATGATGTAGAAGCCCTCTGTGATGACGACCATCTTCCCGCGGAGCTCCGAAACAGGCCCCAAGATGGAATCTCATGGATACAGAAAGTTGCGGTGGTGGAATTAGGTTTTTGGCTCTTGTTCTGATCGTTTGGGGGTACGTGTGTATATATAGGAGGAAGAAGTACGCCGGAGGAGCAACGAGGGGCCCACGAGGTAGGGGGGTGCGCCCTAGGGGGGGCGTGCCCCCCACCCTCGTGACCGCCTCTTTTGTTCCTTGGAGCAGGGTCCAAGTCTCCTGGATCACGTTCGGTGAGAAAATCACGTTCCCGAAGATTTTATTCCGTTTGGACTCCGTTTGATATTCCCTTTCTCCGAAACACTAAAATAGGCAAAAAAAAACAATTCTGGGCTGGGCCTCCGGTTAATAGGTTAGTCCCAAAAATAATATAAAAGTGGAAAATAAAGCCCAATATAGTCCAAAACAGTAGATAATATAGCATGGAGCAATCAAAAATTATAGATACGTTGGATACGTATTAGGCATCCCCAAGCTTAATTCCTGCTCGTCCTCGAGTAGGTAAATGATAAAAAGAGAATTTTTGATGCGGAGTGCTACTTGGCATAATTTCAATGCAAATCTTCTTAATTGTGGTATGAATATTAAGATTAGAAAGATTCAAGACAAAGGTTTATATTGACATAGAAAATAATAATACTTCAAGCATACTAACAAAGCAATTATGTCTTCTCAAAATAACATGGCTAAAGAAAGTTATCCCTACAAAATCATATAGTCTGGCTATGCTCCATCTTCCCCACACAAAGTATTTAAATCATGCACAACCCCGATGACAAGCCAAGCAATTGTTTCATACTCTAACTTTTTCAAAACTTTTTCAATCTTCACGCAATACATGAGCGTGAGCCATGGATATAGCACTATAGGTGGAATAGAACGGTGGTTGTGGAGAAGACAAAAAGGGAGAAGATAGTCTCACATCAACTAGGCGTATCAACGGGCTATGGAGATGCCCATTAATAGATATCAATGTTAGTGAGTAGGGATTGCCATGCAACGGATGCACTAAAGCTATAAGTATATGAAAGCTCAACAAAAGAACCTAGTGGGTGTGCATCCAACTTGCTTGCTCATGAAGACCTAGAGCAATTTAAGGAAGCTCATCATTGGAATATACAAGCCAAGTTCTATAATGAAAGATTCCCACTAGTATATGAAAGTGATAACATGAGAGACTCTCTACTATGAAGATCATGGTGCTACTTTGAAGCACAAGTGTGGTAAAAGGATAGTAACATTGTCCCTTCTCTCTTTTTCTCTCATTTTTTTATTTTTTTTATTTATGGCCTTTCTCTTTTTTTGGGCTTCTTTGGCCTCTCTTTTTTCGTCCGGAGTCTCATCCCGACTTGTGGGGGAATCATAGTCTCCATCATTCTTTCCTCACTGGGACAATGCTCTAATAATCATGATAATCACACTTTTATTTTTCTTACAAGTCAACAATTACAACTCGATACTTAGAACAAAATATGACTCTATGTGAATGCATCCGGCGGTGTACCGGGATATGCAATATGACAATGATGGTTGTGTCATGATGAACTAGATGGTGGAAAGTTGCATGGGAATATATCTCGGAATGGCTATGGAAATGCCATAATAGGTAGGTATGGTGGCTGTTTTGAGGAAGGTATATGGTAGGTGTATGATACCGACGAAAGTTGCGCGGTATTAGAGAGGCTAGCAAGGGTGGAAGGGTGAGAGTGTGTATAATCCATGGACTCAACATTAGTCATAAAGAACTCATATACTTATTGCAAAAATTTAGAAGCTATCAAAGCAAAGTACTACGCGCATGCTCCTAGGGGGATAGATTGGTAGGAAAATACCATCGCTCATCCCCGACCGCCACTCATAAGGAAGGCAATCAATAAATAAATCATGCTTCGACTTCATCACATAACGGTTCACCATACGTGCATGCTACGGGAATCACAAACTTCAACACAAGTATTATTTAAATTCACAACTACTCAACTAGCATGACTTTAATATTATCACCTCCATATCTCAAAACAATTATCATGCTTCAATCTTTTCTTAGTATTCAACACACTCAAAAGAAAGTTTCACAAATCTTGAATACCAAGCATATTATTATTAGGCAAATTACCATGCTATTAAGAGACTCTCAAATTAATTTAAGTGAAGCATGAGAGATCAATAGTTTCTTTAAAACATATCCACCACCGTGCTCTAAAAGGTCTAAGTGAAGCACATAGAGCAAAATTATAACGCTCAAAAGATATAAGTGAAGCACATAGAGCAAAATTATCTAGCTCAAAGGATATAAGTGAAGCACATAGAGCAAAACTACTTAGCTCAAAAGATATGAGTGAAGCACATAGAGCAAAACTACTTAGCTCAAAATATATAAGTGAAGCACATAGAGCAAAACTACTTAGCTCAAAAGATATAAGTGAAGCACATAGAGTATTCTATCAAATTTTAATTCATGTATGGCTCTCTCAAAAGGTGTGTACAGCAAGGATGATTGTGGTATACTAGCAAACAAAGACACAAATAATACAAGACGCTCCAATCAAAACACATATCATGTTGGTGAATAAAAATATAATTCCAAGTAAATTACCGATGGAAGTGGACGAAAAGAGGGGATGCCTTCTGGGGCATCCCCAAGATTTAACTTTTTGGTGTCCTTGGATTATCTTGGGGGTGCCATGGGCATCCCCAATATTAGTCTCTTGCCACTCCTTGTTCCATGATCCATCAAAAGAATTCACCCAAAACTTGAAAACTTCACAACACAAAACTCAAAATAGAAACCTCGTGAGCTCCGTTAGCAAAACAAAACAAAAGACCACTTCAAGGAACTGTAATGAACTCATTATTTATTTATATTGGTGTTAAACCTAATGTATTCCAACTTCTCTATGGATTATAAACTATTTTACTAGCCATAGATTCATCAAAATAAGCAAACAACACACGAAAAACAGAATCTGTCAACAACAGAACAGTCTGTAGTAATCTGTACCTAGCGCAAGATCTGGAACCCCAAAAATTCTAAAATAAATTGCTAGACGTGAGTAATTTATCTATTAATCATCTGCAAAAAGAATTAACTAAATAGCACTATTAAAATAAAAATGATAGCAGTTCTCGTGAGCGCTAAAGTTTCTGTTTTTTACAGCAAGTTCAACAAGACTTTCCCCAAGTCTTCCCAACGGTTCTACTTGGCACAAACACTAATTAAACACAAAAAGACACAACCTAAACAGAGGCTAAATAATTTATTTATTACTAAACAGGAGCAAATAGCAAGGAATAAAAATAAAATTGGGTTGCCTCCCAACAAGCGCTATCGTTTAACGCCCCTAGCTAGGCATAACAAGCAAGAATAGATCTAGGTATTGCCATCTTTGGTAGGCAATCCATAAGTGGCTCTCATGATAGTTTCATATGGTAATTTTATTTTATTTCTTGGAAAGTGTTCTATGCCCTTTTTAATGGAAATTGAAATCTAATATTCCCTTCCTTCATATCAATAATCGCACCAACCGTTCTAAGGAAAGGTCTACCAAGAATAATAGGGCAAGAAGGATTGCAATCTATATCAAGAACAATGAAATCTACGGACACATAATTCCTATTTGAAACAATAAGAACATAATTAATTCTTCCAATAGGTTTCTTAATAGTGGAATCCACAAGATGGAAGTTTAGAGAGCAATCATCAAAGTTACGGAAATCTAGTAAATCACACAAAGTCTTGGGAATAGTAGAGACACTAACACCCAAATCACACAAAGCATAAAACTCATGATCTTTAATTTTAATTTTAATAGTTGGTTCCCATTCAAGTTTTTCTTCATAAGATTGCATTAAGACATCAACAATATGTTCGGTAAAGGCTTTATTTCAACTGTAAGCATGTGGAGAATTTAGCACGGATTGCAACAAGGAAATACAATAAATTAAAGAGAAATTTTTATAATTAAATTCCTTGAAATCCAATACAGTGGGTTTAGCAACATCTAGATTTTTATTTCTTTCCATCCCACTTTCATCAATTTCATCATTAAGATCTAAACACTCCAAATTTTTAGAACGCCTTCTAGGTAAAGGAAGATCATATTCAGTTTCATCAAGATTCATATTGCAAAAAAAAGATTTAATTGGAGACACATCAATAACTTTTAGATCTTCATCATTACTTTCATGAGTATTCGGTTTAGTGGCCATCTTATTGACTAAGGTGGCTTGCATGTCCGAAATTTCAGCAGTCGTCTTTTCTAGACGAGCAATTGGGATCTTATACCCTCAAATTCTTTAGACATATCATCAAGCTCTTTATTCATATAACTCATAAAGCTTTTTTGTTCCTTAAGCTCGTTTCTAAAGAAATTATTATGCTCAAATTGCAAAATCATAAACTTCCTAATGTTGTTTTCGATCTCCTCTAACCTTTTAAGGTGAAGATCATCAAATCTTGGTTGAGCCATCGCGACAAACAAGCAAACAAACTAACACACGAGCAAACAAAAAGGCAAATAGAGAGAGAGGATAGAGAGAGAGGGCAAATAAAACGGCAAGGGTGAATTGGGGGGAGAGGAAAATGAGACGCACATGGCAAATAATGTAATGCGAGAGATAGGGATTGTGATGGGTACTTGGTATGTTGACTTTTTGCGTAGACTCCCCGGCAACGGCGCCAGAAATCCTTCTTGCTACGTCTTGAGCTTGTGTTGGTTTTCCCCGAAGAGGAAGGGATGATGCAACATAGTAGCGTAAGTATTTCCCTCAATTTTTGAGAACCAAGGTATCAATCCAGTAGGAGCCCACGCTCAAGTCCCTCGTACCTGCACAAAGCGATAGCTACTTGCAACCAACGCGATTAGGGGTTATCAAGCCCTTCACGGTCACTTACGAGAGTGAGATCTGATAGATAGAATATTTTTGGTATTTTTGATATAAAGATGCAAAGTAAAAAGTAAAGGCAAAGTAAATAGCAAAACAATATAAAAGTGATGGAGATTGATATGATGAGAATAGACCCGGGGGCCATAGGTTTCACTAGTGGCTTCTCTCAAGAGCATAAGTATTCTACGGTGGGTGAACAAATTACTGTTGAGCAATTGATAGAATTGTGCATAATTATGAGAATATCTAGGCATGATCATGTATATAGGCATCATGTCCATGACAAGTAGATCGAAACGATTCTGCATCTACTACTATTACTCCACTCATCGACCGCTATCCAGCATGCATCTAGAGCATTAAGTTAAAAATAGAGTAACGCTTGAAGCAAGATGACATGATGTAGAGAGATAAATTCATGCAATATGAAATAAATCCCATCTTGTTATCCTTGATGGCAACGATACAATACGTGCCTTGCTGCTCCTTCTGTCACTGGGTAAGGACATCGCAAGATCGAACCCAAAGCTAAGCACTTCTCCCATGGCAAGAACTACCAATCTAGTTGGCCAAACCAAACGGATAATTCGAAGAGACTTGCAAAGATAACCAATCATACATAAAAGAATTCAGAGAAGATTCAAATATTATTCATAGATAGACTTGATCATAAACCCACAATTCATCGGTCTCAACAAACACACCGCAAAAAGAAGATTACATCGAATAGATCTCCACGAGAGAGGGGGAGAACTTTGTATTGAGATTCAAAGAGAGAGAAGAAGCCATCTAGCTACTAACTATGGACCCGAAGGTCTGAGGTAAACTACTCACACTTCATCGGAGAGGCTATGATGATGTAGAAGCCCTCCGTGATGATGGCCCTCTTCCAGCGGAGCTCCGGAACAGGCCCCAAGATGGGATCTCGTGGATACAGAAAGTTGCGGCGGTGGAATTAGGTTTTTGGCTCTGATTCTGATCGTTTGGGGGTACGTGTGTATATATAGGAGGAAGAAGTATGCCGGAGGAGCAACGAGGGGCCCACGAGGCAGGGGGTGCGCCCTAGGGGGGCGCCCCCCACCCTCGTGACCGCCTCTTTTGTTCCTTGGAGCAGGGTCCAAGTCTCCTGGATCACGTTCGATGAGAAAATCACGTTCCCGAAGATTTTATTCCGTTTGGACTCCGTTTGATATTTCGTTTCTTCGAAAAACTGAAATAGGCAAAAAACAACAATTCTGGGCTGGGCCTCCGGTTAATAGGTTAGTTCCAAAAATAATATAAAAGTGGAAAATAAAGCCCAATATAGTCCCAAACAGTAGATAATATAGCATGGAGCAATCAAAAATTATAGATACGTTGGAGACATATCTGGGGTTTTGACCACTACCGAAGTGTTCGTCTCCTCACATCTAACGTCAGGCTTGTATGCAAAATCTTCTGACATGAATGAATGCGATGATCCTAAATCGAATAAAACAGATGCATGTACTGAATTAACGAGGAGTGTACCCATCACAGTAGCAGGCTGGTCTTGAGCTTCATTGAGATCAACGTGGTTGGCATGAACACGACCATAATACTTGGCATTGGTGTTGCGGGGATGGTTGCTTCCACGGCCAGCTGCGGGAAGGGCTAGTTGATGCTGGTTCTAATAGCAGTTCCTGGCAAGGTGACCTGGTTGACCACACTTGTAGCACAGACCATTATTGGGAGTGGGAACATGAGCTTGGGGTGGTGGAGCTGGAAGTCTTGGCTGCCTAGTTGGTGGGGGGAGGCAGACGCGGTGCAGCATAGGACTGCCTTGGGGGAGGTGCAGTTGGCTGGTGCATGCTGTTGGGAATCCATATCCTACTCATCTGCGAGGACGGGCCCGAAGATGAGCCCATGTCACAGTTGCGCCTGTGGGAGCTCTGGTGTTCCTGCAGACCAGTTTCGACATTGATAGCCTTGTTCACCAAGGTGGCGAAATCAACAAAGTCATGCACTAGAAGTGCGAGCTTGATGTCAGCTTGAAGGCCATCACAGAACTTCTCCTGTCTGCGTGCATCAGTTGCAATGTCTTATTCAGCATAGCAGGATAAATCCAGAAACCCCCGTTGATAAGCTTCGACAGTTTTGTTGCCTTGGGTGAGGCTGCGGAACTCACGCTTCTTCCGGTCCATGACTCCCTGAGGAATGAAGCGGGCACGGAAAGCAGCTTGGAAGTCTGGCCAGGTGATGATTGTTCCAATAGGCAGAGTACACTGTGGCTGTCCCACCATTGAGCTGCGGGTCCTTTTAGGAAGAATGAAGCAAAGGTGACATAGCTGGCAGGGGCTACATCAACAGACTCCATCTCATAGGTGATGTCACAGAGCCAGTCATTAGCATCCATAGGCTGAGTTGAGCTGCGGTATACAGTTGGGTTGAGGCGCATGAAATCCTGCAGAGTCACCTGGGCTGGCTGCTGGTTCATATTGGGATGAGGAAACTAACCCATAATATTCTCCATGAACTGGCGATTCAGCTCAAACTGTTGCATCATACCAGCCATGTACTCAGGCGGTGGTGGGGGATTGCGACCACAACCACGACCACCTAGTCTAACCATCCTGCTAGTATATAACAGGGGTAGCTCAGCATTGGGAAATTTATGAAGACAGAATCATTCATGATGAAACATGCATAATGAAAAGGAGCACGATAGATACTACATAGTAGTCGGCATATATTACAAAAGGGATCATGCATAAGTTCAAAGAGTGCCCCAAAGTTTCTACCGGAGAGTCAAGATGAAAACGTGCGCCAACCCCTATGCATAAGTTCACGAGGTCACGGAACTCACAAGTTGATCACCAAAACATACATCAAGTGGATCACGTGATATCCCATTGTCACCACAGATAAGCACATGCAATACATACATCAAGTGTTCTCAAATCCTTAAAGACTCAATCCAATAAGATAACTGTGAGAGCCCCGACTCAATGCCACATCGATCTAGCATGTAACACCTCATATCACTTTGCGGCCTCACGCATGGTATTTCCACGGGTGTCGCCTTACCTTTACCCGGGACCGTTTGCGCCTTTTGGCACACGTATATGACAGTGTCGCTAGCATCTATATGATAAGGAGCCCGGGCTGACATGGCTAGTCGTAAACCCAAAGTGGCACAAACTTACAGGGACAGGCATCCATGACCCAGCATCGAACGTGTTGGTCATCAGCGAGTGAATCCAGGCTGTAGCACTGGGCTAGCAGGACTCCGGTGAACCGGGCTGTAGCGGGCTAAAAGGACTCCGGTATTCATCGCGTGACATTTCCCCGAAGGGACAGACACAGGAACGAGGAAGGACACATGCCGGCCAGCCTAAGTGTTCGGGAGCAGTAGCAAGCTACCATGGCTCGGTGGAAACACTAGGAGACATTTCCCGGTAAGAGAGGCTACCAAGGATAAACGACTAGATTGTCAGATCCCACACATACCAAGCATTTCAATAACATACACACAATATGCTCGATATGTGCAATACAACATGGCATCACAAAATGACTCTACGACTCAAGTAGTTTATTCAATAGGCTCCGAGGAGCGAGATATTACAAACAAGGGTCTCATGACCCAACAATCAGAGCATACAAGTCAAAGCACAAGCGGAAGCTTAACATGTCTGAGTACAGACAACTATAAATGAAAAAGGCTGAGAAGCCTGACTATCTACCAGATCCTGCGGAGGGCACAAGATCGTAGCTGAGGTAACAAGCTAAACGTCGAAGTCCACGTGGAACTACTAGTGAGACTGAAGTCTCTCTGCAAAAACATAAATTAAGCAACGTGAGTACAAATGTACCCAGCAAGACTTACATCAGATCTATCTACATATGCATCATTATCAACAAAGGGGTGGTGGAGTTTAACTGCAGCAAGCCAGCTTTGACTCGGTGGCTAACCTGAACTACGACTGCAAGTAACTCTTTTGAGGTGGCGCACACGAGTCCACATATTCACCATATCAATACACCACTATGGATCCGCTCCCGTCTCCCTACGAGAATGCCATCCATAGCACTCACGCTTATCTTGCGTATTTTAGAGTATCCACTTTCACTTGTCTATGAACTATGCAAGGGGTCCAAGTTTCCATATCCGAGGAATCCGGCTATTCGAATAGATGATGTTAACCCTGCAGGGGTGTACTTCTTCACACACGCTTTCGCCACTTATCGCCCTGTACACGTCATGTACCTCGGCAACCTTCAAGCGGAAGCCGAGCGAGGGAGTCGGCCACGACCTGACTAACCGAACAAGTCTCTAGTCCAGGTTTATCGCCTATTTGGGTTCCATCCGCAAGGAGATCCGGCCGGGGTGTCGCTCACGGCCCCAAACGATGTGTGCAGGGTTCCCAAGCCCACCTCGACGGGTGGATGTACGCTTGGTACACCGTGCCACTGTGCCTAGTCTGTCCCAAGCCCACCTGTACCGGGTGCCACTTGGTAGACTACTAACACTACCTACAAACACCAGAAACTAGCTGCAACTCCTGGACAGAGATCATGTTGATTAATAAGTCGAGAGAGCTTGGAGCGCCCGGAGCCCAATGTGTGGTAGTAACTGATCATGGATCACAAACACAGAACTCAGTTCCTGAGGACGGCTGCAATGAGACAACCCACCATGTACTCCTACCTGGCCTCTCACCGCTACCTTTACCAAATCGTGTTCACACAATTAGCACTCAACAGTAGGACATGTCCACACACCTCTGATTCATCCCCGATGAATCAGACCTGACTCAACTCTAAGCAGTAGCAGGCATGACAAACAAACATGAATGAGTAGGCACAACAGGGCACAAACAACTCCTACTCATGCTAGTGGGTTTCATCTATTTACTGTGGAATGACAGGTCATGCAAAGGATAAAGGGGTTCAGCTACCGCAGCAAGTAACAGTTGAATCGTTGTTGTCCTAATGCAGTAATAGAGAGCAGGAGCGAGAGAGTGGGATTTATCGGAATGAACAAGGGGGTTTTGCTTGCCTGGCACTTCTGAAGATAACATTGAGTCTTCATCAGTGTCAACGATCACAACGTCGGAACATCGTCTACCGGGAGGGAACAGATACCGGCAACAAAGAAGAAATACAATCAATGCAATGCACAGTATGATGCATGCTCATGACATGGCAATATGAATGTGTTTTGAGCTAATGCAACTAGCAACAGATTAAATGAAGTTGGTTTGAATACAAGATTCAAATTCAAACTCCATATGTGATTATTTAAATGCTCTGTATTTTTTTTGTCCAAAACAGAGGACAAACATTGCTCAAACATGCATGAAAATGGTACAGATGGATTCCTTGAATTTTTCTGATAATTTTTCATATATAAATTATTTAATTTGGAGTTACGGTTAAATTTCTATGAATTTTAGAAGTTTTAGGCATTTTCTGAAATTTATAAATCATTTCCTGATTTATTTTAATTCCAGAAAGGAATTATTGCGTCATCATGACCTCATAGTGACGTCAGCAGGTCAACAGGCGCCGTCCAGGTCAAACTGACCTGTGGGCCCTGCGTGTCAGTGAGTCAGTGGCTTAACTAAAGTTAGTTATTAATTTAACCAAAGTTAGCAGGGGCCGGGCCCACCTGTCAGTGTCAGGGAGGTTAGATTAGGTGGTGATTAGCTTAAGCTAATCACCTGATGGCGGGGTCCACCTGTCATGGACCCAGGGGAGGTCAAACCCCTGGTCAACAGGGCCTAACCCGCCGGCGGTTCGTCGCCGGTGGCAACAGGCGCGGCGGAGGGCTCGGGCTCGCTCCTCCGGCGTCCAAATGGACGGAGGAGAGCGGCTACGGAGAGCTGGAGCTCACCCGCGCCCGTTTCAGCAACAGCAGCAGCTAGGGCGGCCGGAGACGATGGCCTCAAGCTCGGCAGCGGCGGCCGGAGCTCGGGCGTGCTCGGGATTGCGTTGGGGTGCACGGGGAGGACGGTGGTGGGGTGATATGTGCTACTGGGAGCGTGCTGAGCACGATGGAGTGCTCGGACACGAGCTCCAGTGACTAGCGCGGCGGCGACGACATCGCCGGTGGTGGTAAGCTCGCGGCTCCGGCGGATTTGATAGCTACGCGGTGCAAACGGGGCAGGGAAGAGAGGGGAAAGATTCCGGTGCTCACGGTGAACTCGCAGAGCAGACTAGTGGGCTCGAGGATGGCTTGGTGACGGCGAATCGGACGGCGGCATCCGGCGGCCGTGGTCGGAGAAGAAGACCGCAAGCGTCGTCTTGGGGCCGTCCTGGCTCGTGTAGCTCGGAGAGGAGGGAGAGTAGGTGGCAGCGGCGCCTCTGAGAGCATCGGCGGGGTGAGACAGTGGCTGTGGCCACAGCGGCAACGAACGGCGTCGATGGCGATGGTGGCGTTTGGCCATGGCTGCGGGCAAGCGAGGGGGAGAGCCAGGAAAGAGGGGCGGGGGGAAGAACAGAGGGGGTCGAGGCGTCTCCAGGCGCGGGGACAGGGAGGAGGTTGAGCCTCCAGCGTGAAGCAGGAGGTGGAGCCTGCGTGCGCGGGCGCTTCCTCACGGCGACAGCAGCAGCTTTGGGGCGAGGGGAGGAAGACGACAGGGGGGGGGGGGAAAGTGGCGGTGGGCTGGGCCGCTGGAGGAGCTGGGCCGGCTGGTAAGTCAGGTAAGTGGCTGGGCTTCTCTCTTTTTTAAATTTTCTGTTCCTTTTTATTTTTATTTAATTGTTTTGCCACTGTTTTGAATTTAAATAATTCAAACAATGCCAAAAACTCCTCTGAATATTTTTATTTGGCTAGATGGACTTTTCCAAAAGCTCATAAAATATTTCAGGGGTATTTGAAATTATATTCTAGTTATATGAATATAATTCAAATTCAAATAGCTAATGATTTAAATTCAAAGTCCCAAAAATAAATTCTTTTAAAATGTTCATTATTTTTGGTTTGGATCAAAACCCTTGCCAAAAATATTAAACATCTAAGAAGAGCATTTTGGAACAATGAATGAGATTTTAGGGTTTTTTTTGCCCTTCTTTTATTTAGGGTTTTGAGGCTTCTGAATTCCTCAGTTCAAGTTTCAAAAATTTAAACATGATGCACAGATGGAAGCAAGCATAGGTCAGGCCAGAACTAGGGATGTGACAACTCACCCCCACTAAACAAGAATCTCGTCTCGAGATTCAAGCGTAGGGTAAGATGAAGGGGAAACGCAAACTAGTATAACCTTCACGATCTAGGTTGCACGTCAAATGAGCGTTGATTCAATCACCATCTTTATCTTGAAGTCTTGCTCTGAGAAATCCTGCCAACATGACATGGAGAGAAGAAGGAGACTCTAGAAGGGTCGATCTTCTCGAAGGTCGAACAACTCAGGATTAGCCCACGGAATGAGACATAGCAACATCTCTCAAGCTGAGAGACGAAGCACACATCCATAGGAATGGAGTGAAGCAGATGACGGAGGTTCACTAGGTAGACAACAATTCCACACCTAAGAAGGTGGTAAACGATTGTCAACGTAGCGAGGAGTTGAGTTGTCATGATACCATAATGGGGCACCTTAGGGAAGGTGACTCGTAGAGATATCCCCTTAAGTGGCAAAAAGAATTACCTTTGATTCAGAGATAATTGAAACTCTTTATACTAGCCTAAGGAAAATCTCGAGCGATTGTTTGGAGGGGTTCGGTAGAATGGCATACTTGGACTTGGATGATGTGGATTACCTTGTTGAAGACAACGTAATGGATGAATTTGCTTACCACCGGAAATGGAAGAGACCCGTGGTAGAATGGCACATTGGCGGTGCAAGCTGGGAACAAAATGCAAATGCTGGGAATGATTCTGGTAACTAGGGAAGAACCCAACAATAGAGAGTGAATTCACTGTTTGAAAGGTCATAGCATTGCCGAGGAAACCGAGAGGAATCCCAGTTAGTGCCGATGATAACACCTAGCGCTTATGCGTGCTCTCAAGAACTTGAGCATTTCCATAATCATCAAGATTTTACCAATATCCGTGTCAAGGATCCTGGCAACACAACTTACTACCATGATGAATACCGGTGGAAGATGCAGATGCAAAGGAAGATAACACTTTCTCAGATTTCACCCTTGGCGGGGCCAAGGAAATAAAATCTGGATGATCGACCGAGAGACATTTAGCACTCGGCTTCTAATGTTCTCCTTGACGTGCTAGTGTATCCCATTCATAGATATGGTTTGATAACTAGAACATCCGGTAAAGGTCGGACTTCGGGAGCAATAGAATCCATAAGGAACAGTTACGGAGGTAAATCCTACGAAATCCTTATGGGGAGGTGGCCAACTTCCTCAAACAAGATACTACAATAATAGGTCTTCCGGCTGGGTGTGTTGGCCACGACATCCACTTTACCGGTTATCGAGGGACCAATATTATAGTTCTTGGGAAATGTTCCAACCATCATATCTACCTAAGATTCAGATCTGGTTGGTGTCAGGATATTCCAGACTCATCGAGTCTAGGAAGAAAAATGAAAGTTTGCAACACAAATCGACGAGATGACGTTGCGAGATTCTCAGGAAATGAACTATGATAGCAAGCTCCAAAACATGAGCTGGTTCTGCTACACACATGTGAACATGTTGTCCCAGACAAACATTATCACATGGTAGTCTTACAATAAAACACTACTGAGTTCAGGTGGGGAACCATTATTAATGACATCGAAGTCTCCACGCATGGAAGTCCAAAGAGTTCACCTTGGACAGACTCCTTTATCTTTGAACAACTCAATCAGTGGCTTGGTGTGCTAGGATATACATATGGAATGAAGATGATCAGTCTAACAGACCACAGAACTCTTCGCACGTGCATGACTGACTTGGGATGATTCCAAAGGAGGTAAAACAAGCCTTCTCAAATTCATGGCGGCAACTTGCATCAAGTGCACATGAATTAGAGGGACTCACTTCTTTTGTCCAAACATATGCTTCACGCACGAGTCATGAAGATAATGCTTACACAAGTTTCCAACACTAGCTTGATGTTCAACAAAATCATGGAGGGGATAAGGATGTTGTCAATGGGCTCAACAACAATTCATCCAGGTTCCCATATTAGTGGAATTCCACAATTATGTGAACAAGGTGATAGCATTGGTCAGGCCCGAAAGATATAATGGTGTATGCTCGAGGAACAACCACGAGTAAGACAGCATTACGAATATCGCTAGTTCTGATTTGATTTGACGATAGCCCATACTCAAATCAAAGGTTTGGGTAAGATAATAGATCCAACAATTGATCACGAGGATCAACCAATAAAGATATCATCTTTCTTCAACACACACACACACACACAAAGATATCCCTTAACATGAACTAAGTCGGACAAGCTTTTATCTTCCAACTCTCCAAGTTGTTGTTCGGCTTAACCAACTAGCATCAGGGGTATCCAACATGGATTCTTGGAGAAAGGGTGGTTTACAAGAAACCAACTTGATCACGAGCTCAACATAGCGGTCAGGTGACAACCTGGTAATACTTCCGAGAAGATCTTCGAAAAATCACGAACCACCGATATGGTACTAAGCTCGAGAACAATCTCGCTTTTGAGGGTAAGACAATATGATCAAAAGAGCGAGGGATTGCCAAAATCCTAACTCATTAATCGAAGGGTGCACCGGAAATAAGGACTAGATAGCACGATCGGTCTTAGAATGATGATTCAAGAACCAACACGCTAAGAATAAAATTATCGTCCATTTAACTACCGGGCAACATAGTTGCTAGCAGTATTGATTTCACACGCCATGATTCATTTGTCAGCATTCCGGTTACAATAACACAGGAACCGAGGAATGAACAATGATGGCAAGAAGTATCACTGTACCAAGAGTTCATAGGATGGTGTGCAATTCCTATAACAATCCCGATATAAAAGATGGCAATACTCCAAGGTAGAACAGAACAAAAGCTGGATTAGCAATTTGATCTGCGGAGCACAACTTCTTTGACCCAATCCTGGAAATGGATAAGGTACTGGAGTTTGTTTCTCCTAGTCATTCTGGAATAGAATGGCTTGACGGACCACAAGAATAATAGGCATCGATGAACGAATGCACACATAATCTTGACTATCAACTGATAGACGAGGGTCAGAAGACAACTAAAGAGGGACAACCCAAAGGAACATATGTTTTTCTGAGTTGTGGATGCATAGATTAGTATGTCGAGCAGAGCTTAACATGTTTCTTCCGGATAACCTATGCAGAAAGGTTGAACTGGCAGAGTCACAATGTAGAATGGAGAACCCATCGAGGGCACTCCTGTTGTGATCTTTTGATCCAACAAACTTCTGCCGTAAGTGGTTCATGGTATTTGGAAGAAGGATATACCACGGACCTCGAGGACTAATGCAAAGGTTATTAATAATCTAAAGAAACTGGCAATTACTATCAACATGAAGTAAGTAGGGTGAATCTCGGGTTCAAAACCCAGAAGTGGAATACCTACTAACTAGTTGGCATCACATGATGCTTACGAGAATGATGGCCAGAATCATCACACTGGGACACAAATCATGGCTAAATTACTAGATGATCCCCTAAGACACCTAGGGTCATAATACCAGCTCCAACATATATGTCAAGGTAACAGAGTACCTCAACTCACTGATTAGTGTGGTTAATCTGGCCCAAAGGAACATTGAAACGGGAGGAAGGAATTTGCAAGTGCATCAGACTGTTTAGAGACCTGAGATGACTCGGACAGCATAACGGCTGTAAATGCTCAAAAAGATTTGAACATGCTACAAAAATGGTGGCATAGCCACTCAGAAGCACAATATCAAGGTTTCGAGATCAACAATTAACATACGGAAGTAGTAGGAACTGAATTCAAGCTTAAATCCAACAATCTTATAAGTCTACGGATTAGTAACACGTGATCCTGATAGAAAGAAGAGATAGCCTAGTTCTTAATCCCCGTAGGAAAGATCAGATGACTCAGATCAGAAGGGCATAAGGTATAAGGAGTAAAAAGAGCCTTACGTTCCATCCCACAATCAATTCCCTTACATAACTAAAGCATTTCTAGACACAACTTCGACCAGTTTGGCTTGGTAATCCTACAGGCAGTCAAGCTCTGATACCAACGCTGTCAGAGCCTTGACTCAATGCCACATCGATCTAGCATGTAACACCTCATATCACTTTGCGGCCTCACGCACGGTATTTCCACGGGTGTCGCCTTACCTTTACCCGGGACCGTTTGCGCCTTTTGGCACACGTATATGACAGTGTCGCTAGCATCTATATGATAAGGAGCCCGGGCTGACATGGCTAGTCGTAAACCCAAAGTGGCACAAACTTATAGGGACAGGCATCCATGACCCAGCATCGAACGTGTCGGTCATCAGCGAGTGAATCCAGACTGTAGCACTGGGCTAGCAGGACTCCGGTGAACCGGGCTGTAGCGGGCTAACAGGACTCCGGTATTCATCGCGTGACATTTCCCCGAAGGGACAGACACAGGAACGAAGAAGGACACATGCCGGCCAGCCTAAGTGTTCCGGAGCAGTAGCAAGCTACCATGGCTCGGTGGAAACACTAGGAGACATTTCCCGGTAAGAGAGGCTACTAAAGATAAACAACTAGATAGTCAGATCCCACACATACCAAGCATTTCAATAACATACACACAATATGCTCGATATGTGCAATACAACATGGCATCACAAAATGACTCTACGACTCAAGTAGTTTATTCAATAGGCTCCGAGGAGCGAGATATTACAATCATGGGTCTCATGACCCAACACTCAGAGCATACAAGTCAAAGCACAAGCGGAAGCTTAACATGTCTGAGTACAGACATCTATAAATGAAAAAGGCTGAGAAGCCTGACTATCTACCAGATCCTGCCGAGGGCACAAGATCGTAGCTGAGGTAACAAGCTAAACGTCGAAGTCCACGTGGAACTACTAGTGAGACTGAAGTCTCTCTGCAAAAACATAAATTAAGCAACGTGAGTACAAATGTACCCAGCAAGACTTACATCAGATCTATCTACATATGCATCATTATCAACAAAGGGGATGGTGGAGTTTAACTGCAGCAAGCCAGCTTTGACTCGGTGGCTATCCTGAACTACGACTGCAAGTAACTCTTTTGAGGTGGCGCACACGAGTCCACATATTCACCATATCAATACACCACTATGGATCCGCTCCCGTCTCCCTACGAGAACGCCATCCATAGCACTCACGCTTATCTTGCGTATTTTAGAGTATCCACTTTCACTTGTCTATGAACTATGCAAGGGGTCCAAGTTTCCATATCCGAGGAATCCGGCTATTCGAATAGATGATGATAACCCTGCAGGGGTGTACTTCTTCACACACGCTTTCGCCACTTATCGCCCTGTACACGTCATGTACCTCGGCAACCTTCAAGCGGAAGCCGGGCGAGGGAGTCGGCCACGACCTGACTAACCGAACAAGTCTCTAGTCCAGGTTTATCGCCTATTCGGGTTCCATCCGCAAGGAGATCCGGCCGGGGTGTCGCTCACGGCCCCAAACGATGTGTGCAGGGTTCCCAAGCCCACCTCGACGGGTGGATGTACGCTTGGTACACCGTGCCACTGTGCCTAGTCTGTCCCAAGCCCACCTGTACCGGGTGCCACTTGGTAGACTACTAACACTACCTACAAACACCAGAAACTAGTTGCAACTCCTGGACAGAGATCATGTTGATTAATAAGTCGAGAGAGCTTGGAGCGCCCGGAGCCCAATGTGTGGTAGTAACTGATCATGGATCACAAACACAGAACTCAGTTCCTGAGGACGGCTGCAATGAGACAACCCACCATGTACTCCTACATGGCCTCTCACCGCTACCTTTACCAAATCGTGTTCACACACTTAGCACTCAACAGTAGGACATGTCCACACACCTCTGATTCATCCCCGATGAATCAGACCTGACTCAACTCTAAGCAGTAGCAGGCATGACAAACAAACATGAATGAGTAGGCACAACAGGGCTCAAACAACTCCTACTCATGCTAGTGGGTTTCATCTATTTACTGTGGCAATGACAGGTCATGCAAAGGATAAAGGGGTTCAGCTACCGCAGCAAGTAACAGTTGAATCGTTGTTGTCCTAATGTAGTAATAGAGAGCAGGAGCGAGAGAGTGGGATTTATCGGAATGAACAAGGGGGTTTTGCTTGCCTGGCACATCTGAAGATAACATTGAGTCTTCATCAGTGTCAACGATCACAACGTCGGAACATCGTCTACCGGGAGGGAACAGATACCGGCAACAAAGAAGAAATACAATCAATGCAATGCACAGTATGATGCATGCTCATGACATGGCAATATGAATGTGTTTTGAGCTAATGCAACTAGCAACAGATTAAATGAAGTTGGTTTGAATACAAGATTCAAATTCAAACTCCATATGTGATTATTTAAATGCTCTGTATTTGTTTTGTCCAAAACAGAGTACAAACATTGCTCAAACATGCATGAAAACGGTACAGATGGATTCCTTGAATTTTTCTGATAATTTTTCATATATAAATTATTTAATTTGGAGTTATGGTTGAATTTCTATGAATTTTAGAAGTTTTAGGCATTTTCTGAAATTTATAAATCATTTCCTGATTTATTTTAATTCCAGAAAGGAATTATTGCATCATCATGACCTCATAGTGACGTCAGCAGGTCAACGGGCGCCGTCCAGGTCAAACTGACCTGTGGGCCCTGCGTGTCAGTGAGTCAGTGGCTTAACTAAAGTTAGTTATTAATTTAACCAAAGTTAGCAGGGGCCGGGCCCACCTGTCAGTGTCAGGGAGGTTAGATTAGGTGGTGATTAGCTTAAGCTAATCACCTGATGGCGGGGTCCACTTGTCATGGACCCAGGGGAGGTCAAACCCCTGGTCAACAGGGCCTAACCCGCCGGCGGTTCGTCGCCGGTGGCAACAGGCGCGGCGGAGGGCTCGGGCTCGCTCCTCCGGCGTCCAAATGGACGGAGGAGAGCGGCTACGGAGAGCTGGATCTCACCCGCGCCCGTTTCAGCAAGCAGCAGCAGCTAGGGCGGCCGGAGACGATGGCCTCGAGCTCGGCAGCGGCGGCCGGAGCTCGGGCGTGCTCGGGATTGCGTTGGGGTGCACGGGGAGGACGGTGGTGGGGTGATATGTGCTACTGGGAGCGTGCTGAGCACGATGGAGTGCTCGGACACGAGCTCCAGTGACTAGCACGGCGGCGACGACATCGCCGGCAGTGGTAAGCTCGCGGCTCCGGCGGATTTGATAGCTACGCGGTGCAAACGGGGCAGGGAAGAGAGGGGAAAGATTCCGGTGCTCACGGTGAACTCGCAGAGCAGACTAGTGGGCTTGGGGATGGCTTGGTGACGGCGAATCGGAGGCGGCATCCGGCGGCCGTGGTCGGAGAAGAAGACCGCAAGCGTCGTCTTGGGGCCGTCCTGGCTCGTGTAGCTCGGAGAGGAGGAAGAGTAGGTGGCGGCGGCGCCTCTGAGAGCATCGGCGGGGTGAGGCAGTGGCTGTGGCCACAGCGGCAACGAACGGCGTCGATGGCGATGGTGGCGTTCGGCCATGGCTGCGGGCAAGCGAGGGGGAGAGCCAGGAAAGAGGGGGGGAGAACAGAGGGGGTCGAGGCGTCTCCAGGCGCGGGGACAGGGAGGAGGTTGAGCCTCCAGCGCGAAGCAGGAGGTGGAGCCTGCGTGCGCGGGCGCTTCCTCACGGCGACAGCAGCAGCTTTCGGGCGAGGGGAGGAAGACGACAGGGGGGGAAAAGCGGCGGTGGGCTGGGCCGCTGGAGGAGCTGGGCCGGCTGGTAAGTCAGGTAAGTGGCTGGGCTTCTCTCTTTTTTATATTTTCTGTTCTGTTTTATTTTTATTTAATTCTTTTGCCACTGTTTTGAATTTAAAATAATTCAAACAATGCCAAAAACTCCTCTGAATATTTTTATTTGGCTAGATGGACTTTTCCAAAAGCTCATAAAATATTTCAGGGGTATTTGAAATTATATTCTAGTTATATGAATATAATTCAAATTCAAATAGCTAATGATTTAAATTCAAAGTCCCAAAAATAAATCCTTTTAAAATGTTCATTATTTTTGGTTTGGATCAAAACCCTTGCCAAAAATATTAAACATCTAAGAAGAGCATTTTGGAACAATGAATGAGATTTTAGGGTTTTTTTTGCCCTTCTTTTATTTAGGGTTTTGAGGCTTCTGAATTCCTCAGTTCAAGTTTCAAAAATTTAAACATGATGCACAGATGGAAGCAAGCATAGGTCAGGCCAGAACTAGGGATGTGACAATAACTTCAAAGGGAAAACTCAATTCATCACAAGAGAGTAGATGGGGAGAAACATCATAAGATCCAAATATAATAGCAAAGCTCGCGATACATCAAGATCGTGCCGACTCAACAACACGAGAGAGAGATCAAACACATAGCTACTGGTACATACCCTCAAGCTTGAGGGTGAACTACTCCCTCCTCGTCATGGAGAGCGTCGGGATGATGAAGATGGCCAACGGAGAGGGATTCCCCCCTCCGTCAGGGTGCCGGAACGGGTCTAGATTGGTTTTTGGTGGCTATGGAGGTTCTGGCGGCGGAACTCCCGATCTATTCTGCTCCTCGATGGTTTTAGGATATATGGGCATATATAGGCGAAAGAAGTCGGCCAGGGGAGCCAGGAGGGGCCCACGAGGGTGGGGGCGCGCCTCCATGCGTCGTGGCTTCCTCGAAGCTTCCCTGACGTCTACTCCAAGTCTCCTGGATTGCTTTCGTTCCAAAAATAACTCTCCTGAAGGTTTCATTCCGTTTGGACTCCGTTTGATATTCCTTTTCTTCGAAACACTGAAATAGGCAATAAAACAGCATTTTGGGCTGGGCCTCCGGTTAATAGGTTAGTCCCAAAAATAATATAAAAGTGTATAATAAAGCCCATAAACATCCAAAATGGGTAATATAATAGCATGGAACAATCAAAAATTATAGATACGTTGGAGACATATCACAAGCCTACATCAGTCCTAGGAGGAACTATGGAGGTAGGTGTAGCCTGACAGCTGGTAGTGACGCGACGGGGAGTCCTCCACGTCAGTAACCTACGGTCCGCGGATATTCTGATCTACAACCCAACGCTCAGGTGGCAGAAGAGGACCAAGTGCAGGAGAGTAGCCTCCCACATCTGGCCAGCCAACACCTTGGGGCATCACGGTCCTGGCAGGGTAGATCATAGAACGCGATAGATCACCAGACCGGACAAGGGGGTGCAACAGCGTCAGAGCACGGTAAAGGTGCTGACGGGTGGTGTAGAACTCATGGCGAAGAGCTCGGTTAGCTCTATCTAGCCCATCAGCATGCAGAACCAAGTTCTGATGGTAGAAGGGCTCTCGGGTGGTGGTGGAGTAGGCAACAGTGTAGTATCCCTCCGCACCAACATCGGATGCGATAGCATTGTGCCTGAACTGTGCGTCTAGGCGGATGGTAACAGGAGGCAGGGGACACAATGTTTTACCTAGGTTCGGGCCCTCTTGATGGAGGTAAAACCCTATGTCCTGCTTGATTTATTCTTGATGATATGGGTATTAGAAGAGTTGATCTACCATGAGATCTGAGAGGCTAAACCCTAGAAGCTAGCCTATGGTATGATTGTATGTTGTCCTACGGACTAAAACCCTCCGGTTTATATAGACACCAAAGAGGGTTAGGGTTACACAAGGTCGGTTACAAAGGAGGAGATATCCATATTCATACTGCCTACCTTGCCTTCCACGCCAAGTAGAGTCCCATCCGGACACGAGACAAAGTCTTCAATCTTGTATCTTCATAGTCCAACAGTCCGGCCAAAGGATATAGTCCGGCTGTCCGGAGACCCCCTAATCCCGGACTCCCTCAGAAGCCCCTGAACCAGGCTTCAATGACAATGAGTCCGGTGCGCAGTATTGTCTTCGGCATTGCAAGGCGGGTTCCTCCTCCGAATACATCACGGAAGAATTTGAATACAAGGATAGTGTCTGACCCTGCAAAATAATTTCCACATACCACCGTAGAGAGAATAATATTTCCACAAATCTAATCTGCCGACACGTTTTGGCAACATAACATTATGCCATAGCCCGGTGATTATTCGAACCGTTTCCTTTGACTAGCCCCGCACATAACGCGAGGCAGTTTCTTGACACGTCTTGTCAAAGCAGAGATCGTGTTCTCCTTATTACGGGATTTTCATCAATACGGGCGTGGGTAACCCAACCGCGCCATCGATTACGGCGCTTGGGGGATAAGCGAGTTTTACCAGGCTAGTGAGGGCACATAGTTTTGGCCGCCCATATAAAGGGACAAGGTTTAACCTTTTTCTACCCACGCCTTCTTCCTCCTTGCTCATCCATTCTTGCGCACTCGAGCTCCAACGCCCAAGTCCACATCCTTCCCCTCAACCTTCTCCAATCATGTCCGGAGTGGGAGGCAAATGGATGGCTTCCTCCGTTACGGAGGGACACATAAAGAAGCTGCGCGGAGCCAGATAGTTAGCCGCGAATATCGCGCATCGGCTGCCCGCTGCGGGGCAGATCGTTCCTCCCCCCGAACCTCACGAGAGGGTTGTTTTTCTCCACCACTTCCTCCGCGGACTGGGGTTTCCCCTCCATCCTTTCGTCCATGGTCTCATGTTCTACTACGGGCTGGACTTCCACGATCTGGCCCCGAACTTCATCCTCAACATTTCGGCGTTCATCGTCGTGTGTGAGGCTTTCCTCCGCATCTGGCCCCACTTCGGCATGTGGTTAAAGACCTTCAATATCAAGCCGAAGGTGGTGGGCGGCCAACAAGCAGAATGCGGCAGAGCCATGGTGGGCAAGATGCCCAACGTTATATGGCTTGAAGGCTCCTTCGTGGAGACCATAACGGGGTGGCAATCGGCGCGGTTCTACATCACCGAGCCGCGCGACACCAAATGGGTGGCTGCCCCCAAGTTTCGATCCGGATTCCCTACACGGCTCACTTCCTGGAAAGAGAAGGGCTTGTCGTGGGGTTCATCGGTGGAGCTGGACGGACTCCAGAAATGTATCCTGAACATGACAA
This sequence comes from Triticum aestivum, assembly GCF_018294505.1. Classification (NCBI taxonomy): domain Eukaryota; kingdom Viridiplantae; phylum Streptophyta; class Magnoliopsida; order Poales; family Poaceae; genus Triticum; species Triticum aestivum. The sequence continues at coordinate 537,317,246 of NC_057809.1, read as the reverse complement.
GCAAGAAGCTCAAGCTTGTCAACATAGTCCATGCCATGCTCATCCGCCGGATCCTCCCGTGCCAACAACGGGACTTCAACTTGCGGGAGTTCGACCCGGCCCAGCACCAGACTCTGAGCGAGCTCTTCGACACGATGCACAAGGACGTCTGGAAGGTGATGTTCAATGGCGCCGAGGTCCCTCCCTCTCTCACCGAGGACCGCGGGCTAAGCGCGAAGCGCCGAGCGCATTCAGTGAGTTCTATACATCCGGTAGGATATTTATTTCCCCTAGCTTAACCATGTGCGGGGTCTGATCTCCATGCCTTTGACAGGACTGGGTGGAGACGTCGGGGCAGACTAACTGTCCGACCCCTCTGCCCGAAGACACTGCGGATGCTCTTCTGATGGAGATGCTGACTCCGGCTCCTTACAAGGTGCCGGAGAAGACCAAGAAGGTCAAGGGAACCCGAAAGAGTTCCCGACGCCAGGTGTTATCGGACTTATCGTCCGATAACTCCGCGACGCACTCCTCCCCCGAAGACGAGGAGGAAGATGCTCCCCCTCCAGTCGGGGGAGACAAGAAAAGGAAGGCCGCCCCAACCGGGGGGGGGGGGGCAAAGGGTCCAAGAAGGGAAGGACTCTCCTTCTGGACTTCTCCACCACCGCCACCGAAGGCAAAGACGAATGGCTGCTCAGGGCCAAGCCCCTGGCAAAGTCGTATGTATTCGGATGCCAGAGTAACTCATAGCATACCTTTGTCGCACTGCCTATCCTAACGCCGAATTATGACTATGCAGACCGCCACGAGCCCGTATCGACGTATCGTCGGACGGCTCCCTGGGCTCGTCGGATTTGGATAGCGATCCACTTTCGACTGCCACCTCCCCTTTCCCTATGGACAACACCGAGGTATTGTCTCAAGAGGCACCGGGTCGAGGGGAGATAGTTCCGGAGGCGCCTCAAGGCGACCTTCCGGACTCCGGGAGCAGAGGGAACAAGGACCCCGAGGGCTCCGAGTTCGGCCCTCAGCCAAACACCGCGCCGGAACCTCTAGTGGTTCCGGACTCGGGCAGGCGGCCTCCTTCCAAAAGGGGCAAGACACCTGTGTTGGTGACCTCTGTCCATCCAGAGGCACCGGACAATCTGCTGGGAGCGCTTCGCAGCGCTTCCATCGACGAGGAGCACCGCACTATTATGAATGTGGTGGTCCAGAAGGTTCAGTCCGCCATGAGCGGACTGACTGAAGCCTGTGCCAGCCTTCTAACAGGCTTTGAGGTAAATTTTTGAAATATGGGGAAAATATAACCGCATAGACAGTAGCCCCTGATGCTCTGTTCGGTGTTCACAAAGAAAAGCAGAACAAAGGATCAAACAATATCGCAGGAGTCTAACATAAGTATGTCAATATGCGTATGCAGGCTTCGCTGCTGGCATCTGTCGCACTGACTGCGGAGGTTGCCGCACTGAAGCAGGACCTTAAAGGGTCCAAGGACGAGCTCGGCCTTGCCAAGAGGCAGCTCGAGGAGAACAAAGGTAAGTAGTACCTAGTCTATGGATATGTATAAAAAGAATGTGATTGCAAAATTATAGGATCATCGTAAATTTGCCAGGGGCCACGACCGAGGTGGCGACCCTGAAGCAAGCGCTATCCGAGGCCGAAAACAAAGCGGTCAAGGAGCGCACCGAGCAGGAAAGGCATGAGGCACGGGTGGGCGAGGTGCAGCAAGAGCTCCACGCTCTCGTGACGAAGCACGAGGCATTGGAGCTTGACTTGAAGACGCGAGAGTTCGAGCTTGCCGCGGCCCTCGAGAGCGCAAAGAATGCCAAGGCCGAAGCCCAAAAGGCCCTCCAGGAGATTGATGCGATGAAGAAGATAGAGGCGGGTAAGGCATTCTATATGCAAAGCAAGAATGTGAAAGTAAATTACTTGTTACTTACCCGAATCCCGAGCTCTCCAGGAGCATTCGTAGATTTGCCCCGCAGCGTGTTGGATGCCGCAACGTTTTACTAGGCCGAGGAGGGAAGCTCAATGGAGAAGTTGTTCTGGGCCCAATATACTGGGACCGAACACCCGGTGCCTATGAGCGACCAGCTAAAGCAGTCGGTCGAGCTACACAAGGCGGCCGAACTGGCCATGAAGGGCTATATAGTCCGGCTGTGGCCTAGCGACGCCCTTCTGAATAGCTACTTAAGCCTGGTGAGGCGGCTTGTGGATGCCTGCCCACAGCTAGAAGTCATCAAGCGGTCCGTCTGCATCGAAGGTGCACGTCGGGCTTTCGCCCGTGTGAAGGTGCAATGGGCCAAGCTAGACGCTGTGAAGCTGATCAAGGAAGGGCCGCCGGAGGGCAAGGAGCATCGCCACCCCAAGATGTACTATGAGGGTGTCCTGAAAGGTGCCCGTCTCGTAGCGGACGAGTGTACCAAAGATACAATATTTGAGTAAACCTGCTCGTGTAATCCTATATTCATGAAAACTTGTTCATATGTGTTATGCAACGCTTGTTTGAATTTAAAATATTACCTTCTGTTCGGCTGTTTATCAAATCTGAGAGATGGCTAGTCGTCGGCTTCTGCCCCCATGCCACGAGTGCTGGGGTGTTCGGGATAAACCTGAGCACTCTTGTTCCCATTTTTGGGTCCTTCGAGGGAGGTGCTCAGCACAACGAACAAGGCAATCAGACTATAATGCGTTATCACTCTCACTTAGCCATAGAATTCTATAATTTTAAATTTCGGCGAAGCCCCTAGTGTTCGGAAGGCCGAACTCGGGGCGCGATACACGCCTTAAGCCGGACAGGGCCGACTCCTCGCTCTAAGCGGCATAAGTCTTTAAGGACTCGAAAACCTCTCGAACAGCGACCAGTCTCTCGCCTTATCATGACAGTCAGTTTTAGCTTTCTCTACTGAGGTGCTTAGCCCAGCAGAACCGGGGCACAATCGCAGTAGTTCTCCCAGTGCTACCTTAGCCGATGTAGCGGAACATAAGGTACCAAAACATGGGAGCTGGGCAAACCCAACTATTGACCCAAGACATGATTCTGAGCTAATGCATATAATGCTATAAGGTCAGGCTGCCGCACTGTTGAAAGTGTCCGGACTTCTCACGCCGTATTGTGGGGTATGCTTAAGCCCCTAGCGTATTGGCCGTACCAGAGTGTACGGGTGCTGGATGTCATGAATGAACATATATATGTAAAAAAAAAGAATGCAATGATAGTCTTAATGCTATGCATTGTTTATTCAAAAAGGTGCGTCAAAGCAGAATGATACATGCAGTGCAATAAGCAAAAAGTAGGACTATGTCCCCTCCAAGGGGCGAGCTGAAGAATAGTATTAAGGCAAGTATTACACTCGTTATCGTAATCCACCTGGGAGTTCCGTGGTGTGACGTAGCTTTCTGCCTTCTTGGTTGCTGCATCATATGTTCGGCAATCATGCTGCCGGACCGGGTTTCCAGAGATTAAAGTCCTGAAAAGAAAAAAAGTAACAAAACGGGAAGCCCCTAGTGCGGTTTAAGCCGCGTCTTGGGGCGTGCCGTAGTCATGCCCCCCTCCCCGCCTGTGCCCATGGTATTTTTAATGCGTAATTATGTACGCGTGGCACGAATTTCGCCGTTTGGCTTGGGCCGGGGTGGGGGCCGCATTGCTATGCGAGCTCGGAACGTGCCAGGCGGTCCTGTTGCTGATTACTCCGGGCGCGCTTGAAGGTGTTTGGGTCCTTAAACGCCGAACTAGTGGATTGCCTTAAGAGGCTGCTTTGCGCTTCCGCTGCGAGGGCCGCAGTGTGCTCCTCCGTTCGGAGAGAGCGCTCTGTGTTTCTGTTAACTGTAATGACCCCCTGAGGTCCTGGCATCTTGAGCTTGAGGTATGCATAATGCGGTACCGCATTGAATCTCGCAAATGCGGTTCGCCCGAGCAGTGCATGATAACCACTGCGGAACGGGACTATATCGAAGATTAACTCTTCGCTTCGGAAGTTATCCGGGGATCCGAAGACCACTTCCAGTGTGACTGAGCCTGTGCAATGGGCCTCTACACCTGGTATGACGCCTTTAAAGGTCGTTTTTGTGGGTTTGATCCTTGAGGGGTCTATACCCATTTTGCGCACTGTGTCCTGGTAAAGCAGGTTCAGGCTGCTGCCGCCATCCATAAGGACTCGAGTGAGGTGAAATCCGTCAATGATTGGGTCTAGGACCAGTGCGGCGAATCCGCCATGACGGATACTAGTGGGGTGGTCCCTGCGATCGAAGGTGATCGGACAGGAGGACCATGGGTTGAACTTTGGGGCGACTGGCTCCAACGCATATACGTCCCTGAGCGCACGCTTCCGCTCCCTCTTGGGGATGTGGGTTGCGTCTATCATGTTCACCATCCGCACTTGTGGGGGGAACCTCTTCTGTCCTCCGGTGTTCGGCTGTCGGGGCTCTTCCTCGTCATCGCTATGTGGCCCCTTATCTTTGTTTTCGGCATTTAACTTGCTGGCCTGCTTGAATACCCAACAATCCCTATTGGTGTGGTTGGCTGGCTTGTCGGGGGTGCCGTGTATTTGACACGAGCGATCGAGTATGCGGTCCAAACTAGACGGGCCCGGAGTGCTTCTTTTAAATGGCTTTTTCCACTGACCGGGTTTAGAGCCTTTGAATCCGGCATTGACTGTCGTATCCTCGGTATTGTCTCTATTAATGCGGCGCTTATGTTTGTTGCGATGTGACCTGCCATTGCCGTCCTTGGTTTCCGAAGTACCACGGTTCTTTGATATGTTATTACTGCGAGCCAGCCAGCTGTCTTCTCCCGCACAAAAGCGGGTCATGAGTCTCGTGAGGGCTGCCATAGATTTCGGCTTTTCCTGTCCAAGGTGCCGGGTGAGCCACTCATCGCGGATGTTATGTTTGAAAGCTGCTAGGGCCTCTACATCCGAACAGTCGACGATTTGATTTTTCTTAGTTAGGAACCGTGTCCAGAATTGCCTGGCCGATTCCTCTGGCTGCTGAATTATATGGCTCAGGTCATCGGCGCCTGGTGATCGTACATAAGTGCCCTGAAAATTGTCGAGGAATGCGGCTTCTAGATCTTCCCAATAGCCAATGGACTCTGCTGGTAAGCTGTTGAGCCAATGTCGAGCTAGTCTTTTAAGTTTGAGTGGGGGGTATTTGATTGCGTGTAGGTCATCACCGCGGGCCATGTGGATGTGCAGGAGGAAATCCTCGATCCATACCGTAGGATCTGTCGTGTCGTCGTATGATTCTATGTTTACGGGTTTGAAACCCTCTGGGATTTGATGATCCATTACTTCATCTGTGAAGCATAAGGCGTGTGCGACACCTCTGTACTAGGCTATATCGCGACGCAACTCCAATGAGTCTTGCCCGCTGTGTTCGGCCCAGCCGGATTTACTTTTATTGTATCCGGCGTGACGTTTACCGTCTCGCATAGTGGCGCGCCCTCGTGATCCGTAGATCGATCTTGCATGTTTTGCTTTGTCCTCCAATACGTCTTGCATGTCTGGCGTATTTCCCCATGCCTTTTTATTTGAATGGCGTCGGGGTGCAGGCTGAGCTTTTGGCTGGAATGCCTCTCTATCGCGGCCACGAGGTGGCCGATTAGCCGCGTCATACGCTTCTTCCTCCAGTCGGGGTAGCAACCTGCATTTTGGGTAACTCTTGGAGGGGCGTTCGAGTTTATATTCCTCGACCGCGAGGACTTCAGTCCATCTGCCAGCTAGCAGATCTTGATCAGCTTGAAGCTGCTGCTGCTTTTTCTTAAGGCTATTTGCCGTGGCTATAAGCCGGCGCTTGAAGTGCTCTTGTTCGACGGGATCCTCTGGCACGACGAATTCGTCATCGTCGAGGCTTGCCTCGTCTTCGGAGGGGGGCATGCAATTATCATCCTCCGCCTCTCCATCTGCCACTCTCTCTAGAGGGCTGGCCTCTCCATCCTCCAGTCCTAGATTGTGCTGGAGGGGATTGTTGCCATCTTCGGCACTATCTGGAGTGTTATTATCTCCTGTGCCGGTATCACCACTTTTTCTTTGGCGGGACTTAGAGCGGCGCCGCTGACGTCGGCGCTTGGGTTGCTTCTTGGAGGGGTCATCCTCCGCTGTCTCGTCGCCATTGCCTTCTTTGGGTGTGTCCACCATGTATATATCGTATGATGAGGTGGCTGTCCAGTGCCCTGTGGGCAGTGGTTCCTCTTCGTCTCCCGCATCGTCGTCCATACCGTCGATGTCTTCGGAGTCGAAGTCGAGCATGTCGGTTAAGTCGTCGACAGTGGCTACTAAGTGGGTGGTGGGTGGGCAGCGAATTTCTTCGTCATCCGCATCCCAATCCTGCCGGACATAGTTCGGCCAGGATCCTCCTGACAAGGAGAGAGACCTTAATGAGTTCAGTATGTCGCCAAAGGGCGAGTGCTGAAAAATATCCGCGGAGGTAAACTCCATGATCGGCGCCCAATCGGATTCGCTAGGAACGGGCGCAGGCGGTTCGGAGTCCGTGGCCGGAGAAGGATCCGGCAGTCTGACAACACGGCTCTCGTGCAGGGTAAGGTCGATGTTCGGCTCGATCGCCGCTGAGGGTAAGGCCTCCGTGGCGGGGTCCATCCACCCGTCCATGGACGGCGCAACTGGCTCCGAATTGAGGGTCGGAGCGGCTGCCGGTGCGATCTCCTGAACACTGTCTGATGGTAGAGCTAAATCGTACTCATCGTGACCGCGTGACGCACAAGGCAGAGGCTCGAATCCGTCGAAGATCAAGTCTCCGCGGATATCGGCCGTGTAGTTTAAGCTTCCAAACCTGACCTGGTGGCCAGGGGCGTAACTTTCGATCTGCTCCAGATGGCCAAGCGAGTTGGCCCGCAGTGCGAAGCCGCCGAACACAAAGATCTATCTGGGGAGAAAAGTCTCACCCTGGACTGCATCGCTATTGATGATCGTAGGACCCATCAAGCCTAACGGCGACGACACAGAGGAACTCTCAATGAAAGCACCAATGTCGGTGTCAAAACCGGCGGATCTCGGTAGGGGGTCCCGAACTGTGCGTCTAAGGCGGATGGTAACAGGAGGCAGGGGACACAATTTTTTACCCAGGTTCGCGCCCTCTTGATGGAGGTAAAACCCTACGTCCTGCTTGATTTATTATTGATGGTATGGGCATTACAAAGTTGATCTACCACGAGATCTGAGAGGCTAAACCCTAGAAGCTAGCCTATGGTATGATTGTATGTTGTCCTACGGACTAAAACCCTCCGGTTTATATAGACACCGGAGAGGGTTAGGGTTACACAAGGTCGGTCACAAAGGAGGAGATATCCATATCCGTACTGCCTAGCTTTCCTTCCATGCCAAGTAGAGTCCCATCCGGACACGAGACGAAGTCTTCAATCTTGTATCTTCATAGTCCAACAGTCCGGCCAAAGGATATAGTCCGACTGTCCGGAGACCCCCTAATCCCGGACTCCCTCAAGCCTTCCACATCTGGCCAGCCGACACCCTGGGGCATCACGGTCCTAGTAGGGTAGATCATAGAACGCGACAGATCACCAGACCGGACAAGGGGGTGCAACAACGTCAGAGGACGGTAAAGGTGCTGACGGGTGGTGTACAACTCGTGGCGAAGAGCTCGGTTAGCTCTATCCAGCCCATCAGCATGCAGAACCAGGTTCTGATGGTAGAAGGGCTCTTGGGTGGTGGTGGAGTAGGCAACAGTGTAGTATCCCTCCGCACCAACATCGGATGCGATAGCAATGTGCCTGAAAGGGGAGGTGTCCAACTCCCGATACTCTCCACGAAGACGTGTCAGAGCAGCATAAGCAGCGTCGTGGACTGCCATGTCGATAGTCACTCCAACACCATGAGCAGTGTGCAGCACGGTAGTGGAGTCATACTCCCGAGAGTAGAGGTGGACGATGGCACGGTACTGCTCCTGGTTAGAGTCCTGGTACTGCTCGTACATGGTGTACTCAGGGTGCCAGCGATAACCCAGATAGGTCATCATCTCAGCTAACACAGCAGGTGATCCTGAGACACCAATGGCCGTCGTGTGGCGCACGACTTGCCTCGTGGGTTCCATCTGAAAACAAAGATGTTTCAAAGGAGTCAAATGACAGTGTGGATATTGTTCAATATACTACTCTAAGGAATAACTAGGGCTTATCCAACTTTGGGGTGAATGTGGTCACGGGATCCTAATGTTAGAGTTAGTAAATTCGTTTAACCCGAGTAGAAGAGAGTTTAGAGTCCCAGAGTAAAGATCGAGGAGTAAAAGAACCTAATACCACCCAAATGGCGACGTGGGCCCGTAAGACACACGACCATGTTAGTAAATTTTTTTGCAATGTCTAGACTCGACTTCGGCCATGGAGTGTGGAAGGGGGATTCCTACAGGCAGTCAAATCTAATACCAACTTGTGACACCCCGATTCAATCGTACACTAATCATACACGCAAACGTGTATGATCAAGAACAGGGACTCACGGGAAGATATCATAACACAACTCTACAACTAAAATAAGTCATACATGCATCATATTACAAGCCAGGGGCCTCGAGGGCTCGAATACAAGAGCTCGATCATAGACGAGTCAGCGGAAGCAACAATATCTAAGTACAGACATAAGTAAACAAGTTTGCCTTAAGAAGACTAGCACAAACTGGGATACATATCAAAAGAGGCGCAGGCCTCCTGCCTGGGATCCTCCTAAACTACTCCTGGTCGTCGTCAGCGGCCTGCACGTAGTAGTAGGCACCTCCAGAGTAGTAGGAGTCGTCGTCGATGGTGGTGTCTGGCTACTGGACTCCAACGTCTGGTCGCAACAACCGGGTATAGGAAGGGGGAAAGGGGGGGAGCAAAGTAACCATGAGTACTCATCCAAAGTACTCGCAAGCAAGGAACTACACTACATATGCATTAGTATCAATGAAAGGGGTAGTATATGTGGACTGAACTGCAGAATGCCAGAATAAGAGGGGGATAACTAGTCCTATCGAAGACTAGCTTCTGGTAGTCTCCATCTTGAAGCAGTAGAAGAGAGTAGATGGTAAGTTAACCAAGTATCATCGCATAGCATAATCCTACCCGGCGATCCTCTCCTCGTCGCCCTGTTAGAGAGCGATCACCGGGTTGTATCTGGCACTTGAAAGGGTGTGTTTTATTAAGTATCTGGTTCTAGTTTTCATAAGGTCAAGGTACAACTCTGGGTCGTCCTTTTACCGAGGGACACGGCTATTCGAATAGATAAACTTCCCTGCAGGGGTGCACCACATTTCCCAACACGCTCGATCCCCTTTGACCGAACACACTTTCCAAGGTCATGCCCGGCCTCGGAAGATCAACACGTCGCAGCCCCACCTAGGCACAACAGAGAGGTCAGCACGCCGGTCTAAATTCTATGGCCCAGGGGTCTGGGCCCATCGCCCATTGCACACCTGCACGTTGCGTGGGCGGACGGAAGCAGACCTAGCCTCCCTAATACAAGAGCAGGCGTTTCAGTCCAATCCGGCGCGCGCCGCTCAGTCGCTGACATCAAGAAGGCTTCGGCTGATACCACGGCGTCGAGTGCCCATAACTGTTCCCGTGTAGTTGGTTAGTGCGTATAGGCCAGTGGCCAGACTCAGATCAAATACCAAGATCTCGTTAAGGATGTTAATTGATGTAACCGTCGACGCCGACCAGGGGCCAGGCCCACCTCTCACCTAGGTGGTCTCAACCTTCCCTGTCGCTCCGCCACAAAGTAACAGTCGGGGCCATCGGGAACCCAGGCCCACCACTACGTGGATGGAACCACCTGCCCCTTCAGCCCCCACATCGGAATCACTTGCGGGTACTCCATGAGCCGACTCGACTTTAGTCACCACATGCATCACATATTATGTATAAAAGTATATACCCATGATCACCTCCCAAGTGATCACGGCCCGATAGTATAGCATGGCAGACGGACAAGAATGTAGGGTCACTGGTGATAAACTAGCATCCTATACTAAGCATTTAGGATTGCATGTAAGGTATCAACAACTGTAGCAACAATGACAGGCTATGCAACAGAATAGGATTAACCGAAAGCAGTAACATGCTACACTACTCTAATGCAAGCAGTAGAGAGAAGAATAGGCGATATCTGGTGATCAGGGGGGGCTTGTCTGGTTGCTCTGGCAAGTAGGGGTCGTCAACAGCGTAGTCGATCGGGGCACCAGCAACGGCGTCAGTCTCGTAGTCTACCGTAGAGAAGAGGGGGAAGAAACAATGAATACAATGCAAACAGGTGCATCTCGATGCATGACATGACAAGTAACGGTGCTAGGTGTGCCCTAACGCAGTGGGAGGTGATACCAGCGAAGGGGGAAAACAACCGAGAAATTATTCCCGGTGTTTCTCATTTTCGGACAGATGGACCGGAGGGGGAAAGTTGCGTGTTCGCTATGCTAAGGATGTGTGGCGGACGAACGGGCTGCGTATTCGGATTCGTCTTGTCGTTCTGAGCAACTTTTATGTACAAAGTTTTTCCATCCGAGCTCCGGTTTATTTTATATTAATTTTAAAAGATTAAAATCATTTTTTGCATTTATTTAATTATTTTAAATCAACATTATTCAGAATAGTTCTTGCTGACGTCATCATGATGTTAGTAGTCAACAGAACGTTTACTGTGTCAAACTGACGTGTGGGTCCCTGTTAGTTAATTAACAATAGTTAATTAGGTTAATTAGTTAATTAGGCTAATCTAATCAGGATTAATTATGTTAATTAACTCTTTAATCAATCAATCAATTAATATTTATTTATTATTAATTAATTTTTTTATATAAATCATTCTGGGGGTGGGGCCCCCTTGTCATAGGCCCCTGGGGGCCTATCGGGTTCGGCCGCTAACGGGCACAGGGCACGGCCCGAGCGGGCTATGCCCAGGAGGGCGCCGAAGCAGGGGGGTGGTGGCCTCGGCGAGGCCATCGCCGCAGCGGGTTGGAACGCTGGGCAAGGAGAGGCGGCGGAGGGGTGGCCGCGATGGCAGCAGGAGGCGGCGCCGGAGTGGGGCCGCGCGGATGGGCATCGGGCAGGGAGCGCTAGGCGCAGCCAGGGGCGCGGCCACGTGTGGCGCGCGTGCGCGGGCATCTGCGGGCAAAGGGGTCGTGCGGTGTGGGGCTCCGACGGGCTACCAGTCGGGGCAGGGGAAGGGACTGCCTGGGCGAGAGGAGCGGGACGGCGCGAGCGCGGTCGGAGCCGAGGCGAGCTCAGAGAGGGAGTGAGCGGGGCAGCGCAGTGTGGTGGCGATGCGGGGGCAGGGGCACGGCGAGCCGGACGGGGGCGAGCGGGCGCTGACTAGGGGGGCCAGCGGCGGCGCAGCAAAGGGAGCAGTGCAGCGCGGTGGTCGGCGGGGACTGCAGGGGTAGGCACGCGGCGCGAGCGGGCCGTGAAGCAGAGGGAGGCGGAGAGCGGCACCAGCAGCGGCAAGACCGCAACCATAGTAGTTGCAGCGAGCCGAGCGGAGAAGAGGATGGCCAGCAGGCGGTGACGGGGCGATGCAGAGCAACGGCAGGGGCGCGCCTATGCGCGGACGCGGCCGTCGCGGGGCTCAAGGGGGCGGTGCGCGAGCGAGCAGAGAGGAAGAGAGGCGGGGCTCAATGGGGCCATAGGGAATGGGCAGTGGGGCGCAGGGAGGAAGTCGGGGACGACGTGCGACGGGGAGGCAGTCCGGCGGGGAGGTCCATTCCGACGAGGCGGCTCTGACGGGATCCGGGCAGCGGTGGCGTGGTTCGTTCCCCAATCCAAATCTGGACGGGGAGGGAGAGAGAACGACGTGGGGGGATGAGTGGGAGGAGAGAGTGGGGTGCGGTGTCAGTTAGGGTTCGGGCAGGGGGTTATGGGGAGTGTGGAGTGGCCGGCTGGTTGGCCCTTTGCCCAGTTGGGCTGGTGGCCTGCTGGGCCGGAGCCCAGTGGGGGGGGGGGGGCTTTTCTTGTCTTTTTTCTTTTCTTTTGTTTTATTTTCACTTTTTCTTTTTATCTTTTATCTTTTCTGTTTTAAATCATTTTAAAATATTTAGGCATTTTTTAAAAATAATTTTTCTCCACAATAATTACCAGTGCAATATTTGGCATCCATTGAACATTTTTGTTTCAATGTTTGAAAGCTTTTGTTGTTTGCCATATTTTGAATTGATTTTTGAATCGGTTTTGAACTAACGAAAGATTAGCGACAGTAACAGAGGCGATGTGGTATCATTAGCATGGGTTTACTGTAGCATAATTATCCGGGTGTTATACATCTTCCTTTCCTCACATGGGACAATTCTCTAATAGTGATGATCATCACACTTTTATTTACTTACAACTCAATATTACAAGTCCATATCTAGATCAAAGATATGACTTTATATGAATGCCTCTGGCGGTGTATCGGGATGTGCAATGATCTAGCATAGCAATGACATCAAAAAATGGACAAGCCATGAAAACATCATGCTAGCTATTTTACGATCATGCAAAGCAATATGACAATGATGCTCAAGTCATGTATATGATATATCTCGGAATGGCTATGGAAATGCCATGATAGGTAGGTATGGTGGCTATTTTGAGGAAGATATATGGAGGCTTATGTGTGATAGAGCGTATCATATCACGGGGTTTGGATGCACCGGCGAAGTTTGCACCAACTATCAAGGTGAGACACGGTAATGCACGGTACCGAAGAGGCCAGCAATGATGGAAGGATGAGAGTGCCTATAATCCATGGACTCAACATTAGTCATAAAGAAATCATATACTTATTGCAAAATTCTATTAGCTATCGAGACAAAGTACTATATGCATGCTCCTAGGGGGATAGATTGGTAGGAAAAGACCATCGCTCGTCCCCGACCGCCATTCATAAGGAAGACAATCAATAAATAAATCATGCTCCGACTTCATCACATAACGGTTCACCATACGTGCATGCTACAGGAATCACGAACTTCAACAAAAGTATTTCTACAATCCACAATTACACACTAGCATGACTCTAATATCACCATCTTTATATCGCAAAACCATTGCAAGGAATCAAACATATCATATTCAGTGATCTACAAGTTTTATGTATGATTTTATGACAAACCATGTGAATGACCAATTCATGTCATCTCTCTAAATAGATATAAGTGAAGCAAGAGAGTTTAATTCTTTCTACAAAAGATATGCCCATGCTCTAACAAATATAAATGAAGCAAAAGAGCATTCTACAAATGGCGGTTTTCTATGTGTAGGGAAATAGGCAATCCAAACTTCAAATGATATATGTGATATGCACATGAAGCATTCTATAAAGCCATACTCAAAAAATATAAGTGAAGTGCAATGAGCATTCTATAAATCAACCATGGACTATCTCATACCAGCATGGTTCATAAAAGAAAAGTGAAAACTAAATGCAAAAAACGCTCCAAGATTTGCACATATCACATGAACGAAACGAAACCGAAAACATACCGATACTTGTTGAAGAAAGATGGGATGCCTTCTGGGGCATCCCCAAGCTTAGACGCTTGAGTCTCCTTGAATATTTACTTGGGATGCATTGGGAATCCCCAATCTTGAGCTCTTGCCTCTCCTCCTTCTCCTCATATCGAAACCTCCTCGATCTTTGATCACTTCATCCACACAAAACTCAACAGAAAGTTCAGTAAGATATGTTAGAATAATAAAGCAAATCACTACTCCAAATACTGTTGCAAACCAATTCATATTTTGTTTTTGCATTGTAGCTACTTCAATATAACTTTTCCATGGCTTAATCCACTGATAGAAATCGATAGTTTCATCAAAACAAGCAAACAACACATCAAAAACTGAATCTGTCTTAAACAGGACAGTCTGTAGTAATCTGAACATTCACCATACTTCTGGTACTCCATAAATTAGGAAAAATAAACAATTTTTATGGAAATACAGTGCAAAAAAGTTTTAGAACCATTTGATGTTCCAGTAAAAAAATGTAAAATCGCGCACTAGAGCCAAAGTTTCTGTTTTGCGCTGCACAAACCAACAAGCAATGTAAACATCCTAAAGGCAAATCTTGGCACATTATTTTTATAATACAATGGAATTGTACAAGGGGATAATTATTTTTGTTGAAAAGTTTCTGTAATCAAGATTCACAAAGTTTCCGTGAGCATGAAAAAAGTTCAAGGAGCTCCCTCACTTCAACAATGCTTGTCTCTCTCACTTTCACTTTTCTTTTTGAAAAGGTTTGGGTTCCCCTCTTTATTTTTTTTGTTTTTAAACTCTATAAAAGCACTCAACAGAAATAAATGACTCTCTAAAACTTTCGGGTTGCCTCCTTGGCAGCGCTTTCTTTAAAGCCATTAAGCTGGGCATAAGGTGCTCAAGTAATGAATCCATCCGGATCCCAAGGTATATCAAAGCCAATTTGAATAGCAATGATTTAGCATTTAGTAGTGAGCACAAAGCAACATATATCAAGCAATGACGAAGTGTAACTTTATTCCTATGCATCGGCATGTCATACAAGAACAATTCATGCACATCAAGTAAAGGCCAATGCATAGCATAAGAAGTTACTTGAAATTTTATCGTGTTGGAAACATAGAGAGGAGGAGATTTAGTTCCTCTCTCATAATAATTGCAAGTAGGAGCAGCAAGAACATGTATATTATATTCATCAAAATTATCATGTGCAACGGTAAAAGGCCACCCATCAATGTAATCCTTAACAAGAGCAAACTTCTCCGATATAGTGTAGTTGGGAGAATCCAAAAAGATAATAGGACTATCATATGTGGGTGCAATAGCAACAATTTCATGTTTAACATAAGGGACAATAGCAAGTTCATCTCCATAAGCATAATTCATATTGCCATCTTGTCCATAAGAATAGCAAGCATCAAGTTCGTCAAAAAGGGATATTTTAAACGAATCAACGGGATCATAGCAATTATCATGGCATTCATCCTTCGGTAAGAACGAAGGGACATTAAATAATGTATGAGTTGAAGAGTTACTCTCATTAGAAGGTGGGCACGGGTAGCTAATCCGATTTTCCTCCTTTTGTTCTTCGCTCTCCTCATCATCTTTTTCATCCAATGAGCTCACAGTTTCATCACTTTCTTCTTCCATAGACTCCTGAAAAATATTAATCTCTTTTTGAACAGCGGAGACTTTCTCAATAAATTCATCAACATCATAATTGTATTTATAATTCTCATAACAATATTTAAGGATAGCTAAATTTTTAGGTCTATAAACTAAATCATTAAAATCTTCAAACTCTTTAAACAAAGATTCAATTTCATAAGCACCCTTAAAAGTAACAAATTCTTCTATCCGTTCCACATCATAGTAATCATATATACCATTAGCATAAGAAGTTAAGGTTTCATTATCATTAAATTTGCATGAAAAGGGAAGGTGTGGAGCCTTCATCCTAGAGCAACAAGTATAATCATATCTCAAGCATAGTTGCCGAGCATACCAATGCAACATATAAATTTGATCCCATAATAGTTTTTCTTCTTGAGTCAAGCGATAATCCCTGAAGTATTCACGTTGATCCAACATGTCTCCCATTATATAATTGAATGGGGTTTGCTCAGAATTATTAAAGTAGTGCATAATACCTTTCACATAATGAGCATCGAGGATTTTAGGAGGTTCCCCATCTCCATGAGTAGCAAGTAAACATAATTTTTCGGTATTTCGTGTTCCATATCCATAACTAAAGATAGAGAACAACTTAGAACAGCAAATAAAATCCACTTAGTGATAAAGCAAACAAGCACACACAAGAATACTCACCCACGCTATTGCTCCCCGACAACGGCGCCAGAAAAAGGTCTTGATAACCCACAAGTATAGGGGATCAATTGTAGCCTTTTTCGATAAGTAAGAGTGTCGAACCCAACAAGGAGCTAAAGGTAGAACAAATATTCCCTCAAGTTCTAACGACCACCGATACAACTCTACGCACGCTTAACGTTCGCCTTACCTAGAACAAGTATGAAACTAGAAGTACTTTGTAGGTGTTGTAGGCTAGGTTCGCAAGATAATAAAGAGCATGTAAATAAAATATAGGGGCTATTAAGGTAAAGACACAACTAAGTTAGTTTCAGTAGGGAGCTTTTGTCACAAGAAAGTTATTTGTCCCTAGACAATCGATAACTAGACCCGTAATCATTATTGCAATTTTATTTGAGGGACATGCATAAGCTAACATACTTTCTTTTCTTGGATCATATGCACTTATGATTGGAACTCTAGCAAGCATCCGCAACTAAAAAATATCATTAAGGTAAAACCCAACCATAGCATTATAAGGCATCAAGTCCTCTTTACTCCCATACGCAAACAACCTACTTACTCGGATCTGTGCTTCTGTCACTCACGCCACCCACCATAAGCAAATCATGAACATACTGCAAACCCTACAGCGTGGATTCCTCACGCTTGCGCGATACGGAGAGCACCATAGGACAACACCAATAATAAAACATGCAACTCAAACCAATCACGATCATCAATTAACTCATAGGACAAAACGGATCTACTCAAACATCATAGGATAGCCATACATCATTGGAAAATAAATATATGGCGTTGAGCACCATGTTTAAGTAGAGATTACAGTCGGTAAAAGAGGGGTTACACCGCTGCATAGAGGGGGCAAGAGTTGGTGATGACGGCGGTGAAGTTGTTGGTGTAGATCGTTGTCGCGATGATGGCCCCGGCGGTGTTCCGGCGCCACCGGAAGAGAGGGGGAGAGAGCCCCCCTTCTTCTTATTCTTCCTTGACCTTTCCCCAAGATGGGAGAAGGGTTTCCCCTCTGGTCCATGGCCTCCATGGCGGCGGAGGGGCGAGAGCCCCTCCGAGATTGGATCTCTCTCCGTTTCCTTCTGTTTATGCGCTCCCTGATTCTGCCCTTTCACCGTTTCTTAAATTCCCGGAGATCCGTAACTCCGATTGGGATGAAATTTTGACACGATTTTTATTCCGGATATTGGCTTTCTTGCGAAAAAAGAAGGGCACCAACCGCCTTACGGAGTGGCCACGAGGGCCGAGGGCGCGCCCGTCACCCCAGTGGGCCCCTCGGGCATCCTCTGGCGTTGATTCCACTTCCCAAAATTCACATATATTCCAAAAAAAATCTCTGTAAATTTTTATTCCGGTTGGACTCCGTTTGATATGGATTTTTTGCGAAACAAAAAACATGACACAAACATGCACTGACACTGGGCACTGGATCAATATGTTAGTCCCAAAAATTGTTAAAAAGTTGGCAAAAGTATGTAAAAGTTGTAGAATATTGGCATGGAAGAATAAAAAATTATAGATACAACGGAGACGTATCATGACTGCTCGTGTTCCTCAAGTAACTAGCATCCCAAGATTGTTCAACATTATGCTTGATATACGCCTAGTTTAAAGAAAAGTACAAGTGTGAAAAAATAATTTTCATAACATTCTGCTTCATTATTATAAAAACATCATTAAGTTTGTGTTCGCTTAAATTTGCCTCTATGATTGCCAATAAAATAGAATTACTAATAATTTCATCTGAAGAGATCTTAGCTGCAAATTCTCTTACGATGTATATTATCATGCTTTTCGAAGCAAGTCGCCTCACATTTTACTTCAAGAAATCAAAGTATCATGTTTTGCGACTTTTTCTCTTATCCATCAGATATCTTATGGCCAGCAAAATTAAATCTAATTAATATTTTTGGTATGCACAAGATCAGATTTGAGAGAGATTGGCAATAGACAGTAATAGGTATTTGGTGGTGTCAGGTAGTTTTTTTTTTAGAAATAGGTGGTGTTCTGTAGTGCTAACCTTGGCTTTGGTCTTTCGCTGGAGTTAGCCCATTACTTACATATTAGTTGGACGCTTAGTAGGCAAAATTAACTAGTCCATTGTTACCCCTAAAATAAGTTTTTTTTAACAGACCCCTAAAAATAAGTTACCCCATTGTTTATCACGTACGTGCATGCATGGACCTTTCTTAAAACCATCCATGCATGCATTGTTGCCCGGGTAAACCACGACCAACAATAAAATTTACCCATTGTTTATCAAGCATGTACAGTGTCCACTGCCAACGAGCCCGCGCAGGTGCCCTGGAAAAGATGAAGGACATAGAAGTAAGGAGGAGGGGGTTGTTCACAATGTATGGCCTTTCCCCGAACGACCTTGCTCCAAGATTTGTTACTAATATCCTACGATCCATACGATGTTCGCTCTAAAATTCTATAAATCTGACGTTAGTGTTTTAGTGTTTCCTTTTTTTGCGTTGCCCAGATCCTCAACCTCGTCAAATTTTACACCACATGCATTGTCCGCCTCCCTCGATCACTTGAATTCCTAAATCCAAATCGGCAAATCGTCTTCTTTCGGCGATCCCTAAACCGGCTCCCTCCGTCGGCCCAAAGCCCAGCACCTTCTATGGCCTCATCGAGCCCTTCCCAAACTGTTCATCTTTGATAGGGGTCTTTGTTGCTTATCACTTGCACTATTAGTAATTTAGCATATTGTTTGCTTATCTTGGTATATAGTTTGACTTTCGGTTTAGCCACCGCGTCCGCATTTCAATGTAGACTTCGGCAGAAACCTGGAGATAGGATCCACGAACATGGTAGATCCGTAGTGCGTTGTTTCGTGGTTGTTGCGGTAGCCTGTCCATGGTCACCGTGTTGTCCTTTGTAACCGCGGCAAGCCGCCAGATACTCTGTAACAGCTCTTTCTCTCCTTGCAATCTTCTTGTAATACATCGACACGCAAAGCTTTTGTGTGGTAAAGAAAAAACCTAGAAATTTCGCCTGGCCGAAAACTCTATCTGTCTTGACCAATTCTTCAAACACGCGAGAATAAGGAAGGGCGAGGGTTTTGCCGCGTCATCTCGACCTTCTCTGTTCAAAATTACACCGTGGAATCTGCAGCTGTCATGACGTGATTGGCGTCCGTTCGAGCTGACCATGCACAGCAAAAAAGTTTGACACGAATGTCTTCCCGCGTTTACGTTCTTTCTAGGTATCCTTGCCGTGTCAAAAGTTTGAACCCTAGTACTTGAAAACAAAAAAACAGTGGCCGCTTCTATGTCGATCATGATCAAGGATCTCCTATTTCAGCCCAGACCCCATGTAAAGCTGCAGAATCATCCTTGCTTAAACTTTCATTGTAGAACCCATTTCTTCCCCCAGACAAGCAAACCAATTCATCATCATGGATAGCTCATCCGGCGACGATCTTGGCCAACAAGCCTCCAGCAACTTCAACGCATTCCTTGCCGTCACCGTTGGTGCGCTCCCAACAGATCTAACACTGCTATCAAGAACAATAATCCAACATGATTTGTGTCTAACTCCGATTTTTGCATCTCACTCATGCAGTTGTTTCGGTGCTGAGCATCCTGGGATCCGTCGCCATAGTCTACTTCGTGTACAGGTGCGTCAAGAAGAACGGCCTCCCCGCCATCAACATCAACACCACCAGCCCCGCGCCGGCGGGGAGCACGACGCTGTACGCTGTGGTGCCGGACTCCCAGATACGGGACGCCACCGTTGAGCGGTTCCTCAAGGAGATCGCCGGCGAGAAGCCCATCCGGTTCACCCCGCAGCAGCTCTTGGGCTTCACCAACAACTACTCCGCCCGGCTCGGCGCCGGCGGCTTCGGCGCCGTCTACAAGGGCATGCTTCCCAACGGCCTCATGGTCGCCGTGAAGCGCCTCCACCCCGGCCACGACGACAGGACCTCGCAGGAGCAGTTCATGGCGGAGGTGGGCACCATCGGGAGGACGCACCACATCAACCTGGTCAGGCTGTTCGGCTTCTGCTACGAAGCCGACGTGCGCGCGCTGGTGTACGAGTACATGGAGCACGGCGCGCTCGACTCCTACCTCTTCGACCGGAGCCGCGACCTCGGCTTACAGACGATGCGCGCCATCGCCGTCGGCGTCGCCAGGGGGCTCCGGTACCTCCACGAGGAGTGCCAGCAGAAGATCGTGCACTACGACATCAAGCCCGGCAACGTCCTCCTCGACGGCGGCCTCACGCCCAAAGTGGCCGACTTCGGCCTCGCGCAGCTGCTGAACCGGGCGGACACGCACAAGACCGTCTCCGGGATGCGTGGCACGCCCGGGTACGCCGCGCCGGAGATGTGGATGCAGGCCGGCGCCACCGAGAAGTGCGACGTCTACAGCTTCGGCATCCTCCTGTTCGAGATCCTCGGCCGGAGGAGAAACTTCGACGAGGCCGCGCCGGAGAGCCAGCAGTGGTTCCCGAAGCTGGCGTGGACAAAGTACGAGAGCGGCGAGCTAATGGAAGTCATGGCGAGTTGTGATGGCGCGTGCGAGGAAGACAAGAAGGCGGTGCATAGGATGTGCGAGGTGGCGTTCTGGTGTGTGCAGCAGCAGCCGGAGGCGAGGCCGCCGATGAGTGTGGTGGTGAAGATGCTCGAGGGCGAGATGGACATTGCTCCGCCCGCGAACCCGTTCCAGCATCTCATGGCAACGCCGGCGGCGGCGAACCTGTGGACCACGGGGACGAGCACCGTGAACTCGGTGTCCACTTCTGCAAATGGTGTTCCTCGTGGTAGCGACGAGATCGTTTAAGCTATGGGATGCTCTACAGCTTGACTCGATCTAAGCCCAAGGAAACATTTTCCTTGGAACAATAGACGTAGAGCATAGGCATTGGTTAAATCGTTATTCTAAATTTCTCTCCCTCTGTTTCTAAATACAAATCTTTTTAGGGAGGGAGTAATTCACAATGCACACGTCCCAAAACATCTACTACTACTTTGTTGTCATTCGCTGGCAACAATGGAGGTAGGGAGGAAGTAATTCACAATGCACACGTCGCAAAAACATCATCTGCTTTGTTGTTATCCGCTGCCTACAATGAAGGTTTCGTCTCTACACTCTCATGCCAATGCTAAGTATGCATGCATGAACCGTGTTTACCCCTCTCTTCTATGTCTCCCTACCTAGCGCCGTCCGTCGTGGTTGTCGTATTTTTTGGTCACCCCGAGAACTCACACTACGCCAAGCCGATGCGGCCTCGCCCCCGCTTGCTTTCTCCTCTGCTCACGGTTCCTCCTCACCTCTCCCCACCTATTTGCATGTATCAAAAAGCTCTCATTGAGCTATATATAGATCGGTTTTTGTACAGTAATTGAAGGAAAAACTATTAGTGGCTACTACCAGGTGACAGCTAGCTAGTGTAGGGTTATAGGCAGCCACCGCCTCCTGCATCCTCCCGAAAGAGATTAGGCTTCCTCTACCTCTTGTCGACGTTCCCGCCGGTCCGTATCATCTCCGATGATCTTAGGCTCATGGGTGTGCGGTGGATCCCGGCCCATGCCGACGGAAAGGCTCCGTTTTTAGATGCTTCTTCAAATTTGTTAGGGTTTATGTTTTGCTTAGGAAAACGAGACGAAGGCAGCTCCCTAAGATGGAATGAGGTTCTTCCCGCCTAGCCTCCGTTTCAGTGGTGGGTCTAGCATTGTCGGTGGGCATGTGGAGGTGTGTCTCGGACGGATCTGCTCGGATTATGTTGTCTTTCGTCTACGTTCATGTGTCTTCAGATTGGATCCTTCCTATCCACGCTAATTTTCATCAGCGATGGTTGTTGTTCTAGTGTGTTGGTCCTATGGGGCCTTAGCATGACGACTTCCGGACAATCTACTACAACAAGTTTTACCCGGCTCCGGCAAGGGAGGGGCGATGACAGCGGCGCGCGTTCGACTCGCTTCAGTGCTCGTAGTCGTCGCTAGGTGGTATACGAATATGGATGTAATTTTTATTACTTTTAGTGTTCATTGTACTATCATAATTAAAAATGAATAGATCATAAGTTAAAAAACAGCTAGCCAGTGTAGCAGGCACTCCTTGTAGATACTTTTTTTAGGGAAGACCATCATAGCTAGCTTTATTGAATTTAAAATAGGTTTACATCGTCCACGAGTTCACTGGCAACACAGTCAGACGGCTCAGCCAACCAACTAAAAGAAGATTTATTACAGAAGCAAAAATTAGCTGTCACATGAGCCGCTTGATTACATGAACGATAGCAATGCTTAAATTTAACCTCCCCAATCATAGTACTGGTATCCACACACTCTGTGAAGATAGCTACCGCTAAATCCCACCATCTGTTTTGACCATTACAATAGTTGATAACTTGTAGATAGTCTCATTCTACTTCCAGTCTATGGACACCAAGAGAATTAGCAAAAGCAGGCCCATCTCTCATGGCCAAAGCCACAAAATTTCCTCTATCCTCCCAGATTACGGCTGATGTGGCCCCGACTCCTTCATCTGGGTAAAATGATGCATCGACATTTAACTTAACAAAGAGAGGAGTTGGCTTACTCCATTTTAATTCACAAATGGTATTCGCGCACGGTGACGCCTTCTGGTGGTTACTCGCGATTGATAGAACCGAAAACACCCATCTCCAAGCTGGTGGAACTGGTTGATTGTGAGTTGTTTTCCTTCGGATCCACCATAGATACCATCCACCCACAATAATGACTTGCTTAAAACTCAATAATGATGCATTGTTCACTGCTCATCGGGCAATGAGAGTATGTATTCAAAGATAGCCGATCATGATCTGTCAATTAGTAGTGCTTCGATGACCTGAGTAAGTACCAGACGGGACCATAAACCCCGCACAATAGTACACTGAAATAGAAGGTGTCTGATGTCCT
The DNA here is from genome assembly GCF_018294505.1 of Triticum aestivum. Classification (NCBI taxonomy): domain Eukaryota; kingdom Viridiplantae; phylum Streptophyta; class Magnoliopsida; order Poales; family Poaceae; genus Triticum; species Triticum aestivum. The sequence goes on along the minus strand of NC_057809.1, from coordinate 537,294,576 downwards.
CAGCCCCTGGTGACAAATAGGACAAGCTCCATTCGAGTCAACATGCCTATTGGCAAGGACAACACGTAGAGGAATGATTCCTCACAATATTCTTCAGCCAAAAATCTGTATTTTACGTGGAACTTGCAGCTTCCAGAGAGTAATCCAAACGTTCAAAGGGGTAGACCCACCTGGGCTCTCCAACATGTTTGCATGCACCCTTCAAACAGAAAAATTCTAACTCTACTTGGGTTCCATGCTATAAAATCATCAAAGTGATGAAGATAAATTAGTATTTGAAGAATTCTGCGCACATCAACCGGGTTGAATAAATTAGAGATTAGTATCTCATCCCATATGCCACTCATCGGGTCAATTAGCTCACATACTCTAGTTAAAAGTGTATTGCCCCTTGGAGTAATTACCATTCTATTTGGACTTGAAGGAATCCACGGATCCTTCCAAATATTCACATGATCTGCAGAACCAATTCTCCAAATGTTGAACCCTTTTTAAAAAGTCTCCAATCCCATAAGTATGCTTTGCCATATGAAAGAAAAACCATTCTTCGGTGTAGCCTCAAGGAGAGAACCATCTAGATAATATTTAGGCTTTAAAACCTTCGTGACTAGTGAGTTTGGATCCGTAATTAACCTCCATCATTATTTAGCTAACATAGCTAGATTAAAAGAGTAAAGGTCTCGAAATCCCATAACACCCTCACTTTTAGGAATACATAGCTTCCTCCAGCATTGTTTCTTGCAAATTAAACCTTACTCTACACCTGACTAAGCTAACACAAGCCATATGGTCATATCAATCCATTGTTCATGGAAGCCAAGCTTTTGCATCATAATTCTCGAGAAGCTCCACTCCACACAATCATATGCCTTGTTCATATCCAAGTTAACTGCTCACATCCTTGCCTGTCTAATTCTTTTATTTTTAATCTTGTGGATGCACTCATAAGCAATCAAGATATTATCTGTAATTAATCCCCAGGAATGAAAGCCTTTGAGTGGGTGAAATAATCACAACCATGATGCACTTTAGTCTTGCAGCTAACATTTTGGAGACAATTTTATACAAAACATTGCAGAGACTAATAGGTCTATATTGAGTAAACACTTTAGGGGTATCAATCTTAGGAATAAGAACTATAGAAGTATCATTCCATTCTCCTGGAATTTGGTAGTTATTTACAGCAACCAATACCTCTTAGGTGATGTCATCTCCAAGAACATGCCAGAACTTCTTGAAAAAAAATTGTGTGAAGCCCATCTGGTCCACGAGCCTTTAAATCACCAATACTAAACACCGCCTTACGAATACCATCTTGGGTAAAAGGCGCCACCAGGGCCTCATTCATTTGATATGTCACTTTAACTTGGACTTTTTGTAGAATTGTAGGATATACTTGCTGCACTTTCGATATAAATAGACCATTAAAATAACTATGAATATGTTGACTAAGAGGCGTTGTACCTTCCCGCACATTACCATCGACATCTTTTAAAAAAAATTGATGAGCCTTTTCTTCCTCCAAGCTGATGCATATGCCTGAAAGATCCCGATATTTCAGTCTCCAAACTTGAGCGTGTTGGATCTCGATCGCTACATGTAATGGATCTCTTCCTGTTCTAACAAAAACTCAATTAGTTTTGACAACTCCTTCTTCTTCTCCTTTGTCTCATCATTAAAGGCACCCGTCATAATTTTCTCCAACTCCTTTTGCGCCCTTCTCAACCTCTTCTTTGGTCTTTTAAGGACACATTGGTCCCAGTCATGAAACATATCATGCATATGATTCAATTTCTCCTCAACAGTAGCTAGGTTTGGGTTGGCGCTGACCTCCTGCCACGCCTCCTGAACAATATTCGCAAAGGTACCTTCTCTTAACCAACCCGCTTCAAATCGTTTAATATGACAACCTCCTTCCACCTAAGCATAAAACTTTGTATCCACCAGCAGTGGTCTGTGATTCGAGTGGTTTTAGCTCTAAAGGGTTGAATGAGGGTGCAATACGCTCCAAGAATCATTAATCAGGCCACGATCAAGATGTTCTCTAATATATATGTCCTCGTTGTCATGTGAACCGATCACCCAAATAACTCATATCTCTTAGCTCGCAATCATCAATTGCACTCTAGAAAGTTAGCATATATTGTTGCAGTCTCAGGTTACCTCCTTCCTTCTCACTCAAAAACTGAATTTCGTTGAGATCCCCTATAAGAAACCATTGGTAACTATGGTTCTTATGTGATTGACACACACATTCCCATGTCTTGTATTTATGTTCCCATTTAAAATCACCATACATAGCAATAAGTCTCCAAGAATTATTGTTGTTGTCTTCCACCCTAACGTCAATAAACATCGAGTCAAGCGCCAACCTATTGATTCTTACTTCCTTCTTCCATAATAAAACCAACTCACCTTTCCTCCCATCACTAACACAAACTAATTGTTGGTCCATCTTCAACCATCGTCTCAAACATTCGGCTGGATAGCTTTCAAGGTGTATCTCCGACAAAAACAACACGCCTAGGCAACAGCTTCACTGGACATCCAGCAAAGCACGGACTGTCGGGGCATTCCCAAGCCCTTGGCTGTTCCACCTTAAGATTTTCATTGCTCCCTGCGGTCTCCCTTGAGAGGAGATGTCAATAAATTAGGGTTTTGAATACTCTCTCAACCTCCCAACACATCCCTTTCATCTCCTCTAAGCTTCTTATTATTGGTGTTCTTCTACGGAGAACTAGTTGTATCTGAATTGGTCGTCACTGAGCCGTCATTCTTTGAGCACTTAGCAGCATCTCGCTTAGTAGCCTAGGCAGAACCTGCCAGCACAATTGCCAACATATTCTGCTCGATCATCACCATATTTGGATCTGTCGCAATTCTTCTCCCAAGCAAACCCGTCCTAACATCCTGGGTTGTTGTATTTCGTACAAACGGCATATCTGTCTCCATATCTGCAATACCAGTGCCTATGAAGAGGGCATTATAGTGCCAACTGGTCGTCGCGTTCTAACCTGGAGCGAAGGGGACATCTCCTCCTCTCCCACGTCCAGCAAAAGGATTACCACGGCCTCCAAAGTCACCTCTTCCCTGGTCAGCTTAACGACCCTGTCATCGGCCTCTACCTTGGCCTCTACCACCATCTTCCAATAAAAAATAGCCCCAATATAATTTAGCTACTTTTTTTAATCCCTGCAGCTTCCCAGAGGCTTTCTTTTTTATTGAACATCATGATCACCCGTGCCACACTCTTGATACAAATGGCCCATCAATCCAAAGTGGCCAGGCAATTTCACATACTGGACTTGGTACCAATAGGTCTCTTCGTTCTTAGCTACATAAACAAAAACAACTAGCTTTTTATGCACCTTCAATTCAACTCTTACCCGAACTAGTTCTCCCACGAACCCTGTTGGAAGTGTTGTTTGGACCTCTGGCACCTTGCCCATATTGCACCACATCCCTTTGATAGCTGCCAGTATCAAGTAATCGTCCGAAAGCCTGAGTATTCTAGGTCACACGGTAATTTTGTCAAGAACTATTGATTTGCGGTTCAAGAATCCATCGTATTCCTCTATCATCAGTCCTTGGTTCCTGAACAAGCAAGGTCCCATATGCAACACCGTGTTCCAATCTCCTAAACAACCAAATTGAATTGTGAACAAATTATCATCAAAATTCCTCCACCGGATGTCACGAGCCGGGTTACAAGCACACCTCATGTCAGAGTAAAGCGCAGACGGGCTGAACACCTTAGATGTATGAACTTTTGCTATAGCTAGCCACTTGGTCGCCACTGCTTCCTCCTTGAATTCATATTCCCAAACAAAGTTGTCTTCCTCATCCTCATGAAGATCTAAACGTTCGGCCAGTCCTCAACCTTCTCCTTGCCCTATCCGGAAGCTCCTGTCTCATCTTTTGTCTCCATCACCCTTGCTCCCTGGTAGACCTGGTCCTTCTCAGGGGATAGCAGAAACCCTCCTTGCAGTGATCGCCTCCCAGGAGCACGAGGACACCTAGGTGAAGAGATCAGGAGTGGGGTTCGAAGATTGCTCTTGGTAGAATCAGACTCTGAGTAGTGGCGTAGCCCGAGGAAAATGAAACCCTAGTCGCGAGACGATGGGAAAAGACTTGGAGAAAGAATCTCGTACATAAGATTTTAATTCTAAAGGAATTCTTGTGTACTGCATCTCGTGCAAATCTCCTTGTGCGTCAAGATAGGCGATCGAAGCATGCAACATATGATGAGATGAGATGGTTGAGAGAAAAAAGATATGCATGATGACGTGACGTGCGACTGCAGGATTGCGTGCAAGCTCGGTTAAAAAAATCATAGCCTGTGAGCTCATATATGCGAGTACAGATTTTCTTTCCAATTTATAGAATCCGTTGCATCTTACATTTGCAAGCATATTAGAATTCTAGTGGTCACCGACTTGCTTGCTCCTCCTTAGGTCGACAGTTCAAAACCCACACAAATCATTTATTTTTTGGACCCTGATAAGTATCGACCTTTAGGTACGAGCACGTGCAACTTCGAACATTTTCGACGACAAGTTTAGTAACGCGAGGATGACAAATTTAGTTGCCAAGCATGACAACTTTTGCCTTCGGTTTATTTTGACCGAAACTTGCCGTGAATCACTGGAAATTGCCATCCTTGCGTGACTGAAATTGACAACGAAAAACGTCAGGACCGGAGTGCCACGCACCTAACATGTGGCACTTATCATTTTGATTATCTTTTTTCCTCTTTCCAATAGAAGGAAAGCTAGCTAGCCTTATACACTCATTCAAAAAGCCCCTGTAAAGAATAACTAGTTTGTGAGCAGTCCATGTACGCCAACATGGCAGCCACATGGATGGAATCTTCTGTCCCGAATCGGTTTTGGTCTTATTTGATCAAATAAACAAGTTTATGGACTAAATGGTGCATTTCTCAAGTTCTTGGTCTAAAGTGCGCAATCAGTTTGAGTATATGGCTACTCACACATCTCACTCTGTATTTTTGACTTGCCCTTGTTTGGGGTAAGTCGGTTTTTTCTTAGGTTAGATTTTTTACTGCCCTTGTTTTGGGTATGTCGATTTTCCTTCTTTTTTATGTGTTTTTGCTTTTATTTTTTTGTTTTTAGCCGGTCTTTCTTTCTTTCTACGTGGGTATTTTTGCATATTGGATGAGTGAAAATGTAAACACGTATGTACTATAGAGGATGTGTGTTAATCACACTAAAGTGTAAAAATTGCACTATTACATGTTTATTCATTGTATATTTAAAAAGTACAATTTCAATACAAAGTTGTGTGCAAGTTTTTTTTGTTTTTTTAAAAGGCCAATGCCACTAGTTCATTCTTCGTTAGGAATTTTTTGATTTTGATTTTTTGTTTTTACTTTATTTTGTTTATTTTTAAGAGCGAAATATTAATGCCACTAACTTATGCCTTCTTAGTAAACTTCTTACTTACGAAAATTCCAGTATTATATGCTTATTGTTGCATATTATGATAAAGCGTAATTTCTATGTAAATTTTGTCACTATTTGTTTTGTGTTTTTCATTTCTTTCTTCTCAAAGGCTAATGCCATTGCAAGTAATTCATTCTTTCTTACAAAATTCATTATTCTGATTTTGATTTTGATTTTGATTTTGTTTTATTTTATTTATTTCTTCTTTAATGGTAAAATACTAATGCCACTAACTCATTACTTCCTAGAAAACCCTTTTTCGAAAAAAAAACTAGTATTATATGCTTATTCTTGCATATTATGGAAACATGCAATTTTTTCAATTACCTTCTTCTTAAACCGAGATATTTCACTAATAGTGCAATTTTTACACTCATTTCAACCTTGTTTAAACAGAGATATTTCACATAAAGAGAGATACTCGCTCCGATATTGCCACTAATGACTAATGAATGCAAGGGATTCCATAAATCCTCTCTTTGATATTTTTTCCACGGGAAATGGGCTAAAAAATGAAAGATATCACGTGAGACAAAGGAAAGAAAGGAAAATGGAGATTAAATCTATTAAGCTACGCGTGAAGGGCGGCCAACCAGCTATGCCACGTGGCGCAAGCTGGTTGGTCATGGTGAGAAATCTTTTGAATTTTTTTAGATGAAGGTGTGGATTATGTTTTAAAGGGAAAACTTTGTTTTTGCCACTCTAGCTTTTGCCAATTTTGCTTATGCCACTCTAGAATTTGACGTCTCACTTTTGCCACGACTGGCTTTTGACAATACATCACAAATGCCATTTCGTGGCAAAAACGATAATTTTTCATTTCACTTTTGCCACTCTTAGCTTTTGACAATGTATCATAATTGCCACTCTGAAAATTTTGCTTTTGCCACGGAATGACAAAAGTGATATATTGTCAAAAGCTAAGAGTGGCAGAAGTGAAATGTCCAATTCTAGAGTGGCATAAGTAAAGTTGGCAAAAATTAGAGTGGGAAAAACTAGAGTATCAAACAAGCGATCATTATTTGTTTCATATTTTTTATTTTCCTTCCTCTTTCAGGTTAATACCAATGCCACTAATTTGTGTTCGTAATGAGAGTCTTAGAATTTGCACGCGATGAGCAGTTTGGTGCATAAAGTTGTAAAATACTTCCTCCGTCCCATAATATAAGAGTGTTTTTGACACTACACTAATATAAAAACGCTCTTATATTATGATCATCGAACTTGCGCGGGTGTGCAAATACGTTCAGATATTCCAGTGCTTGCATGGCACGCCAGGATGGACAGGGCCCACTTTCAGTGACACATGGACGCATTTTTACACAAAATCCTCTCGTCTTTTCCTTTTTAGCGAAAAAGCTAACCACTAGTGGGCCCTTCCTGTCAGTAGGAACAAGAATTAACTTGAAGATGTGTGACTGCTACGTCTCGAACCCACGACCAGACGCTTGCCCTTTTAACGTAAAACTAGTAGGCTGCCCGTGCATTGCCACGGGCTTTGTAAAATTTGTACTGGTTGCATATCGAATTTAATATGGACAGAAAAGATAGCCAATAACACACAAAAATGACTTTAAATCCCCTTCACTTGCAATGTATTTCGATAAAAAATCGACCGCATAATAGAAAGACCTATCATATCTGATTCACAAAATAAAGAAGGGGCTACAAAAACATTGAACTCTTTATTGTGCTCTACATTACAAATGATAATAACACTTGAATGCCTTTATTATTTATGCTTAAGATACCATCTCACAAAAGCAAGTGTATTGTTATTATCCATTAATTGAAGACAAACACATGGAGTATCTTGTTCCCTTTAAACAAATGTTCGAACAAGTTACAACCAGAAACTCAATTCCATAAAAAAAAGAACTTGATTGCAATATGCAAAAGCCTATATTCTAGAACATGCAATTCACCATTTACGTACTACTGCAACAAAACACATCTTCTAGAACATGTTACCTATCTTGGGAGAGGTAAATACATCAATCTTTGATAACATTTATTGTTAAAAAAATTGTGTATACATTTATTCTGATTTTTATAATATTGTGATAAACCCATTGATGATTTTCTTCTAGTTTGTTTGAGCGGTGTAACGCCTGATTTGGTGTATCGGTTCAAAAGTAACTCACATAAGACTCAAAAGGAAATGTGTGTTGTAGTGTGAACTCTGACATAAACCAACCGAAGGGAAAGCCTAATTCGGTATACACTAAGACTTTAAGCTCAAATATAAGTGTGAATCACAGGCAGCATCAATTGTGAACAACAAGGCTAAAATTTGCACAAAGAATATGTTGTCGCAAGTTTAAAACATATGTTTTTCCCATTTTAGCACAAAACTTGGAAAATACACAGTCGGATTGAGGAGAACACAAGTCTATAAGGTTAGTCCTATCAATTGTTCATTATTCTATTAGCAACTAAAATAGAGAGATAGATAGATATATAGAGAAACAATACCTAATCAGATCCCCAAACATCATGAGGCAATATAAAATGTCTGGAAAAATATAGTTCTCTGAAATATTGAAAGGGAGCCCCAAGACATTGACATTCTAAATTGCTTAGAGCTTAAATGCTTAATACAATCATGCTTCTCCATTTTGAGCCAATCCACCTAACGTGGACTACTTCATTAATACATGCAATCATTCCAGATAGCCTGCAAAACAAGAGGTAAAAATCAGTAAATATTGTACAAATAATTTTTTTAGTTGAATTGAAAGGCTCAAATTAAAAATCAACAAATATATGCAGGGTTATTTCATACTGCTAGTTTATTGAGCACCATTAACCTCCTTGTCGGCATATAATGTATAATCCAAAATCATATTACCAATTTTGGGGCAACTTTATACTACTTGCGAATATAAAGAATATGATTAACTAACAAATATTGGATTGTAACAGATGTGAAAAAAATACTTCTATACTTCAAGGAATCATATGGTGTGAGTATCATTTGAAAGCTTTTAGGATAAATAAGGATAGAGGGCTGTTTTGTTCAAGGAAACAGAATGACTCTCCTTACACCAAGTCTAAGTTCATCATCATTCATCATTGTTACATGTATAAAATGGGGAAATACACAATGAATAAGAGGAATAAGGATAGAGAGCTGTTAACTTCATCGCACTGTTCATTTGCTTATACTGAAGAAATCTATTTATATTGACAAATGAATTCCCTCCATTTGTCAAAAAGATGCCTATTTGGTTGATCTGGAAGGCAAAGGAGAATTTGAAAACATGTATATGGTACCTTGCTAGAAGGAAAAAGATAACTGATATACTTGTCTCAAAATCAGAATGGATGATAGAATTACATAGAGCGGTTTGCCCATTTCAAAGATTCTCAGTGTTGTAAGGAACTGTGTCAACGAATTCCCACAGAAAATATAGCGTCTAATTCCAGGAAATGATTTATTTCTGTTACTCACAAACAACATGTACAACATTGAGAAGCTCCTCGTGAATCAAGCTTACAACACTGAGCATTAGAAAATCATACTCTCTTCTTGTTAGCCGGTGGTGAGAAAACATGTGCTGCAATTAGTATTGAAATGTTCTCCTTGATAGGTTCATGAAGAATGCCGGCAATGAGAATCTCATCCAGTATATAGGCCTGAAAATTTCACCATTGGTACTCATGAGAATTAGTCAGTACTAAAAAGAATGGTGTAGCTCTCGCAAGAAATTTCATATAACTCCACTGCTGGTTCTTCGGTGTCCACGGGCCTTTGTTTTCTGATTACACATATATAAATATAATGCATATAGTTCAGCCGGTAGTAAGTCTGTAGTTCCCCATCAAAATAATATATAATGCATGTGAAAACTTACATGTATAGAAAAGATAACCCGCAACAATTGGAAAATAATTGAAATCCGCTTCACTTGCAATGTAATTTGACGATGTACATACAAAACGGGCAATGATCCAAATAATTATCTGTTACAAACTAAATTCTACTTGCTACGCTTGAGATATTCCCATACAACACCGGGAATGTTGTCTTTAGCTTCATTCGCACGCTACTTCAACAAGTACAATAAAATTTTCATTTTCAGCTCATAACCAACCAGCACAAGCAATGTATATAGTTAGCATGAAGATTTCACGTGAAAGATTTAAGAATGTGCAACAAAGAATACTCAACGTTCATTGTATAATATGGTTATATATTCTGACCATATATATACAATGCAGTGTCTCACTTTATCCGGATGCCCCTCGATGACTCTCCCATGATGCGGGTTCCTCGACTCCTTTCTCTGCTGGCTCCCGCAACAACTTGTTGGGTTGCCTCCACCATGTGTGAATAGAGCATGAACTTTGTAATCTCCCAACATTTTAACACCCGACTAAAAAATTGAATGAAGTAAAAAATAATACTTTTCAATAATATATACTTAATAGATGGATTTAACTATACAAATTGGCGAGTAAACAACCGTTTTACAAAAACAAAATAGTGAATTAATCTTTATGCCTCCACATAAAAAACATTTTACAGTCCATTTTCTAGACACCTTCACAGATGTAAACCTCTAGAAGTTTTCAGTTATTACTCCTTAATATCAACAAATTGTAGAGATAATTTTTTGTATCAAATTAAAACAAAACATCACATATGATCCTTGCTATCAACTCCTTGCTATCAACCTATGAACCTGCCTAAGCATGTAAGTTAGTAAATTTTTCCATTGGTGATGTGTCTCCAAAGCAATATGTGATATATTTATTTTTATTTGGATGGATTAGGCATGCTCTTCTCCTTTTTTATTTCAGCTCCCACACTTGAGAAGTTGCAGTCCTATCCAAAGATTGAGATAAAAAAACTGAGAACCCAAAATAGCATGCAGATGCAGACACTCAAAGTTGCATGAATCCTAAAAGATTGAAGAATGGGGATTTAAAAAATAAAGTTATTCAATTAAAGTGCCCCCTTAGTTGAACTTCTTCTATTTTATTATTCTAAACACATTGACTTATGGTGACTTGCATTGTACAAATTTACTACAACACATGGACAAATATTGTACTACCAAACATCTCCTAATTATCATAGGTTTATGTATGCATCTCCTAACTATCAAAGGTTCCAATCAGCATCTGCGGAGCCCATACATGAGTCAGCGCGTTGCAATGCCGATTTGGCACTTGAAAGACATGGTCTTACTACTTTTTAGTTCTTTAAACAATTCTTCGAAGGACAACTCCATCCTCCATCATGTAATTCTTTAACCAGAACCAAAAGATTAGAATTTAGAAACTAATCATTTGTTGTGAGAGAACAGTGTTTGTATGCGTAAAATATTATGTACGCCAATGACATTACCACATGGATTTAGGTACACTGCAGTGAAATTAAATCGTAAGATATATATGAAAATAAAACGGGCATCAGATCATATGCATGCCTCTGCCACATAGTGCATACCTTTCTCATGACTTTGGCTTGTAAGATGGTAGCAACAACTTCACTTGTTGTCTTCAAGCGTCGAGAAACATCAAATAGTTGCTGCGGTTTTCTCTGTTTCCTAAAGAAATGCTTGCTGAAAAAATTGCCAAAAGTTTACAAATAAAATATAACATAAGAGCATGTTCTTAACGACAAATGATATTACCAGAAAATGAAATCTAGCTGACAACAAGAACTGTATTCTGACTAATATAGTTTCGAACCCTGGTTTTTAACTAAGGTAAGTGAGATGTTTTAACAAAAAAATTACAGTTTACTCGGCTCTTGGTGCTACTTCTTCTTGAGAAAACTTCAAATCTTCATGTATTTTTCCCACACGAATCAACTCTATCAGATTTTGTGCTTCCAGATGGAAGTATTATAGAGAATTTTCAAAATTTGAGTCAAGATAAGATGTCAATACCAAATGAAGGCTTCAAATTGTACATATGGTTGTGTCCAAACGCCCAAACCTCTGTGAAAAATGCACAATAAAAACCTACACCCACTTTACAGTAGTTATACAATACTTCATTCAACAGTATACAAACAATACAGTATACAAACAATATCTTATTCAAACCATGTTGTACAAACCATATCACCTCCAGGCTCCCGCTAAAAGGAGCAAATACAATTTTTTGAGTTAAGCAAAGATATAATTTCTCATACGCATATATACCTTAATTTCATGTAGAAAAACAACTTCTAACAAAAAAAGCATTATCTAAAGATAAGCCACATTTCTCATACGCATATATACCTTAGTTTCATGTAGAAATACTACTGACCCAAAAAAAGCATTGTCCACTATGCTATGGGGTATTTTTCAGATGAGAAACCGGCCGGTAAACATAATGGAGAACCCGGAAGGTCCATTAGCACATATATGACTAATGACAAGAAAGTTAGCCACAATTGTCATATCATTGCTCCTGCTCCAAACTTTTCTGACAGCCCAACAACGAGGTACAAACTGAAATTAGGATCGTGGGGTTAAGATCGTTGATCTTCTCGATAGCCTTTCGAGCATTTCCCTGACTTGACCACTTGCTTCACCTCCATCCGGTTGGTGATGGTCCACCAGGTAAATGTGAACTGCACACAAAGCTGCATGAATCACACTTCAGTGAGAGTCCAGTGGCTAAATCTCATGTACTATTCCAGGAGTATTGCAGGAGTAAGACCGGCCAGATTTAAACATTTTATTTTAAATAGCTTGCTATAGCATTTAGAAGATGTCCGCCGCTAAGAGCCTTAGTGCGTTATTAAAACTTTGGGCGTGTGTCTATTACAAAATATTCTTGGAAATGTACAGTCACAGTTAATGAGAGGTTGTAAACTATGGAAGTACATTAGGTACCAAACAGTCTATCGACAAGTGACTCCACTAATAGTCCAATAAGACATTTGCACCCAAGAGCATCCAAATGGCAAAGTAGTCCTTGAATTGACTAATAGTAAGATTGTTATTTTAAATAGTAGTAGTAGTAGTATAGAAATTAAGATAGACGAGCAAATCTGCATGGATGATATGAAAATTTTCTATCTTAAAAAAAAACAATTCAACGGGCACTACGATATTGCAAAGTTACTCTTATCTAGCTGTACAAATGAGTAAATCAAGATATTAATTACCTCATCCATGCTGTCATTGCATAGTTCATCCGGCAACTATTAGTCGAGATCAGCATCCAGAACATCACCCTTCTTGATCTCTTGTAGATCTACGCCACAAAAACATTATATCAAACTGCAGAAACATATAGCTAATGAAACGTACAGCGGACATCGACCGTCCGGCAATTCTTATACCGACGAACGACACGCAACGGCAGTGCGCCACCGAGATCCCTTCCAAAAGGGTCTCCAGCGAGATTCCCTTGTTCACCCGCCACGATATAGGCACGAGGCGAAAAGGCGGCGGCGGCATGCGTACAAGCTGCGTGATAAACTGCTCCTAATCGATGCGTGCGTTATGGCTATGCATCTTCCAGCTAGGAAGCTGCTGCTAGCTGGGCAGGCCCCTTTCTCTTAGTAAGGATGTGTAGGGAGAAGCAAAACAGGACGACGGCTTAGCAGTCGCTGCGTGTTCCTGGAGGGGGCCCCTGGAGCAGATGGCAGATGGCCGGCAGGGGCACCCTAGCGGCCACCATGAAACACGCGACGAGGACGAAAAACCCACTAAAACCAGGATCAAGCGCAAAATAAATGGACGCCCAAATTAGGATTGAGAGGACCTGGACGTGGGCGAGGCAGGCCGTCATCGGAGGGGCACGCAACCCATGGCGGCGAGCTCCATGACGCGGCCATGGCGGCACCTGCAGAGAGGAACGACACGCAGCTCAGAGGAGAGAGATAGGTAGCGGAAAAAAGGAGTAGGGGGAGACGGAGGCATGCCGGCGGGGTCCTCTCTGGTGCGCAGGCGAAGTGGACCTGTGGCGCGGCGGCGGGGGAAGGGGTCGTTGGCGCGTAGTGAAAGATATATGCCCTAGAGGCAATAATAAAGTTATTATTTATTTCCTTTGACTAGCTCGTTAATCAAAGATGGTTATGTTTCCTAACCATGGACAAAGAGTTGTCATTTGATTAATGGGATCACATCATTAGTTGAATGATCTGATTGACATGACCCATTCCATTAGCTTAGCACCCGATCGTTTAGTATGTTGCTATTGCTTTCTTCATGACTTATACATGTTCCTATGACTATGAGATTATGCAACTCCCGTTTGCCGGAGGAACACTTTGTGTGCTATCAAACGTCACAACGTAACTGGGTGATTATAAAGGAGCTCTACAGGTGTCTCCAAAGGTACATGTTGGGTTGGCGTATTTCAAGATTAGGATTTGTCACTCCGAATGTCGGAGAGGTATCTCTGGGCCCTCTCGGTAATGCACATCACTTAAGCCTTGCAAGCATTGCAACTAATGAGTTAGTTGCGGGATGATGTATTACGGAACGAGTAAAGAGACTTTCCGGTAACGAGATTGAACTAGGTATTGGATACCGACGATCGAATCTCAGGCAAGTAACATACCGATGACAAAGGGAACAACATATGTTGTATGCGGTCTGAACGATAAAGATCTTCGTAGAATATGTAGGAGCCAATATGGGCATCCAGGTCCCGCTATTGGTTATTGACCGGAGACGTGTCTCGGTCATGTCTACATTGTTCTCGAACCCGTAGGGTCCGCACGCTTAAGGTTTCGATGACAGTTATATTATGAGTTTATACGTTTTGATGTACCGAAGGTTGTTCGGATCCCAGATGTGATCACGGACATGACGAGGAGTCTCGAAATGGTCGAGACATAAAGATTGATATATTGGAAGCGTGTGTTTGGATATCGGAAGTGTTCCGGGTGAAATCGGGATTTTTCCGGAGTACCGGGAGGTTACCGGAACCCCCCGGGAGATATATGGGCCTTAGTGGGCCTTAGTGGAAAAGAGAAGAGGCAGCCAGAGATGGGCCGCGCGCCCCTCCCCTCCCTTGGTCCGAATAGGACAAGGAGAGGGGGCCGGCCCCCCTTCCTCTCTTCCCCCCTCCACGAATCCTATTCCAACTAGGATTGGGGGAGGGGGGAATCCTACTCCCGGAGGGAGTAGGACTCCTCCTGGCGCGCCTCTCCTAGGCCGGCCGCACCCCCCCTTGAGCCTTTATATACGGAGGCAGGGGCACCCCAGAAAAACATAAGTTGATCCACGTGATCATATTCTTAGCCGTGTGCGGCGCCCCCTGCCACCATAGTCCTCGATAATATTGTAGCGGTGCTTAGGCGAAGCCCTGCGACAGTAGTACATCAAGATCGTCACCACGCCGTCGTGCTGACGGAACTCTTCCCTGACACTTTGCTGGATCGGAGTCCGGGGATCGTCATCGAGCTGAACGTGTGCTAGAACTCGGAGGTGCCGTAGTTTCGGTGCTTGATCGGTCAGGCCGTGGAGACGTACGACTACATCAACCAAACGCTTCCGTTGTCGATCTACAAGGGTACTTAGATCACACTCTCCCCTCTCGTTGCTATGCATCACCATGATCTTGCGTGTGCGTAGGAAATTTTTTGAAATTACTACGTTCCCCAACAGTGGCATCCGAGCCTAGGTTTTATGGTTTGATGTTATATGCACGAGTAGAACACAAGTGAGTTGTTGGCGATATAAGTCATATTGCTTACCAGCATGTCATACTTTGGTTCGGCGGTATTGTTGGATGAAGCGGCCCGGACCGACATTACGCGTATGCTTACGCGAGACTGGTTCTACCGCCGTGCTTTGCACACAGGTGGCTGGCGGGTGTCAGTTTCTCCAACTTTAGTTGAACCGAGTGTGGCTACGCCCGGTCCTTGCGAAGGTTAAAACATCACCAACTTGACAAACTATCGTTGTGGTTTTGATGCGTAGATAAGATTGGTTCTTGCTAAGCCCGTAGCAGCCACGTAAAACTTGCAACAACAAAGTAGAGGACGTCTAACTTGTTTTTGCAGGGCATGTTGTGATGTGATATGGTCAAAACGTGATGAGATATAAGTTGTTGTATGAGATGATCATGTTTTGTTGAAGTTATCGGCAACTGGCAAAAGCCTTATGGATGTCTCTCTACTGCATAAGATGCAAGCGCCAAATAATTGCTTTACTTTATCGCTATGCAATAGCAATAGTTGCAAGAGCAATTGTTGGTGAGACGACCATGTGACGACACATTGATATAGATCAAGATGATGGAGATCATGGTGTCATGCCGGTGACGATGGAAATCATGATGATGCTTTGGAGATGGAGATCAAAGGCACAAGATGATGATGGCCATATCATGTCACATATTTTGATTGCATGTGATGTTTATCTTTTATGCATCTTATCTTGCTTTGATTGACAGTAGCATTATATGATGATTCCTCACTAAATTTCAAGATAAAAGTGTTCTCCCTGAGTATGCACCGTTGCCAAAGTTCGTCGTGCCCAGACACCACGTGATGATCGGGTGTGATAAGCTCTACGTCCATCTACAACGGGTGCAAGCCAGTTTTGCACACGCAGAATACTCAGGTTAAACTTGACGAGCCTAGCATATGCAGATATGGCCTCGGAACACTGAGACCGAAAGGTCGAGCGTGAATCATATAGTATATATGATCAACATAGTGATGTTCACCATTGAAAGCTACTCCATTTCACGTGATGATCGGTTATGGTTTAGTTGATTTGGATCACGTGATCACTTAGAGGATTAGAGGGATGTCTATCTAAGTGGGAGTTCTTAAGTAATATGATTAATTGAACTTTAATTTATCATGAACTTAGTCCTGGTAGTATTAGCATATCTATGTTGTAGATCAATAGCTCGCGTTGTTGCTTTCATATGTTTATTTTGATACGTTCCTAGAGAAAAATTGTGTTGAAAGATGTTAGTAGCAATGATGCGGATTGGATCCGTGATCTGAGGTTTATCCTCATTGCTGCACAGAAGAATTATGTCCTTGATGCACCGCTAGGTGACAGACCTATTGCAGGAGCAGATGCAGACGTTATGAACGTTTGGCTAGCTCAATATGATGACTACTTGATAGTTTAGTGCACCATGCTTAACGGCTTAGAATCGGGACTTCAAAGACGTTTTGAACGTCATGGACCATATGAGATGTTCCAGGAGTTGAAGTTAATATTTCAAGCAAATACCCGAGTTGAGAAATATGAAGTCTCCAACAAGTTCTATAGCTAAAAGATGGAGGAGAATCGCTCAAGCAGTAAGCATGTGCTCAGATTGTCTAGGTACTACAATCGCTTGAATCAAGTGGGAGTTAATCTTCCAGATAAAATAGTGATTGACAGAATTCTCTAGTCACCATCACCAAGTTAGTAGAACTTTGTGATGAACTATAATATGCAAGGGATGACGAAAGTAATTCCCAAGCTCTTCGTGATGCTGAAATCAACGAAGGTAGAAATCAAGAAAAACATCAAGTGTTGATGGTTAACAAGACCACTAGTTTCAAATAAAGGGCAAAGGGAAGAAGGCAAACTTCAAGAAGAACGACAAGAAAGTTGCTGCTCAAGTGAAGAAGCCCAAGTCTGGACCTAAGCCTAAGACTGAGTGCTTCTACTGCAAAGGGACTGATCACTGGAAGCGGAACTACCCCAAGTGATTGGCGGATAAGAAGGATGGCAAAGTGAACATAAGTATATTTGATATACATGATTATTGACGTGTACTTTACTAGTGTTTATGGCAACCCCTCAGTATTTGATACTAGTTCAGTTTCTAAGATTATTAACTTGAATCGGGAGTTGCAGAATAAACAGAGACTAGTTAAGGGTGAAGTGACGATGTGTGTTGGAAATAGTTCCAAGATTGATATGATCATCATCGCACACTCCCCTATACTTTCGGGATTAGTGTTGAACCTAAATAAGTGTTATTTGGTGTTTGCGTTGAGCATGAATATGATTTGATCATGTTTATTATAATACGGTTATTCATTTAAGTAAGAGAATAAATTGTTGTTCTGTTTACATGAATAAAACCTTATATGGTTACACACCCAATGAAAATAGTTCATTGGATATCGATCGTAGTGATACACATAATCATAATATTGAACCAAAAGATGCAAAGTTAATAATGATAGTGCAACTTATTTGTGGCACTGCGGTTTAGGTCATATCAGTATAAAGCGCATGAAGAAACTCCAAACTGATGGGCTTTTGGAACCACTTGATTATGAATCACTTGGTACTTGCGAACCGTGCCTCATGGGCAAGATGACTGAAACACCGTTCTCCGGTACTATGGAGAGAGCAACAGATTTGTTGGAAATCATACATACAGATGTATGTGGTCCGATGAATATTCAGGCTCATGGCGGATATCGTTATTTTCTCACCTTCACAGATGACTTAAGCAGATATGGGTATATCTACTTAATGAAACATAAGTCTGAAACATTTGAAAAGTTCAAAGAATTTCAGAGTGAAGTTGAAAATCATCGTAATAAGAAAATAAAGTTTCTACGATCTAATCGTGGAGGAGAATATTTGAGTTACGAGTTTGGTGTACATTTGAAGCAATGCGGAATAGTTTCGGAACTCATGCCACCCGGAACACCACAGCGTAATGGTGTGTCCGAACGTCGTAATCGTACTTTACTAGATATGGTGCGATCTATGATGTCTCTTACTGATTTACCGCTATTGTTTTGGGGTTATGCTTTAGAGACGGCCGCATTCACGTTAAATAGGGCACCATCAAAATTCGTTGAGACGACGCCTTATGAAGTATGGTTTGGCAAGAAACCAAAGTTGTCATTTCTTAAAGTTTGGGGCTGCGATGCTTATGTGAAAAACCTTCAACCTGATAAGATCGAACCCAAATCGGAGAAATATGTCTTCATAGGATACCCAAAGGAGACAGTTGGGTACACCTTCTATCACAGATTCGAAGGCAAGACATTCGTTGCTAAGAATGGATCCTTTCTAGAGAAGGAGTTTCTCTCGAAAGAAGTGAGTGGGAGGAAAGTAGAACTTAACGAGGTAACTGTACCTGCTCCCTTATTGGAAAGTAGTACATCACAGAAAAATGTTTCTGTGACACCTACACCAATTAGTGAGGAAGCTAATGATAATGATCATGAAACTTCAGAAAAGATACTACTGAACCTCGTAGATCAACCAGAGTAAGATCCGCGCCAGTGTGGTACGGTAATCCTGTTCTGGAAATCATGCTACTAGATCATGATGAACCTACGAACTATGAAGAAGCGATGGTGAGCCCAGATTCCGCAAAATGGCTTGAAGCCATGAAATCTGAGATGGGATCCATGTATGAGAACAAAGTATGGACTTTGGTTGACTTGCCCGATGATCGGCAAGCAATTGAGAATAAATGGATCTTCAAGAAGAAGACTGACGCTGACGGTAATATTACTGTCTACAAAGCTCAACTTGTCGCAAAAGGTTTTCGACAAGTTCAAGGGGTTGACTACGATGAGACCTTCTCACCCGTAGCGATGCTTAAGTCTGTCTGAATCATGTTAGCAATTGCCGCATTTTATCATTATGAAATTTGGCAGATGGATGTCAAAACTGCATTCCTGAATGGATTTCTGGAAGAAGAGTTGTATATGATGCAACCGGAAGGTTTTGTCGATCCAAAGGGAGCTAACAAAGTGTGCAAGCTCCAGCGATCCATTTATGGACTGGTGCAAGCCCCTCGGAGTTGGAATAAACGCTTTGATAGTGTGATCAAAGCATTTGGTTTATACAGACTTTTGGAGAAGTCTGTATTTACAAGAAAGTGAGTGGGAGCACTACAACATTTCTGATAAGTATATGTGAATGACATATTGTTGATCGGAAGTAATGTAGAATTATTCTGCAAAGCATAAAGGAGTGTTTGAAAGGAGTTTTTCAAAGAAAGACCTCGGTGAAGTTGCTTACATATTGAGTATCAAGATCTATAGAGATAGATCAAGACGCATGATAAGTTTTTTCAATGAGTACATAACTTGACAAGATTTTGAAGTAGTTCAAAATGGAACAGTCAAAGAAAAAGTTTCTTGCCTGTGTTACAAGGTGTGAAGTTGAGTAAGACTGAAAGCCCGACCACGACAGAAGATAGAAAGAGAATGAAAGTCATTCCCTATGCCTCAGTCATAGGTTCTATAAAGTATGCCATACTGTGTACGAGATCTATTGTATACCATACACTGTGTTAAGAGAGGGAGTACAATAGTGATATAGGAGTAGATCAATGGACAGCGCTCAAAATTATCCTTACTGGAATAAGGATATGTTTCTCGATTACGGAGGTGACAAAAGGTTCGTCGTAAAGGGTTACGTCGACGCAAGTTTTGACACTGATCCAGATGACTCTAAGTCTCAATCTGGATACATATTGAAAGTGGGAGCAATTAGCTAGAGTAGCGCCATGTAGAGCATTGTTGACATAGAAATTTGCAAAATACATGCGGATCTGAATGTGGCAGACCCGTTGACTAAACTTCTCTCACAAGCAAAACATGATCACTTTTTGGGTCTTAATCACATAGCGATGTGAACTAGATTATTGAATCTAGTAAACCCTTTGGGTGTTAGTCACATGGAGATGTGAACCAATCACATAAAGATGTGAACTATTGATGTTAAATCACATGGCGATGTGATCTAGATTATTGACTCTAGTGCAAGTGGGAGACTGAAGGAGATATGCCCTAGAGGCAATAATAAAGTTATTATTTATTTCCTTATATCATGATAAATGTTTATTATTCATGCTAGAATTGTATTAACCGGAAACATAATACATGTGTGAATACATAGACAAACAGAGTGTCACTAGTATGCCTCTACTTGACTAGCTCGTTAATCAAAGATGGTTATGTTTCCTAACCATGGACAAAGAGTTGTCATTTGATTAAGGGGATCACATCATTAGTTGAATGATCTGATTGACATGACCCATTCCATTAGCATAGCACCTGATCGTTTAGTATGTTGCTATTGCTTTCTTCATGACTTATACATGTTCCTATGACTATGAGATTATGCAACTCCCGTTTGCCGGAGGAACACTTTGTGTGCTACCAAACGTCACAACGTAACTGGGTGATTATAAAGGAGCTCTACAGGTGTCTCCAAAGGTACATGTTGGGTTGGCGTATTTCGAGATTAGGATTTGTCACTCCGAATGTCGGAGAGGTATCTCTGGGCCCTCTCGGTAATGCACATCACTTAAGCCTTGCAAGCATTGCAACTAATGAGTTAGTTGCGGGATGATGTATTACGGAACGAGTAAAGAGACTTGCCGGTAACGAGATTGAACTAGGTATTGGATACCGACGATCGAATCTCAGGCAAGTAACATACCGATGACAAAGGGAACAACGTATGTTGTTATGTGGTCTGACCGATCAAGATCTTCGTAGAATATGTAGGAGCCAATATGGGCATCCAGGTCCCGCTATTGGTTATTGACCGGAGATGTGTCTCGGTCATGTCTACATTGTTCTCGAACCTGTAGGGTCCGCACGCTTAAGGTTTCGATGACAGTTATATTATGAGTTTATACGTTTTGATGTACCGAAGGCTGTTCGGAGTCTCGAATGTGATCACGGACATGATAAGGAGTCTCGAAATGGCCGAGACATAAATATTGATATATTGGAAGCCTGTGTTTGGATATCGGAAGTGTTCCGGGTGAAATCGGGATTTTTCCGGAGTACCGGGAGGTTACCGGAACCCCCGGGAGATATATGGGCCTTAGTGGGCCTTAGTGGAAAAGAGAAGGGGCAGCCAGAGATGGGCCGCGCGCCCCTCCCCTCCCTTGGTCCGAATAGGACAAGGAGAGGGGGCCGGCCCCCCTTCCTCTTTTCCCCCCTCCGCGAATCCTATTCCAACTAGGATTGGGGGGAATCCTACTCCCGGAGGGAGTAGGACTCCTCCTGGCGCGCCTCTCCTAGGCCGGCCGCACCCCCCCTTGAGCATTTATATACGGAGGCAGGGGCACCCCAGAAAAACACAAGTTGATCCACGTGATCATAATCTTAGCTGTGTGCGGCGCCCCCTGCCACCATATGTTGGAAATATGCCCTAGAGGCAATAATAAAAGCATTATTATTATATTTCCTTGTTCATGATAATTGTCTTTATTCATGCTATAATTGTGTTATCCGGAAATCGTAATACATGTGTGAATAATAGACACCAACATGTCCCTAGTAAGCCTCTAGTTGACTAGCTCGTTGATCAACATACAGTCATGGTTTCCTGACTATGGACATTGGATGTCATTGATAACGAGATCACATCATTAGGAGAATGATGTGATGGACAAGACCCAATCCTAAACATAGCATAAGATCGTATAGTTCGTTTGCTAGAGTTTTTCCAATGTCAAGTATCTTTTCCTTAGACCATGAGATCGTGTAACTCCCGGATACCGTAGGAGTGCTTTGGGTGTACCAAATGTCACAACGTAACTGGGTGAGTATAAAGGTATACTACGGGTATCTCCGAAAGTGTCTGTTGGGTTGACACGGATCAAGACTGGGATTTGTCACTCCGTATGACGGAGAGGTATCACTGGGCCCACTCGGTAATACATCATCATTATGAGCTCAAAGTGACCAAGTGTCTGGTCACGGGATCATGCATTACGGTACGAGTAAAGTGACTTGCCGGTAACGAGATTGAACAAGGTATTGGGATACCGACGATCGAATCTCGGGCAAGTAGCATACCGATTGACAAAGGGAATTGTATACGGGGTTGCTTGAATCCTCGACATCGTGGTTCATCCGATGAGATCATCGAGGAGAATGTGGGAGACAACATGGTTATCCAGATCCCGATGTTGGTTATTGACCGGAGAGCGATCTCAGTCATGTCTACATGTCTCCCGAACCCGTAGGGTCTACACACTTAAGGTTCGGTGACGCTAGGGTTGTAGGGATATGTATATGCAGTAACCCGAATGTTGTTCGGAGTCCCGGATGAGATCCCGGACGTCACGAGGAGTTCCGGAATGGTCCGGAGGTAAAGAATTATATATAGGATGTGCTATTTCGGCCATCGGGACAAGTTTCGGGGTCACCGGTATTGTACCGGGACCACCGGAAGGGTCCCGGGGGTCCACCGGGTGGGGCCACCTACCCCGGGGGGCCACATGGGCTGTAGGGGTGTGCGCCTTGGCCTATATGGGCCAAGGGCACCAGCCCCAAGAGGCCCATGCGCCAGGAGATCAAGAAAGGAAGAGTCCTAAAGGGGGAAGGTACCTCCTAGGTGCCTTGGGGAGGAGGGATTCCTCCCTTGGCCGCCGCCCCCTAGGAGATTGCATCTCCTAGGGCCGGCGCCCCCCCAGGCTCCCTATATATAGTGGGGGAAGGAGGGCCTCTCACACCACGCCTTTGGTGCCTCCCTCTCCCTCTCCAACACATCCTCCTCCTCCATAGAGCTTGGCGAAGCCCTGCTGGAGTACTGCAGCTCCATCACCACCACGCCGTCGTGCTGCTGCTGGAGCCATCTTCCTCAACCTCTTCTCCCCCTTGCTGGATCAAGAAGGAGGAGACGTTACGCTGACTGTACGTGTGTTAAACGCGGAGGTGCCGTCCGTTCGGCGCTAGGATCTCCGGTGATTTGGATCACGTCGAGTACGCCTTCCTCATCCTCGTTCTTTGAATGCTTTCGCGCGTGATCTACAAAGGTATGTAGATGCAATCTGATCACTCGTTGCTAGATGAACTCCTAGATGGATCTTGGTGAAACCGTAGGAAATTTTTTGTTTTCTGCAACATTCTCCAACACCATAGTCCTTGATAATATTGTAGCGGTGCTTAGGCGAAGCACTGCGACAGTAGTACATCAAGATCGTCACCACGCCGTCGTGCTGACGGAACTCTTCCCCGACACTTTGCTGGATCGGAGTCCGGGGATCGTCATCGAGCTGAACGTGTGCTAGAACTCGGAGGTGCCGTAGTTTCGGTGCTTGATCGGTCGGGCCGTGGAGACGTACGACTACATCAACCAAACACTTCCGTTGTCGATCTACAAGGGTACGTAGATCACACTCTCCCCTCTCGTTGCTATGCATCACCATGATCTTGCGTGTGAGTAGGAATTTTTTTGAAATTACTATGTTCCCCAACACGTAGGGCAGCGGCCGCGATGGGAAGTGGGGGCGGCGGCCGCGGCTGGATCTGGGCGCGACGACCACGGCTGGAGCTGGGGCGGCGGCCGCGGCGGGAGGTGGCGGGGGCGGCCGCGACGGGCGGTGGCGCACCGCGAGATGGGTTAGCATTTGAGGAAGGAAGATGCGGGAGGGGATCGGCGGCGGCTGCGAGGGCAAGGGCAACGGCGAGGGGATCTGGTGTGGCGTCGCTCGAGGGCACTTGGAGGCTTCGCTCGCTCGCTAGTTCGCACATTGCCATTCAAAGACGGGTTTTTTCTCGCTAGTTTTCTTTCGACGGTTTATTTTCATCCGTTTCTTTGGCATGGAGGGGAGTACCTGGAGGCATCGCTCCCTCGTAACATTGGTTGGTTCGATTTTTTTGGCGTGGAGGGAACTATGTGGGAGGTGGGAGAAAGTACCAAAGAAGTACCAAAAAAACCGGGTGAGGTGGGACGAAAATAAAACCCGGAACGCGACCTACCAACTGAGACATTAGGAGTAGAGATAACTGTTGGAAATATGCCCTATAGGCAATAATAAAATGGTTATTATTATATTTCTTTGTTCATGATAATTGTCTATTGTTCATGCTATAATTGTGTTATCCGGAAATCGTAATACATGTGTGAATACATAGACCACAACACGTCCCTAGTGAGACTCTAGTTGACTAGCTCGTTGATCAAAGGATAGTCATGGTTTCCTGACTACGGACATTGGATGTCATTGATAACGGGATCACATCATTAGGAGAATGATGTGATGGACAAGACCCAATCCTAAGGTTAGCTCAAAGATCGTGTAGTTCGTTTGCTGTAGCTTTTCTGAATGTCAAGTATCATTTCCTTAGACCATGAGATTGTGCAACTCCCGGATACCGTAGGAGTGCCTTGGGTGTGCCAAATGTCACAACATAACTGGGTGACTATAAAGGTACATTACAGGTATCTCCGAAAGTGTCTATTGGGTTGGCACGAATCGAGACTGGGATTTGTCATTCCGTATGACGGAGAGGTATCTCTGGGCCCACTCGGTAATGCATCATCATAATGAGCTCAAAGTGATCAAGTGATTGATCACAGGATCATGCATTACGGTACGAGTAAAGTGACTTGCCGGTAATGATACTGAACAAGGTATTGGGATATCGACGATCGAGTCTCGGGCAAGTAACGTACCGATTGACAAAGGGAATTGTATACGGATTGATTGAATCCTCGACATCGTGGTTCATCCGATGAGATCATCGTGGAGCTTGTGGGAGCCAACATGGGTATCCAGATCCTGCTGTTGGTTATTGACCGGAGAGGCTTCTCGGTCATGTCTGCATGTCTCCCGAACCCGCAGGGTCTACACACTTAAGGTTCGATGACGCTAGGGTTGTAGAGATATTAGCACACGGTAACCCAAAAGTTGTTCGGAGTCCCGGATGAGATCCCGGACGTCACGTGGAGTTCCGGAATGGTCCGGAGGTAAAGATTTATATATAGGAAGTCCAGTTTCTGCCATCGGAAAGGTTTCGGGGTCACCGGTACTGTACCGGGACCACCGGAAGGGTCCCGGGGGTCCACCGCGTGGGGCCACCTATCCCGGAGGGCCCCATGGGCTGAAGTGGGAGGGGAACCAGCCCCTAGTGGGCTGGTGCGCCCCCCCCCTTGGGCCTCCCCCCGCGCCTAGGGTTAGAAACCCTAGGGGTGGGGCGCCACCCTTGCCTTGGGGGGCAAGGCACCCCCTTGGCCGCCGCCCCCCTAGGAGATTGGATCTCCTAGGGCCGCCGCCCCCCTAGGCACCCTATATATAGTGGGGGGAGGGAGGGCTGCGCACCCCAAGCCCCTGGCCTCTCCCTCTCCTTCCCGTGACACTCCTCCGTCTCCCAGCGCTTGGCGAAGCCCTGCCGAGATCACCGTTGCTTCCACTACCACGCCGTCGTGCTGCTGGATCTTCATCAACCTCTCCTTCCCCCTTGCTGTATCAAGAAGGAGGAGACGTCTCCCAACCATACATGTGTTGAACGCGGAGGTGCCGTCCGTTCGGCACTAGGTCATCGATGATTTGAATCACGTCGAGTACGACTCCATCACCCCCGTTCTCTTGAACGCTTCCGCTCGTGATCTACAAGGGTATGTAGATGCACTCCTCTCTCCCTCGTTGCTAGATGACTCCATAGATTGATCTTGGTGATGCGTAGAAAATTTTAAAATTCTGCTACATTCCCCAACAGTGGCATCATGAGCTAGGTCTATGCGTAGTTACTATGCACGAGTAGAACACAAAGTAGTTGTGGGCGTCGATATTGTCAATTTGCTTGCCGTTACTAGTCTTATCTTGATTCGGCGGCATCGTGGGATGAAGCAGCCCGGACCAACCTTACACGTACGCTTACGTGAGACCGGTTCCACCGACTGACATGCACTAGTTGCATAAGGTGGCTGGCGGGTGTCTGTCTCTTCCACTTTAGTCGGATCATATTCGATGAACAGGGTCCTTATGAAGGGTAAATAGAAATTGGCAATTCACATTGTGGTTTTGGCGTAGGTAAGAAACATTCTTGCTAGAAACCTATAGCAGCCACGTAAAAACTTGCAACAACAATTAGAGGACGTCTAACTCGTTTTTGCAGCAAGTGTTTTGTGATGTGATATGGCCAAAGATTGTGATGAATGATGAATGATATATGTGATGTATGAGATTGATCAAGTTCTTGTAATAGGAATCACGACTTGCATGTCGATGAGTATGACAACCGGCAGGAGCCATAGGAGTTGTCTTTATTTATTTATGACCTGCGTGTCAACATAAACGTCATGTAATTACTTTACTTTATTGCTAAAGCGTTAGCCATAGTAGTAGAAGTAATTGATGACGAGACAACTTCAAGAATACACAATGATGGAGATCATGATGATGGAGATCATGGTGTCATGCCGGTGACAACGATGATCATGGAGCCCCGAAGATGGAGATCAAAGGAGCAAATGATATTGGCCATATCATGTCACTATTTGATTGCATGTGATGTTTATCATGTTTTACATCTTATTTGCTTAGAATGACGGTAGCTTAAATCAGATGATCCCTCAAAATAATTTCAAGAAAGTGTTCCCCCTAACTGTGCACGGTTGCGAAGGTTCGTTGTTTCGAAGCACCACGTGATGATCGGGTGTGATAGATTCTAACGTTCGAATACAACGGGTGTAAGCCAGATTTACACACGCGATACACTTAGGTTGACTTGACGAGCCTAGCATGTACAGACATGGCCTCGGAACACAGAAGACAGAAAGGTCGAGCATGAGTCGTATAGAAGATACGATCAACATGAAGATGTTCACCGACGTTGACTAGTCCGTCTCACGTGATGATCGGACATGGCCTTGTTAACTCGGATCATGTTATACTTAGATGACTGGAGGGATGTCTATCTGAGTGGGAGTTCATTTAATAATTTGATTACATGAACTTAATTATCATGAACTTAGTGTAAAATCTTTGCAATATGTCTTGTAGATCAAATGACCCATGTTGTCCTCAACTTCAACGCGTTCCTAGAGAAAACCAAGCTGAAAGACGATGGCAGCAACTATACGGACTGGGTCCAGAACCTGAGGATCATCCTCATAGCTGCCAAGAAAGATTATGTCCTAAAAGCACCGCTAGGTGACACACCCGTCCCACAGAACCAAGACGTTATGAACGCTTGGCAGACACGTGCTGATGATTAATCCCTCGTTCAGTGCGGCATGCTTTACAGCTTAGAACCGGGGCTCCAAAAGCGTTTTGAGAGACACGGAGCATATGAGATGTTCGAAGAGCTGAAAATAGTTTTTCAAGCTCATGCCCGGGTCGAGAGATATGAAGTCTCCGACAAGTTCTTCAGCTGTAAGATGGAGGAAAATAGTTCTGTCAGCGAGCACATACTCAAAATGTCTGGGTTGCATAACCGCTTGACTCAGCTGGGAGTTAATCTCCCGGATGACGCGGTCATTGACAGAATCCTTCAGTCGCTTCCACCAAGCTACAAGAGCTTTGTGATGAACTTCAATATGCAGGGGATGGAAAAGACCATTCCTGGAGTATTTGCAATGCTGAAATCAGCAGAGGTAGAAGTCAAAAAGGAACATCATGTGTTGATGGTGAATAAAACCACTAAGTTCAAGAAAGGCAAGGGTAAGAAGAACTTCAAGAAGGATAGCAAGGGAGTTGCCGCGCCCGGTAAGCAAGCTGCCAGGAAGAAGCCAAAGAATGGACCCAAGCCCGAGACTGAGTGTTTTTATTGCAAGGGAAGTGGTCACTGGAAGCGGAACTACCCCAAATACTTAACGGACAAGAAGGCCGGCATCACGAAAGGTATATGTGATATACATGTAATTGATGTGTACCTTACCAGTACTCATAGTAGCTCCTGGGTATTTGATACCGGTGCGGTTGCTCACATTTGTAACTCAAAACAGGAGCTGCGGAATAAGCGGAGACTGGCGAAGGACGAGGTGACGATGCACGTCGGGAATGGTTCCAAGGTCGATGTGATCGCCATCGGCACGCTACCTCTACATTTACCTACGGGATTAGTTTTAAACCTCAATAATTGTTATTTAGTGCCAGCTTTGAGCATGAACATTGTATCAGGATCTCGTTTAATTCGAGATGGCTACTCATTTAAATCCGAGAATAATGGTTGTTCTATTTATATGAGAGATATGTTTTATGGTCATGCTCCGATGGTGAATGGTTTATTCTTAATGAATCTCGAGCGTAATGCTACACATATTCATAGTGTGAATACCAAAAGATGTAAGGTTGATAATGATAGTCCCACATACTTGTGGCACTGCCACCTTGGTCACATAGGTGTCAAATGCATGAAGAAGCTCCATGCAGATGGACTTTTAGAGTCTCTTGATTACGTATCATTTGACACGTGCAAACCATGCCTCATGGGTAAGATGACCAAGACTCCGTTCTCAGGAACAATGGAACGAGCAACCAACTTATTGGAAATCATACATACAGATGTGTGCGGTCCAATGAGTGTTGAGGCTCGCGGTGGTTATCATTATGTTCTCACCCTCACTGATGACTTGAGTAGATATGGGTATGTCTACTTAATGAAACACAGGTCTGAGACCTTTGAAAAGTTCAAGGAATTTCAGAGTGAGGCTGAGAATCAACGTGACAGGAAAATCAAGTTCTTGCGATCAGATCGTGGGGGGGAATACTTGAGTCACGAATTTGGCACACACTTAAGAAAATGTGGAATAGTTTCACAACTCACGCCGTCTGGAACACCTCAGCGTAATGGTGTGTCCGAACGTCGTAATCGCACTCTATTAGATATGGTGCGATCTATGATGTCTCTTACCGATTTACCGCTATCATTTTGGGGCTATGCTTTAGAGACTGCCGCATTCACTTTAAATAGGGCTCCGTCGAAATCCATTGAGACGACACCGTATGAATTACGGTTTGGGAAGAAACTTAAGCTGTCGTTTCTAAAAGTTTGGGGATGCGATGCTTATGTCAAGAAAATT
Source organism: Triticum aestivum (assembly GCF_018294505.1). NCBI lineage: Eukaryota > Viridiplantae > Streptophyta > Magnoliopsida > Poales > Poaceae > Triticum > Triticum aestivum. The sequence continues at coordinate 537,265,439 of NC_057809.1, read as the reverse complement.
CAACCTGAAAAGCTCGAACCCAAGTCAGAAAAATGTGTCTTCATAGGATACCCTAAAGAAACTATTGGGTATACCTTCTACCTCAGATCCGAAGGCAAGATCTTTGTTGCCAAGAATGGATCCTTTCTAGAGAAAGAGTTTCTCTCGAAGGAAGTAAGTGGGAGGAAAGTAGAACTCGATGAAGTATTACCTCTTGAACCGAAAAGTGGCGCAACACAGGAAAATGTTCCCGAGGTGCCTGCACCGACTAGAGAGGAAGTTAATGATGATGATCATGAAACTTCAGATCAAGTTGCTACTGAACTTCGTAGGTCCACAAGGACACGTTCCGCACCAGAGTGGTACGGCAACCCTGTCTTGGAAATCATGTTGTTAGACAATGGTGAACCTTCGAACTATGAAGAAGCGATGGCGGGCCCGGATTCCGACAAATGGCTGGAAGCTATGAAATCAGAGATAGGATCCATGTATGAAAACGAAGTATGGACTTTGACTGACTTGCCCGATGATCGGCGAGCCATAGAAAATAAATGGATCTTTAAGAAGAAGGCAGACGCGGATGGTAATGTGACCATCTATAAAGCTTGGCTTGTCGCTAAGGGTTATCGACAAGTTCAAGGGGTTGACTACGATGGACTTTCTCACCTGTAGCAAAGCTAAAGTCCATCCGAATCATGTTAGCAATTGCCGCATTCTATGATTATGAGATATGGCAAATGGACGTCAAAACGACATTCCTTAATGGTTTCCTTAAGGAACAATTGTATATGATGCAGCCGGAAGGTTTTGTCGATCCTAAGAATGCTGACAATGTGTGCAAGCTCCAACGCTCGATTTATGGGCTGGTGCAAGCATCTCGGAGTTGGAACATTCGCTTTGATGAGATGATCAAAGCGTTTGGGTTTATGCAGACTTATGGAGAAGCCTGCATTTACAAGAAAGTGAGTGGGAGCTCTGTAGCATTTCTCATATTGTATGTGGATGACATACTGTTGATGGGAAATGACATAGAATTCTTGGAAAGCATAAAGGCCTACTTGAACAATTGTTTTTCAATGAAGGACCTTGGAGAAGCTGCTTATATATTAGGCATCAAGATCTATAGAGATAGATCGAGACGCCTCATTGGTCTTTCACAGAGTACGTACCTTGACAAGATATTGAAGAAGTTCAAAATGGATCAGTCAAAGAAGGGGTTCTTGCCTGTATTACAAGGTACGAGATTGAGCACGGCTCAAAGCCCGACCTCGGCAGAAGATAGAGAAAGGATGAGTGTCGTCCCCTATGCCTCGGCCATAGGGTCTATCATGTATGCTATGTTGTGTACCAGACCTGATGTAAACCTTGCCGTAAGTTTGGTAGGAAGGTACCAAAGTAATCCCGGCATGGAACACTGGACAGCGGTCAAGAATATCCTGAAGTACCTAAAAAGGACTAAGGAAATGTTTCTCGTTTATGGAGGTGACGAAGAGCTCGTCGTAAAGGGTTACGTCGATGCTAGCCTCGACACAGATCTGGATGACTCTAAGTCACAAACCGGATACGTGTATATTTTGAATGGTGGGTGTCGGCGTCAAAACCGGTGGATCTCGGGTAGGGGGTCCCGAACTGTGCGTCTAGGCCGGATGGTAACAGGAGGCAGCGAACACGATGTTTTACCCAGGTTCGGGCCCTCTTGATGGAGGTAAAACCCTACGTCCTGCTTGATTAATATTGATGATATGGGTAGTACAAGAGTGGATCTACCATGAGATCAAGGAGGCTAAACCCTAGAAGCTAGCCTATGGTATGATTGTTGTATATATTGTATATCTATCGACTAGCCTAGCCTCGGTTTATATAATGCACCGGAGGCCTAGGATAACAAGAGTCCTAGCCGAATACGCCAGTGGGGAGAAGTTCTTGTCTTGATCGCGAAGTCTTGTGGAATCTTCCTTGTATGTGGCAGCCGTCCGAACTGGCCCATGAGTATACGGCCACGGGGGTCCTCGGCCCAATCTAATATATCGGGAGACAACATGGTGAGTACCCCCTAGTCCAGGACACCGTCAGTAGCCCCCTGAACCAGTCTTCAAGTTAGGGACGCTCCTCGATTCTTCCGAACTGTTCTTCATCTTCGGTTGCCGGTCTTGAAAACTGGTTCAACAAATCTTCTTTATCTTCGATCTTGAGGATCGCCGAAATGCATTCGAGTTTATACGCCGGGTATCCGAGGAGCCCCTTTAAGTTTCCGGCCTTTATCAATGCCTTGTTTATTTTTATGCCACACCTCGGGTTTGAAGTTGTTCCCAGGAGGCAGGGTCCTCTTGCGTCCGAGTTCTAACGCCGGACTGCATTCGAGGTATCTTTTGCGGCCGAGCACCAATGCCGGACCGCTTCCGAGCTCCAATGCCGAAATGTATCCGAGCTCCAACGCCAGAATGTATCCGAGCTCCAACGTCGGACTGTACCCGAGCTCCAACACCGGACTATATCCGAGCTCCAACGCCGGACAGTGTCCTAGCTCCAACGCCGGACTATATCTGAGGTGTCATATCACCTTGGTTCAAAAAAGTTGAAGGAGTTTAGCCGAGCTTAATGCCAGAAATGCCCTCTATGGAGCCAACCACTAGCGCCCAAGCTTTATGCCAGACTGCTTCCGAGGTGGTGCACCACCCCGACTGTGGGCCGATTTTTTGCCAATATTTTTCTTCGGTGCAATTTATTCTCTGCCGAGATATATAGCCAGTAGCCCTCAAGGTGTGTATCGGTCTAAAACCCGAGATGCACATGAAGGATGACATAAGACCGCTGATCCCAGTAGCCGCTGAGACTCAGGTTGATTTGCAAAATCAGCCTGAGGATCAAGTCCTAGCTCGGTAGAATACTTCGGGACAGAAAAGCGGCGTGCTCAGTCCTCAAGACTCAGGTTGGGTGCGGCCGACCAACCTGAGGATCTAATCTCCTCGGAAACTATATTGCACATAAAATTTTCTTCATTAGACAAGCAATGCAGTAGCCCCTGAGACACTGGTCGGGTGGTAACACCAGATCAGGGGATCGATGTGCCCCTTTAATATTTGTAAATAATAAGCCCGAAGCCCAGTAGCCCCCGAGCCTTAATGCGGGCACGGGTGGCCGAATTAAGTATCAATATCCATAGTAAAATCACAAATTATGTGTACTGACTCTATGTATCCAAGTACTTTACGTCATTAATGCTCGGATCCACATTGTACAAAACTTTGTTGGCCGACCATCGGCTTCCACCTCCTTGGCCAGTAGCCGAGGAGTGTTTGTCCTACTTTATAAAGCCTTTATGAGGGCAAAGATTTACAACAAACAAGGAAATCTGGCCATACGGTTTTATAAACAAAGGTACGCAGAGAGTTATATCACTGTTTAACAGAAGAAATGTATTCCAAAGAAAATAGTCCCGCTATCGGTTCCTTTCTTTGGGTTGTCATGCTAAGCATGATCATGAAACCTCAGCTCGAATGTAAGAGCAAAATATCGAGGATTTAGTTTGGGAGGCCAGTTAATAGCCCCCGATAGTGTTCGGCGACAGTCGGGGTCAAGCCGTAAACACTTCGGCCAATGTTATGAATGGCCCATCATTTAACATAGTCATCGGATCGCTGACCAGTTTACGCTTATTGTGAAAGTCAGTTTTCGGCTTTCTCCACTGAGGTGCTTAACCATGTGAGCTAGAAGCACAATCGCAGTGGTTCTCCCTTTGCACGCCTAGCCGAACAAAACGGAACGTAGGAAGCAAGTGCAGGAGCCGGGCAACCCAACTATTGACCGAAGATACAATTCGAAACCGATGCGTATATAGCGATATCTGAGAATGTTTTTGCCGAATCCCTAAAGGTGTCCGGCGTTGCACTGCGAGACTAATGCTGGAAAAGCACAAATAATTTAGAAGTGCCAAAAAACTTGGAAAACCAAGAAACGTCAGTAAAAACATGACGTCCGAACAATATCAAGTGTTCGCTGCCAATCCGAAAGTTGGTCTTAGAAAAAAGAAGTGCTTCTGTCGTGCTTTAACATGATACATCCTATCTCAAGACTTCGAGCTGGTCAGCCTATGGCTTCAACCTCCTATCCCGAGGGCGGAGTACTTCTCATCAGGCCAGTTTAGCAAACTAAACTCTAGCGGTTTTGAGAGAGAAATTAGGCTCCCCGACTAGTGACCGCACACTCGTGTCGAAAAAAGGAGTGATAAATAATAAAAATAAAACTTTGCAACGACTAAGAAGAAGAACACTTATTATAAGACGGCTCAAATAAACTTAAGAGCCCCCAAGTAACTTGGGTAGAAGAATGATTGCATGTACCGAAGTACTTATATCATATCTATGTTCAACCGAACTTTAAACGCGTCTTAACCGACCGTCAGCTTCTCCCTCTTCGGTCAAGGATTGAAAAGTGTTATGTACTCCATCGGTCGAGAATATCGACGGTGTTTCCAATAACCAGGCAATCAGGCCATAAGGTTGTAACAGACAAAGCACGCTCAGGGAACTTATGCTATATTACTGCGAAGAGTAAGAAGCATCTTCGAAGAAAATAGTACCCCCACCGATACCTTTCTTCGGTGCTCATTGTTATTATGAGACTTGTGCAATAGATTTTTTGTACTCATGAGTTCCGTTGTGTGCCGACCATCATTGAATAACTATAAGAGCGCTAGCTTTCGGCTTCACCCAGTCTGAGGTCCGGCTTGGGTGACCCGATCGTGACAATCGCAGAGGTGCTCCCTTTACTCTCTAGCCGAACAATTGGGAACGTAGGGGTAAACACAGGAGCGAGGCAACCCAGCTTGCAAATCGCTTAAGTCAATATGGTGCATATTGTGGCGTAATACACGAACAAGGAACGAAGCCGTACAAGTATAATCATATGCAACAGGAAAAGCTTCATAAAGGAAGCCCCCAAGTAAACGGGGTATTTGAATTTATGTGTCACAAACAAAGTTTGGACAAGGAAATTTTTTAGAAGCAACTTTTTTCCAAAAAGTATAATGCTTGGTCGAACCGAACGCAAGTTAGAAATTAAAGCTTTGAGCATGAAAGCGACTTAGCTGGTTAATGTGTTCGGTATTGATGACGCGGTCCGAGCTTGATGCGGGGCAAGGTTCCATCCCTCAAGCCGGTCCCGAGGTGGCGGAGCGGAGAGCTCGACACGCCGAAGTGGTGACATAGCACGGTCAATGCAGACCGGCAGAGTGACGCCGAAGTCCCCGGATCATTTTCCTGTGCACAAAAAATAGTGCAAACCGGAGATAATAGTAATAATGATAATTAAAAAAATCGTTGCATAATAAATAATTTATGCAAAGTGAGTAATAAAAGAAATATGGCCTGGCGCCGAAGTCAAGTCGATGCAGGGCATCGGCGTGATGCGGTAAAGGCGTGGCAAAGCCTGAATTCGCAGGTCGGTCCGAGCTCCGAGTGCGGCGTTCGCCGGACTATGTACGGAAACTGACCGAACCACCATGCGACTGTCGTTAATGCAGCCACCATTTGATAGACCTGTGTACATATGACGGACAAACCAGAGTAATAATTCCTTGGGAAAAATGAACCCAAACAAGCAAAAAATACTGGGATTAATAGCACCTGGTTTATTTGTTGTAGCAATCCGAAGGAAGGTGATTCCTAAAATTGGGACCCGCTCCGCACACCCATTGCCTGATGGGCGATAAAACGACGGCATGGCAATGCTGGTAAAGGTTGACTCGCCGAGGCAAAGCCCTCGGCCCAGCTAACGTGACGGAGCTGGTCGGCTAGTGACGCCGAAGTGTCCGGAGTAGGTTGATGAAGAGATGGCGAAGCCCCCGGTCCAGCCGAGATGTCGAAGCCTCGATGTCAGCCGATGAGTCGAAGTAGGTCGGCGTGATGGACACCAGCTTGAAGAAGCAATAGTGCGGCCCTGTCGATGCAGGTCGTGACGTGGTCGATGCCGGCTTGATGAAGCGACCGTGCGGCGATGCCGGTATGCCCGCTCCGTGTAATCCGTGGGGCGGCGATGTTGGTGATGATTTATCCTTCGCGATGCCGGGCTCTTGTTCGGCTTGCCGAGATGATGATCCGAAGAAGTTGAGCTCGGCTCAACAAAGTGACGCCGTGTCTAGCGCAGGTCGGCAGCCGTGGAGTAATATTGCCGGACTGGTTTGACACCAGCATGATGTTGAAGATCATGTTCAAAAGATCTTACAGTTAGTGGGATGTGTTCGGGAACAAAACACAATACCCCATACAAAACTTCCTTCAAAAGGGATGTCCGAAATCCTGTTCATAAAAAAGATGAACTCGGGTCGGATTCGTTTTCGCGCAGAAAACAGATCCGAAAAGTGATGCACTAATCGGAAGGTTCCCGGAGTTTGGACGGTCGGATCGAGCCGAAATTTTGAGAGGTGGTAGATATAGGAATTCCGCAGCCGATCAACGGTTGGATCTTCCAAAGGACGTCCGAGCTAGAAGCTGGACACCACGCCCTAAACTCATCCAAATTCCCGTCCAGATTTGACAGGGCTCCGGTATATCGTGGATTGCCAGAGATTCCTCCATCGGAACTCGACGAAATTTTCCAGGGTTGTTGTAGACTCAATTCCGCACAATTCCACCAAAGCGATCGTCAAAGCGATACTCGAGGAGGTGGTGGTGGCAGATACGAGTTCGCTGTCCAGAAAAAACAGCACGGTCGCTTGAGGGCAATGTTGACGTTGAGCCCCCGAGCTCCATAGATGATTCCTCCGTGATCTTGATAGAGATCGGAGTTGATGTTTGATGAAGGCCCTCGTCCGGACATGGTGATCCGAACACGGGGCGCAATTCTTGGTCGAACCAAGGTGACCAGTCGAGCTGGTGACGAAGATGCCGAAGTCGCAGTTGATCTGCAGGCGAGCCATCGATCCTTTTGTCGATCACACAGCGGAACTCTCAATGAAAGCACCAATGTCGGTGTCAAAACCGGCGGATCTCGGGTAGGGGGTCCCGAACTGTGCGTCTAGGCCGGATGGTAACAGGAGGCAGGGAACACGATGTTTTACCCAGGTTCGGGCCCTCTTGATGGAGGTAAAACCCTACGTCCTGCTTGATTAATATTGATGATATGGGTAGTACAAGAGTAGATCTACCACGAGATCAAGGAGGCTAAACCCTAGAAGCTAGCCTATGGTATGATTGTTGTATATATTGTATATCTATCGACTAGCCTGGCCTCGGTTTATATAATGCACCGGAGGCCTAGGATAACAAGAGTCCTAGCCGAATACGCCGGTGGGGAGAAGTCCTTGTCTTGATCGCCAAGTCTTGTGGAATCTTCCTTGTATGCGGCAGCCGTCCGAACTGGCCCATGAGTATACGGCCACGGGGGTCCTCGGCCCAATCTAATAGATCGGGAGACGACGTGGTGAGTACCCCCTAGTCCAGGACACCGTCAGTAGCCCCCTGAACCGGTCTTCAAGTTAGGGACGCTCCTCGATTCTTCCGAACTGTTCTTCATCTTCGGTTGCCGGTCTTGAAAACTGGTTCAACAAATCTTCTTTATCTTCGATCTTGAGGATCGCCGAAATGCATTCGACGAGTTTACACGTCGGGTATCCGAGGAGCCCCTTTAAGTTTCCGGCCTTTATCAATGCCTTGTTTATTTTTATGCCACACCTCGGGTTTGAAGTTGTTCCCGGGAGGCAGGGTCCTCTTGCGTCCGAGCTCCAACGCCGGACTGCATTCGAGGTATCTTTTGCAGCCGAGCACCAACGCCGGACCGCTTCCCAGCTCTAGCGCCGGAATGTATCCGAGCTCCAACGCCGGACTATGTATCCGAGCTCCAACGCCGGACTGTATCCGAGCTCCAACGCCGAAATATATCCGAGCTCCAACGCCGGACTGTGTCCAGGCTCCAATGCCGGACTATATCTGAGGTGTCATATCACCTTGGTTCAAAAAAGTTGAAGGAGTTTAGCCGAGCTTAATGCCGGAAATGCCCTCTATGGAGCCAGCCACTAGCGCCCGAGCTTTATGCCGGACTGCTTCCGAGGTGGTGCACCACCCCGACTATGGGCCGATTTTTTGTCAATATTTTTATTGGTGCAATTTATTCTCTGCCGAGATATATAGCCAGTAGCCCTCAAGGTGTGTATCGGTCTAAAACCCGAGATGCACATGAAGGATGACATAAGACCGCTGATCCCAGTAGCCGCTGAGACTCAGGTTGATTTGCAAAATCGTCCTGAGGATCAAGTCCTAGCTCGGCAGAATACTTCGGGACACAAAAGCGGCGTGCTCAGTCCTCAAGACTCAGGTTGGGTGCGGCCGACCAACCTGAGGATCAAGATCTCCTCGGAAACTATATTGCACATAAAATTTTCTGCATTGGACAAGCAATGCAGTAGCCCCCAAGACACTGGTCGGGTGGCAACACCAGATCAGGGGATCGATGTGCCCCTTTAATATTTGTAAATAATAAGCCCGAAGCCCAGTAGCCCCCGAGCCTTAATGCGGGCACGGGTGGCCGAATTAAGGATCAATATCCATAGTAAAATCACAAATTATGTGTAATGACTCTATGTATCCAAGTACTTTACGTCATTAATGCTCGGATCCGCATTGTACAAAACTTTGTTGACCGACCATCGGCTTCCACCTCCTTGGCCAGTAGCCGAGGAGTGTTTGTCCTACTTTATAAAGCCTTTATGAGGGCAAAGATTTACGACAAACAAGGCAATCTGGCCACACGGTTTTATAAACAAAGGTACGCAGAGAGATATGTTATATTACTGTTTAACAGAAGAAATGTATTCCAAAGAAAATAGTCCCGCTATCGGTTCCTTTCTTTGGGTTGTCATGCTAAGCATGATCATGAAACCTCAGCTCGAATGTAAGAGCAAAATATCGAGGATTTAGTTTGGGAGGCCAGTTAATAGCCCCCGGTAGTGTTCGGCGACAGTCGAGGTCAAGCCGTAAACACTTCGGCCAATGTTATGAATGGCCCGTCATAGTCATCGGATCGCTGACCAGTTTACGCTTATTGTGACAGTCAGTTTTCGGCTTTCTCCACTAAGGTGCTTAACCATGTGAGCTGGAAGCACAATCGCAGTGGTTCTCCCTTTGCACGCCTAGCCGAACAAAACGGAACGTAGGAAGCAAGTGCAGGAGCCGGGCAACCCAACTATTGACCGAAGACACAATTCGAAACCGATGCATATATAGCAATATCTGAGAATGTTTTTGCCGAATCCCTAAAGGTGTCCGGCGTTGCACTGCGAGACTAATGCTGGAAAAGCACAAATAGTTTAAAAGTGCCAAAAAGCTTGGAAAACCAAGAAACGTCAGTAAAAACATGACGTCCGAACAAGATCAAGTGTTCGGTGCCAATCCGAAAATTGGTCTTAGAAAAAAGAAGTGCTTCTGTCGTCCTTTAACATGACACATCCTATCTCAAGACTTCGAGCGGGTCAGCCTACGGCTTCAACCTCCTATCCCGAGGGCGGAGTACTTCTCATTAGGCCAGTTTAGCAAACTAAACTCTAGCGGCTTTGAGAGAGAAATTAGGCTCCCCGGCTAGTGACCGCACACTCGCCTCGAAAAAAGGAGTGATAAATAATAATAATAGAACTTTGCAACGACTAAGAAGAAGAACACTTATTATAAAACGGCTCAAATAAACTTAAGAGCCCCCAAGTGACTTGGGTAGAAGAATGATTGCATGTACCGAAGTACTTATATCATATCTATGTTCAACCGAACTTTAAACGCGTCTTAACCGACCGTCGGCTTCTCCCTCTTCGGTCAAGGACCGAAAAGTGTTATGTACTCCATCGGTCGAGAATATCGACGGTGTTTCCAATAACCAGGCAATCAGGCCATAAGGCTGTAACAGACAAAGCGCGCTCAGGGAACTTATGCTATATTACTGCGAAGAGTAAGAAGCATCTTCGAAGAAAATAGTACCCCCACCGATACCTTTCTTCGGTGCTCATTGTTATTATGAGACTTGTGCAATAGATTTTTTGTACTCATGAGTTCCGTTGTGTGCCGACCATCATTGAATAACTATAAGAGCGCTAGCTTTCGGCTTCACCCAGTCTGAGGTCCGGCTCGGGTGACCCGATCGTGACAATCGCAGAGGTGCTCCCTTTACTCCCTAGCCGAACAATCGGGAACGTAGGGGTAAACACAGGAGCGAGGCAACCCAGCTTGCAAATCGCTTAAGTCAATATGGTGCATATTGTGGCGTAATACACGAACAAGGAACGAAGCCGTACAAGTATAATCATATGCAACAGGAAAAGCTTCATAAAGGAAGCCCCCAAGTAAATGGGGTATTTGAATTTATGTGTCACAAACAAAGTTTGGACAAGGAAAATTTTTCGAAGCAACTTTTTTCCAAAAGAGTATAATGCTTGGTCGAACCAAACGCAAGTTAGAAATTAAAGCTTTGAGCATAAAAGCGACTTAGCTGGTTAATGTGTTCGGTATTGATGATGCGGTCCGAGCTTGATGCAGGGCAAGGTTCCATCCCTCAAGCCGGTCCCGAGGTGGCGGAGTGGAGCGCTCGACACGCCGAAGCGGTGACATAGCACGGTCAATGCAGACCGGCAGAGTGACACCGAAGTCCCCGGATCATTTTCCTATGCACAAAAAATAGTGCAAACCGGAGATAATAGTAATAATGATAATTAAAAAAAATCATTGCATAATAAATAATTTATGCAAAGTGAGTAATAAAAGAAACATGGCCTGGCGCCGAAGTCAATGTCGATGTAGGACATCGGCGTGATGCGGTAAAGGCGTGGCAAAGCCTGAATTCGCAGGTCGGTCCGAGCTCCGAGTGCGGCGTTCGCCGGACTATGTACGGAAACTGACCGAACCACCATGCGACTGTCGTTAATGCAACCACCATTTGATAGATCTGTGTACATATGACGGACAAACCAGAATAATAATTCCTTGGGAAAATGAACTCAAACAAGCAAAAAATACCGGGATTAATAGCACCTGGTTTATTTGTTGTAGCAATCCGAAGAAAGGTGATTCCTAAAATTGGGACCCGCTCCGCACACCCATTGCCTGATGGGCGATAAAACGACGGCATGGCAATGCTGGTAAAGGTTGACTCGCCGAGGCAAAGCCCTCGGCCCAGCTAACGTGACGGAGCTGGTCGGCTAGTGACGCCGAAGTGTCCGGAGTAGGTTGATGAAGAGATGGCGAAGCCCCCGGTCCAGCCGAGATGTCGAAGCCTCGATGTCAGCCGATGAGTCGAAGTAGGTCGGCGTGATGGACACCAGCTTGAAGAAGCAATAGTGCGGCCCTGTCGATGCAGGTCGTGACGTGGTCGATGCCGGCTTGATGAAGCGACCGTGCGGCGATGCCGGTATGCCCGCTCCGTGTAATCCGTGGGGCGGCGATGTTGGTGATGATTTATCCTTCGCGATGCCGGGCTCTTGTTCGGCTTGCCGAGATGATGATCCGAAGAAGTTGAGCTCGGCTCAACAAAGTGACGCCGTGTCTAGCGCAGGTCGGCAGCCGTGGAGTAATATTGCCGGACTGGTTTGACACCAGCATGATGTTGAAGATCATGTTCAAAAGATCTTACAGTTAGTGGGATGTGTTCGGGAACAAAACACAATACCCCATACAAAACTTCCTTCAAAAGGGATGTCCGAAATCCTGTTCATAAAAAAGATGAACTCGGGTCGGATTCGTTTTCGCGCAGAAAACAGATCCGAAAAGTGATGCACTAATCGGAAGGTTCCCGGAGTTTGGACGGTCGGATCGAGCCGAAATTTTGAGAGGTGGTAGATATAGGAATTCCGCAGCCGATCAACGGTTGGATCTTCCAAAGGACGTCCGAGCTAGAAGCTGGACACCACGCCCTAAACTCATCCAAATTCCCGTCCAGATTTGACAGGGCTCCGGTATATCGTGGATTGCCAGAGATTCCTCCATCGGAACTCGACGAAATTTTCCAGGGTTGTTGTAGACTCAATTCCGCACAATTCCACCAAAGCGATCGTCAAAGCGATACTCGAGGAGGTGGTGGTGGCAGATACGAGTTCGCTGTCCAGAAAAACAGCACGGTCGCTTGAGGGCAATGTTGACGTTGAGCCCCCGAGCTCCATAGATGATTCCTCCGTGATCTTGATAGAGATCGGAGTTGATGTTTGATGAAGGCCCTCGTCCGGACATGGTGATCCGAACACGGGGCGCAATTCTTGGTCGAACCAAGGTGACCAGTCGAGCTGGTGACGAAGATGCCGAAGTCGCAGTTGATCTGCAGGCGAGCCATCGATCCTTTTGTCGATCACACAGCGGAACTCTCAATGAAAGCACCAATGTCGGTGTCAAAACCGGCGGATCTCGGGTAGGGGGTCCCGAACTGTGCGTCTAGGCCGGATGGTAACAGGAGGCAGGGAACACGATGTTTTACCCAGGTTCGGGCCCTCTTGATGGAGGTAAAACCCTACGTCCTGCTTGATTAATATTGATGATATGGGTAGTACAAGAGTAGATCTACCACGAGATCAAGGAGGCTAAACCCTAGAAGCTAGCCTATGGTATGATTGTTGTATATATTGTATATCTATCGACTAGCCTGGCCTCGGTTTATATAATGCACCGGAGGCCTAGGATAACAAGAGTCCTAGCCGAATACGCCGGTGGGGAGAAGTCCTTGTCTTGATCGCCAAGTCTTGTGGAATCTTCCTTGTATGCGGCAGCCGTCCGAACTGGCCCATGAGTATACGACCACGGGGGTCCTCGGCCCAATCTAATATATCGGGAGACGACGTGGTGAGTACCCCCTAGTCCAGGACACCGTCAGTGGGGTAGTAAGCTAGTGTAGTTGCAAGCAAAGTGTTGTGGCGGGATCTACATGTGAAGCGGAGTACATGGCAGCCTCGGAGGCAGCACAAGAAGCAGTCTGGGTGAAGGAGTTCATTACCGACCTAGGAGTCATACCCAATGCGTCGGGCCCGATGACTCTCTTCTGTGACAACACTGGAGCTATTTCCCTTGCCAAGGAGCCCAGGTTTCACAGGAAGACCGGGCATATCAAGCGTCGCTTCAACTCCATTCGTGAAAGTGTTCAAAATGGAGACATAGAGATTTGTAAAGTACATACGGACCTGAATGTAGCAGATCCGTTGACTAAACCTCTCCATAGAGCAAAACATGATCAACACCAGAACTGCATGGGTGTTCGATTCATCACAATGTAACTAGAATATTGACTCTAGTGCAAGTGGGAGACTGTTGGAAATATGCCCTATAGGCAATAATAAAATGGTTATTATTATATTTCTTTGTTCATGATAATTGTCTATTGTTCATGCTATAATTGTGTTATCCGGAAATCGTAATACATGTGTGAATACATAGACCACAACACGTCCCTAGTGAGCCTCTAGTTGACTAGCTCGTTGATCAAAGGATAGTCATGGTTTCCTGACTATGAACATTGGATGTCATTGATAACGGGATCACATCATTAGGAGAATGATGTGATGGACAAGATCCAATCCTAAGCTTAGCTCAAAGATTGTGTAGTTCGTTTGCTGTAGCTTTTCTGAATGTCAAGTATCATTTACTTAGACCATGAGATTGTGCAACTCCCGGATACCGTAGGAGTGCCTTGGGTGTGCCGAATGTCACAACGTAACTGGGTGACTATAAAGGTACATTATAGGTATCTCCGAGTGTGTCTGTTGGGTTGGCACGAATCGAGACTGGGATTTGTCACTCCGTATGACGGAGAGGTATCTCTGGGCCCACTCGGTAATGCATCATCATAATGAGCTCAAAGTGATCAAGTGATTGATCACGGGATCATGCATTACGGTACGAGTAAAGTGACTTGCCGGTAACGATACTGAACAAGGTATTGGGATACCGACGATCGAGTCTCGGGCAAGTAACGTACCGATTGACAAAGAGAATTGTATACGGATTGATTGAATCCTCGACATCGTGGTTCATCCAATGAGATCATCGTGGAGCTTGTGGGAGCCAACATGGGTATCCAGATCCCGTTGTTGGTTATTGACCGGAGAGGCTTCTCGGTCATGTCTGCATGTCTCCCGAACCCATAGGGTCTACACACTTAAGGTTCAATGACGCTAGGGTTGTAGAGATATTAGCACACGGTCACCCGAAAGTTGTTCCGAGTTCCGGATGAGATCCCGGACGTCACGAGGAGTTCCGGAATGGTCCGGAGATAAAGATTTATATATAGGAAGTCCAGTTTCGGCCATCGGGAAGGTTTCGGGGTCACCGGTATTGTACCGGGACCACCGGAAGGGTTCCAGGGGTCCACCGGGTGGGGCCACCTATCTCGGAGGGCCCCATGAGCTGAAGTGGGAGGGGAACCAGCCCCTAGTGGGCTGGTGCGCCCCCCTTGGGCCTCCCCCTGCGCCTAGGGTTAGAAACCCTAGGGGTGGGGCGCCACCCTTGCCTTGGGGGGCAAGGCACCCCCTTGGCCGCCGCCCCCCTAGGAGATTGGATCTCCTAGGGCCGCCGCCCCCCCTAGGCACCCTATATATAGTGGGGGGAGGGAGGGCTGCGCACCCCAAGCCCCTGGCCTCTCCCTCTCCCTCCCGTGACACTCCTCCGTCTCCCAGCGCTTGGCGAAGCCCTGCCGAGATCACTGTTGCTTCCACCATCACGCCACCGTACTGCTGGATCTTCATCAACCTCTCCTTCCCCCTTGCTGGATCAAGAAGAAGGAGACGTCTCCCAACCGTACGTGTGTTGAACGCGGAGGTGCCGTCCGTTCGGCACTAGGTCATCGGTGATTTGAATCACGTCGAGTACGACTCCATCAACCCCGTTCTATTGAACGCTTCCGCTCGTGATCTACAAGGGTATGTAGATGCACTCCTCTCTCCCTCGTTGCTAGATGACTCCATAGATTGATCTTGATGATGCGTAGAAAATTTTAAAATTCTGCTACGTTCCCCAACAATAACAATAGCGCTTGTGGAGCAGAAATGGACTGCGGTCCGCGTGGCCCAGTTTGCACTTTTTGTTTTCTTTTTTAGAAAATTGTCGTATGTAAATAATAATCTCAATAATAAGACAACTTTCAAATATTGTTCATGTATTATTGTTCTAAAATAATACTTATGAATTATAAAAAACATTTCCATAATCATCATACAAATATTTTTCAAAATATTCAAAATTATAAAAATATTCCTTTCTTAGATATTCATGGTATATTTTTAAAATAGTCATAATTGGGAAAAATGTTTGTATAACAGCACTTGTTCATTTTTTGGAAATTCATAGAGCTTAAAAGTTGTTTATGTATTATTTTGAAGAGTGCCCAACTAGCTTCAGGCTAATTGCAGCATTTGTTTATGTATTATTCATAGAGCGATCGAGGAGAACGAAGTAGACAACTAAAAAGCGAATAGCGATCGATAGCCGCTACCTGCGTAATACCTGGGAGCGGGCCCCAAACTTTGGGGGGCTCGGGGCGGCCGCCCCCCCCCCCCCCCCCCCCCCCCCCCCCCCCCCCCTCAGGGCCGGCCCTGGCGGTTGGCCCGGCCGCGGCGCCGGAAGTGGATCCTAATTCTCTTCCATCTAGAAGGGGCGGATATAGCTGTATTCAAAGCCATAGATGGCGGAGACTGATGCAGGCGTGTTGGATGTAGATGTGTGTCTTTATGCTTTTGGCGCCGGTCCGAAGAAAAAGGGAAGCAGCGTCGCGACGATTATGCCGTGGTTGAAGATGACGACATGTTTGTATCTGGTTGCAAATTCCTGTGTTGCAGATGTCTTGTCATAAGATTTAGGAATAATGACACAGAGCTCGGGAGATCTTCGTGTTTTACTGGTTATTTTAGGGCGTTGTCTGTTTTTCAGATTCTTCATACGTGTTAGGGTCTGCTAGTACAATTCAAAGACTTTGTATTATTTCGTTATTTCAATACAAGCATACTTTCTAAAAAGAAAACTTCTCTCCCCGGGCAAGCAAAGGCAGGAGAGGCAACGCCCACGGAGTGAAGGGCAACGGCGCGACGAACCGCTCCCTCGACGGTGAAGCAGCTCCGCAGCCCTCCCGCACAACCAAACGCCAGCCAAAACGACGGTGTGTCTAATTCGCCTAGGCACCGATCACGTGGGTAACTCACCACACCCCAGCATGCCGGCAAAAAAGAACAAGAGCCAATCATCGCAACATGTGCCCTTTGCCGCCGCCGGCGGCGTATCTACCGCGCAAGCCGCCGCCTATGCCCACGTACCGACGTACGCACGCCAGATTTGCCGGCGATCGCGAGTTGGACCAAAGCGAAGCATGAACCAGAGCTGAGAGTCCGAAATGGACGTTCGGAGTCAATGTACCTGAGCGCGTGCACGAGTGCCCTGTCCCCATTTTCCAACCATTTTAGCGAGCACTTAGCTTAGTGATAACGCGAGGCCGTGCACTGCAGCAGGCACATACTCCCTCCGTTTTTTTAGTCTGCATATAAGGTTTGGTCAAAGTCAAGCTTTGTAAAGTTTGACTAACTTTATATTAAAACATATCAATATTCACAATATGAAATCAATATTTTCAGATGTATTATGAAATGTATTTTTATATTATATAATTATAATATTATAGATGTTCATATTTTTTAATATAAATTTGATCAGACTTTGTGTAGTTTGACTTTGACCAAAATTTATACGCGGAATAAAAAGAAGAGGGAGTATACGCTTCCTTTTCTTAGAAGACGACCTTGTGGCAGCGGCACCAGCACGACTTTTTCCTGCGTATCGGCGCAGCACTAAAAACTACCACCGCCCAAGCTGCATGCGCGCAATACCGACTAGGAGTAGCTAGCTTCTCAAGTGTGTGCGCAAGTCAATTCTTTTCCTTCAGAAAATATTTTGCGTGCGTGCACCCGCAAAAAAAAAAGGTGCATGCGCAGTCCATGTTTATCCCATGCTTGCGGACTCTTGTTGAACAACATTTAGGCGCCGCTTGGTATGGGTGTAAATTTATACACCCGGAATTAATCTACAGATGTATATTACCGGCCGTCCTTGATTTTCGGCTGGAAAATGAAACGACGCCCTGAGGTCCGTATCTTTTACCGGTGTATTTAGTAGCGAACCGACAATCCAAGCGGGGCCTTATTTAGTGAGTATATTGACATCGCCCGTTGCATTACACTAGTACATTTGTACGTCTGAATTCCAGGTTCAGTGCATGCATCTGCTGTAGCATGGCGTCAGGAACGGACAGTGACCGTGTGTGTGTGTGTGTGTAGATGATAGTAGATCCGATACGGCTCGAAGCACACGTGTCGATGTAAACAGAGGGGAGCTGTAGCTGTGGACGATTTAACTAATTTGGCCGGGTTCGGGTGACCGTGACATGCTTCGACCGGCCGGCCGTGAGCTCTTTCTTTGGCTGAGCTTGACCATCCAAGGTCTCGCAGTAATTAAGTGCGTAGAGAAAAGCGTGCAAGCCAGTGCCGTTCCGACCGTGCGACGACCGTCTTCTCCAGACGACTCTCCGGTGAATTCAACTGTTATAGTAGTAGCTTACCTATAACCGAAGGTAAAAAGTGTTATCTAGCTGTGGAATTCTGTGAGACATGCATGTTTGGATTAAGCCTCCGTCGATCCGCAGTAATTCCACAGAGAACAGTCCAAGTAACACCTGAACTGAAGACATTAATCTGGCGCGCGCATGCAGAGAGGGATATTAAGACGGATGAACGAGCGTGTGCAACATGGCGTAGGGCAATACGCGGCAGAGTCCGTCCTACTCGACCGGAAAGGCACCGGACGGAGCACCAACCAAGCCGAATCGTCCGACCAACATAGACCGGCCGGTCGCATCGCACGCCCCATTTCGCAACGCCCCTCCAACGGTTTGATCTGCCTGCTTCTGGCTTGTTTCTGAATCAGCTCGGTACCTTCGGTTCGGAGGCAAACGATCAGTTTTTCTTTAAGGAAAAAAAAACTCTATCTGCATCACCTTGATGTAGATAAGAACGCCTCTGAAATGCGCATCTAGATAGATAGGCTTAAGTTAATTTCCAAAAAAAAAACGCCGCCCAAAAGATAACGTAGGTTAACGTAAACGATGCCGCCGCTGATTGCACAGGTAGTCAGAACAACCACGACTCTGCAAGCCTGGGCTAAAATAAAGATAATCAACTCACCAGGCTCCAGCTTCAGCAGCCCCCGCAAAAAAAAAAAAAAAAAAAAAAAAAAAAAAGAAGGGTTCCAGCTTCAGCAGCACTGCTCAGCCAAACTGCTGGTGCTAGAAAATGAAGTGGTGCCACTGTTGATTCTTCAGGTCAATTCCTGCCTGGCTTGCTATAAATGCGCACGTCAAACGGAACCCCCTGGCAAGTTCGCGGACATCCTAATTCCTAGACACCTCCCGGCGATGTACTCCTGCGACGGCCGAGACCGCTCGGCCACGGCGGCGCGTATCATGGAGTCCAGCGCCAAGTACCAGCCATGCAACACGGCGGCGACGCGGACGGCCGGCGGCCAGGTCCCCGCGGACGCGCAGCAGCAGCAGCCGTCGCCGCGGCGCGCCAGGAGGAAGCACTCGGCGTCGGCGTCGCGCCGGTCGTCAACCACCGTGGTGGCCACCGACGTGTCCAACTTCCGCGCCATGGTGCAGGAGCTCACCGGCTTCCCGCCGGCCGCCATCTTCAGGCCACTGCCGCGCCGGGCCCACGCCGCCGGCCGCTCCCTGGCCGCCGCCGCCGCGCATGGGTGCGGCGGTGCGCTGCAGGGCCACCGTTCGGACGCGGCAACTGTCGCCGGCAGCGTCCCGGCAGTGGTGCAGCCGCTGGCGCACCCGCCGCAGTGCGCGCCGCCGGGCGTGTTTGACGGGCTGCCCGACCTCGGGTCGCCGGAGTTCGACACGTGGCCCGACTTGTCCTTCGAATGACAATACAGCAGTCCTGGTCGGTAGATTGTTATAATCAAGGGTGACTTGGTAATTTCCTCCTGCCCATGCTTATGTTTGCGTTTGGCAAGTCCTTTTCAAAAAACAAAAGGACGTCATTTGTACAGCACACAAGTTTATACATGGCTAAAGTAATGAAGGGCTTAGCTTTTTCATCTGAAGAAATACATTCCGGATTTTTGCTATATCTGACAAACATCAAGGAATACATTCCGTAGTATCCAAAGACTTTCAACCCCATCTTCTTAGCCCACCGACATGAACAACTCCGTCTACCTCATCACCAGAGAAATTGTAGTCAGAAAGAAGCGGTTGCAAAGACCGAATCAAAATCCTAGAAACAACACACACCATTATGGGCTACATGAGCCACAACAAAATACCTGCGGCAAGAGGCAGGGCATAACACACGCTTGAAGAACGTCGACCGAGACGCGCCTAGTGAATAGGTTGCGAAGATTTGATGCAGAACAACCAACGGGAAGGAAGAGCCCCCGCCCGAGGCTTAACAAAGAGAGAAGGCACTCCCTTACCAGCTTAACACTTGTCAAGATTCAACATCAGGTTTGATACTTTGTCCGCCGCCAGCGGCACCATCACATCGCCCAATAGATCCAGCTGCCCAGATGCATGGGACCACACCCTCACAAGCCTACCGCCGATTTTGGAGTGAACATTGTCGGGTCAGGGAGGAGATCGGAGGGACTTATTCCACTGCTGCAATGTTGTCGCTGCCCAACGTCACTGCTGAGACACGTGAACAAAAAATCCATAAAAAAGGAAAGTACACATTGGTCGGAGAAACTGAGTTCCCCTTCGTCTCCCCGTGCCAAGATGGTGGGAACAAGGGCCATGCTGGAGAAGAGGGTTAAACCCTAGCCACCTTGTACGCAGGAAATAGAAGGAACGAGACCTCATATGTTCTAAACTCTTGTTGTCGCGTGGAACCTACAAACATTTTTGTTTGATTGTTGGACACTATCAGCATACCCTCCCTTCGGTTAAGTGAAGAGGGGGATGCTATTATGTGGATTTTTTATGATAAAGGGGTTCACGGAGTTAATTCTTCTACTTTTAATTATAGGGGTGTTTTCCCCATATAGATTCATACTATGTGGAAGTGTTGTGTCGACAGGAAGTGGGCTTCTATCCCAGATCATGTCGCTTGTAGCCCTAGACAGGCCATCTGGGCGGGCCTAGACCCAAGCTCCGCGGAGAGGTCGTATCCTCGCGGGTAACTACTTCAAACGGGTGTCCCATGGACTCCCAAGAAGGAAGGCATCCGACTACCAAACGAGGAGGAGTTCAAGTCGTCCAAAACTAAGAGACCTCGCGGGTAACTACTTCAAACGGGTGTCCCATGGACTCCCAAGAAGGAAGGCATCCGACTACCAAACGAGGAGGAGTTCAAGTCGTCCAAAACTAGGAGACCAAGGTGGAGGGCAGTCAAACCAACCAAGGCCACTTATTAATGCTTCAAGAATAGGATGAGGAGGGGGGACTTCGACTTCAAGGGCAAAGAAGACGGAGGAATCGAAGCTCTAGTTTAACCTAAAGTAGATTCAATATAAGACATCACGCCTAGTTTGACCACCTCAAGGGCTAGTGACCTCGTGACAAAGTCGCCGGACCCCCAAATTTTGTAGCGAACATTGTCGGGTCAGGGAGGAGATCGGAGGGACTTATTCCACTGCTGCAATGTTGTCGCTGCCCAACGTCCACTAGTAGAAAAATGGTCAAACGTGAAGCACATTAGTGCCGGTTTGAATTCGAGCCGGCACTAATGTGTGCATTAGTGTCGGTTCCAACGGCTAGCCAGCCGCTCTCATTAGTACCGGTTTGTGGCGAACCTTTAGCACCGGTTCGTGCCACGAACCGGTACTACAGTGAGTGGTGGCAGGATGTTGTCAGTCCGGGGCCCCTCCATCACCTTTAGTACCCTGGTCGTATCACGAACCGGTACTAAAGGTCGTCCTACATAGACCCTTCGTCCACCCGAGCTCGCTCTGTTCTTCCCCTTTCCCCTCTCCTCTCTGTTCTTTTCCCTCTTCCTCTCAAGCTCATCACACATTTTGCCCAAAATTTGTCAAGATTTGAAGGCCCCCATCCATTCAAATGATCACAAAGGTTAGCAACTTTGTCCTTTCATCTCTCATTGCTAGATTAGCTCGTGCAATGCTTTATATAGTGATTGATTTTTGAGTTTAGTAATTAGGGAGGAATTATATATATGTGCTAGTTTTTGATTTATATGCAATTTGAGGTCAAAAATAACACTTAGTTTTGCATATGTAGGTGTGGTTTACTTAGTACCTTCTAAATCTCCGTTGTAACCACCGTCGATCGCTCGCAACGTCCCCTCGCCGGCACCACCTTGTGGTGAGCCTCTTGTTCATGAAGTTTTATATAAAAAATTGATGTTTGTGTGATTTGGATATAGTTACTCGTATAATTATCTTACCCATACGTTGTTTGTTATACATAGTGCCATGGTTTTGATATCCGTCCCCGTCGGCCCTCGTCCGGGTTATGATTCGGATGTGGTATATTCTCTTTTAAAACTATTCATTGCATTTCGTGTTTATGAAAAATTATACCCATCAAGTTGACATAGATATTTGTATGTAGGAGGTAGTTGAACTGTAAATTCCAACCGACCCTATTGTCGAGAGGTTAAATTTAGTTGAAAGAGAAAACGAGGATTTGAAGGAAAAATTGAAAAGAATTGAGGGGGAGAAGATGGAATTGGAGTTGCATGTTGCCGATGTCGTCGATGATCACAAGATTAAGATGGAGAAAATGCGCTTGAAGATTAGAAAGATTAGAAAATATGCCATTCATAGTGAGGCTTGGTATCATTATGCTGTTGGATCAATTGTTACCTTAGTTGCGATCTTGATCACATTTGTTGTTGCATTTAAATTCTTTAGCTAGAGAGTTATTTGTTTGTTGCATTTAAGTGTTGTATGATCTTTATGTATGAACTTTATGTATTGTATTAATTTGGTGTTTTCGGTGTTGTGTATTGAAGATGAGCCGGCAATGGTTGTACGATGACCGATGCTCTCCCGAGTTCATTAATGGCGTGCGTACTTTTCTGCTTGCGGCTGAGGCAAACAAGCGGGCGGATGGTTTTATGCCTTGTCCATGTGCTGGCTGTAAGAATGGTCACAATTACTCTACGTCAAGAACCATTCACGTCCACCTGTTTGAGTCCGGTTTCATGCCCCACTATAATGTTTGGACCAAGCATGGAGAAAAAGGGGTTATGATGGAAGACAATGAAGAAGAAGAGGGCGATGACAGCTATCCTGGCCATGGGTTCCCTGAATACGATGATATAACAATGAGGGAAGAAGCTGAGCCGGTAATGCGGGAAGAAGCTGAGCCGGCAATGCGGGAAGAAGCTGAAGAAGAGGCATCGGATGAGCGCGTTGATGATCTAGGTCGGGCCATTGCCCATGCAAAGAGAAACTGCGCAAGTGATTTGGAGAATAAGAAGTTGCAGCGCATGTTAGAGGATCACAAAAAATTGTTGTACCCGAATTGCGTAGGTGACAAGAAAAAGCTGGGCACCACACTGGAATTGCTACAATGGAAGGCAGAGAATGGTGTATCTGACAAGGGATTTGGGAAGTTGCTGGTAATTATAAAGAATATGCTTCCAAAGGACAACGAATTGCCCGAGAGTACGTACGAAGCAAACAAGGTTGTCTGCCCTCTAGGGTTAGAGGTGCAGAAGATACATGCATGCCCTAATGATTGCACCTTCTATAGCGGTGAGTACGAGGATTTGAACGCTTGCCCAATATGCGGTGCATTGCGCTATAAGATCAGCCGTGATGACCCTGGTGATGTCGAGGGCGAGCGCCCCAGGAAGAAGATTCCTGCCAAGGTGATGTGGTATGCTCCTATAATACCACGGTTGAAACGTTTGTTCCAAAACAAAGAGCATGCCAAGGCGATGCGATGGCACAGAGAAGACCGTAAGAAAGACGGAAAGTTGAGAGTACCCGCTGATGGGTCGCAGTGGAGAAAAATTGAAAGAAAGTACGGGAAGGAGTTTGCAGATGACGCAAGGAACATATGGTTTGGTCTAAGCGCAGATGGCATTAATCCTTTTGGGAAGCAGAGCAGCAACCATAGCACCTGGCCTGTGACTCTATGTTTGTATAACCTTCCTCTTTGGTTGTGCATGAAGCGGAAATTCATTATGATGCCAGTGCTCATCCAAGCCCTAAGCAACCCGGCAACGACATTGATGTGTACCTAAGGCCATTAGTTGAAGAACTCTTACAACTGTGGAATGGAACATGTGTACGTGCGTGGGATGAGCACATGGGGGAAGAATTTGACCTAAAGGCGTTGCTGTTCGTGACCATTAATGATTGGCCTGCTCTCAGTAACCTTTCAGGACAGACAAACAAGGGATACCGCGCATGCATGCACTGTTTGGATGATACCGACAGTATATATTTGGCTAATTGTAAGAAAAATGTGTACCTGGGACATCGTCGATTTCTTCTGAGCAGGCATCCCGTAAGAAAGAAAGGCAAGCACTTCAAAGGTGAGGCGGATCACCGGACGAAGCCTCGCCACCGTACTGGTGCTGATGTACATGATATGGTCAAGGATTTGAAGGTGGTCTTTGGAAAGGGTCCTGGTGGACAACCTGTTCCAAATGACGCTGACGGACTCGCACCCATGTGGAAGAAGAAATCTATATTTTGGGACCTGCCCTATTGGAAAGACCTAGAGGTCCGCTCCACAATCGACGTGATGCACGTGACGAAGAATCTTTGTGTGACCCTGCTTGGCTTCTT
Source organism: Triticum aestivum (assembly GCF_018294505.1). Taxonomy (NCBI): domain Eukaryota; kingdom Viridiplantae; phylum Streptophyta; class Magnoliopsida; order Poales; family Poaceae; genus Triticum; species Triticum aestivum. The sequence continues at coordinate 537,241,701 of NC_057809.1, read as the reverse complement.
GGGCGTGTATGGGAAGATAAAAGATACACCTAAGGCACGGGAGGACCAGCAACGTATGCACGGAAAAGACAGCATACATCAGAGTCATGCTGAAGGAAATATGCCCTAGAGGCAATAATAAAGTTATTATTTATTTCCTTATATCATGATAAATGTTTATTATTCATGCTAGAATTGTATTAACCGGAAACATAATACATATGTGAATACATAGAAAAACAGAGTGTCACTAGTATGCCTCTACTTGACTAGCTCGTTAATCAAAGATGGTTATGTTTCCTAACCATTGACAAAGAGTTGTTATTTGATTAACAGGATCACATCATTAGGTGAATGATCTGATTGACATGACCCATTTCATTAGCTTAGCACCCGATTGTTTAGTATGTTGCTATTGCTTTCTTCATGACTTATACATGTTCCTATGACTATGAGATTATGCAACTCCCGTGTGCCGGAGGAACACTTTGTGTGCTACCAGACGTCACAACGTGACTGGGTGATTATAAAGGTGCTCTACAGGTGTCTCCAAAAGGTACATGTTGGGTTGGCGTATTTCGAGATTAGGATTTGTCACTCCGATTGTCGGAGAGGTATCTCTGGGCCCTCTCGGTAATGCATATCACATAAGCCTTGCAAGCATTGCAACTAATGAGTTAGTTGCGAGATGATGTATTACGGAACGAGTAAAGAGACTTTCCGGTAATGAGATTGAACTAGGTATTGAGATACCGACGATCGAATCTCGGGCAAGTAACATACCGATGACAAAGGGAACAACGTATGTTGTTATGCGGTCTGACCGATAAAGATCTTCATAGAATATGTAGAGCCAATATGAGCATCCAGGTTCCGCTATTGGTTATTGACCGGAGACGTGTCTCGGTCATGTCTACATTGTTCTCGAACCGTAGGGTCCGCACGCTTAAGGTTTCGATGACAGTTATATAATGAGTTTATGAGTTTTGATGTACCGAAGGAGTTCGAAGTCCCGGATGAGATCGGGGACATGACGAGGAGTCTCGAAATGGTCGAGACGTAAAGATCGATATATTGGACGACTATATTCGGATTTCGGAAAGGTTCCGAGTGATTCGGCTATTTTTCGAAGTACTGGAGAGTTACGGGAATTCGCTGGGGAGTATATGGGCCTTATTGGGCCATACGGGAATAGAGGAGAGAGGCCAAAAGGAAGGAGGCCTGCGCCCCCCCTCTGGTCCGAATTGGACAAGGGGCGCAGCCCCCTTTTCCTTCTTCCTCTCCCCCTCTTTCCCCTTCTCCTACTCCAACAAGGAAGGGGGGAGTCCTACTCCCGGTGGGAGTAGGACTCCCCTTGGCGCGCCCACTCCTAGGCCGGCCGCCCCTCCCCCTTGCTCCTTTATATACGGGGGCAGGGGGCCACCCCATGACACACAAGTTGACCTTCGGGATCGTACCTTAGCCGTGTGCGGTGCCCCCCTCGATGATATTACACCTCGATCATATTGTAGCGGTGCTTAGGCAAAGCCCTGCGACGGTTAAACATCAAGATCGTCACCACGCCGTCGTGCTGACGAAACTCCTCCCCGAAGCTTTGCTGGATCGGAGCCCGGGGTGCGCCATCGAGCTGTACGTGTGTCAAGAACTCGGAGGTGCCGGAGTAACGGTGCATGGATCGGTTGGACCGGGAAGATGTACGACTACTTCCTCTACGTTGCATCAACGCTTCCGCTTCGGTCTACGAGGGTACGTAGACAACACTCTCCCCTCTCGTTGCTATGCATCACCATGATCTTGCGTGTGCGTAGGAAATTTTTTGAAATTACTACGTTCCCCAACAGTGGCATCCGAGCCTAGGTTTTTATGGTTTGATGTTATATGCACGAGTAGAACACAAGTGAGTTGTGGGCGATATAAGTCATACTGCTTACCAGCAATGTCATACTTTGGTTCGGCGGTATTGTTGGATGAAGCGGCCCGGACCGACATTACGCGTACGCTTACGCGAGAACGGTTCTCCCGACGTGCTTTGCACATAGGTGGCTTGCGGGTGACCGTTTCTCCAACTTTAGTTGAACCGAGTGTGGCTACGCCCGGTCCTTGCGAAGGTTAAAACAGCACCAACTTGGTAAACTATCGTTGTGGTTTTGATGCGTAGGTAAGATCGGTTCTTGCTTAAGCCTGTAGCAGCCACGTAAACCTTGCAACAACAAAGTAGAGGACGTCTAACTTGTTTTTGCAGGGCATGTTGTGATGTGATATGGTCAAGACATGATGCTAAATTTTATTGTATGAGATGATCATGTTTTGTAACTGAGTTATCGGCAACTGGCAGGAGCCATATGGTTGTCGCTTTATTGTATGCAATGCAATCGCGCTGTAATGCTTTACTTTATCACTAAGCGGTAGCTAAACCTGGGCAAACGTCGGGCCGGGCCGGGTTTCGGGCCGGGCTTGTAAAAGCCCGACCTTCATTTCTCAAGCCCGAGCCCGGCCCGAAGCCCGAAATACTCCCTGATTTCAAGCCCGAGCCCGGCCCGAACTCAGGCCTGAAGCCTGAAAGCCCGGCCCGAACGGTGTTTTTTAGTACGTGTACGTGCAAGCCCGGCCCGAAGCCCGAAAGCCCAGCCCGAAAAAGAGAAAAAGAGAAGCCCGAGCCCGGCCTGAACTACCTTTCGGGCTGCAAAACAAAGCCCGAGCCCGGCCCGAGTGTCAAGCCCGGCCCGGCCCGGCCCGGGTTTTTCGGGCCGGGCTCGGGCCGGGTCGTCGGGCCGGGCTGCCCATGCCCGGGTTTAGCGGTAGCGATAGTCGTGGTAGCATAAGATTGGCGAGACGACAACGATGCTACGATGGAGATCAAGGTGTCGCGCCGGTGAAAATGGTGATCATGACGGTGCTTCGGAGATGGAGATCACAGGCACAAGATGATGATGGCCATATCATATCACTTATATTAATTGCATGTGATGTTTATCTTTTATGCATCTTATCTTGCTTTGATTGACGGTAGCATTATAAGGTGATCTCTCACTAAATTATCAAGAAGTGTTCTCCCTGAGTATGCACCGTTGCGAAAGTTCTTCGTGCTGAGACACCACGTGATGATCGGGTGTGATAGGCTCTACGTTCAAATACAACGGGTGCAAAACAGTTGCACACGCGAAATACTCAGGTTATACTTGACGAGCCAAGCATATACAGATATGGCCTCGGAACACGTAGACCGAAAGGTCGAGCGTGAATCATATAGTAGATATGATCAACATAGTGATGTTCACCAATGAAACTACTCCATCTCACGTGATGATCGGGCATGGTTTAGTTGATTTGGATCACGTGATCACTTAGAGGATTAGAGGGATGTCTGTCTAAGTGGGAGTTCTTAAGTAATATGATTAATTGAACTTTAATTTATCATGAACTTAGTCCTGGTAGTATTAGCATATCTATGTTGTAGATCAATAGCTCGCGTTTAGCTCCCCTGTTTTATTTTTGATATGTTCCTAGAGAAAATTGTGTTGAAAAATGTTAGTAGCAATGATGCGGATTGGATCCGTGATCTGAGGTTTATCCTCATTGCTGCACAGAAGAATTATGTCCTTGATGCACCGCTAGGTGACAGACCTATTGCAGGAGCAGATGCAGACGTTATGAACGTTTGGCTAGCTCAATATGATGACTACTTGATAGTTTAGTGCACCATGCTTAATAGCTTAGAATCGGGACTTCAAAGACGTTTTGAACGTCATGGACCATATGAGATGTTCCAGGAGTTGAATTTAATATTTCAAGCAAATACCCGAGTTGAGAGATATGAAGTCTCCAACAAGTTCTATAGCTAAAAGATGGAAGAGAATCGCTCAACTAGTGAGCATGTGCTCAGATTGTCTGGGTACTACAATCACTTGAATCAAGTGGGAGTTAATCTTCCAGATAAGATAGTGATTGACAGAATTCTCTAGTCACCATCACCAAGTTAGTAGAACTTCGTGATGAATTATAATATGCAAGGGATAACGGAAATGATTCCCAAGCTCTTCGTAATGCAGAAATTGACGAAGGTAGAAATCGAGAAAAACTTCAAGTGTTGATGGTAGACAAGACCACTAGTTTCAAGAAAAGGGCAGAGGGAAGAAGGGGAACTTCAAGAAGAACAACAAGCAAGTTGCTGCTCAAGTGAAGAAGCCCAAGTCTGGTCCTAAGCCTAAGACTAAGTGCTTCTACTGGAAAGGGACTGGTCACTGGAAGCGGAACTACCCCAAGTGATTGGCGGATAAGAAGGATGGCAAAGTGAACATAAGTATATTTGATATACATGTTATTGATGTGTACTTTACTAGTGTTTATAGCAACCCCTCAGTATTTGATACTAGTTCAGTTGCTAAGATTAGTAACTCGAAACGGGAGTTGCAGAATAAACAGAGACTAGTTAAGGGTGAAGTGACGATGTGTGTTAGAAGTGGTTCCAAGATTGATATGATCATCATCGCACACTCCCTATAATTTCGGGATTAGTGTTGAACCGAAATAAGTGTTATTTGGTGTTTGCGTTGAGCATGAATATGATTTGATCATGTTTATTGTAATACGGTTATTCATTTAAGTAAGAGAATAAATTGTTGTTCTGTTCACATGAATAAAACCTTATATGGTTCCACACCCAATGAAAATAGTTCGTTGGATCTCGATCGTAGTGACACACATAATCATAATATTGAAACCAAAAGATGCAAAGTTAATAATGATAGTGCAACTTATTTGTGGCACTACCGTTTAGGTCATATTGGTGTAAAGCGCATGAAGAAACTCCATGCTGATTGGCTTTTAGAATCACTTGATTATGAATCAGTTGATGCTTGCGAACCATGCCTCATGGGCAAGATGACTAAGACTCTGTTCTTCGGAACAATGGAGCGAGCAACAGATTTGTTGGAAATCATACATACTGATGTATGTGGTCCGATGAATATTGAGCCTCGTGACAAGTATCATTATTTTCTGATCTTCACAGATGATTTGAGCAGATATGAGTATATCTACTAGATGAAACATAAGTCTGAAACATTTGAGAAGTTCAAAGAATTTCAGAGTGAAGTGGAAAATCATCGTAACAAGAAAAATAAGGTTTCTACGATCTGATCGCGGAGACAAATATTTGAGTTACGAGTTTGGCCTTCAATTAAAACAATGTGAAATAGTTTCACTACTCACGCCACCTGGAACACCATAGTGTAATGGTGTGTCCAAACGTCATAACCGTACTTTATTAGATATAGTGCGATCTATGATGTCTCTTACCGATCTACCACTATCATTTTGGGGTTATGCATTAGAGACAGTTGCATTCACGTTAAATAGGGCACCATCTAAATCTGTTGAGACGACACTGTATGAACTATGGTTTGGCAAGAAACCTAAGCTGTCGTTTCTTAAAGTTTGGAGTTGTGATGCTTATGTGAAAAAGTTTCATCTCGATAAGATCAAACTTAAATCGGAGAAATATGTCTTCATAGGATACCCAAAGGAGACAGTTGAGTACACCTTCTATCACAGATCCGAAGGCAAGACATTCGTTGCTAAGAATGGATCCTTTCTAGAGAAGGAGTTTCTCTCGAAAGAAGTGAGTGGGAGGAAAGTACAAAACTTGATAAGGTAATTGTACCTTCTCCCTTATTGGAAAATAGTTCATCACAGAAATTTGTTCCTGTGACTACTACACCAATTAGTGAGGAAGCTAATGATGATGATCATGTAACTTCAGATCAAGTTACTACCGAATCTTGTAGGTAAACCAGAGAGAGATCCATACCAGAGTGGTACGGTAATCTTGTTCTGGAAGTTATGTTACTAGACCATGACGAACCTACGAACTATGAGGAAGCGATGATGAGCCCAGATTTCGCAAAATGGCTTGAGGCCATGAAATCTGAGATGGGATCCATGTATGAGAACAAAGTATGGACTTTGGTTGACTTGCCCGATGATCGGCAAGCCATAGAAAATAAATGGATTTTCAAGAGGAAGACGGATGCTGATAGTAGTGTTACTATCTACAAAGCTAGAATTGTCGCAAAAAGGTTTCGACAAGTTCAAGGTGTTGACTACGATGAGAGTTTCTCATTCGTATCTATGCTTAAATCTGTCCGAATCATGTTAGCAATTGCCGCATTTTATGAAATCTGGCAAATGGATAACAAAACTGCAATCCTTAATGGATTTCTTAAAGAAGAGTTGTATATGATGCAACCAGAAGTTTTTGTCAATCCTAAAGGTGTTAACAAAATGTGCAAACTCCAGCGATCCATCTATGGACTGGTGTAAGCATCTCGGAGTTGGAATATACGCTTTGATAAGTTGATCAAAGCATATAGTTTTATACAGACTTGCGGTGAAGCCTGTATTTACAAGAAAGTGAGTGGGAGCACTACATCATTTCTGATAAGTATATGTGAATGACATATTGTTGATCGGAAATAATGTAGAATTATTCTGCAAAGCATAAAGGAGTGTTTGAAAGGAGTTTTTCAAAGAAAGACCTAGGTGAAGTTGCTTACATATTGAGCATCAAGATCTATAGAGATAGATCAAGACGCTTGATAAGTTTTTTCAATAAATATATACCTTGACAAGATTTTGAAGTAGTTCAAAATAGAACAGTCAATGAAAGAGTTTCTTGCCTGTGTTACAAGGTGTGAAATTGAGTAAGACTCAAAGCCCGACCACGACAGAAGATAGAAAGAGAATGAATGTCATTCCCTATGACTTGGTCATATGTTCTATAAAGTATGCCATGCTGTGTACCAGATCTATTGTATACCCTACCACTGAGTTTGGCAAGGGAGTACAATAGTGATCTAGTAGTAGATCACTGGACAGCGGTCAAAAATTGTCCTTAGTGGAATAAGGATATGTTTCTCGATTATGGAAGTGAAAAAGGTTCATCGTAAAGGGTTACGCCGATGCAAGTTTTGACACTAATCTAGATGACTCTAAGTCTCGGTCTAGATACATATTGAAAGTGGGAGCAATTAGCTAGAGTAGCTCCATGCAGAGCATTGTTGACATAGAAATTTGCAAAATACATGTGGATCTGAATGTGGCAGACCCGTTGACTAAGATTCTCTCACAAGCAAAACATGATCACACCTTAGTACTCTTTGGGTGTTAATCACATAGTGATGTGAACTAGATTACTGAATCTAGTAAACACTTTGGGTGTTGGTCACATGGCGATGTGAACTATGGGTGTTAATCACATGATGATGTGAACTATCGATGTTAATCACATGGTGATGTGATCTAGATTATTGACTCTAGTGCAAGTGGGAGACTGAAGGAAATATGCCCTAGAGGCAATAATAAAGTTATTATTTATTTCCTTATATCATGATAAATGTTTATTATTCATGCTAGAATTGTATTAACCGGAAACATAATACATGTGTGAATACATAGACAAACAGAGTGTCACTAGTATGCCTCTACTTGACTAGTTCGTTAATCAAAGATGGTTATGTTTCCTAACCATTGACAAAGAGTTGTTATTTGATTAACGGGATCACATCATTAGGTGAATGATCTGATTGACATGACCCATTTCATTAGCTTAGCACCCGATCGTTTAGTATGTTGCTATTGCTTTCTTCATGACTTATACATGTTCCTATGACTATGAGATTATGCAACTCCCGTGTGCCGGAGGAACACTTTGTGTGCTACCAAACGTCACAACATAACTAGGTGATTATAAAGGTGCTCTACAAGTGTCTCCAAAAGGTACATGTTGGGTTGGCGTATTTCGAGATTAGGATTTGTCACTCTGATTGTCGGAGAGGTATCTCTGGGCCCTCTCGGTAATGCACATCACATAAGCCTTGCAAGCATTGCAACTAATGAGTTAGTTGCGAGATGATGTATTACGGAACGAGTAAAAAGACTTGCCGGTAACGAGATGGAACTAGGTATTGAGATACCGACGATCGAATCTCGGGCAAGTAACATACCGATGACAAAGGGAACAACGTATGTTGTTATGCGGTCTGACCGATAAAGATCTTCGTAGAATATGTAGGAGCCAATATGAGCATCCAGGTTCCGCTATTGGTTATTGACCGGAGATGTGTCTCGGTCATGTCTACATTGTTCTCGAACTGTAGGGTCGCACGCTTAAGGTTTCGATGACAGTTATATAATGAGTTTATGAGTTTTGATGTACCGAAGGAGTTCGGAGTCCCTGATGAGATCGGGGACATAACGAGGAGTCTCGAAATGGTCGAGACGTAAAGATCGATATATTGGACGACTATATTCGGACTTCGGAAAGGTTCCGAGTGATTCGGGTATTTTTCGAAGTACCGTAGAGTTACGGGAATTCGCCGGGGAGTATATGGGCCTTATTGGGCCATACGGGAATAGAGGAGAGAGGCCAAAAGGAAGGAGGCCTGCGCCCCCCCTCTGGTCCGAATTGGACAAGGGGCGCAGCCCCCTTTTCCTTCTTCCTCTCCCCCTCTTTCCCCTTCTCCTACTCCAACAAGAAAGGAGGGAGTCCTACTCCCGGTGGGAGTAGGACTCCCCTTGGCGCGCCCACTCCTAGGCCGGCCGCCCCTCCCCCCTTGCTCCTTTATATACGGGGGCAGGGGGCACCCCATGACACACAAGTTGATCTTCGTGATCGTTCCTTAGCCGTGTGCGGTGCCCCCGTCCACGATATTACACCTCGATCATATTGTAGCGGTGCTTAGGCGAAGCCCTGCGACGGTTAAACATCAAGATCGTCACCACGCTGTCGTGCTGACGAAACTCCTCCCCGAAGCTTTGCTGGATCGGAGCCCGGGGTGCGTCATCGAGCTGTACGTGTGTCAAGAACTCGGAGGTGCCGGAGTAACGGTGCTTGGATCGGTTGGCCCGGAAGACGTACGACTACTTCCTCTACGTTGCGTCAACGCTTCCGCTTCGGTCTACGAGGGTACGTAGACAACACTCTCCCCTCTCGTTGCTATGCATCACCATGATCTTGCGTGTGCGTAGGAATTTTTTTGAAATTACTACGTTCGCCAACACATGCAAGCTACGCTCTTACCAAAGAAGAGAAGGAAATCTTCTTTGAATTCCTGCTCAGTATTAAGGTACCGTCTGGCTTCTCGTCGAATATAAAGGGAATAATAAGCATGGCAGAGAAAAAGTTCCAGAATCTAAAGTCTCATGACTGCCACTTGATTATGACGCAACTGCTTCCGGTTGCATTGAGGGGGCTTCTACCGGAAAACGTTCGATTAGCCATTGTGAAGCTATGTGCATTCCTCAGTGCAATCTCTCAGAAGGTAATCGATCCAGAAATCATACCAAGGTTAGAGAATGATTTGGTGCAATGTCTTGTCAGTTTCGAGTTGGTGTTCCCACCATCCTTCTTTAACATCATGACGCACGTCCTAGTTCACCTATGTGAAGAGATTAACGTTTTGGGTCCTGTATTTCTACACAATATGTTCCCCTTTGAGAGGTTCATGGGAGTCTTAAAGAAATATGTTCATAACCGTGCTAGGCCAGAAGGAAGCATCTCCAAGGGCCATGAAAATGAGGAGGTCATTGAGTTTTGTATTGACTTTATTCCTGACCTTAAGCCGATTGGTGTTCCTGAATCGCGGCATAAGGGCAGACTGGATGGAAAAGGCACGCTAGGAGGGGAACAAATAATATGTATGGACGGACGTTCTCTCACTGAAGCACACTACATAGTTCTACAGAATTCCGCCTTGGTGGCTCCGTATATGGATGAACATAAGAATTTGCTATGCTCCAAACACCCGGAGCGGTCTGATGACTGGATTACACGTGAACAAACTAGGAGTTTCGCCAGCTGGTTGCAGACACATACCATGCATGACGCCTCTATTGAAGATGACCTGTACTTGCTGTCCCAGTTACCATCTTCGAATATAATGACTTTCAAAGGTTACGAGATAAATGGTAATACATTTTACACGATCGCCCAAGATAAGAAGAGCACCAACAAAAATAGTGGTTTCCGCTTTGATGCAGAAACCAAGACGGGAAAGGAAACATATTATGGTTATATACAGGACATATGGGAACTTGACTATCGACATGGTTTGAAGGTCCCTTTGTCTCGGTGCAAATGGGTCAATATGACACGAGGCGGGGTAACGGAAGATCCGCAGTACGGAATGACAACAGTGGATCTCAACAATCTTGCGTATGCAGACGAACCATTCGTCCTAGCCAATGATGTGGCACAGGTTTTCTATATGAAGGACATGTCTACCAAGCCGAGAAAAAGAAAAGATAAGGAAGCGAATGCATCGTACGATGAGCCAAAGCGGCACATAGTTCTTTCTGGGAAGAGAAACATCGTGGGAGTGGATGACCAAGACAGACATGTCAGGAGATTATGAAAAGTTTGATGAAATTGCTCCAGTTACAGTGAATATTGACCCGAGCATCCAGTTAAATGATGAAGATTTTTCATGGCTACGGCGCAACAGGACACACGCGAAGAAAAAGTTTTACACCCAAAGATCTGGGATGTGATCGGCTTCACTATCATCACTTTCTTCTGTGTTTAACACCCAGGAGGGAATCTCTGTAATAGTTAGGGTAGCTAGTTATGTGTTTTGGCATTTGAAACGCGAAGAAATTTTATGTCCAAGCAAATTCTTTCATGCATTTACTGATTTTTTCCAGCTAAATGACCCTGAAATTGAAAAGCATTTCAAATGAACTCAGAAAAGGTTGAAAGTTGGCATGGCATCATAATTTCACCCACATAGCATGTGCAAAAAAGTAGAGAGGGTTACCGCAAAAACTGGATGCACTTCGTGTACAAAATGGACAATCTCTTTCGAAGTATCAGGGTTTCGGACAAAAACTCATCCGTTACAAAGGCATTTCATTTTTTAAATAACCTAAGCATTACCAAATTGAATATAATGATAAAACACACTAATATTAAACATAAGAAAAAATAATCACTGAAAAATCTATTTTCAAAGTTAAGTTATTCACAAACTAGTGATTCACACAAATTTCAAATAATTCAAAATTTAAACTATTCAAATTTGTAAACTACCGGTACTAACAGAATGTTTGTAATTTTTTGTACCTAAAGCAAAAATATTCACAAACAAACTCTAAATATAACAAAAAACAACTCTAAAATAAATAAAACAAAAATAAATAAAGCAAAAAAATAAGAAAAAAAAGCCCACCTACTGGGCCACAGCGTCCTGCATACGACTAGAAACCCAAATTCTAGTTGGGTCAGGATGCAGACCCGCTAGCCTAGTAGGCCCAACAGGGCATCACAGAAGAGGTAGGCCCAGAAGGCCTGCTTAAGAGAGGAGCTCGAGACAGCAGCGACGGCGGGGCTTATAAGCAGGTGTGAGTGCCCCTCGGCTAGCGAGGTGGGACTAAACTTCTGCGCCCCTCGCCTGGCAGCGCACACCCTTTAGTACCGGGTCATGGCTCCAACCGGTACTAAAGGGGGGGCCTTTAGTACCGGTTGGTGCCACGACCCGGTACTAAAGGGGGTGCGGTTCCTGCCGCTTCGCCTGGCCAAAACAGACCTTTAGTACCGGTTGGTGGCTCCAACCGGTACTACCAACCGGTACTAAAGGTGGGTTCTATATAAGAAACACTTCGAAAAATTTCAGTTTCTCATCTCACTTCTCTCTGCCGCCGCCCCGTCCTGCGCCTCGCCGCCCATGTTGCGCCGTCCTCGTCGACTCCGCGACGCCCGCGTCCTCATCGCATTGTCCCCGTCGACTCCGCGACGCCCCCGTCGCCGCCCCCTCGCCTCGCCACCATCGCCTTGGATCGCCACCTCGCCTCACCGTCGCCATCGCCGTCGCCTCGACCTCGCCCGCACAAGCTGTGAACCCCTCCCCCGGCCCCTCTCCTCCCTCCAATCGATCAAAGCCACCGCGCGCCGACAGCGGCCGTAGCGCACACACGCGCGCGCACACACACACACTACATGCACACACACACACACACACACACACACACACTACACGCGCACACACACACAATTTTTTTGTTTTTAGTTTTTAGTTTTTTCTGTTTTTCTGTTTTTCATACAAAGTTTTAGATGAATTAATTAATTAGATTAGATTAATGTCAAATAGTATATAGAAATGTTAGTTATAATATATATAATGTTAAAGGTTTTTTCTGTTTTTATACAAATGTTATAGAAATGTTAGTTATATAGAAATGTTAGAAATTTTAGAAATGTTAGTTTTAGCTAGATGAATTAGATTAATTTCAAATTGTTAGACAATGATCGATGTTTTTTTAGTTTCTTATATTTTTAGTTATAAAATTTAGAATTTGCATATATGAAATCACAATCCATCATTTAAAAAATGTTACTTTACTTTTGCGGCATATAGTATTTGTTGTCGACAATGCCCGGCCCGCATCCTCGCCGTCGACCCGTTCGCGACGACGTCCTGCTTCAGAGGACCCATGTCCGGGACTGGGCTCCGTCGGGTTGGCACTGGGAGGTGCTACCTTCAGGGGCGCGACGCTTGGTGAGGAACCCGGCCCCGGGTCCCGTCGTCGACCCTCATCTCCTTTGGTGGCGTTCGCGTGGGCCACTTTTGGTGCGGAGGGAGCTGGCCCCGCCGGAGGTGGTACGTCGCCATGTCAGGGAGGAGGACGAGCACGTCCATCGCTACATGGCTGCTATGGACGTCAGGTTCTTCAATACCTAGCAGGTTCTTTTGGGAGATCACCCGAGCTATGATCCAGTGATGGTTCCTTCTCTTTGGGTGTCCACCGCCCGCACCTCAGGAACCGCGAGTGGCCTAGATTACTCTGTAGTATTCGATCTTTATTAGCTTGCTAGCTAGCTAGCTAGTGATGTATTCGATATTATATCTATTATTCGAGATGATGTATTCGAGATTATATCTATTATTCGAGACGATGTATTCGAGATTATATCTATTATTCGAGACGACGTATTCGAGATTATATTCGATGATGCTTATTATGTACTATGATTGATTCAGTTTTTCCTTATTAATTGATTGCATCCATGCATTGTAATTTGAATATATTTCTTTTGGATTAGTTAAACAAAACCTATGGCGGACAATACCGGCAGAGAGGGAGAAGAGGCCCTGTTCAATATCATACACAATCCTCGCGGGCCAGATGATGATCAGAATGAAGAATATTATGACGGCTCCGAATATCTAAACAACACCGGGGAGGGTGATATGATATTCGATAGCGACGACCGAATTGATGAAGTCATGAACTATGAACATGACGAAGAAAATGTTGATCTTGAAACAACAAAGACCGGCGAGGTATATATATTTATGTAAGCAGGCATCTGGTGATCATCACATGTTTTAAATGACTTGCAGATATATTAACGAATCGATCTTTCTTCTTTCAGCCATCCGGATCAAGCAAATCTTCAGGCAACAGGAAACGAGGCCCGAACAAAAAGTTGAAGGAGGGCGTAAAGTACAATATCGAGGCCATCAAACCTAATGGCGAACCACTAGCGCCTAAGAAGATTACGGACAAGTTCATTCATCAGTGCGGAGTTCTTGTGAAGGACCAACTCCCGATATCCCTTCAAGAATGGAGAGAGCCAGCAAAGCCACGTCCAGGAGTTACTTTTGTTGACGAGAGACAAAAACTTCTGCTTTGGGAAACTCTCATGGAACATTTCACCCTACCAGATCATTTCACAGATGCAGATGTGGAGAAATTCAAGGACGCTGCTCTTAGGAAGATGGCGGTTGCATTCAAGAACCACAAGATTCGTGAATGGGCCAAGTACGTCAAGGGAGGAAGGAAGACTCCAGTATTCGAGGGAACACTAGAGAAGCAAAGTGCTCATTGGGACGATTTCGTGAAATTCAAGGATTCGGAATTATCTAAGGAACGGTCGACAATAAACAAGGCCAATGCCGCAAAAAAGGATAAGTTCCATAAGCTGGGGCCAGGTGGCTATGCGGTGGGAATGCCTTGTTGGGGAACGTAGTAATTTCAAAATTTTCCTATGCACACGCAAGATCATGGTGATGCATAGCAACGAGAGGGGAGAGTGTGATCTACGTACCCTTGTAGACCGACAGCGGAAGCGTTAACACAACGCGGTTGATGTAGTCGTACGTCTTCACGGCCCGACCGATCAAGCACCGAAACTACGACACCTCCGAGTTTTAGCACACGTTCAGCTCGATGATGATCCCCGGACTCTGATCCAGCAAAGTGTCGGGGTAGAGTTCCGTCAGCACGACGGCGTGGTGACGATCTTGATGTACTACCATCGCAGGGCTTCGCCTAAGCACCGCTACAATATTATCGAGGATTATGGTGGAAGGGGGCACCGCACACGGCTAAGAATATGATCACGTGGATCAACTTGTGTGTCTAGGGGTGCCCCCTGCCCCCGTATATAAAGGAGCAAGGGGAGGAGGCCGGCCGGCCCCTATTGGCGCGCCAGGAGGAGTCCTCCTCCTAGTAGGAGTAGGACTCCTACTAGGAGGGGGAAGGAAGTGGGGAGGGAGAAGGAAAGGGGGGCGCCGCCCCCCCTCTCCTAGTCCAATTCGGACCAGGGGGAGGAGGCGCGCGGCCCACCCTGGCTGCCCCTCTCTCTCTCCACTAAGGCCCATATGGCCCATTACTTCTCCCGGTAGGGTTCCGGTAACCCTCCGGCTCTCCGGTTTTCTCCGAAATCACCCGGAACACTTCCGGTGTCCGAATATAGCCGTCCAATATATCAATCTTTATGTCTCGACCATTTCGAGACTCCTCGTTATGTCCGTGATCACATCCGGGACTCCGAACTAACTTCGGTACATCAAAACTCATAAACTCATAATATAACTGTCATCGAAACCTTAAGCGTGCGGACCCTACGGGTTCGAGAACAATGTAGACATGACCGAGACACGTCTCCGGTCAATAACCAATAGCGGAACCTGGATGCTCATATTGGCTCCTACATATTCTACGAAGATCTTTATCGGTCAGACCGCATAACAACATACGTTGTTCCCTTTGTCATCGGTATTTTACTTGCCCGAGATTCGATCGTCGGTATCTCAATACCTAGTTCAATCTCGTTACCGGCAAGTCTCTTTACTCGTTTCGTAATACATCATCTCGCAACTAACTCATTAGTTGCAATGCTTGCAAGGCTTATGTGATGTGCATTACCGAGAGGGCCCAGAGATACCTCTCCGACAATCGGAGTGACAAATCCTAATCTCGAAATACGCCAACCCAACATGTACCTTTGGAGACACCTGTAGAGCTCCTTTATAATCACCCAGTTACGTTGTGACGTTTGGTAGCACACAAAGTGTTCCTCCGGCAAACGGGAGTTGCATAATCTCATAGTCATAGGAACATGTATAAGTCATGAAGAAAGCAATAGCAACATACTAAACGATCGGGTGCTAAGCTAATGGAATGGGTCATGTCAATCACATCATTCTCCTAATAATGTGATCCCGTTAATCAAATGACAACACATGTCTATGGTTAGGAAACATAACCATCTTTGATTAATGAGCTAGTCAAGTAGAGGCATACTAGTGACGTTTGGTTTGTCTATGTATTCACACAAGTATTATGTTTCCGGATAATACAATTCTAGCATGAATAATAAACATTTATCATGATATAAGGAAATAAAATAATAACATTATTATTGCCTCTAGGGCATATTTCCTTCAGTCTCCCACTTGCACTAGAGTCAATAATCTAGATTACACAGTAATGATTCTAACACCCATGGAGCTTTGGTGCTGATCATGTTTTGCTCGTGGAAGAGGCTTAGTCAACGGGTCTGCTACATTCAGATCCGTATGTATCTTGCAAATCTCTATGTCTCCCACCTGGACTAGATCCCGGATGGAATTGAAGCGTCTCTTGATGTGCTTGGTTCTCTTGTGAAATCTGGATTCCTTTGCCAAGGCAATTGCACCAGTATTGTCACAAAAGATTTTCATTGGACCCGATGCACTAGGTATGACTCCTAGATCGGATATGAACTCCTTCATCCAGACTCCTTCGTTTGCTGCTTCCGAAGCAGCTATGTACTCCGCTTCACATGTAGATCCCGCCACAACGCTTTGTTTAGAACTGCACCAACTGACAGCTCCACCGTTTAATGTAAACACGTATCCGGTTTGCGATTTAGAATCGTCCGGATCAGTGTCAAAGCTTGCATCAACGTAACCATTTACGATGAGCTCTTTGTCACCTCCATATATGAGAAACATATCCTTAGTCCTTTTCAGGTATTTCAGGATGTTCTTGACCGCTGTCCAGTGATCCACTCCTGGATTACTTTGGTACCTGCCTGCTAGACTTATAGCAAGACACACATCAGGTCTGGTACACAGCATTGCATACATGATAGAGCCTATGGCTGAAGCATAGGGAACATCTTTCATTTTCTCTCTATCTTCTGCATTGGTCGGGCATTGAGTCTTACTCAATTTCACACCTTGTAACACAGGCAAGAATCCTTTCTTTGCTTGATCCATTTTGAACTTTTTCAAAACTTTGTCAAGGTATGTGCTTTGTGAAAGTCCAATTAAGCGTCTTGATCTGTCTCTATAGATCTTAATGCCCAATATGTAAGCAGCTTCACCGAGGTCTTTCATTGAAAAACTCTTATTCAAGTATCCCTTTATGCTATCCAGAAATTCTATATCATTTCCGATTAGTAATATGTCATCTACATATAATATCAGAAATGCTACAGAGCTCCCACTCACTTTCTTGTAAATACAGGCTTCTCCAAAAGTCTGTACAAAACCAAATGCTTTGATCACACTATCAAAGCGTTTATTCCAACTCCGAGAGGCTTGCACCAGTCCATAAATGGATCGCTGGAGCTTGCACACTTTGTTAGCTCCCTTTGGATCGACAAAACCTTCCGGTTGCATCATATACAACTCTTCTTGCAGAAATCCATTCAGGAATGCAGTTTTGACATCCATCTGCCAAATTTCATAATCATAAAATGCGGCAATTGCTAACATGATTCGGACAGACTTAAGCATCGCTACGGGTGAGAAGGTCTCATCGTAGTCAATCCCTTGAACTTGTCGAAAACCTTTTGCGACAAGTCGAGCTTTGTAGACAGTAACATTACCGTCAGCGTCAGTCTTCTTCTTAAAGATCCATTTATTCTCAATTGCTTGCCGATCATTGGGCAAGTCAACCAAAGTCCATACTTTGTTCTCATACATGGATCCCATCTCAGATTTCATGGCTTCAAGCCATTTTGCGGAATCTGGGCTCACCATCGCTTCTCCATAGTTCGTAGGTTCATCATGATCTAGTAGCATGACTTCCAGAACAGGATTACCGTACCACTCTGGTGCGGATCTTACTCTGGTTGATCTACGAGGTTCAGTAGTATCTTGTTCTGAAGCTTCATGATCATCATCATTAGCTTCCTCACTAATTGGTGTAGGTGTCACAGAAACTGGTTTCTGTGATGTACTACTTTCCAATAATGGAGCAGGTACAGTTACCTCATCAAGTTCTACTTTCCTCCCACTCACTTCTTTCGAGAGAAACTCCTTCTCTAGAAAGTTTCCGAATTTAGCAACAAAAGTTTTGCCTTCGGATCTGTGATAGAAGGTGTATCCAATAGTTTCCTTTGGATATCCTATGAAGACACATTTCTCCGATTTGGGTTCGAGCTTATCAGGTTGAAGCTTTTTCACATAAGCATCGCAACCCCAAACTTTCAGAAACGACAACTTTGGTTTCTTGCCAAACCATAGTTCATAAGGCGTCGTCTCAACGGATTTTGATGGTGCCCTATTTAACGTGAATGCGGCCGTCTCTAGAGCATAACCCCAAAACGATAGCGGTAAATCAGTAAGAGACATCATAGATCGCACCATATCTAGTAAAGTACGATTACGACGTTCGGACACACCATTACGCTGTGGTGTTCCGGGTGGCGTGAGTTGCGAAACTATTCCGCATTGTTTCAAATGTACACCAAACTCGTAACTCAAATATTCTCCTCCACGATCAGATCGCAGGAATTTTATTTTCTTGTTACGATGATTTTCAACTTCACTCTGAAATTCTTTGAACTTTTCAAATGTTTCAGACTTATGTTTCATTAAGTAGATATACCCATATCTGCTTAAGTCATCTGTGAAGGTGAGAAAATAACGATATCCGCCACGAGCCTCAACATTCATCGGACCACATACATCTGTATGTATGATTTCCAACAAATCTGTTGCTCTCTCCATAGTACCGGAGAACGGTGTTTTTGTCATCTTACCCATAAGGCACGGTTCGCAAGTACCAAGTGATTCATAATCAAGTGGTTCCAAAAGCCCATCAGTATGGAGTTTCTTCATGCGCTTTACACCGATATGACCCAAACGGCAGTGCCACAAATAAGTTGCACTATCATTATCAACTCTGCATCTTTTGGTTTCAACATTATGAATATGTGTGTCACTACTATCGAGATTTAATAAGAATAGACCACTCTTTAAGGGTGCATGACCATAAAAGATATTACTCATATAAATAGAACAACCATTATTCTCTGATTTAAATGAATAACCGTCTCGCATCAAACAAGATCCAGATATAATGTTCATGCTTAACGCTGGCACCAAATAACAATTATTTAGGTCTAATACTAATCCCGAAGGTAGATGTAGAGGTAGCGTGCCGACCGCGATCACATCGACTTTGGAACCATTTCCCACGCGCATCGTCACCTCGTCCTTAGCCAATCTTCGCTTAATCTGTAGTCCCTGTTTCGAGTTGCAAATGTTAGCAACAGAACCAGTATCAAATACCCAGGTGCTACTGCGAGCATTAGTAAGGTACACATCAATAACATGTATATCACATATACCTTTGTTCACCTTGCCATCCTTCTTATCCGCCAAATACTTGGGGCAGTTCCGCTTCCAGTGACCAGTCTGCTTGCAGTAGAAGCACTCAGTTTCAGGCTTAGGTCCAGGTTTGGGTTTCTTCTCTTGAGTAGCAACTTGCTTGCTGTTCTTTTTGAAGTTCCCCTTCTTCTTCCCTTTGCCCTTTTTCTTGAAACTAGTGGTCTTATTGACCATCAACACTTGATGCTCCTTCTTGATTTCTACCTCCGCAGCTTTCAGCATTGCGAAGAGCTCGGGAATAGTCTTATTCATCCCTTGCATATTATAGTTCATCACGAAGCTCTTGTAGCTTGGTGGCAGTGATTGGAGAATTCTGTCAATGACGCAATCATCTGGAAGATTAACTCCCAATTGAATCAAGTGATTATTATACCCAGACATTTTGAGTATATGCTCACTGACAGAACTGTTCTCCTCCATCTTGCAGCTATAGAACTTATTGGAGACTTCATATCTCTCAATCCGGGCATTTGCTTGAAATATTAACTTCAACTCCTGGAACATCTCATATGCTCCATGACGTTCAAAACGTCGTTGAAGTCCCGATTCTAAGCCGTAAAGCATGGCACACTGAACTATCGAGTAGTCATCAGCTTTGCTCTGCCAGACGTTCATAACATCTGGTGTTGCTCCAGCAGCAGGCCTGGCACCCAGCGGTGCTTCCAGGACGTAATTCTTCTGTGCAGCAATGAGGATAATCCTCAAGTTACGGACCCAGTCCGTGTAATTGCTACCATCATCTTTCAACTTTGCTTTCTCAAGGAACGCATTAAAATTCAACGGAACAACAGCACGGGCCATCTATCTACAATCAAACATAAACAAGCAAGATACTATCAGGTACTAAGTTCATGATAAATTTAGGTTCAATTAATCATATTACTAAAGAACTCCCACTTAGATAGACATCCCTCTAATCCTCTAAGTGATTACGTGATCCAAATCAACTAAACCATGTCCGATCACGTGAGATGGAGTAGTTTCATTGGTGAACATCGCTATGTTGATCATATCTACTATATGATTCACGCTCGACCTTTCGGTCTCCGTGTTCCGAGGCCATATCTGTATATGCTTGGCTCGTCAAGTATAACCTGAGTATTCTGCGTGTGCAACTGTTTTGCACCCGTTGTATTTGAACGTAGAGCCTATCACACCCGATCATCACGTGGTGTCTCAGCACGAAGAACTTTCGCAACGGTGCATACTCAGGGAGAACACTTCTTGATAATTAGTGAGAGATCATCTTAAAATGCTACCGTCAATCAAAGCAAGATAAGATGCATAAAAGATAAACATCACATGCAATCAATATAAGTGATATGATATGGCCATCATCATCTTGTGCTTGTGATCTCCATCTTCGAAGCACCGTCGTGATCACCATCGTCACCGGCGCGACACCTTGATCACCATCGTAGCATCGTTGTCGTCTCGCCAATCTTATGCTTCCACGACTATCGCTACCGCTTAGTGATAAAGTAAAGCATTACAGCGCAATTGCATTGCATACAATAAAGCGACAACCATATGGCTCCTGCCAGTTGCCGATAACTTGGTTACAAAACATGATCATCTCATACAATAAAATTTAGCATCATGTCTTGACCATATCACATCACAACATGCCCTGCAAAAACAAGTTAGACGTCCTCTACTTTGTTGTTGCAAGTTTTACGTGGCTGCTACGGGCTTAAGCAAGAACCAATCTTACCTACGCATCAAAACCACAACGATAGTTTGTCAAGTTGGTGCTGTTTTAACCTTCGCAAGGACCGGGCGTAGCCACACTCGGTTCAACTAAAGTTGGAGAAACTGTCACCCGCTAGCCACCTTTGTGCAAAGCACGTCGGGAGAACCGGTCTCGCGTAAGCGTACGCGTAATGTCGGTCCGGGCCGCTTCGTCCAACAATACCGCCGAACCAAAGTATGACATGCTGGTAAGCAGTATGACTTATATCGCCCACAACTCACTTGTGTTCTACTCGTGCATATAACATCAACACATAAAACCTAGGCTCGGATGCCACTGTTGGGGAACGTAGTAATTTCAAAATTTTCCTACGCACACGCAAGATCCTGGTGATGCATAGCAACGAGAGGGGAGAGTGTGATCTATGTACCCTTGTAGACCGACAGCGGAAGCGTTAGCACAACGCGGTTGATGTAGTCGTACGTCTTCACTGCCCGACCGATCAAGCACCGAAACTACAGCACCTCCGAGTTTTAGCACACGTTCAGCTCGATGACGATCCCTGGATTCCGATCCAGCAAAGTGTCGGGGTAGAGTTCCGACAGCATGATGGCGTGGTGACGATCTTGATGTACTACCGTCGCAGGGCTTCGCCTAAGCACCACTACAATATTATCGAGGATTATGGTGGAAGGGGGCACCGCACACGGCTAAGAATACGATCACGTGGATCAACTTGTGTGTCTAGGGGTGCCCCCTACCCCCGTATATAAAGGAGCAAGGGGAGGAGGCCGGCCGGCCCCTATTGGCGCGCCAGGAGGAGTCCTCCTCCTAGTAGGAGTAGGACTCCTACTAGGAGGGGGAAGAAAGTGGGGAGGGAGAAGGAAAGGGGGGCGCCGCCCCCCCTCTCCTAGTCCAATTCGGACCAGGGGGGAGGAGGCGCGCGGCCCACCCTGGCTGCCCCTCTCTCTCTCCACTAAGGCCCATATGGCCCATTATTTCTCTCGGTAGGGTTCCGGTAACCCTCCGGCTCTCCGGTTTTCTCCGAAATCACCCGGAACACTTCCGGTGTCCGAATATAGCCGTCTAATATATCAATCTTTATGTCTCGGCCATTTCGAGACTCCTCGTTATGTCCGTGATCACATCCGGGACTCCGAACTAACTTCGGTACATCAAAACTCATAAACTCATAATATAACTGTCATCAAAACCTTAAGCGTGCGGACCCTACGGGTTCGAGAACAATGTAGACATGACCGAGACACGTCTCCGGTCAATAACCAATAGCGGAACCTGGATGCTCATATTGGCTCCTACATATTCTACGAAGATCTTTATCGGTCAGACCGCATAACAACATACGTTGTTCCCTTTGTCATCGGTATTTTACTTGCCCGAGATTCGATCGTCGGTATCTCAATACCTAGTTCAATCTCGTTATCGGCAAGTCTCTTTACTCGTTTCGTAATACATCATCTCGCAACTAACTCATTAGTTGCAATGCTTGCAAGGCTTATGTGATGTGCATTACCGAGAGGGCCCAGAGATACCTCTCCGACAATCGGAGTGCCAAATCCTAATCTCAAAATACGCCAACCCAACATGTACCTTTGGAGACACCTATAGAGCTCCTTTATAATCACCCAGTTACGTTCTGACGTTTGGTAGCACACAAAGTGTTCCTCCGGCAAACGGGAGTTGCATAATCTCATAGTCATAGGAACATGTATAAGTCATGAAGAAAGCAATAGCAACATACTAAACGATCGGGTGCTAAGCTAATGGAATGGGTCATGTCAATCACATCATTCTCCTAATAATGTGATCCCATTAATCAAATGACTACACATGTCTATGGTTAGGAAACATAACCATCTTTGATTAATGAGCTAGTCAAGTAGAGGCATACTAGTGACGTTTGGTTTGTCTATGTATTCACACAAGTATTATGTTTCCGAATAATACAATTCTAGCATGAATAATAAACATTTATCATGATATAAGGAAATAAAATAATAACATTATTATTGCCTCTAGGGCATATTTCCTTCATGCCTAAGTGGGACAAGTCTGAGAAAGAGATGCTGGATGCAGGTGTCACTCCAGAAACATTGAGCTGGCCCCACAGGTGCAGGACTTGGTTCTATGCGCATGGGGGGGAGTTGGACCCGAAGACAGGCAAAGTTTCAAAGAAGGCATGTCTGGACGGAACCGAAGATAAGCTACTTGTTGCAATAGAAGAGGCTCGATCGGGGGTGTTCGAGCCCAACAGAGAGAACGACGAGCTTACGCGTGCCCTGGGAAATCCTGAACACTCGGGAAGAACACGAGGCATGGGCGCTATGCCGTGGTATGAGGGGTTTTCGGACTGGAACGCCGACTACAGAACCCGTGCGAGAAAGAAGATTGCGGAGGAGAAGAAGAGGAAGATGGAGGAGGAGCAGAGGAAGCTAGACTATGAATGCCTTCAAGGCCTAGTATCAGCGCACGCGGACTTGGCGGTCAAATTCTAGCGGCAGCAGGAGCAGATCGACTCACTTAGCCAGCAAAGGGGGTCTCAGCAGCTGCAGCAGCTAGCGGATGATCCACCATTGGATAGCACCGTCCCATCCATGCCGAGAAGCAGCGTGGGTTCCGCCCCGGGCGACGCATTGCTGGATAGCTACCCAGTGGATGACATCATGGAGAACACTAACTGCGAGCTACATTCAAAATGAAGAACATATCCATGAAGGTGGCGGACGCCCTTGCTTTTACAAATCCCCCTAAGGCAACCTTCCATTGCAACCCGATTCCAGCGGGCTATGCTCGTGTCTTGGTTGATGAGGTGGTGGACCAATATTCGGGGCTAGAGCTTGACATTCCTGGAGGTGACGATGAGCACACACTGGGAGAGGCCAACCATCGTATCATCCTATGGAGAAAGGATTGCATCATCTTTTGAAGGCCACCGACACCGCGTCATCTGACTCCTCGTCGAAGTCCGCCACCGAGTCAGCAGACTCCCGCTCCTCCAAGTCCACCAACGCGTCAGGACACTCCTCCTCCAAGTCCGGCACAGCTTCAGGCCACTCCTCCTCCTCCAAGTCCGGCAAAGCATCAGGCCACTACTCCTCCAAGTCCGGCACAGCTTCAGGCCACTCCTGCTCCTCCAACTCAGCCACATCAGCCGTCTACGCCGCCTCAGCAATCACGGAAGAGAGCCGCCTCAGCTATGGTGCGTAGCGGTACAAGTCGAGGTAGTACTGGAGGTACAGGCGGAGGCAAGTGATTTCAATATGGTCCAAGCCTCGCGCCTCTTCTGCAGAGGCCTTACGACAAGTCCGAGGAGGAAAACGTAGCCATATCGAAGGCCAAGGTGGAAGCGCATTTTGCTCCGAAACCGCCATTGCCGCCAAGGGAGAAAGTGCCTGTGGAAAAGATTGGCCACTTCATTCGTATGGCTAGAGCACCAGCTCCCAAGCCTGTTGACACAGACTATGAGCACCACATCAAGAAGTTAAATCGAGCACGTCTACAGAAAGAGGCGAGCTCGAGCTCGAGCAAATCAGCTGGCAAAAGGAGCGGTAAAATCGTTCCCTAGCTAGGAGAACAGGCGGCGAAATCAATCCCCTCGCTTGGTGTGCCAACAACACATGAGAGTAGGCGCGCCCAATATTATTGTGGGCAAACCATTAACGTTCCCGGGGTGGGCGATGTGGTAATAACCGAGGAGCATATTGCGCAGGCATAAGCGATCGGGATCACTGTTGGACAACTCCTCGATATCGAGCCCATGTCTCCGACTAGAGAGGAGGAAATAAAACAGAAATATGTCCGGGGCCAACCTTTGGTCGAGCCAGACGAGATCAAGAACCTCCCAACGAGAATGTATGAATTGCATCGATGGTACATGGACATTACCAAGATTTCCAATCAAGAGTCCCTCATGGTGAATGTCAAGGAGGAGCATTACTACCATGAGAAAGCTCTGGCCATTGAGTATTCAGAACTGTTTCAGCTATACAATCAAGAGGCACTTGACAAATCTATCGTCAGTTGCTATTGTCTGTAAGTGATTTCTTTCTGTAATTTAAGTCTCAAGCTAGCTGTAGTGATCATTTTGATCAATCATTACCTGTAATTATCCTCACTATATTCTTTTCTGTGGTATTATGCAGGATGAAGATTTATGAAATGAAAAAAGGTGGGCGCTATGGCATTGGGTTCATTGACCCAAATACCATTAATGAATACACATGGAAATTAGATCCATATCACAAAAAAGTGTAGAGGAAAGCATGCTACAGTTCTTCAAGCGCCTCAAATACAATAAAGATATACTACTTCCTTACAACTTCGAGTGAGTCACACTGTCTTGTACTGCAAATTCTGTTTTTGCCTACTAGCTAGCTACATGTTTTTGCTTACATATGCCCGCTTAATTAAGACATGCAAACGTGTGTGCATGCAGATTTCACTGGATTTTGTTAATCATTAAAGTTGATGAAGAAACAGTTGAAGTACTAGACTCACTATTTAAGAAAGCAAGTGACTACACCATCGTGAAAGGGATAGTCAACAGGAAATTTCAATCATTATTAACTATATCTCGGCCTATTTAATTAGTTCGTCATTTCCTGATAACAACTATTTAATAACCCATTTATTCATTTTCTTTGTCGGCGGGCAGGGCTTGGGAAAAGTTCATCAGAGCCACTCTAGGCCCATGGAAACAAGATCTGAAATGGTATCGACCCCAGGTAAGTAATTAAGTAGTACTAGCTAGCTGCTATCTCTTTAATTATCATGCTTGATTAATTATTATCTGATCAAATTCCATTCTCGTAAAGGCCCTGAAGCAGGCGCCGGGGAATAATCTGTGTGCATACTACGTTTGCGAGAACATTCGCATGATGGCGTCCGAAAGGAGCAAATCTCAAAGACAGGAGTGGGTACGTTTGTCACATCACTATTCACAATTTTTACACCATTATCAATATCTAGTCACACAACTAATACACATGCATATTGATCTCCTTCTTAACAGTTCAAAGAGGTGCGGGAGCAGCTTCTACCAACGGAGCGCATACAAGCAATTCAAGAGAAAATAGCGGGATTTTTGCTCGACCAGGTCATAGATCCCAAAGGAGAATACTATTACCCGCTACCGCCCCATGAACCACTTCCAATTGTTATCGTGCTCCGAAGGCACCAATTAGGCTAATGCCACTGGCTTCGAAGGCACCAATTAGGAGAAATTGTGTGTGCGTGTGTGTGTATATATATATACATGTGTGAATTAATTAATGGTGGTTGTGAGACATTCGATGATATATATATATATATATTATGATCAGTTCTACTAGAAATTCTATTTATATATATGCATAACGTGTACAATATGTAGTATTGTAAAATACCAGCAAACGAAAAAGAATTAAATGGAAAACACAAAATTAAATGAAAAAGAAATCATAAACCAAAACCCCCCAACCTTTTAATACCGGTTGGTGACACCAACCGGTACTAAAGGGCTTCCTGCCCCCGAAGCTGGCTCGTGCCACGTGGTTGCCCTTTAGCACCGGCTCGTGCTGAACCGATATTAAAGGGGGAGCTTTAGTGCCTACACTTTAGCGCCGGTTACCAAACCGGCACTAAAGGGCCTTACGAAACGGTGCTATTGCCCGGTTCTGCACTAGTGGTCACTGCTGAGACACGTGAACAAAAAATCTATAAAAAAGGAAAGTACACATTGGTCGGAGAAACTGAGTTCCCCTTCGTCTCCCCGAGCCAAGATGGTGGGAACAAGGGCCATGCTGGAGAAGAGGGTTAAACCCTAGCCACCTTGTACGGAGGAAATAGAAGGAACGAGACCTCATATGTTCTAAACTCTTGTTGTCGCGTGGAACCTACAAACATTTTTGTTTAATTGTTGAACACTATCAGCATCCCCTCCCTTCGGTTAAGTGAAGAGGGGGTGCTATTATGTGGATTTTTGATGCTAAAGGGGTTCACGGAGTTAGTTCTTCTACTTTTAATTTCAAGGGTGTTTTCCCCATATAGATTCATACTATGTGTAAGTGTTGTGTCGACAGGAAGTGGGCTTCTACCCCAGATCGTGTCGCTTGTAGCCCTAGACAGGCCATCTGGGCGGGCCTAGATCCAAGCTCCGCGGAGAGGTCGTATCCTCGCGGGTAACTACTTCAAACGGGTGTCCCATGGACTCCCAAGAAGGAAGGCATCCGACTACCAAACGAGGAGGAGTTCAAGTCGTCCAAAACTAAGAGACCTCGTGGGTAACTACTTCAAACGGGTGTCCCATGGACTCCCAAGAAGGAAGGCGTCCGACTACCAAACGAGGAGGAGTTCGAGTCGTCCAAAACTAGGAGATCAAGGTGGAGGGCAGTCAAACCAACCAAGGCCACTTATAAATGCTTCAAGAATAGGATGAGGAGGGGGGGACTTCGACTTCAAGGGCAAAGAAGACGGAGGAATTGAAGCTCTAGTTTAACCTAAAGTAGATTCAATCTAAGACATCACGCCTAGTTTGAACACCTCAAGAGCTAGTGACCTCATGACAGAGTCGTCGGACCCCCCAAATTGCACTTGTTGATATATTGCTCCCCGATATAATCCTTTGTGTGGTTAGCTATTCGGCATAGCCGACCGTTTGACCAAGCGGGGATGGCCAAATTGTGGCCTTTGCCCGTTTGCGAGTAAGATCATAAGTGGGCGGTACACTTTGAGACATTCGAGAATAGCCAAGGATTGGTTAAACCTTGAGAGCATTGACATGTAAAGGTGGGCGACGAAGTGATCTATAAAGGATTGGTGAGCCAACATGTCAAACGAAATGAAGGTAAATAGAAGAGCGATGTCCTCTATCACCATGCTCATTGATTGGGGCATCTGTATTGAAAGAAATCTACGGGTCTTTCGCAACAAATCTTATGCACCCACAATTCTCCCGCAAGCCATCAAGCAGGAGGCAAACCTTTGGTTCATTGCTACGCAAAACACTTACTAGGAGAATTATGACATGGGAGCAATGACCTTAGTTGTAATCTTTCGTCATTCTTTTATATCTGAAAAAGTCTTGTCTGTCTTCTTTTTAATCAATGAACGAGGCACCTGTAATGAAAAAAAAATGTTTCTGAACCCATATGTATTTTTTAGGGACTTGGTATCT
This sequence comes from Triticum aestivum, assembly GCF_018294505.1. Classification (NCBI taxonomy): domain Eukaryota; kingdom Viridiplantae; phylum Streptophyta; class Magnoliopsida; order Poales; family Poaceae; genus Triticum; species Triticum aestivum. The sequence continues at coordinate 537,213,908 of NC_057809.1, read as the reverse complement.
GTTTACTGTAGTGAAATTGAAACGTGTAGTCACTTATTTTTCTACTGCGTGATTGCCACTGAATTGTGGAATGGAATTGGGCCTTATATTGGTTTGAAAAGCGGACCCACTTTTGAGAATGCTGCTAGCCCGTGCACGAAAGTGCTGATGTTGCGCATGCGGCTGCTACGTGGTCGTTGTGGAAAGTATGAAACAATATCTACTTACTTTGATAAAGCACAGGAGGTGTTTGGTTCCGGATTGGTAACGCAAACGTAAACGTAATTAGTTTACGGTGGTAATGTAAACGGAATGGACAAAACATGCAATTTGTTTGGCTACCTACTGTAACGTCAATCAATACCGGGATTGCTCAAGAATTTATGGCAGTGAACATGGAAGGCAGGCCGAGACGGCAGTGGCGGGCCACCGCTGGATATGGCGGCGGAGTACAAGGGCCCGGACGGTAAGAGCGTGAGTGAGCGCCACCGCGGCCGCTGCCGTCCCCTGCACGGGCGAGCGGCGACCTGTCGTCAAGGCTGAAGGAGGAGATGAGGCGCCGCAGGCACGCTGAGGAGCGACGAGCCGCCGTCGGCTGGACAAGACCATGACCGGCGCTACAGGCACGTACAGGACCTCCAGTTCGACGCAAGGCTGGCCGATGGTCGAGAAGTCGTTGGACGCTCCGACCGCCTCGCCGTCGATCTGCTCCTCCGACCAAGTTCCGGCCATGACGGCGTGGTGCCAGAGAGGAAACAAAGAGCGCCGGCAAAGCTTCCTTGCCGCGCGTGAGGAACGAGGAAGGAGGCTGCATAGCTCGTGCGATCGCATCTGGTGCGGAGAGGAGATGGCTGCAGCGTAATCTGTTATAGCAGATTTCCAGCCGTATCGGTTTTGTATTAGGCTGGGATTTGATACCATGTTAACGGATTACAGAGCAATAAAAACAAACACAATTTAGCGGGACCTGTTAACGCTGTAATCAGATTACGTTACGGTAGCGCGAAACAAACACCTCCACAATGGTTTCGGATGCAGTGTTTCCGGAGAAAATTGACTCTACAAATTTCTCGCGGGCCGATCTTTTGCCCTCTGGTCCTGTCCGAGATCAACTGGACACTGCAACAGCTGGGTTGGAATACCTGGCGCACCATCCCGCAAAGTCTCGCAACAGCTGAAGATTAGTTCAAACTGAGCTAAATCTGAGTAAGGCGATAATCTCTAACTAGATTTATTTTGACTAGGGGGCGGAAGGCGCCGCTCTGCATCCCTAACCGTCACGAGTGATGACATGTTTCTACCGTCACAAGTGATGACATGTTTTTACCGTCACGAGTGACAATACTGGAAGAACTAGGGAACAAAGATACAGAAAAGTAACAGCCAGTGACACGGGGAGAATCATGCGACGGTTGACAGTTATTATTATTATTATTTGAAATAAGCAGTTATTATTATTATTATTTGAAATGGTGACGGTTAACAGCTATATAGTGGGAGATGGACCGGAGAGCCCGATCAAGTAAACCATCTGGACATTTGGTCCAAAGAGAAAAGAGTACAAAATCCTGGAAAGAAAGTGTGCGAAAGAGGCTACATTCACCTGTCCAGCGCCCAGCGTGCCACCCAGCTTCCTGCCATCTTTTGATGTGAACCTGGTAGCGACACCATGCAGGAGCCGTGCGTACCAAGCTATGAGATGTGTGGCGCGACCACAAAGTCTTGCAAGACCAAGACTTCCATCTCGTGTCTTGCTCTATCGTGACGACTGATAAGCTAGGCCGTGAAAAAGGAGGGCTTGATTTTTTCGTCATGGGATGAATGAATGAATGTACCAGGTTACCAGCCGCCATTAGATTGCCTTTTTACTGGAAGCACTTCCATATTCTATTGCGGCGGACTTGACCATCGTGCTCGGTTCTTGAGTCCACTGCCGGAGGAATACATTGCTAGGCTACGGAGATGGTTGATCCAGTACAATATTGAAGCCGCTGCAGAGCGGCGCCTTCTGCCCCCTAGTCAGAGAAATTGTAGTTAGAAAGGAGCAGTTGCAAAGACCGAATCAAAATCCTAGAAACAACACACACCATTATGGGCTACATGAGCCACAACAAAAAACCTGCGGCAAGAGGCAGGGCATAACACACGCTTGAAGAACGTCGACCGAGACGCGCCTAGTGAATAGGTTGCAAAGATTTATTGCAAAACAACCAACGGGAAGGAAGAGCCCCTGCCCGAGGCTTAACAAAGAGAGAAGGCACTCCCGTACCAACTTAACACTTGTCAAGATTCAATATCAGGTTTGATACTTTGTCCGTCGCCGGCGGCACCATCACATCGCCCAATAGATCCAGCTGCCCAGATGCATGGGACCACACCCTCACAAGCCTATCGCCGATTTTGGGGCGAACATTGTCGGGTCGGGGAGGAGATCGGAGGGACTTATTCCACTGTTGCAATGTTGTCGCTGCCCAACGTCACTGCTGAGACACGTGAACAAAAAATCTATAAAAAAGGAAAGTACACATTGGTCGGAGAAACTGAGTTCCCCTTCGTCTCCCGTGCCAAGATGGTGGGAACAAGGGCCATGCTGGAGAAGAGGGTTAAACCCTAGCCACCTTGTACGCAGGAAATAGAAGGAATGAGACCTCATATGTTCTATACTCCTATTGTCGCGTGGAACCTACAAACATCTCTGTTTAATTGTTGAACACTATCGACAACTCCTCCCTTCGGTTAAGTGAAGAGGGTGATGCTATTATGTGGAAGCTCGATGCTAAAGGGTTCACAATGTTAATTTTTCTACTTTTAATCTTAGGGGTGTTTTCCCTATATAGACTCATACTATGTGGAAGCATTGTGTCGACAGGAAGTGGGCTTCTACCCCAGATCGTGTCGCTTGTAGCCCTAGACACGCCATCTGGGTGGGCCCAGATCCAAGCTCCACGGAGAGGCCGTATCCTTGCGGGTAACTACTTCAAACGAGTGTCCCATGAACTCCCAAGAAGGAAGGCGTACGACTACCAAACGAGGAGGAGTTCGAGTCGTCCAAAACTAGGAGACCAAGGTGGAGGGCAGTCGAACCAACGAAAGCCACTTATAGATACTTCAAGAGGGACTTCGACTTCGAGGGCAAAGACGACGAAGGAATCGAAGCTCTAGTTTAGTCTAAAGTAGATTCAATCTAAGACATCACACTTAGTTTGACCACTCAAGAGCTAGTGACCTCATGACAAAGTCGCCGGACTCCCAAATTGCACTCGTTGATATATTGCTCCCCGATATAATCCTTTGTGTGGTTAGCTATGTGGCATAGCCAACCATTTGACCAAGCACAGATGGTCAAATTGTGATCTTTGCCCATTGTGCAAATAAGATCATAAGTGGGCGGTACACTTTGAGACATTGGAGAATGGTCAAGGATTGGTTAAAACCGCGCTGCACGAGGAGGTCAGGCGCCTGCCGAACGGAGGTGTCGATGACGACGGGTACGAGGAGCTGAACGGGATGCACTACCTGCACGCGAGGTCGCTGGATTCGTGGAGCACGCAGACCCAGACGGCGTTCATGTCGGGCAGACTGTTAGGATTTACTTGTGTTGTGTTAGCCCAGGACTCTAGTTCATTTTCTCTATTATTTCATATACGTACGTGACAATCTTGCATGGTGGTTCTGTTTTTCTGAGTCTTTTTTTGCGGGGTAAAGGGATTGTATTGATTAAATAATAGTCACATTACAATCCCGTAGGATGAGGTCTAATATTTCATCAGGCCCTGATCCTAACCAAACTGTTGTTCGTTCCTCTAGATGACCAAAACGAGCAAGCAGATCGCTCGCTTGGTTCATTTCCCGGAAGATTTTGTTGACAACGAAACGCCTCCCTTGCTTCATGAGATGCTTCACGTGCTCAACTAGATGACTCAGCTGTGAGCTATCTCGAGATGGATTATTAATCATCTTAGAGACCTCCATGGAATCTGTTTCAACAAGGACATCCTGCTGACTACACTCCAGTGCAAGGGACATGCCTTCCATACAAGCACTTAGTTCCACCTCAAGTGCTGATCCGTAACGACTAAGAAAACGGCAGGAAGAGAAAACAATTCGTCCATGCTCATCACGGAGAATCATACCTGCCCCTTCCACTCATGTACTCTCACTGTATGACCCATCAATATTCAGCTTCAGCATGCCAGGAGTTGGTCTCTCCCAACTAAGGCTGTAGCATGTGTTATATGCAAAACTACAGCTGGGGCTGGTCCATTCAGTACACCTTTTCCTCTGATAATTTGCTCAGTAGTCTGGTTCTGGACCTGCAATAAACTTGCCAGGTAACTGCATAAGAACCATCGGGATTGATACGTCTCTGTCGTATATACTTTTCCAAACACTTTTGCCCTTATTTTGGACTCTAACTTGCATGATTTGAATGGAACTAACCCGGACTGACGTTGTTTTCAGCAGAATTACCATGGTGTTATTTATGTGCAGAAACAAACATTCTCGGAATGACCTGAAACTTCATGGAGCAACTTTTTGAAAAATATAAAAAATACCTGCAAAAGATGAAGGCCAGGGGGGCCACCACCTATCCACGAGGGTGGGGGCGCGCTTGCCCCCCTAGGGCGCGCCCCCCTACCTCGTGGGCCCCTTGGTGCCTCTCCGACTCCAACTCCAACTCTATATATTGTGTTTCGGGGAGAAAAAAATCAAAGAGAAGAAATCATCGCGTTTTACGATACGGAGTCGCCGCCAAGCCCTAAAACCTCTCGGGAGGGCTGATCTGGAGTCCGTTCGGGGCTCCGGAGAGGGGAATCCATCGCCATCATCATCATCAACCATCCTCCGTCACCAATTTCATGATGCTCACCGCCGTGCATGAGTAATTCCATCGTAGGCTTGCTGGACGGTGATGGTTGGATGAGATTTATCATGTAATCGAGTTAGTTTTGTTAGGGTTTGATCCCTAGTATCCACTATGTTCTGAGATTGATGTTGCTATGACTTTGCTATGCTTAATGCTTGTCATTAGGGCCCGAGTGCCATGATTTCAGATCTGAACCTATTATGTTTTCATCAATATATGAGAGTTATTGATCCTATCTTGCAAGTCTATAGTCACCTATTATGTGTTATGATCCGTTAACCCCGAAGTGACAATAATCGGGATACTTACCGGTGATGACCGTAGTTTGAGGAGTTCATGTTTTCACTATGATTTAATGCTTTGCTCCGGTACTCTATTAAAAGGAGGCCTTAATATCCCTTAGTTTCCATAAGGACCCCGCTGCCACGGGAGGGTAGGACAAAAGATGTCATGCAAGTTATTTTTTCCATAAGCACGTATGACTATATTCGGAATACATGCCTACATTACATTGATGAACTGGAGCTAGTTCTGTGTCACCCTAGGTTATGACTGTTACATGATGAACCGCATCCGGCATAATTCTCTATCACCGATCCATTGCCTACGAGCTTTTCATATATTGTTCTTCGCTTATTTACTTTTCCATTGCTATTGCTATCATCACTACAAAATACCAAAAACATTACTTTTACTATTGTTACCTTTTGCTACCGTTACCACTACTATCATATTACTTTGCTACTAAACACTTTGCTGCAGATATTAAGTTTCCAGGTGTGGTTGAATTGACAACTCAGCTGCTAATACTTGAGAATATTCTTTGGCCCCCCTTGTGTCGAATCAATAAATTTGGGTTGAATACTCTACCCTCGAAAACTGTTGCGATCCCCTATACTTGTGGGTTATCAAGACTATTTTCTGGCGCCGTTGCCGGGGAGCATAGCTCTATTCTTTGAGTCACTTGGGATATATATCTTCTTATCATTATGAAGAACTTGAGAGATCCAAAAACCAAGATCTATCCCTCAACTACGAGGGGAGGTAAGGAACTACCATCTAGCTCTGGACTTGATTCACCTTCTGTTTTGAGTAAGCTTGCGACACCTACACCTGCTTCTGCTATTCGTTCTGATATGTCGCATGTTATTGATGATGCCACTTCTGCTATGCATGATACTTATGATGAAACTACTTCTATGCTTGATACTACTGTGCCACTTGGTGATTTTTTTGATGAACAACTTGCTAGGGCTAGAGAGATTGAAACTATTGAATCTGATAATACTGATGAAAGTGATGATGAAGAATCACTTGTTATTCCTAAGGGTTATGTTTTTGATCAAGAAGCTTATTTAGCTATTTTAGCTTGCAAAGATAGATATGAACTCAAAAGGTTGTTAGCTAAATGGAATAAGCAATCTCTAAATGTTAGAATGAAACCTGACCCTGCTTTTGCTACTTCACCTATTTGTGTTACTGATAAGGATTATGAATTCTCTGTTGATCTTGATATAATTACTTTGGTTGAATCTGATCCTTTTCATGGTTAGGAATCTGAAACTGTTGTGGCACATCTTACTAAACTGAATGATATAGCCACCCTATTCACTAAAGATGAGAGAACTCGTTACTTTTATATCCTTAAAATATTTCCGTTCTCATTAAAGGGTGATGCTAAGATATGGTTTAATTGTCTTGATCCTGGTTGTGTGTGTAGTCCCCAGGATATGATTTATTACTTCTCTGCTAAATATTTCTCTGCTCATAAGAAACAAGCTGCTTTAAGGGATATATATAATTTTGTGCAAATTGAAGAAGAGAGTCTCCCACAAGCTTGGGGGAGGCTTCTCCAATTACTTAATGCTTTGCCTGATCATCCTCTTAAGAAAAATGAAATACTTGATATCTTTTATAATGGACTAACCGATGCCTCCAGAGATTACCTGGATAGTTGTGCTGGTTCTGTTTTCAGGGAAAGAACACCAGATGAAGCTAGAATTCTATTGAATAATATGTTGACAAATGAAAATAATTGGACACCTCTGGAGCCAGTTCCTGAGCCTATTCCTAAACCAACTCCGAAGAAGAGGGGTATTCTATTTCTCAGTCCTGAAGATATGCAAGAGGCAAAGAAATCTACGAAAGAAAAAGGTATTAAAGCTGAAGATGTTAAGAATTTACCTCCTATTGAAGAAATACATGGTCTTAATTTACCGCCTGTTGAAGAAACATATGATCTTAATCCTTTACCTATTGAAGAAACTCATGGTCTTGATAACCCAACACATGTAGTAAAGGTAAGTTCTCTCTATAGATATGATAAAGCTGAAATCCCATTTACTAAGTTTGCTAGCCCATGCTTAGATGAGTTTGATAGATTTATGGCTAAGCAAGAAGATTTTAATGCTTATTTTGGTATATAACTGAAATACAATTCAAATATGCTTGAACACTTGGGTGATTATATGGCTAATGTTAAAGGTGAACTTAAACTTATTAGTAAACATGCTTCTATAGTTACCACTCAAGTAGAACGAGTGCTTAAAGCTCAAAATGATTTGATCAATGAATTTAATAGTAAGAATAATGATCGTGCTGTTAGAGTTATGACTAGAGGTGGTAGAATGACTCAGGAACCTTTGTATCCTGAAGACCATCCTAAAAGAATTGAGCAAGATTCTGAGAGAAATAATATAGATGCACCTAGTTCGTCTAAAAAAAGAAAAAGAAAAATGATAGGACTTTGCATGCTTCTAGTGATCCTATTGTTGAAACACCTGAGAATCCAAATGATATTTCTATTTCTGATGCTGAAACACAATCTAGTAATGAACCTGAAACTAGTGATAATGTTAATAATAATGTTCATGATGATGCTGAACCTAGTAATGATAATGATATAGAAATTGAACCTGCTGTTGATCTTGATAACCCACAATCAAAGAATCAAAGTTATGATAAGAAAGACTTTGTTGCTAGGAAACATGGTAAAGAAAGAGAGCCTTGGGTTCAGAAACCCATGCCTTTTCCTCCCAAACCATCCAAGAAAAAGGATGATGAGGATTTTGAGCGCTTTGCTGAAATGATTAGACCTATCTTTTTGCGTATGCGATTAACTGATATGCTCAAAACCAATCCTTATGCTAAGTACATGAAAGATATAATTACAAATAAAAGAAAGATACCGGAAGCTGAAATTTCCACTATGCTTGCTAATTATACTTTTAAGGGTGGAATACCAAAGAAACTTGGAGATCCAGGAGTACCCACTATACCATGCTCCATTAAAAGAAACTATGTTAAAACTGCTTTATGTGATCTTGGAGCCGGTGTTAGTGTTATGCCTCTCTCTTTATATCGTATACTTGATTTGAATAAGTTGACACCTACTGAAATATCTTTGCAAATGGTTGATAAATCAACTGCTATAGCTGTCGGTATTTGTGAGGATGTGCATGTTGTAGTTGCAAACATTACTATTTTAACGGACTTTGTTATTGTTGATATTCCCGAGGACGATAGTATGTCTATTATTCTTGGAAGACCCTTTCTGAATACTGCAGGGGCTATTATTGATTGCACTAAAGGAAATGTCACTTTTCATGTTAATGGTAATGAGCATATGGTACACTTTCCGAGAAAACAACCTCAAGTTCATAGTATCAACTCTATTGGAAAGATTCCATCGATTATATTTGGAGGTTTTGAATTTCCTCTTCCTATTGTCAAGAAGAAATATGATATTCTTATTATTGGGGATGTGCATATCCCCGTTGAGGTAACATAGTGTTATTCGAAATTTCTCCGGTTCCATGTTATTCGGAATGAGTTCGTTAACAAGACTTGATCAACCTTGTTAGTGGATTCCTTTTGATGATCATGAGATGGATGAAACTAGAAGGCACAACCTTCTGCACCCTCCTTTTACTTTCTGTTATTTATATTAAATAAAATAAAAATAAAAATAAATATTTTTTCGTCTGTTATTTGATTATCCGTGCAATATAAAAATACCTCAAAAATAAAAGTTCTCCAAATGCCCTGAAATTTAAATATGATTTTTTTCCAGAATATTTGGCACTGAGAACACAGCAGGGGAGGTCAACCACCTGCCCACGAGGGTGGAGGGCGTGCCCTACCCCCCTGGGCGTGCCCCTGCCTCCAGGGCCCACGGTGGCCCCCCTCCACTTATCCTTTCACCCATACACTTCTTCTTCCTCCCCCAAACACGAATAACCAGCTCAAACCCGAGTCCAAGCTCGTTTTGCTGCCATTTTCGATCTCCTTGCTCAAAGCACTTCTCACAAAACTACTTGGGGAGATTGTTCTTTGGTATGTGACTCCTCCATTGGTCCAATTGGTTTTTGTTCTAGTGCTTTATTCATTGCAAATTTTTGCTACTTAGGTGACCCTGTTCTTGAGCTTGAATGTCAAATTTATATGGTCAAAAATAGTTTTGATGCATGATATAGGCTCTAGGCACTTGTATGAGTAGTTGCTATCAATATTATTGAGTTTGGTTTACTTTTATTTTGAAGTTACTAAAAATTTCAGAAATTTTTCAGAGGAAGAAATATGCTTAGGAAAATGTTCCAAGGTGGTTCTTCAAGGAAGCAAGGACCCAGGCTTGCAATGCGCGATGCTGATGATGAGCCACCAAGAGACGCTCCGGTGCGTCCTTGTGAATGGCCTTCTGAGAACTTTATGGATCGAGCGGGAATTAAGGAAGAATTTAACGCATATTTGCGTAATGCTGATCTTGTGAGCTTCGAAGAAGAGAAGTGCAATCAGTATCACAATCTCACTAGTTCCTTTGTGAGGAGGTTTGAATTTTCATCTTCACGTAATTCTCCTACTGTCCTGTTTGATCTTTATGAAAATTCTTACACTATGGACTTAGAGGATTTTACCACTGCTTGCAAACTTCCACAATAGGGTAGTATAAGGGATCCTCACAAATCTGAATTTAGAGATTTTCTTGCTAGTATAACTGTGGGAGAATCTAGAGATATAACACAAGCTACCATAGGGAGCATTCACTTCCCTGCTATACATTATTTTGCTCTCTTCATAGGTAGATGCATTAACGATAAAGATGAGGCATGTCACATGTGTGTCCCTGACCTCAGTATTCTTAGGAGTGCTGTGTTAGAAGACAAATCTTATAATTTGGGAGCCATTGTTGCACGTAGGTTGCATCTTAATAGATTTAATGGAGATTTCTTTGGTGGAATTTATGCAACCCACATAGCTAATTTTCTTGGTGTAGCCATATGCGAAGATGATATTGAATTACCTCCTGCTTACCTAGACTTTAATTCTATGGTTCACCACCAGTTTGTCGAGAGGAATGAATCACCTCTCCAGTATCGACTAATCTTTGACAGACGTCGTGCTGTCCATATTACTCTCCCTGCTCCGGCCTTCTTTGATCATCAGGCAAAAGGAAGATATGTTATTACCAAAGAGGAGGCAGATGAGTACGAGAGGAGAGCGGAGGCCGCTCGTCGCCACGCTGCAGCTCAGGAGGCAATAGCCGCTGCATCTCAGTACGACCCCAACTTCTACTATGGATATCAGCCAGGCCAGCCGTGGCCATAGACCAACTTAGGCCAAAAGCCTAAGCTTGGGGGAGTATGTATTTCCCACCGACATTACATTCATGTTCACTCACTCATTGCTAGATGTCGGTGCTCATATTTTTTCATTGTATCATCCATGCTAGTTTATTTTCCTATTTATGCTTTCTTCTTGTGTGTTTAATTTACCTTAAGAAAAACCAAAAAATTAGTTGTAGCTTTTAATTAGTTTACTTTCCATGCTTGTAGTAGTAATTAAAAAGAAAACCCAAAAAGATTTCCTGTTCTTCTTTTGCTTGTTGGGAGCTTTCCCATGTAAATAGTTTTATTTCTTTTCTTTTCTTTGGGGTCGATAGGAGAAGACCATAAATTAAATTGTTGAAGTGGCTCTTATATGCATTATTGTTGATCTGACAAAAGAGCCCATATTGCCTTGTCTTCTCCTGTTTATTGAATGCTTGCAGATTCCAGCTTAGTCCAATGCACGTGCACTATTATTATTATTCACATCATTCGGTCGTGCAAGTGAAAGGCAATTATGATGATATATGATGGACTGACTAAGATGAGAAAAACTGATATGAACTCAACCTTTCTTGTTTTTGTAAATATGATTAGTTCATCGTTCCTGATTCAGCCTATTATGGATAAACATGTTTGCAATGACTACTAGAGATCATAGTTTCTTATGCCATGCTTGATTAGCTATGATTTATAATGGTTTACCTTGCGTTCCAACATGCTATTAAAATGGTTATGATGTGGTATGATAGGGTGGTGTCCTCCTCTGAATGATTTAAGTGACTTGACTTGGCACATGTTCACGCATGTAGTTGAAACAAAATCAACATAGCCTTCACGATATTTATGTTCATGGTGGATTATATCCTACTCATGCTTGTATTCGGTGTTGATTAATTTTAATGCATTTTAATGACTGTTGTCGCTCTCTAACTGGTCGCTTCCCAGTATTTTGCTAGCCTTCACCTGTACTAAGCGGGAATACTTCTTGTGCATCCAACTCCATAAACCCCAAAGTTATTCCAAATGAGTCCACCATACCTACCTATATACGGTATCTACATGCCGTTCCAAGTAAATTTGTATGTGCCAAACTATAAACCTTCAAATAAATATCATGTTTTGTATGCTCGAATAGCCCATGTATCAACTAGGGCTATCCGTATCTTCCATGTTAATTAGGCGGGTTATTCTCAAGAGGAGTGGACTCCGCTCCTCACTCACGAGATAAATGGCTGGTCACCGGGATGCCCAGTCCCATGCTTTATGCAAACTAAATCAAAATAATTGCAAACAGAACTCCCCTGGGACTCTTGTTAGTTGGAGGCACTCGTTGTTTCGAGCAAGCCATGGATTGATGCTTGTTGGTGGAGGGGGAGTATAAACTTTACCATTCTATTTGGGAACCGCCTATAATGTGTTTAGCATGGAAGATATCGCCATCTCTTAGTTGTTACGTTGACAATGAAAGTATACCGCTCAAAATACAATTTATCTCTATTTCAAAACCGAGCTCTAGCACCTCTACAAATCCCTGCTTCCCTCTGTGAAGGGCCTATCCATTTACTGTTATGCTGAGTCATCACCCTCTTATTAAAAAGCACTAACTGGAGAGCACAGCCGTCATTTGCATTCATCACTATTAATTTATATTGGGTGTGACTATGATTGGATCTCTTTTACCATGAATTACAATGTCTAGTCAGTCCTTGATCTTTAAAGGTGCTCTGCATTTATGTTTTGCGGTCTCAGAAAGGGCTAGCGAGATACCATTTTATTATATCATATTATGATTGTTTTGAGAAAGTGTTGTCATCCGAGATTTATTATTATGACTTGCTAGTTGATTATGCTATTGATATGAGTAATTGTGAGACCTCAGACTTATTGCAAATGTGGTTAGTTATGATCTATGTTGAAAACATGAATGCTGACTCGACATAGTTACAACAACAAGAGAAAACAGAGTTTGTAAAAGTTTTTCTTTCTTTCTTTCAGTTTGTCAACTGAATTGCTTGAGGACAAGCAAGGGTTTAAGCTTGGGGGAGTTGATACGTCTCCGTCGTATCTACTTTTCCAAACACTTTTGCCCTTGTTTTGGACTCCAACTTGTATGATTTTAATGGAACTAACCCGGACTGACGCTGTTTTCAGCAGAATTACCATGATGTTGTTTTATGTGCAGAAAACAAATATTCTCGGAATGACCTGAAACTCCACGGGAGGTCTTAGAAAAAATAAAAAAAATCCTCGCCAAATATGAAGACCAGGGGGGCCACACCCTTCTCATGAGGGTGGGGGCGCCCCCCTAGGGCGCGCCCCCTACCTCGTGGGCCCCCTGGAGACCCTCCGACGCCAACTCCAACTCTATATATTTTCTTTCGGAGAGAAAAAAAATAAGAGAGAAGAAATCATCTCGTTTTACGATACGGAGCCGCCGCCAAGCCCTAAAACCTCTCGGGAGGGCTGATCTGGAGTCCGTTCGGGACTCCGGAGATGGGGATTCGTCTCCGTCGTCATCATCAACCATCCTCCATCACCAGTTTCATGATGCTCACCGCCGTGCGTGCGTAATTGCATCATAGGCTTGCTGGACGGTGATGGGTTGGATGAGATTTATCATGTAATCGAGTTAGTTTTGTTAGGGTTTGATCCCTAGTATCCACTATGTTCTGAGATTGATGTTGCTATGACTTTGCTATGCTTAATGCTTGTCACTAGGGCCCGAGTGCCATGATTTCAGATCTGAACCTATTATGTTTTCATGAATATATGAGAGTTCTAGATCCTATCTTGCAAGTCTATAGTCACCTATTATGTGTTATGATCCGTTAACCCCGAAGTGACAATAATCGGGATACTTACCGGTGATGACCGTAGTTTGAGGAGTTCATGTATTCACTATGTGCTAATGCTTTGTTTCAGTTCTCTATTAAAAGGAGGCCTTAATATCCCTTAGTTTCCAATAGGACCCTGCTGCCACGGGAGGGTAGGAGAAAAGATGTCATGCAAGTTCTATTCCATAAGCCCGTATGACCATATACGGAATACATGCCTACATTACATTAATGAATTGGAGCTAGTTCTATGTCACCCTATGTTATGACTGTTACATGATGAACCGCATCCGGCATAATTATCCATCACTGATCCGGTGCCTACGAGTTTTCCATATACTGGTTCTCGCTTATTTACTTTCCCGCTGCTACTGTTACAATCACTACAAAATACCAAAAACATTACTTTTGTTGCCTTTACTTTTGTTGCCGCTACCACCACTATCATATTACTTTTCTACTAAACACTTTGCTGCAGATACTAAGTTTTCAGGTGTGGTTAAATTGACAACTCAGCTGCTAATACTTGAGAATATTCTTTGGCTCCCCTTGTGTCGAATCGATAAATTTGGGTTGAATACTCTACCCTCGAAAGCTGCCGCGATCCCCTATACTTGTGGGTTATCATATATACCTACGTACCCCCAAATGAACAGAGACGGAGCCAAAAACCTAATTCCACCGCCACAACTTTCTGTATCCACGAGATCCCATCTTGGGGCCTATTCCGGAGCTCCGCCGGAGAGGGCCGTCATCACGGAGGGCTTCTACATCATCATAGCCTCTCCAATGAAGTGTGAATAGTTTACCTCAAACCTTCAGGTCCATAGTTAGTAGCTAGATGGCTTATTCTCTCTTTTCGGATCTCAATACAAAGTTCTCCCCCTCTCTTGTGGAGATCTATTCGATGTAATCTTCTTTTTGCGGTGTGTTTGTTGAGACCGATGAATTGTGGGTTGATGATCAAGTCTATCTATGAATAATATTTGAATCTTCTCTGAATTCTTTTATGTATGATTGGTTATCTTTGCAAGTCTCTTCGAATTATCCGTTTGGTTTGGCCAACTAGATTGGTAGTTCTTGCCATGGGAGAAATGTTTAGCTTTGGGTTCGATCTTGCGGTGTCCTTTCCCAGTGACAGAAGGGGCAGCAAGGCACGTATTGCATCGTTGCCATCGAGGATAACAAGATGGGGTTTATTTCATATTGCATGAATTTATCTCTCTACATCATGTCATCTTGCTTAAGGCGTTACTCTGTTTTTAACTTAATACTCTAGATGCATGTTGGATAGTGGTCGATGAGTGGAGTAATAGTAGTAGATGCAGAATCGTTTCGGTCTACTTGTCACGGACGTGATGCCTATATACATGATCATGCCTAGATATTCTCATAACTATGCTCAATTCTGTCAATTGCTCAATAGTAATTTGTTCACCCATCGTAGAATACTTATGCTCTTGAGAGAAGCCACTAGTGAAACCTATGGCCCCCGGGTCTATTCTCATCATATCAATCTCCATAACTTTAATCTTGTTTTGCTTTTTTACTTTGCCTTTACTTTTCACTTTGCATCTTTATACCAAAAATACCAAAAATATTATATCTATCAGATCTCACTCTCGTAAGTGACCGTGAAGGGATTGACAACCCCTAATCGCGTTGGTTGCGAGTAGCTATCGTTTTGTGCAGGCACGAGGGACTTGAGTGTGGCCTCCTACTGGATTGATACCTTGGTTCTCAAAAACTAAGGGAAATACTTATGCTACTTTGATGCATCATCCCTTCCTCTTCAGGGAAAACCAAAGCAAGCTCAAGAGGTAGCAAGAAGGATTTCTAGCGCCGTTGCCGGGGAGTCTACGCAAAAAGTCAACATACCAAGTACCCATCACAATCCCTATCTCTCGCATTACATTATTTGCCATTTGCCTCTCGTTTTCCTCTCCCCCACTTCACCCTTGTCATTTTATTCGCCCTCTCTCTCTCTCTCTCTCTCTCTCTCTCTCTCTCTCTATCCTCCCTCTTTATTTGCCTCTTTTGCCCGTTTGCTCTTGTCTGCTCATGTGCTAGTTTGCTTGTTTGTCGCGATGGCTCAAGATAATACTAAATTGTGTGACTTCACCAATACCAATAATAATGATTTCCTTAGCACTCC
Source organism: Triticum aestivum (assembly GCF_018294505.1). NCBI lineage: Eukaryota > Viridiplantae > Streptophyta > Magnoliopsida > Poales > Poaceae > Triticum > Triticum aestivum. Next base: position 537,198,467 of record NC_057809.1, on the reverse strand, counting down.
GATTGCTCCTCTTACCGATGCTGAATCTTGTGAAATTAATACTTCTTTGTTGAATCTTGTTATGAAAGATCAATTTGCCGGCCTTCCTAGTGAAGATGCCACTACGCATCTGAATAGCTTCGTCGATTTATGTGATATGCAAAAGAAAAAAGATGTCGATAATGATGTCATTAAATTGAAGCTATTTCCTTTTTCGCTTAGAGATCGTGCTAAAGCTTGGTTTTCGTCTTTGCCTAAAAATAGTATTGATTCTTGGAACGAGTGCAAAGATGCTTTTATCTCTAAGTATTTCCCTCCCGCTAAGATCATCTCTCTTAGAAATGATATTATAAACTTTAAGCAACTTGATCATGAACATGTTGCACAAGCTTGGGAGAGAATGAAATTAATGATACGTAATTGCCCTACTCATGGTTTGAATTTGTGGATGATTATACAAAATTATTATGCCGGATTGAATTTTGCTTCTAGAAATCTTTTAGATTCGGCCGCGGGAGGCACTTTTATGGAAATCACTTTAGGAGATGCTACTAAACTCCTAGATAATATTATGGTTTAATTATTCTCAATGGCATACTGAAAGATCTTCTAATAAAAAAGTGCATGCGATAGAAGAAATCAATGTTTTGAGTGGAAAGATGGATGAACTTATGAAATTATTTGCTACTAAGAGTGTTTCTTCTGATCCTAATGATATGCCTTTGTCTACTTTGATTGAGAATAACAATGAATCTATGGATGTGAATTTTGTTGGTAGGAATAATTTTGGTAACAACGCTTATAGAGGGAATTTTAATCCTAGGCCTTATCCTAGTAATCCTTCTAATAATTATGGAAATTCCTACAGCAACTCTTATGGAAATTATAATAAGATGCCCTCTGAATTTGAGAATAGTGTTAAAGAGTTTATGAATTCACAAAAGAATTTTAATGCTTTGCTTGAAGAGAAATTGCTTAAAGTTGATGATTTGGCTAGGAACGTTGATAGAATTTCTCTTGAGATTGATTCTTTAAAGATAAGATCTATTCCTCCTAAGCATGATATCAATGAGTCTCTCAAATCCATGAGAATTTTCATTGATGAGTGCAAGGAAAGAACCGCTAGGATGCGTGCTTTCAAAGATGCCTTTATTAAAGCATGTTCTTCCAATTCCTATGAAAATCAAGATGAAGATCTAAAAGTTATTGATGTGTCACCTATTAAATCTTTTTTTTGCAATATGAATCTTGATGAAACTGAATATGATCTTCCTTTACCTAGAAGGCGTTCTAAAAATTCGGAGTATTTAGATCTTTATGATGAAATTGATGAAAGTGGGATTGAAAGAAATAAAAATCTAGATGTTGCTAAACCTACTATATTGGATTTCAAGGAATTTAATTATGAAAGTTGTTCTTTAATTGATTGTATTTCCTTGTTGCAATCCGTGCTAAATTCTCCACATGCTTATAGTCAACATAAAGCCTTCACCGAACATATTGTTGATGCTTTGATGCAATCTTATGAAGAAAAACTTGAGTTGAAAGTTTCCATCCCTAGAAAACTCTATGATGAGTGGGAACCAACTATTAAAATTAAAATTAAAGATCATGAGTTTTATGCTTTGTGTGATTTGGGTGCTAGTGTCTCTACCATTCCCAAGACTTTGTGTGATTTGCTAGATTTCCGTAATTTTGATGATTGCTCTCTAAACTTGCATCTTGCGGATTCCACAATTAAGAAAACTATGGGAAGGATTAATGATGTTCTTATTGTTGCAAATAGAAATTATGTGCCCGTAGATTTCATTGTTCTTGATATAGATTGCAATCATTCTTGCCCTATTATTCTTGGTAGACCTTTCCTTAGAACGGTTGGTGCCATTATTGATATGAAGGAAGGGAATATTAGATTTCAATTTCCATTAAAAAATGGCATGGAACACTTTCCAAGAAAGAAAATAAAATTACCATATGAAACTATCATGAGAGCCACTTATGGATTGCCTACCAAAGATGGCAATACCTAGATCTATCCTCGCTTTTATGCCTAGCTAGGGGCGTTAAACGATAGCGCTTGTTGGGAGGCAACCCAATTTTATTTTTATTCCTTGCTTTTTGCTCCTGTTTATTAATAAATAAATTATTTAGCCTCTATTTTGGTTGTGTTTTTTGTGTTTAATTAGTGTTTGTGCCAATTAGAACCGTTGGGAAGACTTGGGGAAAGTCTTGTTGAACTTGCTGTAAAAAAACAGAAACTTTAGCGCTCACGAGAACTTCTGTAATTTTTATTTGAAGAGTGCTATTTAGTTAATTATTTTTGCAGATGATTAATAGATAAATTACTCACGTACAGAAATTTATTTTAGAATTTTTGGGTTCCAGATCTTGCGCTAGCTACAGATTACTACAGACTGTTCTGTTTTTGACAGATTCTGTTTTTCGTGGTTGTTTGCTTATTTTGATGAATCTATGGTTAGTAAAATAGTTTATAATCCATAGAGAAGTTGGAATACAGTAGGTTTAACACCAATATAAATAAAGAATGAGTTCATTACAGTACCTTTAAGTGGTCTTTTGTTTTCTTTCGCTAACGGAGCTCACGAGTTTTCTACTTTAAGTTTTGTGTTGTGAAGTTTTTAAGTTTTGGGTGAATTCTGTTGATGGATTATGGAACAAGGAGTGGCAAGATCCTAAGCTTGGGTATGCCCATGGCACCCCCAATATAATCTGAGGACACTAAAAAGTCAAAGCTTGGGGATGCCCCGGAAGGCATCCCCTCTTTCGTCCACTTCCATCGGTAATTTACTTGGAGCTATATTTTTATTCACCAACATGATATGTGTTTTGCTTGGAGCGTCTTGTATTATTTGTGTCTTTGTGTCTTACTATGCCACAATCATCCTTGCTGTACACACCTTTTGAGAGAGCCATACATGAATTAGAATTTGATAGAATACTCTATGTGCTTCACTTATATCTTTTTGAGCTAAGTAGTTTTGCTCTATGTGCTTCACTTATATCTTTTGAGCGCTATAATTTTGCTCTATGTGCTTCACTTAGATCTTTTAGAGCACGGTGGTGGATTTTTTTTTAAATAAACTATTGATCTCTCATGCTTCACTTAAATTATTTTGAGAGTCCCTTAATAGCATGGTAATTTGCTTAATAATAATATGCTTGGTATTCAAGATTTGTGAAACTTTATTTTGAGTGTGTTGAATACTAAGAAAAGATTGAAGCATGATTGTTTTGAGATATGGAGGTGATAATATTAAAGTCATGCTAGTTGAGTAGTTGTGAATTTAAAGAATACTTGTGTTAAAGTTTGTGATTCCCGTAGCATGCACGTATGGTGAACCGTTATGTGATGAAGTCGGAGCATGATTTATTTATTGATTGTCTTCCTTATGAGTGGCGGTCGGGGACGAGCGATGGTCTTTTCCTACCAATCTATCCCCCTAGGAGCATGCACGTAATACTTTGCTTTGATAACTTCTAGATTTTTGCAATAAGTATATGAGTTCTTTATGACTAATGTTGAGTCCATGGATTATACACACTCTCACCCTTCCACCTTTGCTAGCCTCTCTAATACCGCGCACCTTTCGTCGGTATCATACACCTACCATATACCTTCCTCAAAACAGCCACCATACCTACCTATTATGGCGTTTCCATAGCCATTCCGAGATATATTGCCATGCAACTTTCCACCGTTCTGTTTATTATGACACACTCCATCATTGTCATATTGCATATCCCGGTACACCGCCGAAGGCATTCATATAGAGTCATATTTTGTTCTAAGTATTGAGTTGTAATTGTTGAGTTGTAAGAAAAATAAAAGTGTGATGATCATCATTATTAGAGCATTGTCCCAGTGAGGAAAGAATGATGGAGACTATGATTCCCCCATAAGTCGGGATGAGACTCCGGACGAAAAATAAAATAAATAAAAAAGAGGCTAAAGAAGCCCAAATAAAAAGAGGCCAAAAAAGAGAAAAGGCCCAAATAAAAATAAAAAATAAAAAAAATGAGAGAAAAAGAGAGAAGGGACAATGTTACTATCCTTTTACCACACTTGCGCTTCAAAGTAGCACCATGATCTTCACAGTAGAGAGTCTCTCATGCTATCACCTTCATACACTAGTGGGAATTTTACATTATAGAACTTGGCTTGTATATTCCAATGATGGACTTCCTCAAATTGCCCTAGGTATTCATGAGCAAGCAAGTTGGATGCACACCCACTTAGTTTCTTTTTGAGCTTTCATATACTTATAGCTCTAGTGCATCCATTGCATGGCAATCCCTACTCACTCACATTGATATGTATTGATGGGCATCTCCATAGCCCGTTGATACGCCTACTTGATGTGAGACTATCTTCTCCTTTTTGTCTACTCCACAACCACCATTCTATTCCACCTATAGTACTATATCCATGGCTCACGCTCATGTATTGTGTGAAGATTGAAAAAGTTTTGAAAAAGTTAGAGTATGAAACAATTGCTTGGCTTGTCATCGGGGTTGTGCATGATTTAAATACTTTGTGTGGTGAAGATAGAGCATAGCCAGACTATATGATTTTGTAGGGATAACTTTCTTTGGCCATGTTATTTTGAGAAGACATAATTGCTTTGTTAGTATGCTTGAAGTATTATTATTTTTATGTCAATATAAACTTTTGTATTGAATCTTTCGAATCTGAATATTCATATCACAGTTAAGAAGATTTGCATTGAAATTATGCCAAGTAGCACTCCGCATCAAAAATTCTCTTTTATCATTTACCTACTCGAGGACGAGCAGGAATTAAGCTTGGGGATGCCTGGTACGTCTCCAACGTATCTATAATTTTTGATTTCTCCATGCTATATTATCTACTGTTTTGGACTATATTGGGCTTTATTTTCCACTTTTATATTATTTTTGGGACTAACCTATTAACCGGAGGCCCAGCCCAGAATTGCTGTTTTTTTTTGCCTATTTCAGTGTTTCGAAGAAACGGAATAGCAAACGGAGTCCAAACGGAATGAAACCTTCGGGAACGTGATTTTCTCATCGAACGTGATCCAGGAGACTTGGACCCTACGCCAAGGCATCAGAGAGGCGGTCACGAGGGTGGGGGGCGCCCCCCCTAGGGCGCCCCCTGCCTCGTGGGCCCCTCGATGCTCCACCGACGTACTTCTTCCTCCTATATATACCTACGTACCCCCAAACGAACAGAGACGGAGCCAAAAACCTAATTCCACCGCTGCGAATTTCTGTATCCACGAGATCCCATCTTGGGGCCTGTTCCGGAGCTCCGCCGGAGAGGGCCGTCATCACGGAGGGCTTCTACATCATCATAGCCTCTCCGATGAAGTGTGAGTAGTTTACCTCAGTCCTCCGGGTCCATAGTTAGTAGCTAGATGGCTTCTTCTCTCTTTTTGGATCTCAATACAAAGTTCTCCCCCTCTCTTGTGGAGATCTATTCGATGTAATCTTCTTTTTGCGGTGTGTTTGTTGAGACCGATGAATTGTGGGTTTATAATCAAGTCTATCTATGAATAATATTTGAATCTTCTCTGAATTCTTTTATGTACGATTGGTTATCTTTGCAAGTCTATTCGAATTATCCGTTTGGTTTGGCCAACTAGATTGGTAGTTCTTGCCATGGGAGAAGTGCTTAGCTTTGGCTTCGATCTTGCGGTGTCCTTTCCCAGTGACAGAAGGGGCAGCAAGGCACGTATTGCATCGTTGCCATCGAGGATAACAAGATGGGGTTTATTTCATATTGCATGAATTTATCTCTCTACATCATGTCATCTAGCTTAAGGCATTACTCTGGTTTTTAACTTAATACTCTAGATGCATGTTGGATAGCTGTCGATGAGTGGAGTAATAGCAGTAGATGCAGAATCGTTTCGGTCTACTTGTCACGGACGTGATGCCTATATACATGATCATGCCTAGATATTCTCATAACTATGCTCAATTCTGTCAATTGCTCAACAGTAATTTGTTCACCCACCGTAGAATACGTATGCTCTTGAGAGAAGCCACTAGTGAAACCTATGGCCCCCGGGTCTATTCTCATCATATCAATCTCCATCACTTTAATCTTGTTTTGCTTTTTTACTTTGCCTTTACTTTTTACTTTGCATCTTTATACCAAAAATATTATATCTATCAGATCTCACTCTCATAAGTGACTGTGAAGGGAAGGGATTGACAACCCCTAATCGTGTTGGTTGCGAGTAGCTATCGTTTTGTGCAGGTATGAGGGACTTGAGCGTGGCCTCCTACTGGATTGATACCTTGGTTCTCAAAAACTGAGGGAAATACTTACGCTACTTTGCTGCATCATCCCTTCCTCTTCAGGGAAAACCAATGCAAGCTCAAGAGGTAGCAGGGCGCGACCAGTTGCTTATGAGCTCTTGGATATGAGAAAGCAGAGTCTAAGGATGACTCGATGCCGTTAGGGGCCGTCGTGCTTTCCCTGGTGCCTCCGCATCGCGGTGACCGCCGACGGTGTAGGGCTGTTTGGTTGCTGCCCTGAGTTGTATGCCTGACAAAATTTGGAGCATGAATGTAGCCTGAAAATTAGAGTGAAGGTAGCCTGACCAGGCAGCCGGAGAGATGTGCTGTTTGGTTTGCGCCTGAGCTATGCTGCCATGTTCCAATATAGTTAGTGCATAAATAACTCCACACCCATTCGATCTATCTTAAAGAAATATTATTTTATTGCCAGGCATTGGGGCAGGCAGAGTCAGGCATAAGAAATAGGAGGCCTGACTCAGGCTAACTACGTTACCGGTGGCCAGGTCTGGCTAATTGCTTCGTCTGCTTTTACAGGCCAGGCTACAACTTGGTGGCTCAGGACACCAACCAAACAGGGTTCAGGCACGTCCAAGGAAACCTTCAGGTCGGGCAAATTTAACTCAGGGCAGCAACCAAACAGTCGGCTCTAGAGAGGGTTGGTCCCTACTCCCTAGTGGTCTCGACCAAATCTCACCGATGAGTTAAGTTTGCTCGTCGAACTCTCTGTGCTGACCTCCTTGGCCCATGTGGCTCGCCTTGTGGCTGCTATCCAAACCCTAGGTGGGTTGGATCTGTGGCTCCAACGGTTTTGTGGGCCGGTTGGATCACCTCACTGTAACAAACAATTTTTATGAGACATAAGAACCCTCATTTAACATTTAACCCTATATCATTTAAGGATACATAAAAAATATTTCTTACTTTACTAGACTTTTGAACTTAGAATACTAACATGTCAAATTTTAGATTTTTAAGATTTTTATTTTAATAAGTAAAACAAGTCAGTTAATTCATTAAGGTGGTTATGTTTATAGGTCACACTGATTGGTCTTAATCATTTGGTTTTTTCTGATTAAACATAGTGATACAAGCATTGAGGAACGAAAGCCAGCCATCCCCTAACACCAAAAAAGCGTAACGATAAAAGGAAATCTAACCCAAAACAGCCAAGAAATATAAAAGCAAACAATTCCACTAAAAACAAACAAACACATCTCTTTATTATAAGACTATCTACAATGGGAGTAACATAGGGTAACATCACATATATTTAGATAAAAAAGATGATGTGGCAAGCAATAAATGAAAAAGGAGAGGCATGTGGTAACATAGCTAGTTACTACTAGTATGAGTAACATCACACATATCAAAGCAAGATGAGTCTATAGTCTAATAAATAAAGTGTTGCATGTTATCACATATATGTTACTCCCCACTATGTTATCACATATATGTTACTCCCCACCATGTTACTACTCTATGTTACTACGAGAAAAGTCTGAAATAAACCTTGAGGTTGTAGAGGCCGACGCAAATGAACCCTCACCTCTAAATCCCTGAAGTCTGTACCCTGACCTCTTTGGTCCCGGCCTACTCGAACCCTAGATACGTTTGGCACACCGGGAAAAGCACAATCCTAGCTGGAAACCCGCTTCTTTCACTGTTGGTGCTGATCAACGCATCATAGCCATTCTTCCTCGATCCCATCTCTCTCCTGCTATTCCGTTTCCTCAGATCCATCAATGGCAATAGCACAGAGCACAACATGCCCGGCTCAAAAAAGAAAAGAAGCATAGAGCATAGCAAAGACGAGAGCGGCACCTTGTGTGAGCTTAGCCTCATAGCCTGTAGCATGTGCACATTGGAAAGCTGCTCTTTCCATGTGCACGGCGGCGGCGAGCAGTAGCAACAGTACATGGTGATGACCCACAAGTATAGGGGATCTATCGCAGTCCTTTCGATAAGTAAGAGTGTCGAACCCAACGAGGAGCAGAAGGAAATGATAAGCGGTTTCTAGCAAGGTATTCTCTGCAAGTACTGAAATAAGTGGTAACAGATAGTTTTGTGATAGGATAATTTGTAACGAGCAACAAGTAACAAGAGTAAATAAAGTGCAGCAAGGTGGACCAATCCTTTTTGTAGCAAAGGACAAGCCTGGACAAACTCTTATATAGAGAAGAGCGCTCCCAAGGACACATGGGAATATCATCAAGCTAGTTTTCATCACGTTCATATGATTCACGTTCGGTACTTTGATAATTTGGTATGTGGGTGGACCGGTGCTTGGGTACTGTCTTTACTTGGACAAGCATCCCACTTATGATTAACCTCTATTGCAAGCATCCGCAACTACAACAAAAGTATTAAGGTAAACCTAACCATAACATGAAACATATGGATCCAAATCAGCCCCTTACGAAGCAACGCATAAACTAGGGTTTAAGCTTCTGTCACTCTAGCAACCCATCATCTACTTATTACTTCCCAATGCCTTCCTCTACCGGCATGAAACATATGGAAGTTTTGGAACTTTTGGAGCTGTGTAGAATAGGTCTCTAATATTTGCTCCTTTTCCAGCCCAGAATCCCAGCTGCCGGCATTCTCCCTCTTTATGTAAAACTTGTAAAATAAGAGAGAATGGGCATAAGTATTGTGACATAATGTGAAGTAACAGCCCATAATGCAATAAATATCGATATAAAAACATGGTGCAAAATGGACGTATCAACTCCCCCAAGCTTAGACCTCGCTTGTCCTCAAGCGAAAGCCAAAATCAAAAAATATGTCCACATGTTTAGAGATAGAGGTGTCGATAAAAATAAAATACGGACATGAGGGCATCATGATCATTCTTAGAACAACAACTTATATAATTTTTGTCATATAATCTCTTATGCTAGAGTAATAATTCAATCACAATTTCAAGTATGAATCATAAACTTCATTGAAAACTAACAAACTATAATCCCAGTCATTGGAGCAATTGCAATTTATCATAACATAGGAAAGAGTCAATGTATAAGAGCTTTTCAGCAAGTCCACATACTCAACTATCATATAATCTTTCACAATTGCTGACACTCACGCAATACTTATGGGTATGGAGTTTTAATCGAACACAGAGAAAGATAGGGGCTTATAGTTTTGCCTCCCAACGTTTTACCTCAAGGGTAATGTCAACAATAATAGTTCATGAAAACTCACATCCAATTAGCCATATATACCAGGATCTTTCCAACACACCGTGCTTGCCAAAGGATAAAATGTAAAAAGGAAGGGTGAAGATCACCATGACTCTTATGCAAGGTAGGAAGTGAAAGTAAAATATAGGCCCTTCGCAGAGGGAAGCAGAGGTTGTCATGCGCTTTTATGGTTGGATGCACAAAATCTTAATGCGAAAGAACGTCACTTTATATTGCCACTTGTGATATGGACCTTTATTATGCAGTTTGTCGCTTTTATTTCTTCCATATCGCACGATCGTATAAAGCTTATTTTCTCCCACACTAATAAGTCATACATATTTAGAGAGCATTTTTTATTGCTTGCACCGATGACAACTTACTTGGAGGATCTTACTCAATCCATAGGTAGGTATGGTGGACTCTTATGGCAAAACTGGTTTAAGGGTATTTGGAAGCACAAGTAGTATTTCTACTTGGTGCAATGAATTTGGCTAGAATGAGGGGGAAAGGCAAGCTCAACATGTTGGAGGATCCAAGACAATATAATTTATCTCGGATGTAAGAAAACATAACCCATTACATTGTATTCCTTGTCCAACGTCAACTCTTTAGCATGTCATATTTTAATGAGTGCTCACAATCATAAAAGATGTCCAAGATAGTATATTTATATGTGAGAAGACCCCTCTTTCTTTATTACTTCCTATTAATTGCAATGATGACCAGAACTATGTTTGTCAACTCTCAACAATTTTTATTCATCATACTCTTTCTATGTGAGCTCATTACTATCCATAAGATCCATTTGATCTCTTTGTTTCTTTTTATTTATTTCTCTTTTCTTTTATTCACTTAGGATCATGGCAAAATAATCAAGCCCTTGACTCGACACTAATCTTTATTATATATAGCTCACGGACTCGATTACATAAAAGGATCATAAAGCAAAACTCACAACTAGATCATGCTAAAAGCTTTTATTCTACTAGATCAAGATATTATCAAAAGGATCGAACTAAGAAAAATGGTAAAGATAAAAGTGATGGTGATACGATACCGGGGCACTCCCCCAAGCTTGGCAGTTGCCAAGGGGAGTGCCCATACCCGATGCTCAATTCTTCTTTGTTGGTGGAGAAGGTAATGGTTTTGTTGATGGCATAGGCTTCTTCCTTAATTTGCGTTTGAGGACAGAATTTGATCCATTAGGTCATCGATCTCTTGCTCTAGGCTCAGTATCTTTTTGCATAGTTCCTGCTTGTTTTCCTGCAAGAGGCGAAAAGGGACGAACTCGATCTTAGGTTTCTTTACCTTATCCGGGAGGCTTGACTTTTTGAACTCCACATGCATGTCCCCAGGTTGAGGCAGTGGGACTTCATCTTCATCTGAGCTCGTCTCCTCCTTTCCCTTAGGTTCATAGTCCTCTTCTTCTTCCGTCCTCCAACCACAATGCTCCACATCCCCATAGACTTTAGGGTCTGCAAGGTAATCAGCCACATAGCTCTCTCCTTCCGAATCCTGGGACGACATGTTGCTCAAATCTGCAGCAGGACAGCTCGAAACAAAGACATGAGATTTTTGTGTGATACGGGAGTCAGAACCCCCTGGAGATTATATAATGAATTTTTACCGACCAAAATACGTGTCGTGTACAAAAACGGAGTCCGGAGAGCACACGAGGTAGGGGGCGCGCCCAGGGGGTAGGGCGCGCCCTCCACACCCTCGTGGAGCCCTCGTGTCCTTCCCAGACTGCTTCTTATTTTTCTATTTTTCGAAATATTCCAAAACGGAGAAATATTGCCTTAAAAACTGTTTTGGAGTCGGTTTACTTACCGTACCACATACCTATTCCTTTTTGGAGTCTGAAACGTTCCGAAAAGTGTCCCTTATGTATTCCTCCGGGGTTACGGTTTCAATAATATTGGTTTGAACATTTATGGGATTACCTAATATATAATGTTTGATTCTTTGACCGTTCACCACCTTCGGATTTGTGCCTTCGAAGTTATTGATTTTTATGGCACCGGAACGATAGACCTCCTCAATAACGTAAGGACCTTCCCATTTAGAGAGAAGTTTTCCTGCAAAAAATCTTAAACAAGAGTTGTATAGCAATACATATTCACCTACATTAAACTCACGCTTTTGTATCCTTTTATCATGCCATCTTTTAACTTTTTCTTTAAACAACTTGGCATTTTCATAGGCTTGGGTTCTCCATTCATCGAGTGAGCTAATATCAAATAACCTCTTTTCACGAGCAAGTTTAAAAATCATAATTGAGCTCTTTAATAGCCCAATATGCCTTGTGTTCTAGTTCGAGAGGTAAGTGACATGCTTTTCCATAGACCATTTTATACGGAGACATACCCATAGAATTTTTATATGCAGTTCTATAGGCCCATAATGCATCATCAAGTTTCTTGGACCAATTCTCTAGACCTATTGACAGTCTTTTACAAAATTAATTTGAGTTCTCTATTACTCAATTCTACTTGACCACTAGACTGAGGGTGATAAGGGGATGGAATTCTATGATTAACATCATATTTAGCAAGCATTCTACGGAAAGCACCATGAATAAAATGCGAACCACCATCAGTCATTAAATATCTAGGGACTCCAAATCCTGGAAAAAATAACTTCTTTAAGCATTTTAATATAAGTGTTACGATCAGCACTACTAGTTGGAATAGCTTCTACCCACTTAGTAACGTAATCAACAGCAACTAAAATATGTGTATAACCATTAGAGGAAGGAAAAGGTCCCATATAGTCAAAGCCCCAAACATCAAATGGTTCAATAATGAGTGAATAGTTCATGGGCATTTCTTGACGTCTACTAATATTACCAATTCTTTGACATTCATCACAAGATAAGACAAACTTACGTGCATCCTTGAAGAGAGTAGGACAATAAAAACCAGATTGCAATACCTTATGTGCAGTCCTATCTCCAGCATGGTGTCCTCCATAAGCTTCGGAGTGACACTTGCATAGGATCTGTTCCTGTTCATGGTCAGGTACACAACATCTAATAACACCATCTACTCCTTCTTTATAAAGATGTGGGTCATCCCAAAAGTAATGCCTCAAATCATAGAAGAACTTTTTCTTTTGCTGGTATGTGAAACTAGGGGTATAAACTTAGCAACAATGTAATTAGCATAATCAGCATACCATGGAACAGTATGAGAAGCATTTATAACATTTAGTTGCTCACCAGGAAAGCTATCATCACTAGATAGTGGGTCATCAAGCACATTTTCTAACCTAGACAAGTTGTCTGCAACGGGATTCTCAGCTCCCTTTCTATCAACAATATGTAAGTCAAATTCTTGTAGCAAGAGAACCCATCTAATAAGTCTAGGTTTAGCATCTTTATTTTCCATAAGATATTTATTAGCAGCATGATTAGTGTGAATAGTTACTTTAGAATCAACAATATAAGGTCTGAACTTATCACAAGCAAATACAACTGCTAAGAATTCTTTTTCAGTGGTAGCATAATTTCTTTGAGCATTGTCTAGGGTTTTACTAGCATATTGAACAACATTTAGTTTCTTATCAACTCTTTGCCCTAGAACAGCACCTACAACATAATCACTAGCATCACACATAATTTCAAAGGGTAAATTCCAATCAGGTGGCTGAACAATAGGTGCAGAGATCAATGCTTTCTTAAGTATTTCAAATGCTTCTACACAATCTTCATTAAAGACAAATGGTATATTTTTGTAATAAATTAGTCAGAGGCCGAGAAATTTTTTAGAAGTCCTTAATGAACCTCCTATAAAAACCGGCGTGACCAAGGAAACTTCTTATACCTTTGATGTCCTTGGGACATGGCATCTTTTCAATAGCATCAATCTTGGCTTTATCAACTTCAATACCTCTTTCAGAAACTTTATGCCCCAAGACAATACCTTCATTAACCATAAAGTCACACTTTTTCCAATTCAAGACAAGATTAGTTTCTTCACATCTCTGCAAAACTCGATCAAGGTTTCTTAAGCAATCATCAAAAGAAGATCCATAGACAGAGAAATCATCCATGAAAACCTCACAAATCTTTTCACACAAGTCAGAGAATATAGCCATCATGCATCTTTGAAAGGTAGCAGGTGCATTACATAAACCAAAAGGCATACATCTATAAGCAAAAGTACCAAAAGGGCAAGTAAAAGTAGTCTTTGATTGATCCTTAGCTGATCCAGGTATTTGAGAGAAACCAGAATAACCATCTAGAAAGCAAAAATGTGTATGTTTAGATAATCTTTCTAGCATTTGATCGATAAAAGGTAAGGGGTAATGATCCTTTTTAGTGGCCTTATTTAATTTGCGGAAATCAATTACCATCCTATAACCTGTAATAATTCTTTGAGGAATCAATTCATTTTTATCATTAGGAACAACAGTAATACCTCCCTTCTTAGGGACACAATGGACAAGACTTACCCACTGACTATCAGCAACGGGATAAATTATACCTGCCTCAAGGAGCTTTAGTATCTCCTTTCTTACCACTTCTTTCATTTTAGGGTTCAGCCGTCGTTGATGATCACAAACTGGTTTAACATCTTCTTCCAAATTAATTTTATGTTGACATAGAGTGGGACTAATGCCCTTAAGATCATCAAGAGTATACCCAATAGCAGCATGGTGCTTCTTCAGAGTTTTCAATAATCTCTCTTCCTCATGCTCTGAAAGGTTAGCACTAATAATAACATGATATATCTTTTTCTCATCAAGATAAGCATATTTAAGAGTATCAGGTAACGGTTTAAGCTCAAACACGGGATCACCCTTGGGTGGAGGAGGATCCACTAGGATTTCAACAGGCAAATTGTGTTTCAGAATAGGTTCCTGTTTAAAGAATACTTCATCTATTTCCCTTCTTTCATTCATAAACATATCATTTTCATGGTCTACCAAATATTATTCTAAAGGATCACTAGGAGGTACGGCAATAGAAGAAAGACCAATAATTTCATCCTTACTAGGTAATTCTTCTTCACGGTGTTGTCTACTAAATTTAGAGAAATTAAATTCATGAGTCATATCATCTAAACCGATAGTAACAACATCCCTTTTGCAATCTATGGTAGCATTAACAGTATTTAAGAAGGGTCTACCAAATATAATGGGACAAAAGCTATCTTGTGGGGAACCAAGAACAAGAAAATCAACAGGATATTTAGTTTTCCCACACAAGACTTCAACATCTCGAACAATTCCCATTGGTGAAATAGTATCTCTATTGGAAAGTTTAATTGTGACATCAATATCTTCTAACTCAATAGGTGCAATATCATGCATAATTTCTCTATAAAGGCTAATAGGTATTGCACTAGCACTGGCACCCATATCACATAAGCCATGATAACAATGATCTCCTATTTTAACATAAATAACAGGCATGCCTACCACAGGTCTAGGTTTATCTTTAGCACAAGGTTTAGCAATTCTAGCAATTTCATCACAGAAATAAATAACATGCCCATCAATATTATCAGACAAGAGATCTTTAACAATAGCAATATTAGGTTCAACTTTAACTTGCTCAGGAGGTGTACAAGTTTTAACATTGCTTTTACGAACTACAGTTGAAGTTTTAGCATGATCCTTTATACTAACAGGAAAATGTGGTTTCTCAACATAAGAAGTAGGAACAATTGGATCATTATAAGTGACAATCTTTTCTTCAACTTTAATAGGTGCAGCTACTTTTACTTCTATGGGAGGATGATATTTAAACCACTTCTCCTTGGGGAGATCAACATAAGTAGCAAAAGATTCACAGAAAGAAGCTACTATCTCAGAGTCAAGTCCATATTTAGTGCTAAATTTATGGAAAACATCGGTATCCATAAAAGATTTAACACAAACAATCCTAGGTGTCATACCTGACTCCTTACCTTTGTCGAGGTCCCAATCTTCAGAGTTGTGTTTAATTCTTTCCAATAAATCCCATTTGAATTCAATAGTCTTCATCATAAAAGAGCTAGCACAAGAAGTATCAAGCATGGTGCGATTGTTATCAGAAAGCCGAGCATAAAATTTTTGAATAATCATTTCTCTTGAGAGCTCATGATTGGGGCATGAATATAACATTGATTTAAGCCTCCCCCAAGCTTGAGTGATGCTTTTTCCTTCGCGAGGCCAAAAATTATATATATAATTGCGATCACGATGAACAAGATGCATAGGATAAAATTTCTGATGAAATTCCAATTTCAATCGTTTGTAATTCCAAGACCCCATATCATCACATAGCCTATACCATGTTGATGCATCTCCCTTCAAAGATAAAGGGAAGACCTTCTTCTTAACAACATCTCCGGGTACACCTGCAAGCTTAAATAATCCACAAACTTCATCCACATATATCAGATGCTCATCAGGATGTTTTGTTCCATCTCCTAAAAAACGATTAGGTAGCAGTTCTTCTATCATACCTGAAGGAATTTCAAAGCAAACATTTTCATTTTCATTTTCAGTAGGTTAGTAGGTTGAGGAGCAACTCTTTGCTCTACTGTTCGGGGTGAAGATACCCCAAACAAGCCCCTCAGAGGATTACTTTCCATAGTAACAAGTGATAGTAAATTTCAGCACACTATATAAATTTTTCCTTACCAAATTCCACCTGCCAGAGGCGCTTCACTCCCCGGCAACGGTGCCAGAAAAGAATCTTAATGACCCACGAGTATAGGGGATCTATCGTAGTCCTTTCGATAAGTAAGAGTGTCGAACCCAATGAGGAGCAGAAGGAAATGATAAGCGGTTTCCAGTAAGGTATTCTCTGCAAGTACTGAAATAAGTGGTAACAAATAGTTTTGTGATAGGATAATTTATAACGAGCAACAAGTAACAAGAGTAAATAAAGTGTAGCAAGGTGGCCCAATCCTTTTTGTAGCAAAGGACAAGCCTGGACAAACTCTTATATAGAGAAAAGCGCTCCCGAGGACACATGGGAATATTGTCAAGCTAGTTTTCATCACGTTCATATGATTCGCGTTCGGTACTTTGATAATTTGGTATGTGGGTGGACCGGTGCTTGGATACTGTCCTTACTTGGACAAGCATCCCATTTATGATTAACCTCTATTGCAAGCATCCGCAACTACAACAAAAGTATTAAGGTAAACCTAACCATAGCATGGAACATATGGATCCAAATCAGCCCCTTACGAAGCAACGCATAAACTAGGGTTTAAGCTTCTGTCACTCTAGCAACCCATCATCTACTTATTACTTCCCAATGCCTTCCTCTAGGCCCAAATAATGGTGAAGTGTCATGTAGTCGACGTTCACATAACACCACTAGAGGAGAGACAACATGCATCTCATCAAAATATCGAACGAATACCAAATTCACATGACTACTAATAGCAAGACTTCTCTCATGTCCTCAGGAACAAACGTAACTACTCACAAAGCATAAACATGTTCATAATCAGAGGGGTATTAATATGCATATAGGATCTGAACATATGATCTTCCACCAATTAAACCAACTAGCATCAACTACAAGGAGTAATTAACACTACTAGCAACCTACTAGCACCAATCCCGGACTTGGAGACAAGAATTGGATACAAGAGATGAACTAGGGTTTTGAGATGAGATTGTGCTGATGAAGATGTTGATGGAGATTGCCCTCTCCCGATGAGAGGAGCATTGGTGATGACGATGACGATGATTTCCCCCTCCCGGAGGGAAGTTTCCCCGGCAGAACAGCTCTGCCGGAGCCCTAGATTGATTCCGTCAAGGTTCCACCTCGTGGCGGCGGAGGTTCGTCCGAGAAGATGGCTTCCTATGTTTTCCTATCGAAAGACTTCATATAGCAGAAGATGGCCACCAGGGGGCCACCAGGGGGCCCACGAGGTAGGGCGCGCCCCCACCCTTGTGAGCAAGGTGTGGCCCCCCTAGTGAATCTCTTCCACTGAGTATTTTTTATATATTCTGAAAACGTCTTCCGTGAAGTTTCAGGACTTTGGGAGCTGTGCAAAATAGGTCTCTAATATTTGCTCCTTTTCCAGCCTAGAATCTCAGCTGCCGGCATTCTCCCTCTTTATGTAAACCTTGTAAAATAAGAGAGAATGGGCATAAGTATTGTGACATAATGTGTAATAACAGCCCATAATGCAATATATATCGATATAAAAACATGATGCAAAATGGATGTATCACATGGTAGATGGTACTGGCCCGCGTGGGCAGCGGTTGCTTATGGTCGGGAGCAGCACCAGCCATAGTAGTACGCTGCGGCCGGCGAGCGGCACCAACAGTACCACGACCTTGGTGAAATGGGCCGACTTCGTCGACCAGGTCACCAACAGTACCTCGCCGTCCTCGCCTGCTTCAAGCAAGCTAGACTCACCGCGCGCCTCATGAAGTTCAGGGATGAACAAGACTTCTTCAGCCGCCGCCGACGTTACCCTTGTCACCGTCGTCGTCCACGGGCTGGACGGGCCAGGCGAGGAGCTCGAGAGACTCCTGGATGGAGTGCCCAAGCAGCTGCTCCGCTCTGAGAGGCTGCCGTAGCAGGGGTCTTCCGGCAGCTATCGATGGACTGACGCTGCCGCGCGGGCACCTCAAGTCAGAGGGGGCGGCGCAGCTCCAGACAAACGAGGCGTCAATGGCCAAGGACGAGCTAAGCCTTCTGCACTGCACCACGTTCTTTTGTTTGTTTGGTGTACTTGCACACACCAATTAGCCGGCGACTAGAATCGATCCACCGACCATGCACTTGTGATGAAGAGATTGGGGAAGAAGATGCGTATGAAATATGGGCCAACATAGTAAGTGACAGTAGAAACAATCCCGGCTGGGATCGCGCCTTTCCTACTACGCCAAACATGATTTCACTGATACAGGGTCAGGATTGATTGGGATCTGTAAATATAGGGTATCAATTTCAGGGATTTAGAGGCGAGGGTTTGTTTGCGTCGGTCTCTACAACCTCAAGGTTTATTTCAGACTTCGCTCTGTTACTATCCATTTACGGACACGTGCAATTATCACGTGACTCAATAAATACTACTACCCCCTCTATAAGACTATCTACAATGAGAGTAACATTAGGCTGGTCATAGTGGGGAGTAACTTAGACTAGTGTCATGCATATGACACTAGCCTAAGTTACTACCTTCATAATGCAAAGCACTACCTCCGTTTCAGTTTACAAGTCCTACGCGTATACCTAGGTTGTCAATTTTATCACCTTAATATAAACTATATAACACAAAAATTATACAGTTTGAAAATAGAACATATGAAGTTTATATTGGTATATTTTTTGTAATATATAACTTGTATTAGGTTGGTCAAATTGATGACCTAGGAACACGCGCACGCCCTATATTATGTTACCATCTCTTATTAATTACTTGCCACATAAGCAAAGATTTCTTGGAGTGCGCTATGTTACTAAGGCTAGTCATAATGGGAGTAACTTAGATAGTAACATAACGCACTTCGAGAAATTTTTGTTTAGATAGTAACTTAGACTATAACATAGCGCTTTCCAAGACAAAATGAGTCTAGAAGCTATTAAATGAAGCCACATATGACACTACTAGTATGTTACTTTGCACTATGAAAGTGATAACTTAGACTAGTGTCATATGCATGACACTAGTATAAGTTACTCCCCACTATGACTAGCCTAACTTAGTCCCACTATGACTAGTGTTATGTTACTCGGGACGCGGTTGTTCTGGTCGCGAGCACGGACGGCTCGATAGCACTTCGAGATGTGTCGCTCCTCAGCTGTTCGTTTCTTTTTAATTCACGGGAGGAAAGAATACCGTATGGGCCGGTGACGGCGGCCGCTGTTGGGGCCGTGACGGGAGATTCCCTAAGCCGTGGCTCGGGTCTGCCTTCTACTCCCGACCTGTGGCTCAGGCCAACTCCACCGCGCGACCCCAAACGGACGTCCGTTTTGTCCTGTTTTTGTCCCTTTGGGTAGGGATTTGGGGTCGTGTCCGGGCCTGTCCTGAGATGCGGTGGCTGTGCGCCCAGTGCGCTGCCGCATCCTTTTGCCCCATCCTGTCCGTCAGGGCCAAGAAATGCCCAAATTTGCATTAAAACTAGTTTCGAACCCAAATTTTTGTCTGGAAATTAAAATAGTTTTACAACCCAATTGAAATTGTCTTTAATAAAATAGTTTTACAACCAAATCGAAATTGTCTTGACTGAACATAAAATGGACAAATACATCTATTGGTTGCCAATGTGATCCCACACGTGCTCAACCAAGTCATTTTGAAGATTCACATGAGTGTGCCAATCACGCATCTCACGGTGGAATTGGGCAAACTGTTCAAATGTGGCCGGGTCTTGGTGCAGGGGCTCAATATTTTCACCTTGATAATCAAATCCTTGGCCGAAGATACTCTCATCACGCTCGTCCTCGACGATCATGTTGTGCATGATCACACAAGCAATCATCACGTCCCAAAACTTCCCTTCATCCCATGACAGTGCAGGGTTTCGAACGATACCCCATCGGGATTGAAGCACACCAAAAGCACGTTCCACATCCTTTCTAACACTCTCTTGCATTTGGGCAAATCTCTTTCTCTTCTCACCTTGGGGTTTCGAGATTGTCTTCACAAAAGTTGACCACTGAGGATATATACCATCTGCTAGATAGTATCCCTTGTTGTAATGGTGGCCGTTGATCTCAAAGTTGACAGGTGGGGAGTGGCCTTCTGCAAGCCTCGCGAAGACTGGAGAACGCTGCAGCACGTTGATATCATTGTGAGAACCTGCCATGCCGAAGAAAGAATGCCATATCCAAAGATCTTGTGATGCCACCGCTTCTAATATGACAGTGCACCCGTTAACATGCCCCTTGTACTGGCCCTGCCAAGCAAATGGACAGTTCTTCCACTCCCAGTGCATACAATCTATGCTGCCAAGCATACCTGGAAAGCCTCTAGCTGCGTTGGTCGCCAACAATCTCTCTGTATCAGCGGCAGTTGGCTGCCTCAAGTACTCTGGGCCAAAGACCTCGATCACAGCCTGGCAAAACTTGTACATTGACATCAGACATGTTGTCTCACTCATACGCACATACTCATCCACCAGATCGCCTGGAATTCCATATGCAAGCATGCGGATGGCCGCGGTGCATTTCTGGTAGGAGGAGAATCCAAGCTTGCCAAGGGCATCCGTCTTGCACTCGAAGTATGGGTCATGAGAAACCACTCCCTCTCGGATACGATTGAAAACATGCCTTGCCATACGAAAACGGCGACGAAATTTATCCGGCCTGAAGAGCGGGGTGTTGGCAAAGTAATCTGCATAGAGCAGGGCATGGCCTCTTTCCCTGTTGCGGTTCAGGTTGGGAGCACGGCCAGGAAGTGACCCCCTGTACCGAGGAAGCTGCCGTTGAATATGGTCGTGAACGACCAGTGCAGCCACCACAAGATCGTCATCATCCGACGACGAATCGTCCGATGAACAAAGGAAGTGATGGAAGAAAAACTCGTCTCCACTGTCCATACCTTTGTTGGCAAAAGGTCGAACACCTTGCGGTCGTGGTGACGAAGAGGCCGCGATGATCACCTCGACGCAGTAGGGTGGTTGCCGGCCGGCTACAGGCCGCTCTGGAGCTCTCGTCGAAATCTGCCTCGGCCGCCGTGGTACGTCGTCGGCAGTCGTGTCCCCTCTGCCACCGGCAAGGATGGCGACGGCCAAACCTCCTCCGATCGACGACCAAAACTACGGCGGAAGCGCGGGCGTGGTGGCGGCCATGTCGAGACGTGGTTTGGTATGGACGGCGGGGGGGCTGTGCGGTGAGGAGGCGGCCGGAGAATAGCGGCGGCGTCGGCGGCGGGGCGGGGCGGAGAGAGAGGGTGAAGCGTTGGGAGCGGAGGGACTGCTAGTGTCCCCGACAGGCGGGCCACGGGGAGGACAAGGGCGTGCGTCGAGGCCGTCCGCTCGCGTCCATTTCACCCCAAACCGAGCGCAAGTTTGGGCCAGGATGGGTCGAAAGCGGACGGAATCCGGACATTTGTCCGTTTACGCCCGCGCGCTGGGCCGTCTCATTTGTCCCTTTTATCCCAAACAGACGGGGGCGGACATAATAGGGTCGCGTGGTGGAGTTGGCCTCAGGTTGGTGGATTTCCGGTAGGGGGCGGTGGACAGCGTAGTAAATGACAAAGTCAGAGGCAAAAAGGAGCTCTCCCTATCTCATCGCCATTGACGCCCGCTCAGGTCTGCGGCGGAAGGAATACGCGGCGGCGATTCCCGGATGGAGTTCCTCATGCAACCGATATCCTCCCTAGCCCGTCCCCCCCCCCCCCCCCCCCCCCCCCCACAAGATAGTTACTGTTGGTGGATTTTGCATTGGATTTGTGCCTCTGATCCATGGATTTTGGTGGACCGCAGGACTGCAGTGATGGAGGAGGTGAACCGCAACGAGCTACAATGGAGCCGCTGCCCTACCCAGCTGTGGCGACAGGAGCCGAAGAGCTGCCCCCAATGGCCACAGGTAGCGTTGACGGGCAGGTTTGTGCGGCGGTTGTGGCAGCCGATAGGCCAAATTGATCCAAAAACTCCTGGCTGGACTCGCAGGTAATCTCTTCGCTAATGGTGTTTGGATTGAAGACTGTTTGTCCGAATTTAGGTGTACTTTAAATCGCATGAACTGACTTGCAGATAGGCTGGTCAGTTTTGCAGGAAGTTTTAGTTACAAACTTTGGAATAAGTAGATCCTGGAGAAATTATAATAGTTATATACAGATTTTTTTTGGAAATCCTGTGTGTTTTCCTCCTAGCCAGTGCTGAAGATACTAGCACCAACGCATGATTAACAACATGCATAACAGTGTTAGTCTGTTTTATGGATACTTGATTCTGATATGAGAGAATAAATATCAAAACTGAGCAGAAAACTTTTATTACAAACTTAAATCTAAAACACAAAAAATGTAGGGTGAACTAACAGCAAGTCTGTTCGATATGGGTGTTTTGATTGTACACTGTTTGTCCAATTTTAGGTGAACTTAGAATTGCATTAACTAAGTTGCATATAGGATGATCAGTTGTGCAAATAGATTCCATTTATAAAAAAGGTGTAGAGGAATTAAAATTGTTATATATATTATGTGGAATAACAGTGCTGGAGGTACTGGCACCCACCAGATGAATTAAAAAAAGCATAAGACTGTTGGTTAGTTTTGTGGATACTCGATTCTGATATGAGCAAATAAATATCAGAATTCAGTTGGGAAATTTTTGAATTAAAGTTTAATTTGAAATTGGCAAAATGGGAAGTAGATGACATGTCAGTTTGGAATGATGTTCCCAAATATGATACAGGTCAGCAGGCAGCAAACAACCACATGGCAGCTGTTGAGACAGAGATAGTTAAGATGCTACACAATTATTAGACTGTTCACTTGATGAGTGGTGATCACATAAAAATAAACTCGCAATGATGTTTACGTGCTAAAAACCCATAACAGATGGCCTAATGCGCGCGATGACAAGCAATCTTGGTACTCAACCAATTTTCCTGAAGTTCCAGACTGAAATCAATGGTACAGTTGGTATGTTTCCGTGTCCATACATATGAAACAAGTCATTCATTTAGTAGCAGGCTCTGTTAACAACCATAAAATTCTCATGACAAACCAGGTGTGGTGTATGTGAGCTCTACCCCGGAGAATCGTACGAGAGGTCCAGCTGTCTCTCCGGCAAGGCAGTGGCAGAAGAGACGTGTGCACCGTCCAAAATAAGAAGTGTCATAACAGGTATCGAAATTCACCTTCCAGGACCATGTCCTCTGCATCGGAGAGCTCTTACAGCGATGCAGTCGGTAGGAGCAGTGAGCCAGTGATCAACCTGGACCAGGCGCTCCAAGGTAAAAAGAAATTGGATGATATAAGAGTGTATGTGTTATTTTTCAGTGTATAGTGTTAATCAATTAGATAAAATTTGAAAACAGCAGGTGGGAGAGCTGTGCCTCCTGGAGACTCAGCCGGGAGAACAGAATTTGCAGTTGGGGCAATGCCGGTGGCCAGAGTGAAGCATATGTGTTCCCTGGAATAATAAGTACCCTGACTCGCCTATTTCGTTTTTTTACTGCACATCATACGCCTATTTCTAACTGCATGTATGTACTACCAAAAACATACAATGACTGGATGATCTTGTACTACAGTTAGGGCTGCAGGGGAGTCTTCATGTGCAGCTAATCGTCGAGGCGGTCCTGCAGCAGGAGGTGCGTGGCATTTGAAACCATTGGGAGATTATTTTGACATCTGGCAAATATTTTGTAAAATGTTGAGCAAGACAGTTAGAAACCTACTTGATGCAACTTTGGAATGCCTATGTAGGCACCCAGGCACACATGCTTCAGGTGCATCAGGTGGCAATGGCACTGAAGAGTATGTTAATCTAATAGGGAACATCCAGCCTGAGCATCAAGTTATAAAGCATATAATTTTGCAATGGCATTCTGGTCTGTTGTCCCGTGCATGACATTCGGTTTGCCAGTTTTGCAGTTGGGGAGGGCAACAATCAGGGTGCTGAACGCAATGTCAGAGGTTCAGGTGCTGACTCGGGGCGGATGATGAGCAACTTAAGGTTCCGCAGCAAACGGACAAGGTTCTGCAGCATATGTCGGCGGCAGGGGCACAAGAGGACTACGTGCCCGGACAGGGGTGATGCCCCAAAGCCTGTTCGCAAGCCAGCGAGGTGCAAAAAGTGTGGAATCGAAGGGCACAGGCGAAACAACTGCCACAAAGTGGGTGATCTGCGGATGATTGGGTTGTGAGCAATTGCAATAATTTGTTTGTTTAGACTACCTGTAGAACTTCATGTGTGCGTTGGTAGTTCCATCACTAGAACTTCTTTATTTCCATGCTTGCTGGGTGGAGATAATTACACCTACAGTCCTTATACTCTCCGGCATGTAACATGATGGTCCTCAAACTCGTGGAGTGCTCCATTATGGTCCTCAAATACAAGAATACGCTTCAATATGGTCCTGGCTACATCTCATGCTACTCCCGGCAATACAGTACAAATGTGGGCCTCACATGTCAGCACATCAGAGAGAAAAAAATGTAGTTTGGATCAAAAGCACGCACATTTATTGGGAAAAACTATCTATCTTCATTCAGGACCACAACACGGACATTTATTGGGTATCCTCACTATAGTTTCTAAATACAAAACTATTTAAAATAAATTGACAGCATGTATTTTGGATAATGTTCAGCGTGGTTATATTTTTATCCAAATCTACGCCTAACTACTGTTTTTTATTCTTTATTTTCAAGTACGTTTTTTTCCTTTTTAACTTTCCCATTTTTTAAAAAGTAAGAAAAACTACAATAATTATTAATACATAATTTATGTATATTATTTAATAATTTGTCAACTAAAAGGAAAAATAAACACGTAGATGATAAATAAAATAGAAAGGAAACGGGTACGTTACACACTGATTTATCTAAAGTTCTATATCATTGTTAGACACGAATCATCGTCCGGTCCATTGGTTAGCTCGTCTGTTAGGTTGATGTGTGGGCTCTGCATCGAATCCTGGATTGGTAATTCTTTTTCCAAGTTCCTCTTTGTTGTGCTGACATGCAGAATATTTTTTCCATGTTCCTCTTTGATATGCTGACATGCAGGACCCACACGTGTATCGAATGCTGATGTGGCACAGGGCTGGGCAGCGTGTTGTAGTGGGAGACATAACTAGGACCGTATTGGAGCATATTCTCGTATTTGAGGACCATAGTGAAGCACTCCGTGAGTTTGAGGACCATCATGTTACACGCCGAAGAGTACAAGGACTGTAGGTGTAATTATCTCTGCTGGGTGTATTCAGCTGCTGTTGTGCCAACTATGTATAATCTGAAGCTACTCTATGCTACAAATGGTTTGGAACTGTGTGTATGAGGGTTCGTCGGTAGTTCCATTAGTAGAACTTCTCTACTGTCACGATTTCTGAATTTTGTGCCACAATGGAGCTTCTGGATTGTCATGATTTTCTGAATTTTGTTCTAATGTGATGATGCATTATGGAATTTTGATTACTGTGAAACATATCTTGGTTTCTGAATTATGTTCCACAGTAGAACTCCTGTACTGTAATGATTTCTGGATTATGTTGCAATGTGAGGATGCATTATGGAAATTGGATGACTCTGGAAACGAGTCTTAGTTTCTCAATTTTTGGTGTCTGTATTTTTTTGAGCCGGGCATAACCCCTTTCCATTACTTAGCATAACGGAAATACAAATAGTTTTAAGACCATAGTGAAGCACTCCGTGAGTTTGAGGACCATCATGTTACACGCCGAAGAGTACAAGGACTGTAGGTGTAATTATCTCTGCTGGGTGTATTTAGCTGCTGTTGTGCCAACTATGTATAATTTGAAGCTACTGTATGCTACAAATGGTTTGGAACTGTGCGTATGAGGGTTCGTCGGTAGTTCCATTAGTAGAACTTCTCTACTGTCACGGTTTCTGAATTTTGTGCCACAATGGAGCTTCTGGACTGTCATGATTTTCTGAATTTTGTTCTAATGTGATGATGCATTATGGAATTTTGATTACTGTGAAACATGTCTTGGTTTCTGAATTATGTTCCACAATAGAACTCCTGTACTGTAATGATTTCTGGATTATGTTGCAATGTGAGGATGCATTATGGAAATTGGATGACTCTGAAAACGAGTCTTAGTTTCTGAATTTTTGGTGTCTGTATTTTTTTTTGAGCCGGGCATAACCCTTTTCCATTACTTAGCATAACGGAAATACAAATAGTTTTAAGACCATAGTGAAGCACTCCGTGAGTTTGAGGACCATCATGTTACACGCCGAAGAGTACAAGGACTGTAGGTGTAATTATCTCTGCTGGGTGTATTTAGCTGCTGTTGTGCCAACTATGTATAATCTGAAGCTACTGTATGCTACAAATGGTTTGGAACTGTGCGTATGAGGGTTCGTCGGTAGTTCCATTAGTAGAACTTCTCTACTGTCACGATTTCTGAATTTTGTGCCACAATGGAGCTTCTGGACTGTCATGATTTTCTGAATTTTGTTCTAATGTGATGATGCATTATGGAATTTTGATTACTGTGAAACATGTCTTGGTTTCTGAATTATGTTCCACAGTAGAACTCCTGTACTGTAATGATTTCTGGATTATGTTGCAATGTGAGGATGCATTATGGAAATTGGATGACTCTGAAAACGAGTCTTAGTTTCTGAATTTTTGGTGCCTGTATTTTTTTTTGAGCCAGGCATAACCCCTTTCCATTACTTAGCATAACGGAAATACAAATAGTTTTAAGAGTTCAAAAGAAGACCTAGAAAGGGGAAGCAAGCTCAAAGCACCGCTGGGAAACCCACAATGAGCACTCGTCATCGAGCAGCTCACCATGGGGCGAAAACTGAACAACACCCTAAAACCAGCCGACTAACTCTAACCAGGAGAATTCCAACAAGTTTTAGGAGGGTTACTCCAGACATAAACCATGAGCCCACGCAGGGGCGAAAGAACTATTTTACCAGATATAGTTAAGCACTCACGCAGGAGCAAACGAACTATCTATCAGCAGCAAATGCTTCAGCTCTCAGTTTAAGGTTTCCCTCGGCGCTGCACAGATCCGCATCATGTTCGATGCATTGGTCCTCAGCATCTTGGCTCCGCGCTCCATCATCTCTCGATCATCTCCTGTCATCAAACCTGCCCAGTAGGTAAGAAAACCACATGCAGAGTAAACCACATCAAAAGGCGACCTCATCTGTTTAGACTCAAAGGTAACACTGTTACGATTAGTCCACGTCGCCCAACATAAACCTGCTAGACCAAAGGTATAAAATTTCTCCCCATCAGGTAAAAACATGTAAGCCCATGAATAGTACAGCCAAATGTTACTTGGACACAAATCCGTGCCCAGTACACAGCCTACAGTCCTCCAGAGGACTCTGGCCACAGGGCAAGTGAAGAAGAGATGCTGGGATGTTTCCCTCTCCGCACAGAAGGAGCAGGTAGGATTTCCCAACCACTTTCGTCTACTCATCACATCTCTAGTTAGGATAGCATCCTGAAACAGTTGCCAAAGGAAAATTTGAATTTTAAGGGGAATTTTTGCTTTCCATATCCACTTGTAGTTTGCCCCCGCCACATTTCTTTCCAAATATTCATAAACAGATTTCGTAGTAAACCTACTTTTCTTCCCCAAGGTCCAGACCACTTGGTCGGCTTCGCCAGTCATCGGCCAAGTCCCCACTATAGATTTGATATTATTCCATTGCTCAAGCATGGGAGGGTGGAGTTGCCTTCTAAAAAAGTTTTTTTCCTCCTCCCCTTCCCTGAACTTAGCAACCGTGATATCCTGATCATTGCAAATATCATAAATCATAGGAAACTGCAACTGGAGGGGAGGTTCATTGCCAACTGGATCGACCCACAGTCTAGCAAGATCTCCAGATTGTAAATTCACTTTTCTGCCAGCCAGGTAGTAATCTTTAGTTTTCATGATTGCTTTCCAGATTGGCGAGTCATTGAATTTAGTTTTGACAGAGGTCACCGTGTCTTGCTTAAAGTACTTGGCCCGGATCACATCCTGCCATAGCCCTTGTTTAGTTTCCAGCTTCCACCACCACTTGGTGAGGAGGCTTAAATTCTGTTTATGAAGATCCTTGACTCCCAGTCCCCCTTTCTCTTTGGATCTACAAATTCTATTCCATCTCACTAGATGGTATCGCTTACGGTGTTTATCCAGTTTCGCAATCACCCCTTTAGGAAGAAGGAACATAGACATGTAGTAAAAGACAATGCTAGTTAATGAGGAATTGAGAAGGATGAGCCTCCCACCCGAAGATGCTGCATTACCAATCCAGGATTCACAGCATTTAAGGAACCTCTCATCCATAAAATCCCAGTCTATGCTACGCAAAGAAGAGAAACTGACTGGGACTCCCAAGTATTTCATTGGAAAATGTCCAATACTACAATTAAACAGATCAGCATAAAAGGAAAGGGTACTATCATCTCCACCGACATAGAGGATTTCGCTTTTCATAAAATTGATCTTCAGTCCTGACATAAGTTCAAACAGGTACAATAGAAGCTTCAGATTCACAGCCGCTTCCTTATCATGTTCAAAACATATTACAGTGTCATCTGCATATTGCAGGATAGCCACACCCCCCTCAATCAAGTCAGGTGATAAGCCCGTCAGCATTTTCTCTTTTTGTGCATTAAGAACCATTTTCGAGAGTGTCTCTACAGCCAGGTTAAAAAGGAAAGGAGAATGGGGATCGCCTTGCCGGACCCCCTTGTGACTTTGGAAATACGCACCTGTTTCATTGTTCAGTTTAATGCTCACCGTGCCATTATGTAGGATTCGTTCGATCCATCCACACCAGGTATTTCTGAATTTTGTTCCAATGTGATGATGCATTATTGCAACTTGATGACTGTCAAGCATGTCTTGCTTTCTGAATTTTTGTAGATCATTGCTTGCATTATGGTTTCTTGAAGAGCACAGGCTCAAATTCATGACTGTCAAACGTGTCTTGCTTTTTGAATTTGTGTAGATCATTGCTTGCATTATGGTTTCTTCAAGAGCACAGCCATGAAAGTCTGAATTCGGAGAGATCGGGGAGGGCATTCAGAATCGCTGAGTATAATCACAATGCGGTGCATGAATTTAATAACTGGTCTGGATTATATATTGTGAGAACTACATTACCCATCCGGAGCATGGTGTGTGTTGATAAGAAAATCAAATCTGAGATAAATTTTGGCATGCTTGCCCATTGAGATATTCCACGTAGGTGAGTGATTGACATGTAGTACCATTGTGCAAAGTAGACATGTGCGTGCTCTCTGGGATGCCGCGCGCCCATTGCTGTGGTAATCCCTTTCAAATTTCAAAGTCCGTGAGCGGGAAGACGAGCAGCAGCAAATAGATAAGGAGGGGAGCAGACTGCCTGGGCTGAGCCATTCCTCTGTACTGGTAAAACAGAGACTGACCATTAGAAGGCAGCTCTCACCATGGCTCCAACCATGCTATCTCTCTCGTTGTCTGGGCTTACAAAATCCGATCCAAGTGACGAGGTGGATGGAGTATCCGCAGAGGTTAGTTTCTCCTTGATCTAATCTAAGTTTAGCAAGCATTGGAAGTAGCTATTTCTAACACTGCGCTAGATTAAGTTTTTTTAGGGGTGATAAATAACTTTATTCATCATCAAAAACCACAGTATGTGGGATACATAAAGCGTCATGGGGTTGTAGAAGCCACACATGGCGCCCCTGAGCTAATCTAACCGAAAATTTGCTAAACTATGAGCATCCGTATTGGATGCACGACCTTCATGAGTGATTCTACAATTAAAACTTTCAGCCCTGGCTTTGATTTCGGTGATAATGGAACCGTATGTGCCTCTGCTGCTCGTGTGTATGTCCTCTACCACCTATTTTGCATCTGAAGCGATGATGAAGTTTTGGAGTGCAAGATCATCCGCCAACGCAAAAGCTTTGCGACAAGCTATCGCCTCGAGGGTGGCTACATCATGAATGCTATCTGTCACTAGGGCTGAACTGCCCAGGTAGTTGCCCTGATCATCGCGGCAGACCGCAGCGGCCGCTCCCCTTCTGTTAAATCTGTGGATTCCTGCATCCACGTGAATCTTAGCAAACACCGGCTGAGGTGCCCTGGGCCGTCTGTTCGCAACAGCAGCTTGTCTGAGCCGACCCCCTGAAGGCATATTCAGTTTTGTATCAATAGACTCAAGCTCCACCATGAAACGAGTGATGAATGCGTGAGTAGCCTGCGGACTCTAAAAAATTCCTTCGTGTGTCGCTTTTCTTCTTGCAATCCATATTGCCCATAGTGTGACAGACAGGGTCAGGAAAGCTTCATGTGATAATACGTGCATCATTGAGAAAAGCCATGCTTTGGCAGCTGGTTCGCCGGTCGCCCTCAACTGATGCGCTAGCTCTCCATCAACTAGGGCCCAAATACATCGAGCCATTGTACAATCCAGGAGTGAGTGTTTCCATGAGTCTGGTGAGCCACAAAGTCCGCATGAACTGGTTTCTGACATATTTCGGTGTTCTCTGACGTCCTCGGTCGGCAGCGAGTGTCTCGCAAGTCTCCATAGGAACATCCTTATTTTAGCTGGTGCACGGACATGCCAAAGGTGCTTTCATGATTTCTTCTCTTGCATTACGTTGGATGACCCTGCTGTTCCTTCTAGCCATGCCTCCCGTCTTTGCTTGGTGTTGACGAGCATCTCATAAGCTGAGCGAACTGAAAAGAGCCCGTTTTTCTCAAAATTCCAGGCCCAAAAGTCTGACACCAATCTGGTACATAGGGGAATGCTCGTTACAGATGGAATGTCTATCGGCCGCATGACCTGGCGGATACGGTGCAAGTCCCATGTGGCTGTTGTATGGTCAATCAAATCTGCTACAAGCTGTGGTGGGTTGTGTACCAAGCACCCATATGGTTTCATCATCTCATCCCTTGGCAACCAGTTGTCGCTCCAAATCTGAGTGGTTGAGCCATCTCCAATTCTTCTTATCAAGCCCTGTTTGAGAATATCCCGTCCTTCCACGATCGCCCTCCATATCTGGCTCGGGTGCCCACCTAGTTCTGCCTCCAGAATTGTGGTCAAGGGGAAGTAAACACTCTTGAGAACTCTTGAACTTAGAGAGTCTGGGTTCTGCAAGATGCGCCACGCTTGCCTGGCAAGCAAAGCGAGATTAAACAGCTCGAAATCCTTAAACCCCAGGCCTCCCATGTCCTTTGGCTGTGTCATATCCTTCCAAGATACCTAGGCCGGTTTCCTCTTGCCATCTTTGCTGCCCCACCAAAATTTCCGTATCAACATATTTAGGTGCTCACATAAGCCTCTTGGTAGTTTAAAGCACGACATAGAATAGACAGGAACTCCTTGAGCTACTGATTTGACTAGCACCTCTTTACCTGCTGTTGACAGGGTTTTCGCTATCCAGCCCTGCACTTTGTTCCATAAGCGGTCTTTTAGATATTTGAAAGCGCCATTTTTTTATGATCCAACATCTAATGGCATCCCTAAGTACTTCTCACTTAGAGTTTCGTTAGGAACATTGAGCATGTATTTTATTTCAGTTCTTACCAATTCTGGGACTCCTTTCCTGAAAAAGATAGACGACTTATCATAGTTGATCCTCTGGCCTGTTGCTTGACAATAAATTTCCAACAACTGGTGCACCTCCATTTCTCCCACTCCATTTGCTCTGAAAACAGCAGGCTGTCATCTGCAAAAAGTAAATGGTTAACCGGTGGCACCGATGGAGCCACTTGTAAACCACAGGTGTTTGATGACTCTTCTCTGGATTTTATAAGGCACGAGAGGCCCTTTGCTGCTAACAGAAACAAATACGGAGAGATGGGGTCCCCCTATCGGATCCCTCTTGTGGGCGTGAACTCCTGGAGTTTCTTTCCATTGAAAAGGACTACAAATCTCACAGTTGATATCATGTTCATGACAATTCCAACCCACCTTTCTGTGAAGCCTAACTTCAACATTATGGCTTGAAGATAAGACCATTCCACCCGGTCGTAGGCCTTCATCATGTCTAGTTTCAGTGCACAGTGTTGGTTTTTCTTTGCTTTGTTCCTTTTCATAAAGTGAAGACATTCATAGGCCGTGATTATATTATCAGTGATCATCCTCCGTGGCACAAAGGCAGACTGCTACTCTGAAATAATATCTGGAAGTACAAACTTCAAGCGATTGGCGATGACCTTTGATGCTATCTTGTAGAGGACATTACACAGACTTGTAGGACAAAATTGCGACAAGAGAGTTGGGTTCTTAACCTTCAGAATCAGGACAATGATGGTATCGTTTATACTTTCCGCAAATTCGGTTCCGTCCACTATTCTGAGCACTGCTTTAGTAACTTCACCCCCACATATCTCCCAATGCCGCTGAAAAAGTGTGCCGGGAAACCGTCCGGGCCTGATGCCTTCAAAGGAAACATTTGGAACAAGGCCTTTTTGACCTCTTCTTGACTGTATGGAGCATTAAGAGTAGCGTTCATCTCTGGAGTTACCTTCCGCGGGACTGTGTTGATCACACTGTCCATGTTTTGCACCCCCTCAGAGCTGTATAGATTGTTATAAAAAGCGGTAGTAGCAGCCTCCATTTCTTCTTTGTTTTCGGTGACACGGCCATCCGGGAGCTGTAAGGCTTTGATCTGGTTCTTTCTGCGGCGTCTACTAGCTCTTAGGTGAAAGAAAAAAGTGTTTTTATCCCCGTGAGCCAGCCACTCCAGGCGTGCCCTTTGCCTCCACAATATTTCTTCTCTGTGCTAGAGCTCCACCAACCTGTCTGTGATTTTAGTCTCTAAATGTGAAGGCGCGGCTTTGCCTGGAACCGCATGCAAAGTCTCTAGTTCATTCCTTAGTTGCTTGATCTCCAATCTCACATTCCCAAAATAGGTGCGCTCCCATGTCGTCAAATCATCAGACAGATTTGTTAACTTGTCATGCAGCCCTGACACACTCTCTGTCGCTATCGCATTCCAGCCATCTCCCACCACTTGTGCAAAATCCGGGTGATGCTCCCATGCAGCCTCATATTTAAATGAGCGGGGGCCAATTTTGCATGCATGCACGTAGTCATATCGGAGCAACAGTGGTATGTGGTCGGAAGATGTGGTGGTCTGGTGTTCCAAAACTGCATTTGGATAGGCTAGCATCCACTCCGGAGTAGCAACACACCTATCAAGGCGCACCCGCGTGTACGTACCGCCCGTCACCTTTTTTTTCAAAGGTCCAGTTGTTTCCATTGAAACCTATATCAATCAAGCCACAAGTATCAATCGCGTCCCTGAACGCGTCCATCTGTGCCTGGCTTCGGCTACCAACTCCATCATGCTCGCTGGCCTGTAGAACCTCGTTGAAATCTCCTATAACTGCCCAAGGGAGGTTGCTGGCATTTGTAATGCCCCGCAGCATGTTCCAGGTTTTGTACCTTTCTGGTACTTGAGCCTCTCCATACACGAAAGTCACTCTGCTTTTAACATCAGCAAAATTATCTGCAATCACATCAATGTGGTACTGAGAATAACCAATAACTTCAATCTTTATTGCATCATTGTTCCAGAATATTCCTAGCCCTCCACTTCGCCCATTGCTACTCACAGCAAAAGCTTTTATCAAAACCTAGATTACCCGCCATATTCTCCACTCGGGAGCCCTCTATTTGTGTTTCTAAGATACATACGATAGAGGGGGCATGTTGCTTCGTCAGATCACGAAGCTCTCGAACTGTCGCGGGTTTGCTAGCCCTGCGACAGTTCCATACAAGAAGACTCATTGTGCTCGGCGCGACCCCTCGGGGGGGGGGGGGGGCGCCAAACGCGCATCATTGTTTAAACTTGCCACAACATTCATCACTGTCCCCTTGTCCTGACCCGCCGGTGTTGGTTTGTTCCTCTTTGGTTCTTGCTTAGAAGTAGGGCTTGGGGGCACTTGCTTGCCGGTGAGTTCAAGCATCTTGTTCTCTCCCTCTGTTAGCATGGGCATGGATCCCGTGATTGGCAGGCCTGTCCCGGCTAGCTGGCCAACCCCTCTTTTTCTGTTTCCTTCGGCTTCTTGCATAACTGGCTCATGGCCGTCTTCATCCATGTATGTTTCCTCTGACCCTTGGTTCCATCTCTTCGTTGCAGAGCCACCCGGGCCAAACTGACCGCCCCGACCTGCTCCTCGTCCAACCCGGCCACGGCCACAGCCTCTGGTAGCTCCTATACCTTCCCCGAGTCCGATGCCTGGACCTCTGAACCATACTGCTCTCAGATCGATGAACACCATAGCCTTTGGAGGATGAATACCATTGCCACACTCCTTAAACAGGTGTCCCAGATTTCCACAGACCGCACACCAGTCAGGCAACCTCTCGTATTTGACACGAAAGATCTCTCTCTTTCCTTTCACAACCAGAGAAACAACATTCTTTAGGGGCTTGGTTACATCGATCTTTACCCAGACTCGAACGAAGTTTCCTTCAAAGTCCCGAGACTTGGGCTCAGTGTAGATGTATTCCCCTACCGTAGCAGCAAGGGCTTTAACTTTAGGGAAGAATCCGTCCGGAAAGTCATGGATCTGCATCCATATGCCAATTTTATTTAGCTCAATAGACGACGGCCTGGTGAAACCATCGTAGCGCTCGATCACCACCGCCTTTCCCTTGAACGACCATGGGCCTTCTTCCATTACCCTCTCCCAATCACCTAGGCATGAGAACTTGCGTGTGTAGAGGTTATCTTCCAGAGGCCGAATCTGCACCTCCTGCGCTAGATCCCATGCTGCCCGCATGTTCCTATAAAACCAGTACTGGCTGTATGTTTTTGGCGTGTGCACCCGGGCGACTGCCATCCACCGAGTAGCCTCCTCTTCAAGTTCATCATCTTCCATGACCACATCCTGAAGATCATCCTCTTTCAATCCTAACTCAGCCATCATGGCCTCCAACTCGGTTGCTGCCTTGCCCGAGCTTGAAGACGATTCGTCTAATGGATCTCTCGCCCGATATCGGTGTTTCCGCGGGCGGTGAAACCCTAGTTCCTCCCCACCAGGTAACCTGCCGCTACCAGGATGTAAGCCCCGATAGACCAGCAAGAGAGGCGAGGGGGTAGGGGAGGCGATTCTCTACGATGGTGGCGATCGCCGATCGCCGCCGCCGAGAGGAAGTCTAAACCCTAACGAGAGGGGAAGAAGCGCGTCTCGTATGATTCCTCCTAAATGAACCAACACGCACGCACCTACTACGCTAGATTAAGTGCAGAGTAGAATGAGCGAGAGGGAAGGGAATCGTGATGGGTAAGGTAGTGAAGCGGCACAGCAGTAAAAGAGCAGCAACCAGTGTTGGCCCAGAATCGGCGCGAAAACGGCCCACCCCGTTTGCGTTGGAAGGCCGTGCGGGCAGACATGGGCCATGTGAACTGTTCAAAAAAATACTATACATGAATAATACATGGGCATGTATGCTCGTGTTTCTGGATCACGAGGCGAGCGAGCGGGGGGATACCGTGACCACCTGTGCTCGCGCTCAGAAGATCACTTTCGATGTTACTCCCCACTATAGAGGTACTAAGGCTAACTCCGCTCGTGTCGCCCTCCCCGCGGGCGGCCCGGGCGAAACCCTAGCCGCCACACCAGCCTCCCTCCCAGATCCCCCCTCCCCTCGCCGCCGCCGGCAAGCGCCATCGGGCAAAGCCCGCGCAGCGTCGGCGGCGGGGCCTCCTTTTCCCCTCACGCGAGGTCAGGGCGGCGCGGGGTCGCTCGGCCACGGGGAGGCGTTGGGGCACAGCATGCGGCGGCGAGCTGGCGCTGGTGGGCGCGGGGCGCGTGGGGAGCAGGCGCTGGAGAGCGCGACGTGCGCTGGCGCGCGTGGTGGGCGAGACGAGCGCGGGCGCGCGGTGGGCGTGGCGTGCTGGTGCGGGCGCGGGGGGCGCGGCATGCCAGTGCGGGCGCCAGGACGCGAGCTCGGGCGCGTGGGCGCTTCGGGGTGGCCGGGGCAGTCCCTTCGCAGATCTGGCGCGGTTCGCGCGTCCTGCGAAGGTGCCTGCCTCGCTGCAGCCGTGACAGTCGCCGGATCTCATTGCCCGGGCTGAGTTGGTGGTGGCGGTGCGGTGGGGGTCGGCGGATGCGGGTGGGCTCTCCTTCAAGCATGTTCACGCCCATCTCCTGGAGTAGCGGCGCCGTACAGCGGCTATAGCGTAGAGGAGGTTCTCAAGCACACCAATTCCGGCACACCAATTCCGGCTCAGCTGGTCCTATCCTTGCGCGCGGCGGTGCGGACGCGGTTAGTTTGATTTGGTGTTCGTCCAGGCACGGCGCGCGGCGGTGCTGCCGGCCAGCTCCGGTTCTAATTCGGCTCTTCCTCTGCGTTGCGGTGCGGTTCCTCGCCCAGATCTGTGCACGGAGGCTGAGGATGGTCGGATCTGGTTTGGCGCCCAGGCCTGCGCGCGGCGGGGCGGCCCAGCCAGGTTGGCTCATGTTCGCCAAGTTTCTGTGTGCGGCGGTGACAAGTCTGTCCCTGGTAGTGTGTGCATGGCGTTTTTCTTCACGACAGCTCTAATTGGCCTCGGATCCATGTTTGTTGGCGGAAGACTCGGCTTCGGATGAAAGTCCTGCACTGTTCTGCTCAGTGCCGACGGTAACGGCGTCTGCGGATGTCGTCTTCCTCCTTGAAGGTACCGCCGTGGAGCTCGTTTTGCTCTTCGTACCTCGTGGCTTGTGGTCTCCGGGTGAAAACCTAAGATTTGGCTAGACCAGATCGGAGGACGGTGTTGTCCTCGATATCACTCCCTCCTTGGAGGCGTCCCCTTGGAGGCCCAGCGATGGTTCTCAATGGTGTACATGGCTCGTCGGTGGAGCTTGGGTTTGTGGTGGTGCCGGCTTTTTTTCTTTCTTTTCTTTTTGCACTAGCCTTTTGCTGTGCTTTCCTCCTCGGAGGGTTCTTGTAACGCTTCTTCTGATCAATGAATTTGGCAACTCTACTACCAACATTCAAAGAAAAACTATAGAGGTACTAAGTAACATAAACTAGTAACATGATTCATAGACTAGTAACATGGACATCATGTTACTAGTCAATATTACTACCCATTGTGGCTAGTCTAAAGAAATATAAGAGCACTTAGATCACTAAAGTACGTAGTGATCTAAACACTTATATTTCTTTACGGGAGTAATATACTCTCACACACATCCACTAAAAACAGGTTCTAAAAGAACAATAAACATGCTAAAACAAAGAATGGTACGTACATGTTACACACAGAAAATATCAATTGGTGAAGTGTTTGCCACTGGGGAATTTCATTACCAGGATCTAAAGTACCGGAAGCGGTAACATGAGAAGCAAAGCCAGCTGACCGAACAAATGAAACTGCAAGAACAACGGCAGACCGTGTGACCTCCCTATAACCCTGCATCCCCTCATAACTGAAATCGCGTATCACAAACCCATACACACGCTGCAAAAAGTGCGCCGCTTGCAAGGCGGACTCTTCATGGACAGCCTGAACCAGACGAACCGTAAAACTCAACCACAGACACAGCATGACTTTGAACCCAGGAAAGTAACCGCGGCCACCCGACGACCTGCAAAGAAAGAAAAGTAAAACAGAACAAAAAGTGTAAGAAGAAATACCCCGAAAGAAATGAATAAGCAAGAACCTAAAACAGAAAGAAAGTTAAGAATGGCAACCGCAAGCATGGTAGCTCACCACGGACAAACGCGGACACTAAGCCTGGGAAAGCAAACGCGGACTCTAGCAGCGCCATAACAATTTGGTATCAGCTAGCTTCGGTTCGATCATGTCTTCACCGCCGCCCAACCCGTCTCTTCCGCTGCCGGTCACGATTGTCGCCCCGCTCCTGCCCGCGCCGGGATCCTCCGTCGCGCCCGCCTCCGTCGTCCTCATCCCGGAGGTGTCCGGGGCGCTGCGGGACCTAACACAGGCGGTCCAGAAGATCCACTTGTTCTTAGCAGGGTCCTATGGGCCGCACCCGACTGCGCCGCCGTGGCTGCCATGGCAGCCGCCGCACCAAGTGGCCCCCGCCGCGCTCGCCGGGCTGCTGCAGCACCCGCTGCAGCTGGCATCCATCGCCCCGTCCTGGCTATCGTGGCAGCCGCCGCACCAGGCGGCCTCCGCCGCGCTCGTCGGGCTGCTGCAGCAGCCGCTGCAACTGCCATCCACCGCTACCACCGCCCCGTCCTGGCTGCCGTGGCAGCCGCCGCACCAGGTGGCCTCCGCCGCGCTCATCGGGCCGCTGCAGCAGCTGCCATCCATCGCCCCGCCCTGGCTGCAGTGGCAGCCACCGCTCCTGGCGACCTCCGCCGCGCCCGGCGCTCCGCCGCAGCAGCCGCTGCAACTGCAGCAGCCATCACCGGTCAGCTCCGGCCCTGCATCGACCGCGCCGACGGGAGTCCCGATCCACCAGATCAAGTTCCTGCCGTCGCCATCACCGCTTCCCCAGGGCGTCCCCATCCAGTA
Source organism: Triticum aestivum (assembly GCF_018294505.1). Classification (NCBI taxonomy): domain Eukaryota; kingdom Viridiplantae; phylum Streptophyta; class Magnoliopsida; order Poales; family Poaceae; genus Triticum; species Triticum aestivum. The sequence goes on along the minus strand of NC_057809.1, from coordinate 537,159,948 downwards.
GATCAAGCTTCCGCCGTCTCCGTCACCGCTTCCAGCTTGGATCACTACCCGCCACGTGTCGGCGGCGGTGAGGCGGCAGGCTGTTGCACGCGGCCTCCTAGCGCGTCGGCGTGTGCGGGAGTTGCGTGGTCTGCAGCTGCCGCTCCTCCCAGTTGCGCTTCGCTGCGCAAAGGACCTCGATCTCGTCCGCTGCGTCGGGGATCTTGGGCATGCTGTTTTCCCCACGGACAACGCCCTCAAAGTCTGCGACATCGACGGTTGGGGAGGCGCACCCCTTCTCGCCATTGTCCATCGACAACCCTCCACTCTTCTATGTGCGGTGCCGACCAACAGCCGTCCGGCGGGGAGAAGGCATGGTGCCACCGACAAGAGCGCACCGCGTAGCACCACTGCATTCCGCCGCCGGCCGCCGTGAGGGCGCCTCTGCTGGTCACTCTTGCGACCACTTCCAGGTGGTCCTACACATGCACTCCTTTTGTCCAGATGGTGTCCATGGGATCCAGGTGGCTGTACACGTGCATGTCCGACGTGCGGATGGTGTCCACTTTTTGTTAAGGGGTCCAAAATAAAGCGTCCCAGTCCATTTCAGGTTGAGAATAATAAAACAAGCCGAGATGTAAAAGGCTTGTTTTTAGGTGTTAGGTTTACGTTGCCTCGAGTCATGGTTATAAGTTGGTTAGGCTGCAGCTTGAGGACAAGCTGCATGTCCAGATGGGGTGTAGTGTTAGAGTACGTAATGGGCCTAATGGTCTAGGCTGGCGGTATAGCCCGTTAGTCTTAGGGTTAATTAGAGATAAGGGTTGCTTTCTTAGGGGTCAAGTAAGCTTTGCTTGGGAGTCAAGTAAACCTCTCTATATAAAGAGAGGAGATGTATCAATCTAATCAAGTAAGAATTAAGAAGGAAATCCCTTCTATCTTGCCCGGCCATGGGCAAAAGGCCCCCGGCCGGCCCTCTCGCGCCCTCCTTCTAGCAGCGCCATAACAACATCGATCTATTTAAATCACCAGGAGCAGGGACAAAGGAAACTGTATAGAAATAGCACTTGCAGTTAATTGCTATCTCTAGTACTCTAGTGCAATTAGGAGCATCTGCCAATTGCGGATACATATATACGGAAATGAATTGATACATGATACGGCTCCCCAACAACAAGCATTAGTGATGGTGTCTGATGTACAAAATAACATGATGTATGTATGCAAGTTGGCCATATATGGATTTTGAGTATACGTGCTTGTTAAATTTTCGAGATGTTGCTTAACTGTTCCTGCCAATAAGTTGATGGATTCCTGAAATCTTGTCAAAATATTTCCAAAATCTGATTTCGTACAACAGTGTGTGAAGAGAGAAAACGAGAGAGAGTTGTAGTGTGTGAAGAAGCGAGGGCACAACAGTCAGTTTGTGTGAGTGTTACTCTCAGTTAGTGCATAGTGGTATTTTGGCATCAAAAACTAGTTTGTAATGGTATTTTGGCAAGCTTGGTTTTTTTGGTGGTATTTTGGAACTTTCGGTTTCAACTAGTGGTATAGTGGCGATTCTATCCAGATAAATATGGTGGAGAATTTAGTTTATGTTAACTGAAAGGTGTCGTATTACTATGTTCAAGCTAATTGCCTAAATTCCTAGACTTTTGTCAGGGACAACAAGTTTACTTTCATCCAAAGAATTTCATACGGAAATATTGCATTGGCTTGATATGTCCGTAGAAAATAGTTGTGTACATTATTAATTTGGCCCTTTTTTTTACCTTTTCCTTGGTAATATTGCACATGTGAATATTTAGGACTGAAGCATGCTGACGCAAGCATATATTTTTTTTTTTGACTAGTGACTGTAGGGAAACCCCCCCACAGCATTCAACATTTATTCATAAAGCAAATATACAATGTACATGGATTACAAGAGGTAGTCAAAAAGGAAGAAAGGTAACAAAAACAAAGAAACTAGCCTACAGAACCTCTTGGAGGTAGAAATGAAATCCATCTCAACAGCTCCTCCTTATATCTATGCTTGATTGTGTGTTGCATGAGTGTGATATCATGGACGGCGGCTCGGGCGGAGCCCAGCACCGCCGGCGCCTCGTCCCACCCCGCCCCCTCCACCTCCCCTCGCCGCCGCCGAATGACACGGCCGGGCTAAGCCCGCGCAGCGGACGGTGGCGGCGGGGCTCTCCTGGCCCGCAGCGGCGCGGGCGGCTCTGGATCTCGGGCGGCGGCCCGGTCTTCGCGGCGGTTGTCGGCTGCTGCGGCCGCGTGGGCGGCGCGGCGGCGAGGCCTGGTGGTGCTCCTGCCTCTCCCTTGGCGGCGCTCGGCTTGGGGGCGTGGTGCTCCGGATCTCGGCGCTTCCCCGATGGGTCACCGTTCCTGCTAGGCTGGGCGGCGCGGGAGCCTCGGTGGTGCTTTGGTGGCCGGCGCGGAGGCTGGCGGACGCTGGATCTGGCCGGGCGTGAGGTCGGCCCGATGGCGGTGACGGTGGTGTGCGTCCAGGGCCCGGCATCTGGTCGGGCGGGCGCGCGGGACGGCCTTGGCAGGGGCGGGCGCTGACGGGAGGCTCCCCTCGGTGCTCTGCGGTGCTGGTTTGGTGGAGGTTTTAGGGAGGTTTGATGGAGGTCTGTGGCTGGCCGGTACGGGCTGGTGGTGGTCGAGCATCTCAGGGAGAAATCCTTCTTCCGGCCTTTGCCGGAGCTGGCGACGGCGGCGCCTGTGGGCGTCGCGCTCTTTCCTGGAAGCGTCGTCGATGTATGGTGCTCCACCCCTCACCCCGCGGCCTTGGCTCCGGAGGGAAACCTCTGATCTGCGGGATCGGGCGATGAAGGCGTCTTCACGTCTTCTTCCTCCTTGGGGGCATCGTCTTGGAGCCGGCTACAACCAGAGACCGGTGGATGGCGGCATCTTCGCCGCATGGAAGGGCGGCATCTTCGCCGCGTGGGATGGCGGCATCTTCGCCGCGTGGAAGGGCGGCATCTTCGCCGCGTGGTTTGCTGAGGCGGCCGTTTCAGGGGCGCCGATTTCTGTTTGGCAACGATGATGGCGTCAAGAGGAGCTTGGGTCGCGGCTCGGGCTTTGATAGTCGGATCTTCCCGGCGTGCCCGAGGTGCTCTTTAGGGCACGGTCGGCGCAAGTCCTGCATATTTCCCTTGTGAGGCTCGTCGTCAAAGGCGAAGTTGTCGGTTGTTGGCGCGTGTGGCCATTTGTTGGCATGTGCCGTCATTGCTCTGTGTAGCTGTTTGCAAGGGCGACTTGTTGGTGGAGCTCTATGGTGAAGTCGGAGTCGCCCGTTCGAAGATAACCGGTGATGACGATGACGCTTGCGACTCCCCGGCGGATGTCTTTTCTTCTTTGCAGCTCATGTTTCATGTTGGTGGCCAGGTTGGCCGGTGGTGCCCATGTTATATGGGTTGGGTTGTATTGGTTTTAGCCCGGTTTTCCGTCAATTAACCGGGCAATTCTTACTTCTTCTTAATCAATGAAAATGGCAAGTCTTTTGCCTCGTTTCAAAAAAAAAAGTGATATCATGGACGAAAGCACTCCATCTATTAAGCAAGCAACAAAAATAACCTCAGTAAAGAAAGGTTTTGCAAAGTCTTGCTTAGCTTGCATCACAATAGAAGACATGTCATCCCCAGGGGGCCATGAGATTTGGAGATAATTCCATATTCTCACACTGAAATTACATTCAAAGAATAAGTTATTCCTGGTCTCACGTGTCAGCAGAGGACAAAGCACACAATTAACCCCATCATCCAAGTGCCAGTGCCTTTTTTCAACCATATCTTTAGTGCTAAGCCTATCCATAAATTATTACTCCCTCTGTCCGTCCGGAAATACTTGTCATCAAAATGAGAAAAGGAGATGTATCTAGAACTAAAAAATCAATCATAAAAGAGGAAAAGAAAAAAGAAAAGGTAAATATCCACAAGAATCTCAACGTTATATCAAAGATGTGCAATACTTATGACACATCTAGATGTGCTTTAGCAAAACTGAAAAAGTAACGACCTGATAAGGCAATTTTCTCAAGAGAGTTGTATGTTATTGAATTATAGTTTTAGAGCAACTCCAACGGGAAGACCCAAACGGACATCAATTTTATTCTTTTTTGTCCGCTTGGGTCGCTCGTCCGCGCCCGTTTTTTTAATTGGGTCGGCCGGTGCGCTCAATGAGGGACGGACGCATATTTTGACATGTCCGTCTGGGTATTCCGTCGAACACGTAGTAGGCAGAGAGCTTGTAGCGAGAAACGTCGCCAGTGCATGAGCATCGCCTTCGCGCGCTCGCCGCCGCTGCTCGCCCAGCTCCCGCCCCGCCACACCCTGCTGCCCGGAGCTCCGAGCTCGCACCGCCGTGCCCCGCGGCCTCCACCGTAGCCCCGAGCTCGCGCCGACCTGTAGGAGCACCAACGCGCGAGCGGGGCGGAACAGCGGGGGCATGAGATGGGGCTCCGCGAGCATGGTGGCTGGGTGCGGTGAGCATGGCGCTGCTAGGCGAACGGTACGACCGGGGCGAGCGCGGCCATGGTGAGCGACGCGAGCATCGGGTGGCTAGCATAGCAGCAGCTGGCATGCACGTGTTCGACGCGATTTTGTCAAAACTTTTTTGTGCAATATATATAAAAAAGGTGTTAATATGTATGTACAAGCATGTATATGACCAAGAACAAATGCTGATTTCCATCACATGATCATTGAGATGGTGGAGCATTAATTATTTATGCCTGCACGTACTTAACCTTGCCAACTTGGTTAGCCACGTATGCATGCATGAGCCATGCATGGCTCACGTGTGCTATGAAGAATAGTACTTCCTTCGGTTTCTAAATATAAGTCTTTATAGAGATTTCATTATGAACTACATACGAATGTATATATAGACATGGTTTAGAGTGCAGGTTCACTTATTTTGCTCCGTATGTAATTTCTTATTAAAATCTCTAAAAAGACTTATATTTAGGACTTATTAAAATCTCTAAAAAGATTTATATTTAGGAACGGAGGAAGTACATAGTAGTGTGTATCTATCTATGCAAGGGATACGCGTCAATGATTAGGATGGAATGGTTTGGTAAGAAAAGATTATCGAGCTGGCCGTGCAATCACTTTTACATGTCAACCTCTTGGCGACGTACATGTATGGGAACATGCACGTCCGGAGTACCTGGTGTGTCGCTCCTGTTGATCTGCTCCGCACCAGCAGCGGAGATAAGATAGGCACGGCCGGAGACAGCCCAACAACCTAACAACTTGCGATAGCTGGCTCAATGCGTAGCTATCCATCCGACGTTCCCGCAAGGCTCGCCTATAAGAGCATCTTCAACGGCCGCGCGAAACGACGTGCGCGTGAGGTAAACACAGCATTTAGCACGCGTGGGGCGTTTTGCCGCGCTCTAGCGGCGGCGGGAAAACCAGGCGCGTGGGAACCGCTTGCGCGCGCGAAAAGGCGCTAGCTCGCGCGCCGCTTCCGACGCGCCTATAAAGTGCGGCGCGCGCCACGTGCCTCTCCACGCCTTCTCTTCTCCTCTTCTTATCTTTCTGCAACGCGCCGCTCCAGCGCCCCGCCACCGACGCGCCTCCGCCGCCCCGGCGCCCCGCCACCGACGTGCCTCCGCTGCCCCGGCGCCCTGCCACCGACGCGCCGCCATGCCGCCGTGCCGCCGAGGAGCGTCCGGCTATTGCGGCGTCCGCCTGCGCCCCAACGGCGGCTACTACGCGGAGATACACTCCGGCGATCTCCGGCTCAGCCTCGACACGTACGGGACGGCGCGCGAGGCCGGCCGCGCGTACGACGCGGCGGCGTGGCGCCTAGGCCGGCCACGCGGCTAGATGAACTTCCAGGATGTCTACACGCTCCAGCAAGCGCTCGACCGTGCCCCGCCGCCGCGTTTGAACACGGCACAAGACCGTGCGGAGCACGCCGAGCGGCAGCGCCGCCTCCTCGTCGTCCAGGAGGACGAGCGGATCATGGCGGAGTGGCGCAACCGCGACCCGGAGGACGTCGCCTACGAGCAGTCCTACTGGGCAAGGCGTCGCGAGGAGGACACGCGAAGGCGGCGCGAGGCGCGGTTGGACAGGCGTCGGCGCAAGGTGTTGGCGAACGCGCAGTCCGATCTCGTTGAAGCAGGTGGGCAGTCGTTCTTCATGCCGGATGATGAACGGTGGTTGGACATCTGGCTGGATACCTCGGACGACACCGCCGAGGAGGATGACGATAGTGATGATAGCGACTTAGACTAGTTTTTTTATGCAATCCATCTCGTGTTTTACGTTTGTCGTTTTTAATTATTATGCAATCTATGTTTCGGATGTAAAATACCTTTGTATCACAAAAAATCTATGCAATCTATCTATTTTCCAATAGCCTAGAATGAGCGCGCGTGCTGCTTTTTTGCGCGCCGCTGGAGTGACGCACGCGCGCTGCATTTTAGCGCGGCTGCTGGAGCGGGCGCAGCGCATCGCGCCAAACCAGCCGATGCGCGCGCGGCATATGTGTTTTTTGCGCGCGACGCGACCAGCGCCTGTTGGAGATGCTCCAAAAGGCCAAAGACGCACGCTCAAACGGGGGACGCTGGGGACGCGCCCACGGCGGCATCGTCGAGCAGATAAACGGAAGAGCCTGCAGAGGAGGCCCCACTGTGCCCTCGGTGATGAAAAAAGGAAGCCAAAAGGCCGCGGCAGGGAGGACCATGCGCTCGGATGACGCGCCGGCGTCCACTGCACCGTAGACGTGCTGCGACCACGACGACGACGCATGCCCGCCGGCAAGCCCGGCGGAGCCTTCTTCCATGCGCGCTGCCGCACACTCCATCAACCCAGACGTGCTGCGACCACGACGACGACGCATGCCCGCCGGCAAGCCCGGCGGAGCCTTCTTCCATGCGCGCTGCCACACACTCCATCAACCCAAGCAAGCACACGCACGCGACCCAAGACTCAAGACTAACCGTGCATATTGATTCATCTCTCTATTCTTCTTTTATCTTCTTCGTCGTGCAGATCGAAGATTCAAAGATCAACAGCCAAGCGAGCATTCGGCCAAGAAAGAGGCGGCACCCAGGAGAGCGTGCGCCCATGATGGCAGCCGACGGCGCCCTCGCACAAGCAGGCCACATGTAGATGAAGCAGCGGCAACAGCTACGACCCACACAAGAAGGGCGCTCACACCGGCGGCAGTGCCTCGGCCGGCCGGGGACGACGCCACTGGCGGAGCTACGTGCAGCCAAAAGCGTGCCGTGGCCCGCCCTGCCCATAAGAAAAAAGTAAACTACATATGCCCAGTGCACTCCGTCTGTGAGGCGTCAGCAGACTGGTTGCTCACGAGAGGTTTTCCTCTGGTTAGCTTGCGTGTGAATGCCCAGCCCAATGCAGGTCTGCAGCCAAGTCCACCAGCTGACCAGATTCAGAGACATCCAGCACTGCTTCGCTCGTACATTCATTCCCGATTCAGCCAAGCTAGGACGGCCACGCCATGGCACAGCTGCACCGTTGCACATGGATTGTGCACATAATAATTTCCTTTATTTCTTCTAATTGTAGTTCATGGCATCAACTCAAATTTCCAAGACCAATTTTTCTATAGGCTCCTTTCAAAAAAGAAAGCTATATTTGTCTGAAATTCTCAGTTATCGATTTGGTAGCATGAATTATTCAATTGTTTTCAAAGTTTCACAGATTGTAATTTATGTAGTAAATACTAACTGGCCATGGGTAAGGTTAGTCAGCGAAGAATTTGTTTAGTTTTCAAAGGAAATGAGATGGTTCAGATGTTTTCAAGATAATGAATAATGCCTAGTACCAGTAATTGTCGTATGGTTCAGAATTCGTTTTTTTTCTCCTTTAGACTGGCCCGCCCAACAATTTCTTTGTAGCTCCGCCACTGGACGACGCTGATCGTGTGTGCGAGGCTGGGAAGTTGCGCCGCCGGTGGTGGCGCATACCTGGCCATTTTGTGTCATGTCCAAGTCGTATGGTGCTCTTCTTTTTCTGCCCATATAATACGTACTAGATCATTGATGGCGCGCGTTGCTGCGCCCGTCTATCTTGAATTTATGATAAATAGAGTCGAATGAGTTATTTCACGAAAGTATTTCATTTTCTTTTGAAACAAGACACCCAATACAGTAGTAAATAATATGGTATTATATCTGTTCGGGTGGGAAAAAGGATCATCATGCTGCTACTACGAGTACAACCTTCAACTCATCAGTATAGCTGGTACTGAAAATGTTCATAATCATCATCTAGCGCACAATGCTGTAAAACGATCATCTACAAATACACAATGATAAAAGGAAAAGCTAAATACTACAGAGAAGTTGTGTAAGCTTTTCTTATCTTCTTTGTAAGGCGTTTCAGTACAGACTCCCGAGAACCATGGACTGTCGGTGAAGAACTAAAGAAAGATATATTTTTTTCACCTTTGACAGGTGATGTGAGTATTAAAACGACAGGAAACTGGTTACACATGCATGTACTAAATAAATACGCTTGTTTGTATCAAAATTTCCTACTCCGTAAATAATATCAAACGTGGAAGAATCACCTAAGGGTTTTGGATCACCGAGGCCATTAAAGTCAAATCAGAAATAGCCAGCAAGATAGAGGGCGATAGTCATAGCACTGATTAAGATGGATTGTCATAAGATATCTTTGGTGTAACTTAGTTCATTCATACAAATATGGGAAGACGTCTCATGCCGTAAGAAGATGAAGCACAGATCTAGAGACAATATCTGAAACAATTGAAAGCATGATAGGCAAAATGCAGTCCGATCCTAAGAAGCAATTGCACTGGGTCAGCGACATAGGATTAATGGATGACTCGAAAATCAAAAGTAGCAAGTCAAATGTTGCCGGTGTTATATATACTAATTGACTATTGGACTGAATGTATTTATGTCTGTTCCAAATTAACTTCAAGCTTATTTCTTTGCATATAACAATTTCTCACTGAAGTAGATAATGCAAAAAGCATCGTAAGATTAAAAGATAGCCAGCAATGGAGTTGACCATTCAAGCAACCTGTATCATCATAGGTTTCTGAAGCTCTAGATACAACACATGTATGGGCAGTATGGCAATCTACTACAACTAAGCAACATAATTAGGGTGAGGGGAGTTGACAATTCTCATCATGCTGCTGGCGTATTTGGGTGAGGGGAGGAACTATATCTACAGCAGAGGGGGGGGGGGGGTCTCGAGTCTTCAGCTCTCCATACACAGCAAGCTTTTCTGTTTTCCTTTTTGAGTTCCTTTCCTGTACGAGTTGATTTAGTGAGTAAGGGAGAGATAGAGATGGAGAGAAAGGGGGAGGCGGAGAGGGAGGTGGGTCAGGGATCGGGGAGTGTGCCGGCGATCATGGGGAGTGGTTCTCTGACTACTTCACCTGAGAGCGAGAAGATGAAGGTGTCCAGGCAGCCTTGTGGGGATGGCTCATCGCTGGTCATCGATTTGGAGGCTGCCAGGAGGGCTGTGAGGGGTTTCTTGGTGGTGGGCCGATTTCTGTCGCCTTTCCAAGTTCACCCGCAGGTCCTAGTTGATGACCTTCGTGCTTCGTCGGCTTGGAGGCTGCAAGGCGAGGTCACCGTCCAGGAGGTGGACAGCGACGACGGGAGGTTCATCCTGAACTTCTCCGCCGACGTGGACAAACGCTTTGTGTTGAAGGCACAACCGTGGCACCATAAGCGGGATGGGATCATCTTCGCCGAGTTCAATGGCAAGGGTAACGCGGCGGAGGTGGATCTTGGAACCATGGCTATTTGGGCCCAGGTTCGTGATCTACCATTTGAGCTTAAAACTGAAGATGTGGGTTCGTCTCTAGGGGGCCAAATTGGGGAGGTGATAACCATCTCACACCAGAATCACATGATAGTAGAAAAGTTTTTGCGTGTTCGTGTGAAAGTCCCGCTACACGAGCCAATCAAGAGTAGAGTAGAATTCACTCCTCTAGGCAGCAAAGAAAAACGTTATTTTGATGTTCGTTATGAAAAGTTGCCGTCATATTGTGAGTGTTGTGGGCTTGTAGGCCATACGTCGGAAAGGTTCTGTAGGATTCCTAAAGAGAGTAGAGTAGCTGTTTTTGCAAAAAACCTCAGTGTAGAGGCCTACTGGAAGGGAAATACAGCTAGTAGAAGAGCTCTTGTGTACTCGGGTTATAGTAGAAAAAACATCTCAAAGGCTACTGAAGGTATGGTGATCAAAGTCACCAAAGCTGTGAGTGATCTCACTGTGAAAGAGAAAGGTGCTGCATCGTCTATCCTGGCGACTGGATGTCCAGTCCAGGGAGGCCACTTGCTCGGTCAGGAGGACCGGGGGCAAGTACCTTCTCTGCCGGTGCCCGTAGGAGCTGCCTCGGGTCAGGTGGACCTGGAGCGCGGGCCACTCGAGCGCGCTAGCCTTGGCCAGGAGGGCCAAGGACTGGCGGCCAGAAGGGCGCCCATCAAGGGGGCGCTGCGGGACGGCCAGGAGGGTTGTCTCCCTGTAGCGTCCCAACACTCCATGTGGGGTGATGATCATGGTCAGGAGGACCAGAATGCATCAACATACACCCCTGCACCCCCTACTAGCGAAGGCCAGGAGGGCCAAGCGCTGGTGGGGGGAGCGGCTCCCACCAAGGCTGCTGTACCTGGCCAGGCGGGCCAGGACATGTTGCATCAGGGGAATAGTACTTCCCCCATCAGGTCTATTGCGGCTATGGCAGCATACCAGCCTAACCCGGTCGGCCAGGAGAGTAGGGAGGCTCTGCAATGGGGTGATCAACTCCTCTTTCGCCTGGGGGTGCTGGAGGCGCTGTCGGGGGCTGTTGCTGCAAGACTTGCTACAAAAAATACAACTAACACCCCTTTTTACACTTTCAATGCTACAAAGAAATCCATGCAGGGAAAGACAAAAGAAAAGGGCAGGAAAGGAAAGAAGGGAGGAGGAATTGGAAGTTCAGAGGGAGCATGCAAGAACATGATAGGTAAAAAAAGAAGCCTCTATGAAGCTCCAGCAACCGGTAGTGAGCTGGATTTCTCTTTTGAGAAAACCATGGATAGCTATGAGCGTATTCTGTATGGGGACATAAATGTTTCCTCTAAGCGTGTATGTATGGGTAGAGTGGAAGCTGTGAGAGATGGGAATGGGGTGGTTACACACGTATCAAAAGAAGTTGAGGAGAAAGAAGAGGCTCCAGGGCAGCAGAGAAGGGAGTCGGTTGGAGATGATGGCGCATCGGCGGCCTCCGAAGAGGAGGTACGCCGGGCCAAATGAGAATCATTGGATGGAACTGTCGTGGGATGCTCTCTCCCACGGCGGTTCGCGAGCTCTTGGATCTACAGGAGCGTACCAAAGCAGAGCTAATTTTCCTTTCAGAATCTCACTTAAATAAATGTAAAGCCGATGAGCTTCGTCGAGTTTTAAATTTCGATTCAATGTTTGTAGATGAGAGCGATGGCCGAGCGGGTGGTCTTGTTTTGTTTTATCAGAATATGAATAAAGTTGAGTTGAACTATGTGTCAAATAATTTTATTGATGTTGTTTTTATGAAAGGGAATACTGTACAGTGGCGTTTAACCGGCTTTTATGGGCACCCCAACTGGAGTGACCGTGCTTTGTCATGGGCTGATATTCGAAATTTGTATGAGAAGGGCGATCACCCATGGGTAGTTTTAGGAGATTTTAATGAAATGTTGTTATCATCAGAGAAAGAGGGAGGGAATGTGAGACCAAATGTGATGATGAGAGATTTCCGTAATTGTCTGGGAGAATGTGGACTAGCAGATATGGGTTGTATGGGTGACTTATTTACATGGAGGAGGGGCGAAATCAGGGAAAGACTAGATCGAGCGGTCTGTAATGTGGATTGGGCGAATAAATTCCCTCGAGCGGCGGTTATTAACGAAGAACATGTACACTCAGACCATCGCCCTATTATTTTAGACACGGAATATTTTGACGATAATATTTTTGACCCCTCAAAAAGTCGAAGGAAACATTTTGAAGCTCAATGGCTGAAAGAAGATACGGTTACAGAAATTGTACGTACAGCTTGGGAAAAAGCGAAGATGTTGGGCATAGGGCCGTCTCTCGCTGATCGTACAAGAGCGGTACATGCAGATTTGCACACTTGGGATCGTGATATCCTTAAGGGTCCGAAAAAAAGAATCAACAAACTAAAAAAACATTTAGAAAAATTACGGAGAGGGCCTGTGAATGCTACCTCTCTTGCACGTCAAAAGGAGACTATTGTATTGATTGAAAATTTATTGGAACAAGAGGAGATACACTGGCTACAACGGGGTCGAGCAAACTGGTTATTGCATGGTGACCGAAATACTTCTTTTTTCCATAATGCCGCAACAGCTAGAAAGAAGAGGAATCAGATAAAAAAATTGCTTGACTATAATGGGGTTTGGGTAAAAGACACGGAGATGAAGAATCATATTCTGGGGTATTTTTCTAACCTGTTTACTTCAAAAATTAATCAACCGAACCATGAGATCCTCTCCCTTGTAAAAAGAAAAGTAACGAATGAGATGAATAGGGCTCTCCTTGCCCCCTACACGGCTGAAGAGGTTAGGAAGGCACTTTTTGACATTGGTGATTTAAAGGCGCCGGGGCCAGATGGCCTTCACGCCATTTTTTATAAGAGATTTTGAACTATGTTAGGAGATGATTTGACTGAAGAGGTTCTCCAAGCAGTGAATACCTGTACTATACCTGATGGTTGGAATGATACTACAATAGTAATGATTCCAAAAGTTAACTCCCCGGAAAAGGTAACTCAATTTAGACCAATCAGTTTGTGCAATGTGGTGTATAAAGTCATTTCAAAGATGATTGCTGCTCGTCTGAAGACAATCCTCCCAGATATTATTAGCCCTACCCAAAGTGCTTTTGTGCCTGGAAGAATGATTACAGATAACATCTTAGTGGCTTATGAATGTTTCCATAAAATAAAAAATAAAAGGACCGGTAAAGAGGGCCTGTGTGCAATAAAACTAGACATGCACAAAGCATATGACCGAGTGGAGTGGCCTTTTTTAAAGGAAATCATGTTGAGACTAGGTTTTCAGCAGGATTGGGTGAATTTAATTATGCAATGTGTGACCTCGGTGGAATATCGGGTTCGTTTTAACACGGAAGAAACAGAGAGCTTCAAACCATCTAGAGGACTGAGGCAGGGGGACCCTCTCTCCCCATATTTATTTTTGTTATGTACGGAAGGCCTGACTGCACTCCTAGCTAATGCAGAGGAGAATAGAAGTATTTCTGGAATTAAAGTTAGCAGAGATGCCCCATCTATTTCAAATCTCCTTTTCGCGGACGATTCATTAATCCTGATGCAAGCTAATTCCATGAACGCGGAGGCGCTGAAAGCAGTTTTGGATGCTTATTGTGCTGCATCGGGGCAAATGGTGAGTGTTGAAAAATCTAGTATATTTTTTAGTCCCAACACGAAAGTGGAAGATAAGGCGCATATATGTACTATTTTGAACATTATGACTGAAGCTCTCAATGACAAATATTTGGGTCTACCTTCAAATGTGGGTATGGACAAAAGTGATTGTTTCCAATTCTTAATAGACCGAATTGTTATGAAAATCAGTGGTTGGAAGGAAAAGTTGCTATCAGCAGGAGGAAAGGAAATCCTTCTCAAATCGGTTGTACAAGCTATCCCAACTTATGCAATGTCCGTCTTTAAAATTCCTAAAATGATTTGTAAAGGAATCATTGACGCGATGTCGCATATTTGGTGGGGTGATGAAGACAATCAGAAGAGAATGCATTGGATGGCATGGTGGAAGATGTGTGTACCAAAAGACCAAGGAGGAATGGGTTTTCGAGACATACATTGTTTCAATCTAGCCTTATTAGCCAAACAAGCACGGCGCCTGCTTGATAACCCTGATTCACTATGTGCTACAATTTTGAGAGCTAAATATTTTCCAGATGGAGATTTAATGAATGCGAGTTTGAAAAAAGGATCCTCTTTCACGTGGCAAAGCATCATGGCCGGAGTGGATTCTCTCAGAAAAGGTTATATTTGGAGAGTTGGTAATGGACAGAATATTGATATCTGGAGAGATGCATGGATCCCGAATGGGGCAAATAGGAAAATTATCACTCCTAGAAGAGGGCAGCTTCTAACAAAAGTTGCTGATCTTATAGATCCAATCAACAATTGCTGGGATGAAGATTTGGTAAGACAAACGTTGTGGCCAATTGATGTCCAGAGAGTGCTTACGATCCCCCTCCCCACGTATGACATGTCGGATTTCATAGCTTGGAGCTTTACAAAGAATGGACTGTTCACGGTTCGTTCTGCTTATCTGGAGGAATGGAAAGCCCAACATGGGAGGAAATTGCAACACTCAGATGGCATTGGAGGAATAAATGTCAATACTATTTGGAGCAAGATTTGGAAATTATCTTGTCCAGCAAAAGTGAAGATCTTTATTTGGCGTACCTTACATGGAACCCTCCTGTGTCGTGTTACACTTGCTAATAGACATATGAAAGTTTCGCCCACCTGCCCATCATGTTCAAACGGGCATGAAGATACAAAACACTTATTATTTTTATGTCAAAAGGCAAAAGAGGTGTGGGAGAAACTGGGATTGCACGAAGCCATTAAAAAAGCCTGTGTGGTCGATCGTGCGGGAGAGGTAGTACTTGAATTTCTAATTTTTATGCCAGAACATGAGCTATCTATATTGGGCACACAGAATGTTCGCGAACTGATCGCTATAACAGCCTGGTATTTATGGTGGGAAAGACGTTCGCTAGTTCATCAGGGGAAGACCCAAGATGCATACCAAATTTCGATGGGAGCCCGTGCTATAACGACGAACTATGTTATTGCCCAATCCTCCAAGGCAACAAATAAAATAGAGGGATGGACGAGACCCCCTCTAGGTTTTGTGAAATTAAATGTCAATGCTTCTTTTGATCAAGACATGCTTAGAGGCACAGCGGGAGCTGTACTTAGAGATGATAAAGGAAGATTTATTGTTGGAGGGAATTGGAAGATGGATTGGTGTGCAGATGTTTTAACAGCAGAAGCCATGGCACTACGTTTTGGCTTATTACTTGCACAAAAGGCGGGAAGTAACCGACTTGTTGTTAACTCTGATAATATGGAAGTAATTGACATGATGAAGAATGGAGGACATACAGCGGGAGCGGCGGCAGCTGTGTTTGATGATTGTTATTTTTTGGTTTGTGATTTTTCGTTAGTTAGATTTGAACACTGTAATAGGAAGGCAAATAAAGTAGCTCATGAAGTTGCTAGAGTAGCCAAATTTTCTGAGACAAATGACTGGTTTGAGGAACCTATGAATGATATTGTAAATTTTCTTATAGACGATGTAACCATTATTACTAATAAATAAAGAGGATGTTTATTTCAAAAAAGCAACATAATTAGGAGTTCAACCATCGCAACAGAAAAAAAAGATATGAACAGACGAGGGTACTGTACTACACTCACCTGATTAGCTGGACAAATTCGACATTCATTTTACAGCACCATATCTTGCAGGATGTTGGCCCCTCCTGACCAATTAACCCATGTGATGGTCTTATTAAATCTGTCTAAAAGGGAAATCAAGGTGGCAAATGCGAACACTGGAATCTGCGGCAACATTGCCATAGGCCAATATGCTTACGCTATTTGTCCAAGTAATAAATCGTACAAGTCTAGATAAACAAATTTATGTTGTACTTTCAGGAACCATAGTTACATGGCAAATTTCATGTAGGAAGAGCCAAAGATCTCATAAAATACTTTGTGTTCTTGTTCTAGAGGAAAGGAAAGCAATGATAGAATGCTATGAAACAGAGACTTCCTATAGTTCCACCAAAAAAAGACTTGCTACAGTCATCTGGATAAGTATGTAGTAACCAAAGGGTGGCCAATATCAAAATGCAAGTTAAGTGTGCACAAAGAGGGAAATCACACACACTATCAATTCTATTATTGATAGCAACGAATATTGAGCAGTATATATAGCACAAAGAGGGAGTATGTTTTAATTTTTCTAAACCAAAGAGCAATATATAATCAATCAATGATTTACTTGGGGACTACAGAAATTTCCAACTTCTTTGCGCTGTAAATGGGAGAAAGAAAATAGGCGTTAATTCATACATCTGAAAACAATGGTGGTATGACAGATCAAAAACTGCAGTTTACATAAATGCTGCAAACTTCAGTAAATATTAATTTTGACTCGATTGTTGCAGGCATATTCCAGAGTCCAGACCACAAAGTGTTGTTATGCAGCCAGAAAGAAAGCACATTGTTGGTAATTTATAAAAGGCAACGCAAAATACTACGAAAGCAGGACCTTGGACTTTAAGGTTGGAATCGAAGGTCAAGTGAATGCCACTGGCACTGTTGTTGTGTTAGCCGATGCATAAAGGTCCTTGCCCCATTCTAGTTCCCTCAATTCCACCTGTCAGGTGAAATATTTTGGACTGCACTGAAGGATAGTGCACAACAAAGAGAAACCATGATTCAGTCTTCTCCATGGTGAAAATTTACCTCGCTGGCCTATCTAAAATGTAGAAACTGATGTTTATACCTGCTCGACGGCCGTCGTGAGACGACGCAAGAGGAGATCCCTCACGCCACCAAGACAGACGGGGAGTGCTCCTCACAGTTTCCTCGCGCAACCATGAGATGAGAAGGGTTTCGCCGTTGTAAAGTCAAGAGAAGTGTGAACCACGGGACAAGGAGGAGAGAAGATGATGGACGGACGCAGCAAGGAGGATAGGAGGCGACGCAGACAAACTTGGAAAGGGACCAGGAGAGGGAAGGAGGATGCGGCGGGGTGGCTGCAGCTGTCGACGACGCATGAGGAGAGGAGTGATGGCGGCAAACAAAACCCTAATCGCGAGATCATGGGGTGCCAAGGTTGAAGAAGCAGAAGAGGTGAATCAGGTTGTTGCTGAACCGTCGTTGTGTCTGTACTTCGCCCTACGCTGGATTAAAGCCCATTAGGCCCTGTTTCGCGGCAGGCTTTCGATATTGTTACGGGAGTAGCGGCCCTGTGGATTAGCGCTCGGTAGTTTGGTTCACAGCGAATCGGACGGTTGAAACATCCAAAAATAACGATCCAATGACTGCAAACACTGATAGCCTGGGAGGGCTGAGAAGATGCTTGGTTATAATATATCTAACAGGAAAGCTATTTTCCTGCCGGCTGTTGATTAGCGCCAGGCACGTACGATTGCTTTTTTGTTCTTTGATGTTTCCTTTCTGATCGGCTCGATCAGCTTCTGCTCTGTCGTGTAAAAAGAGCTTCAAAAAAGTAGTGCCACCGCTAGGATTCGAATACACAACCTATACAACTCATTACCAGCTGAGCCGACTACTTGCTGTGTTTCATTTGCGGGTTAATTTGTATTTCTACCTTAGTAAATGAGAGCGAGAAAAAAAGACCACAACGCCTTTGATGAGGAGACAAAACCATTTGCTCCAAGTTTTCTAAAGGGCCGATGCAACGTGTTTCATACTCCATTTGTCTCTTTTTTGTAGTGATGAATGTTTTCTAGGGAAATAAATGTTTCACTTCTATAGAATTCGAACAATGGTCTTCTCGTTTGTCATATCTCGGTAAATTCTTTTGTAATGAGATTGATAATTACATGTACCACAAACCTCATAGCTTATGTACAAATATCGTCGTAGCTTTTTTTTGACAAAAAAATTCGTGCCGACTGTTCATTAGCGATAGGCACGCACGCTTCGATTGCTGTCGGATGCGCATCGAACGATCCCGCGAAAGCCTCCCGAGCGCCACAGTTTCCTTTTCTTTTCTTTGTTGCATGCACGCACGATCCGCATCCATTTTTTCCCTCTCCAGATCTTTTTTTGTTCGAGAGTTTTTCACGCAAAAATTGGTGTGAACAAGAGAGGATTCGATCCTTGCACCACTAGTGAGCCAACTCAACTAGCCTACCACCTGACCTACGATCCCTTTCTTGAACAAAATAAAGTAAATGGGCTATTTAACATGTCTCCTCTACTACGTATGTATAAACACGAGTTAATTTAGTGTTCGATTTTTTTCGCGCTTAGGTACCCTGTTCCTGCTAACTTTACCGACGGAGGGGGGGGGGGTGGTGATGAAATATCCTCCGTAACTTTCATGTGAATAACATGGTAACTCAAATTTCATAGACCTGATAACTTATGTACCCCGGTCCTAAAAACTTTGTCGGCGAGGGTGAGGGTGGGGGAGTTGTTGAAACATACCATGGTAACTTCTGTGCAAATAACATGATAACTCAAACATGCCGGACCTGATAACTTATGTACCCCGGTCCTGATAACTTGGTCGGCGAGGGTGGGGGTGGGGCAAGTCGCTGAAACATACCATGGTCACTTCTGTGCAAATAACATGATAACTCAAACATGGTGGACCTGATAACTTATGTACCCCGGTCCTGATAACTGGGTCGGCGAGGATGGAGATGGGGCAAGTTGCTGAAACATGCCACGGTAACTTCTGTGCAAATAACATGATAACTCATACATGGTAGACCTGATAACTTTGTCGGAGGGGTCGGGGTGGGGGTGTCGTTGAAACGTACGACGACAACTTCTATGCAAATAACATGATAACTCACACATCGTAAACATGATAAATTATGTACCAGTCCCGGTAACTTTGTCGGAGGGGCCGGAGTGGGGAATCGTTGAAACCACGATAACTTCTATGCAAATAATATGATAACTCACACATCATATACATTAAATTATGTACCCAGTCCTGGTAACTTTGTCGGTGGGGTTGGGGTTGGGGGGGGGGGAGAGTCACTGAAACATACCACGGTAACTTCTATGCAAATAACATGATAAGTCACACATCATAGAAATGATAAATTATGTACCCAATCCTGATAACTTTATCGGCAGGGGTAGGGTGGGAGGAGTTGCTGAATCATACAACGATAACTCTTCTGCAAATAACATGATAACTCACACATCGCAGACTTGATAATTTATGTACCCGACCCTGGTAAATGTGGCGACTGTGGCGAGGGGTGGGGGGGCAACCCCGGTAATTTATATGTAAATAGCTTGTTAATAGGCACATACTAAGCTGATAACTCACATACAAACTCCATTATAATTTTTGACCTGAATTTTTATTGTTGCAAAATATACACCCGGTAATTTCTATGTAAAAAGCATGATAATGTATACATCGCAGATTTGATAACTAATATCTTACGTTTTAAACACCATGGTATCTTTCATCCAAGGGAAAAAGTTTTTTAAACATTTTCATCGGTAATTTATGTGTTAAATTACCATACTTCCTCATGCCTTAACCTTCTCGTACTGTAGTTATCAGCCTTATCATGGTATAGTTATCATGTTGCTCATACCCTGATTATCACGCTGGTCATGCCAAAGTTACCAAGCCAAACTTTTTTTCTTCTGATATGGCATAAATAAGAAAGGTTCAAATAACATTGTTTACCTACAATAGACAACAACAAAAGGTGGCTTAGTTGGTTATTAAGCTCAATAGGTATTGCATAGACCTAGGTTCGAATCCTCTTTCAAGCACTTTTATTTTATTTTCATATTATGCGGTGAAAAACCAGAAAAAACCACTAGCGATTTACCACAGTTTTTGAGAGAAGAAAAAAAAACAGTGGAAAGCGAGCATGGGAAGATAGCGATCACGTAGGAACTAATCGTGCGGATCTGTCGTTTTTTAGGGTTAATACCGCCGCTTTATTTAAACCATGAAGTTCGGAATGTCATCCGAAATTACATCAAGAACAAAATCCGGGGGAACCCCCAACCAAACCTTATAAAGTTCATCACCAACACCTACCTTAGCTAATTTATGCGCGACAATATTAGCAGAACGGCGAACCCAAGTAACTTTAAAGCCAGCAAAAGTTTGCAACATCGTCTTGACCTCCTCCACCCAAGGCCCCGACGCACCCATGCACTTGATCGGTTGATTAAGCATTTGGACCACCCTTTGGCTGTCCAGTTCCACATGAACTCTATCTGCATTGATGTCTCGAGCCACCTCTAGAGCCTGTTTACAAGCAAGTATCTCCACTGCTTCAGGATCACTGATGTTCGGAAAGAAGTGGCTCATAGCAGCCCAAAAGGCGCCATTTTGATCTCGGATGACCGCTCCACCACCACCCTTTACCCCATATCGGGAGACAGCTCTGTCTGAGTTAATCTTGAGCCATCCCGCCTCAGGCACCTGCCATTTTTGGATAACTTTCTGCACCGGGGCCCTAGGCGGTTCAACATGGACAACCTTCCACTCTTGAATGTCCGCAGCAACTGAGTCTATGATTTCATGTGGGGCTGCAATCCTCCTCCCATCCCTTGCCTCATTCCGAGCCAGCCATAGGCCATAAATTGCCTGTATCATCGCCTCTTTCAAATCATCGGATGCACCAGTAAACCAGTCCAATAACCAGCCAGCTAGGGCACTCTGGGAATCGAGCTGACACGGTGGGATTGCCACCGAGATTCCCTTCTCTGAGTGAAGAAGCTGCCAGAAACATACTGAATGCTGACATGCCCAAAACCTGTGATATATAGTTTCCTCCCGCCCGCACGTAGCACAAAAAACACCCGGCTTAATCCTGCGACATTGAAGTTCTGCTCTGATGGCCAGGCCATTCTTGAGTAACCGCCACATATGGATTTTGGCCTTGGCCGGCGCCTGCGTGTCCCATAGAGCCATGAAACCACGGTGGTTGCTGACCGAGTTAGAGGACTCCGGTTGTCCGGTCCTCGCTCTTGCCATCGACATCCACAGGTGATACGCCGATTTGACTGTGAATATTCCATCTTTGGTGTAGTTCCAGGCGAGGTAATCCTCCGTGCCAGGCCCTCCGACGGCAATCTGCTTGATATCATGAATATAACTCGCAGTAAACATGGCCTCCAACTTCTCTGTGTCCCAACTCTTCCCATCCATCGTGAGAAGATCAACTACTCTTGTGATACCTGGCACATAAACTTGTCCCACTGGCCTCAAGCTGCCACTCCGTGGGATCGAACTCGCATGATGAATAAGCACCTGTGATCCATCCCCTATGCGCCACACCAGCCCTTCCCTTAGAAGGTCTCTCCCATGCAGAATACTACGGAAGGTATATGAAACCGTAGGTGGGCAGGTTGCTGTCATAATTGTTTGCTCTTTGAAGTAGCTAGCTTTGAGCACCCTCGCACAGAGAGAAGATGGCACTTGCAAAATTCTCCAAGCTTTCTTCGCTAGGAGTGCTTGATTAAAAGCTTCGGGGTCCCGGAACCCAAGACCCCCCCCTCGCTTTGCTGCACACATTCTCTTCCAAGATACCCAATGTACTTTCCGTTCATCGTTCGTCGCGCCCCACCAGAATTTCGAAGAGATTGAAGTCAGATTCCCGCACATCTTCTTCGTGAGATGAAAGCAACTCATCATGAACGTAGGTACAGCTTGGAGACCGGATTTTATTAGCACTTATCTAGCAGCTTTGGACATACCTTGACCCTTCCATCCACACACCTTCCCTTTTGAGCTCTCCACTAGTGCAGAACCGGGCAATAGCACCGGTTCGTAAGGCCCTTTAGTGCCGGTTTGGTAACCGGCGCTAAAATGTAGGCACTAAAGGCCCCCCCTTTAGTACCGGTTCAGCACGAACCGGTGCTAAAGGGCAACCACGTGGCACGAGTCAGGTTCGGGGGCAGGGAGCCCTTTAGTACCGGTTGGTGTCACCAACCGGTATTAAAATGTTGGGGGGGTTGGGTTTATGATTTCTTTTTCATCTAATTTTGTGTTTTCCATTTAATTCTTTTTTGTTTGCTGGTATTTTACGATACTACATATTGTACACGTTATGCATATATATAATAGAATTTCTAGTAGAACCGATCATAATATATATATATATATCATCGAATGTCTCACAACCACCATTAATTAATTCACACATATATACACACATGTATACATACACACACACACACACACACACATACACACAATTTCTCCTAATTGGTGCCTTCGGAGCCAGTGGCATTAGCCTAGCTAATTGGTGCCTTCGGAGCACGATAACAATTGGAAGTGGTTCATGGGGGCGGTAGCGTGTAATAGTATTCTCCCTTGGGATCTATGACCTGGTCGAGCAAAAATCCCGCTATTTCCTCTTGAATTGCTTCTATGCGGTCCTGTGCTAGGAGCTTGTCCCGCACCTCTTTGAACTATTAAGAAGGAGATCAATATGCATGTGTATTAGTTGTGTGACTAGATATCGATAATGGTGTAAAAATTGTGAATAGTGTTCTGACAATCGATATCGTACCCACTCCTGTCTTTGAGATTTGCTCCTTTCGGACGCCATCATGCGAATGTTCTCGCAAACGTAGTATGCACATAGATCATTCCCCGGTGCCTACTTCAGGGCCTTTACGAGAATGGAATTTTGATCAGATAATAATTAATCAAGCATGATAATTAAAGAGATGGCAACTAGCTAGTACTACTTAATTACTTACCTTGGGTCGATACCATTTCAGACTTTGTTTCCATGGGCCTAGAGTGGCCCTGATGAACTTTGCCCAAGCCCTGCCCGCCGACAAAGAAAATGAATAAATGGGTTATTAAATAGTTGTTATCAGGAAATGACGAACTAATTAAATAGGCCGAGATCTAGTTAATAATGATTGAAATTACCTGTTGACTATCCTGTTCACGATGCTGTAGTCACTTGCTTTCTTAAGTAGCGAGTCTAGTACTTCCACTGTTTCTTCATCAACTTTAATGATTAACAAGATCCAGTGAAATCTGCATGCACACACGTTTGCATGTCTTAATTAAGTGGGCATATGTAAGCAAAAACATGTAGCTCTAGCTAGTAGGGAAAAACAGAATTTGTAGTACAAGATAGTGTGACTCACTGGAAGTTGTAAGGAAGTAGTATATCGTCATTGTATTTGAGTTCCTTGAAGAACTGTAGCATGCTTTCCTCTACACATTTTGCGTGATATGGATCTATTTTCCATGTGTATTCATTAATGGTATTTGGGTCAATGAACCCAATGCCATAGCGTCCACCTTTTTTCATTTCATAAATCTTCATCCTGCATAATACCACAGAAAAGAATATAGTGAGGATAATTACAGGTAATGATTGATCAAAATTATCAGCTAGCTTGAGACTTAAATTACAGAAAGAAATCACTTACAGACAATAGAAACTGACGATAGATTTGTCGAGTGTGTCTTTATTGTATAGCTGAAAAAGTTCTGAATACTCAACGGTCACAACTTTCTTATGGTAGTAATGCTCCTCGTTGACATTCACCATGAGGGACTCTCGATTGGAAATCTTGGTAATGTCCATGTACCATTGATGCAATTCATACATTCTCGTTGGGAAATTATTGACCTCCTCTGGCTCGACCAAAGGTTGGCCCCAGGCATATTTCTGTTTTATTTCCTCCTCTCTAGTCGGAGACATGGGCTCGATATCGAGGAGTTGTCCAACAGTGATCCCGATCGATTCAGCCTGCGCAATATGCTCCTCGGTTATTACCACATCACCCACCCCGGGAACGTTAACAGTTTGCCCACAATAATATTGGGTGCGCCTACTCTCATGTGTTGTTGGCACAACAAGCGGGGGGATTGATTGCGCCGCCTGTTCTCCCAGCTGGGGAACGGTTTTACCGCATTTTTTGCCAGCTGATTTGATCGAGCTCGAGCTCGCCTCTTTCTGTAGACGTGCTTGATTTAACTTCCTGAGGTGGCGCTCATAGTCTGTGTCAACAGGCTTGGGAGCTGGTGGTCTAGCCATACGAATGAAGTGGTCAATCTTTTCCACAGACACTTTCTCCCTTGGCGGCGGTGGCAGTTTCGGTGCAAAATGGGCTTCCACCTCGGCCTTCGATAT
The DNA here is from genome assembly GCF_018294505.1 of Triticum aestivum. Classification (NCBI taxonomy): domain Eukaryota; kingdom Viridiplantae; phylum Streptophyta; class Magnoliopsida; order Poales; family Poaceae; genus Triticum; species Triticum aestivum. The sequence goes on along the minus strand of NC_057809.1, from coordinate 537,136,039 downwards.
GGCTACGTTTTCCTCTTCGGACTTGTCGTAAGGCCTCTGCGGAAGAGGCACGAGGCTTGGACCATATTGAAACCGCTTGCCTCCGCCTGTACCTACAGTACTACCTTAACTTGTACCGCTATGCACCATAGCTGAGGCGGCTCTCTTCCGTGATTGCTGAGGCGGCGAAGATGTCTGACGTGGCTGAGTTGGAGGAGGAGGAGTGGCCTGAAGCTGTGCCGGACTTGGAGGAGGAGTGGCCTAAAGCTGTGCCAGACTTGGAGGAGGAGTGGCCTGACGCTTTGCCGGACTTGGAGGAGGAGTGGCCTGAAGCTGTGCCGGACTTGGAGGAGGAGTGGCCTGACACGTTGGTGGACTTGGAGGAGCGGGATTCTACTGACTCGGTGGCGGACTGCGACGAGGAGTCGGATGACGCGGTGTCGGTGGCCTTCGAAAGATGATGCAATCCTCTCTCCATAGGATGATACGATGGTTGGCCTCTCCTAGTGTGTGCTCATCGTCACCTCCAGGAATGTCAAGCTCTAGCCCCGAATATTGGTCCACCACCTCATCAACCAAGACACGAGCATAGCCCGCTGGAATCGGGTTGCAATGGAAGGTTGCCTCGGGGGGATTTGTAAAAGCAAGGGCGTCCGCCACCTTCATGGATATGTTCTTCATTTTGAAGTGTAGCTCGCAGTTAGTGTTCTTCATGATGTCATCCACTGGGTAGCTATCCAGCAATGCGTCGCCCGGGGCAGAACCCATGCTGCTTCTCAGCATGGATGGGATGGTGCTATCCATTGGTGGATCATCCGCTAGCTGCCGAGACCCCCTTTGCTGGCTAAGTGAGTCGATCTGCTCCTGCTGCCGCTGGAATTTGATTGCCAAGTCCGCGTGCGCTGATTCTAGGCCTTGAAGGCGTTCATAGTCTAGCTTCCTATGCTCCTCCTCCATCTTCCTCTTCTTCTCCTCCGCAATCTTCTTTCTCGCACGGGTTCTGTAGTCGGCATTCCAGTCCGAAAACCCCTCATACCACGGAATAGCACCCATGCCTCGTGTTCTTCCCTGGTGTTCAGGATTTCCCAGGGCACGCGTAAGCTCGTCATTCTCTTTGTTGGGCTCAAACAACCCAGATCGATCCTCTTCTATTGCAACAAGTAGCTTATCTTTGGCTCCGTCCAGACATGCCTTCTTGGAAACTTTGCCTATCTTCGGGTCCAACTCCCCCCATGCACATAGAACCTAGTCCTACACCTGGGGGGCCAGCTCAATGTTTCTAGAGTGACACCTGCATCCAACATCTCTTTCTCAGACTTATCCCACGTAGGCATTCCCACCGCATAGCCACCTGGCCCCAGCTTATAGAACTTATCCTTTTTTGCGGCATTGGCCTTGTTTATTCTCGACCGTTCCTTAGATAATTCCGAATCCTTGAATTTCACGAAATCGTCCCAATGAGCACTTTGGTTCTCTAGTGTTCCCTCGAATACTGGAGTCTTCCTTCCTCCGTTGACGTACTTGGCCCATTCACGAATCTTGTGGTTCTTAAATGCAACCGCCATCTTCCTAAGAGCAGCGTCCTTGACTTTCTCCACATCTGCTTTTGTGAAATGATCTGGTAGGGTGAAATGTTCCATGAGCGTTTCCCAAAGCAAATGTTTTTGTCTGTCATCGACAAAAGTAACTCCTGGACGTGGCTTTGCTGGCTCTCTCCATTCTTGAAGGGAGATCGGGAGTTGGTCCTTCACAAGAACTCCGCACTGACGAACAGAATTGTCCGCAAACTTCTTAGGCGCGAATGGTTCGCCATTAGGTCTGATTGCCTCGATATTGTACTTTACGCCCTCCTTCAACTTTTTGTTCGGGCCTCGTTTCATCCTGTTGCCTGAAGATTTGCTTGATCCGGATGGCTGAAAGAAGAAAGATCGATTCGTTAATATATCTTCAAGTCATTTAAAACGTGTGATGATCACCAGATGCCTGCTTATATAAATATATATACCTCGCCGGTCTTTGTTGTTTCAAGATCAACATTTTCTTCGTCATGTTCATAGTTCATGACTTCATCAATTCGGTCGTCGCGATCGAATATCATATCACCCTCCCCGGTGTTGTTTAGATATTCGGAGCCGTCATAATCTTCTTCATTCTGATCATCATCTGGCCCGCGAGGATTGCGTATGATATTGAACAGGGCCTCTTCTCCCTCTCTGTCGGTATTGTCCGCCATAGGTTTTGTTTAACTAATCCAAAAGAAATATATTCAAATTACAATGCATGGATGCAATCAATTAATAAGGAAAAACTGAATCAATCATAGTACATAATAAGCATCATCGAATATAATCTCGAATACGTCGTCTCGAATAGTAGATATAATCTCGAATACATCGTCTCGAATAATAGATATAATCTCGAATACATCTTCTCGAATAATAGATATAATCTCGAATACATCGTCTCGAATAATAGATATAATCTCGAATACATCATCGGATCATGCGGCGCGGGCGGTGGACACCCAAAGAGAAGGAACCCTCACAGGATCATAGCTGAAGTGAGATCCCTGAAGAAACTGCCAGGTATTGGAGAACCCGCCGCCCTCTAACGCAACCATATAGCGATGGACGTGCTTGTCCTCCTCCCTGACATAGCGACGTACCACCTCCGGCGGGGCCGGCTCCGTCCGCACCAAAACTGGCCCACGCGAACGCCACCAAACGAGATCAGGGTCGACGACCAGGGCCGTGTTCCTCATCAAGCGGCGCGCCCCTCCAGGCAGCACCTCCCAGTGCCAGCCCGGCGGAGCCCAGTCCCGGAGATGGGTGACCTGGACGTCGTCGCGGACGGGTCGACGGCGAGGATGCGGGCCGGGCATCGTCGAGAACAAATACTAGCTATATGCCCGCAAAAAGTAACATTTTTTTAATGATTGGATTTTGATAACTAAAATTTCTAACATTTCTATATAACTAACATTCCTATAACATTTCTAACAATGCTATATAACTAACATTTCTATAACATTTCTAATACTTCTATAACTAAAAAACAGAAAAAATTTATAACATTTCTATATATAACTAACATTTGTATAACATTTCTAATATTTCTATAACTAAAAAACAGAAAAATTCCTAACAATTCTAACTTTTCTATAACATTTCTAACAATGCTATATAACTAACTATTTCTATAACTAAAAAAAGAAAAATTTCTAACTTTTTTATAACTATTTCTATAACTAAAAAACAGAAAAATTCCTAATAATTCTTACTTTTCTATAACATTTCTAACAATGCTATATAACTAACTATTTCTATAACTAAAAAAAGAAAAATTTCTAACATTTTTATAACTATTTCTATAACTAAAAAACTAAAAAAATGTATGTGTGTGTGTGTGCTCACCGGCGAGGCGAGAGGCGACGGGGGGCGGCGACGGGGACGGCGACGGGCGCGGCGACGACGGGGATGGAGACGACGGGGTCAGGGCCGGGGCGGCGACGACGGGGACGGGCCGGGGCGGCGACGACAGGGCCGATGCGTGTCACGACCGGTTTTCCAATAAAAATATTTATTGAGAAACCAATCTTTTGAGTCCAGTATGAGAGAAATCCTCCTCACTGGTAGACAATTTCTTGATACAATAAGCCAGTAGCATAAAATATATTACAGGGTCGAACTGCGGTTGCTCAACCAAATTATTACAAGCACGCCAATAATTATACATAATGGCGGACATGACACAGTGGTGTGGAGACATACTACTGACTCGAGGATAGGGCGGTGGTGGAAAAACACAGCGGGGAGAGAAATACAAGACTCTAAGTATATCATCTCATCGAGCGTCGAGGTGAGGCTCGATGAATTTATTTGGTAGCGGAAGCGGATATAAAACAGTGACCAAATCCAGGGTCGCACGAGACTGACTGGGACTCCTCTAAGTGTCGGACTCGCTATCAAACTCTTCATCCATGAGATCGCCTTCATCAGCATCTGGCCAAATCAACAAGCCAGTGAGTACTTTGAAAGTACTCGCAAGACAGTTCGGACGTAAGATATAACAAATGCATGCATGGATGTGTCACGAATAAATTCATCAATGTACATTAAAAAGAAAAAAATTTGCATAACAAGGTAAGTAAAAGGGAAACGGCGGTAGTCCGCCTGAAACCCCAACAAAGCATAAATAAATATCGATCGGGTGTCTGAAGCGACGCCTTGAAAGGTGAACAAATAAAATTAGGGAAATGATGCCACAGTCGGGCGTCGTAGCGACACCACATAAAGGGCTTTAAAAGAAATGCCACAGTCGGACGTCGGGGCGACATCACAGAAAGGGCTTTAAAAGAAATGCCACAGTCGGACGTCGGGGCAACATCACAAAAAGGGCTTTAAAAGAAATGCCACAGTCAGACGTCGGGGCGACATCACAGAAAGGGCTTTAAAAGAAATGCCACAGTCGGACGTCGGGGCGACATCACAGAAAGGGCTTTAAAAGAAATGTCACAGTCGGACGTCGGGGCGACATCACAGAAAGGGCTTTGATTCACAAGTACATAATACTCATAATAAACATTTAATTCATGAGAATAAATGGGTTAGTCCACCCACAGGAATAATCATTTAACCGGAATTAGCACTCATGCGAATCGCCGGAGTCTCTGTCATCAAAACTGTCATTGTTAGGACAAGATAATACGAATTTGGACATGGAATAGATGATTTGGAGGGATATATGACTCTGCAGAGTTTGTACAAAATTATTCCCACAGCCAACGGATTTCCGTAGTCACGAAGGACTAGTTCCGTTTACGATATTTCGGAAGAAAACACAGCTAACCAGTACACACCCATCCTACCTCTCGATGCTAGGAATCACCCTAGACATCGTCCAAGAAAAACTTTTGAGACGGGGAGATCACAATCTCCAATAGCATGGGATCAAATTTATATACGCGCGCTCTAAGGGGTGCCCCCCTCTCGGTCCCAACCGGAAACACCCATGCCCCCTGACCGGATGACTGGCTTTAATCCAGGGCCATGGAACCATCATCACGGCCTCTCCTTTTGGTGTGTACCAGAAAAGCGGTTTGCAACTTACTAAACCATATTCCTTGCAGAAAACATGTGGTAGTACAGGGAAGGAAATGAGAGGAACTGGACCGGTACGGTTTGACACTGAAGTCACGTAGTCCGGCATAAGACTGGCATGCTACAACACTGCCATCTCACCCATCCTCATGCCATCACATGGCCATTCATACTCACATCCATCCACTTATGGATCATCGAACTCACTTACCTCATTATCGCATAAGATAACGTTCATCGATATGCTTCTCAACATGCCATGAAACTAACTAAATGCAAAACATGCCAAAGACACTCATCATATCAAAAGTTCAAACATGCTTTCCTGGTTCAGAGTAGTTGGAGCCTAGCTCGGTGAAGTTCGCGGCTCCGTCACCTCCTTCGGTATCTACGGTATAAAGAAAATATATGTGCTATCGTAAATACCAAGGAGTGCACAGCAAGTATACCAAATATTTTTCAAATAAATATGATAAAAAACTAGACAAAATTCTAAAGAGAACAGAAAAAGAATCAATCAAAAATACTTTTCTGCTTAAAAGTTATAAGGGTTTTTGTCCAGGGACTAATCTGTAATGAAACAGAAGATTTCTAGGGGCTAGCTTATAAAAATAGAAAACGCTTCGGCAGAAACTACGCCAGCCCAAAGGGAAAACGTACTTTGCCCGAAGGCGCTTCCAGAAAACGTTTCAACAGAGAGAGCAGAGAGGCTGACGGTGGGGTCCCACGCGTCAGGTTTGAATTTCAAAAAGGGGGGAGCGAAGCTCGTCGGCGCCCGAGAGCCGCGGTGGTCGCCGGCGGCGATCCACGGCGAGGCAGGGGGATCGGAGGGTACCTCCGTGCTTAGGGCGCCATTCCGCGTTGGTTGGTGGTGGTGGTGGTCGCCGGCGAGTACCACGTCGACGGCGAGCTTTGCTCCGGCGGACGGCGGCTCGGGTGGTTGAGGAACTCGTCGGAGAGAGCTGCAGAGATCAAATTGACGAGGGGGTTAGGCTCCTGGTAGCTAGAGAGGGTAACGGACGGGGTTTGGGCGCCGGAGGTGGCCTCACCGGAGCGAATCGAGGTGGCGGCCGAGGCGGATCGGGGCGGCCGGGGTAGAGGGGGAAGACCTCCTCGGGGTCCCCCTAGTGGCCTGGCGTGGCGTTGGTGAGGAGTGGGGATGAGGCGTGCACGAGGGTGAGCTCGGGGGCCCTTTTTATAGGCAGCCCGAGGCGGTTGCCGTGAACGGGGATCTCCGGCGAGTGATTACGGCGGAGCCGGGGATGTGCAGGGGGATTAGGGGCTTGGGCTTCGTCGTTGAGGTCCACCGGTCCCATTTAGGCGCTAAACGGGCTGGGACTTGGTGCTGAGGGTGAGCTCGACGGAACGGGGGTGGCACGGCACGTCGGCGGCAGGGAGCACGTTCCGTGCTTGCCGGGCCACGGTGACGGTGCCACGGGCGTGCGCTGGCATGGCAGGGACACGCGGAGAGCCAAGGGGCCTTGGGCGGCGCCGGGTGGCGTGGCGAGAGGGCTCGGGCCCTTGTTGGCCGCCACGGGAGGTGCAGCCACCGCAGAAGCTCCCAGCGCCGGCGAGGCTCGCTGCTACCGACGCCAGGAAGGCTCCACGCACGCGTGTGAAGCTCCGGACAGGAGGGAGAGGCTGCGAGGAACGTGCCAAGTGCACTGTCTACGCGTGAGGGGAACTGACGAACGCAAACGACACTGAGACTGAATTTTTTTCTGAATTTTGAACAGCAACAGTGCATGCAAGGTGTTCGACAGAATGAAATTGGCATCTAGGGATTTTTCCTTGAGCTGAAACTTGGTGGAGTGGCTTCTCATTGCTCAAGTAGGCTGCCTGAATTTTGGTGGAATTTTTGGGGAAGTGTAGATATGAATTTCATCAAATTTGGCAAATCTGGTCCAAACTTGCAGAGACTAAATTTTGAAAATTTTGAAAAGAGGAGGAGTGGATCAAGATGGTTCTGGGTTGTGGGTACAAAGGACTAGCCAGGAGAGTTGGTTTGAGGTCAAAACTCAAATGAAAAAGAGTACTTGCTTTGAAAATCCCTCAGGCTCCAAATAATTTTTCAGATTTGTTTTCAGAGGAAAAAATAATTAGAATAAAATCCAAAACTTGTTTGGATTAGTTGGGACAGAGGACTTAGGTTGATCACAAGGTGTAGGGGAGGTTTTGGAGGGGTTTTACCACATGGGAACAATGCAAAGTCAAGGGTGGTTCCAAGGTATGAAAATCCCCAAATTTTCATAGAGCTTCACTTTAAAAGAAAACAAATTAAACTCCCAAAAATAAATTTGAGAGAGAACCAACAGAGAAGAAGATTCAAAAGATCAAACACTAAAGTTTGAAAAGATAAAGTCCTTGCCAAAGCAAAGAAAGTTTTTAAGTGGAAGGTTTTTCTGAAAAAGAAAAATTTTAAAATGGCCTCTCCTCAAAAACCACAAAGTTTTTGATAAAAACCAAATAAAAAAATTTGGAGTGTCACAATGCGGCGATGACGGGGACGGGGACGACACGCTGGACGGGCCGGGGCGGCAACGACGGGGGCGGGGCGGCGACGAGGGATATGGAGACGGGGGCGGCGGGCGACGGGGCAGAGGAGAAGAAGCAGATGAGAAACTGAAATTTTTGAAGTGTTTAGTTATATAGGATGGACCTTTAGTACCGGTTGGAGCCACCAACCGGTACTAAAGGCCTGTTTTGGCCAGGCCAAGCGGCGGGAACCGCACACCCTTTAGTACCGGGTGGCTCCAACCGGTACTAAAGGCCCCCCCCTTTAGTACCGGTTGGTGCCACCACCCGGTACTAAAGGGGGTGCGCTGGCGCAGGTGCGGTGCGGCAAGTTTAGTCCCACCTTGCTAGCTGAGGGGCGTCCGCACTGGTTTATAAACCCCCATGCGATAGCTCTCTCGAGCTCCTCTCCAAAGCAGGCCTACTGGGCCTACATGTTCTGTGCTGCCTTGTGGGCCTACTGGGCCTATGCTGGCCTGCATCCTAGCCCAACAACAGGTTGGGTTTCTAGTCGTATGCAGGCCGCTCTGTCCCAGTAGGCGGGCTTTTATTTTTATTTTTTTGCTTTATTTATTTTTTTAGTTGTTTTTTTGTGTATTTAGAGTTTCTTTGTGAATATTTTTGCTTTAGGTACAAAAAGTTACAAACTTTCTGTTAGTGCCCGTAGTTTTCAAATTTGAATTGTTTAAATTTTGAATTATTTGAAATTAGTGTGAATCACTAGTTTGTGAATAACTTAACTTTAAAAATCAGTAAAGGCATGAAAGAATTTGTTTGCACATCAAATTTCTTCGCGTTTCAAATGCCAAAACACATAACTACCCTAACTATTACAGAGATTCCCTCCTGGGTGTGAAACACAAAAGAAAGTGATGATAGTGAAGCCGATCACATCCCAGATCTTTGGGTGTGAAACTTTTTCTTCGCGTGTGTCCCTTTGCGCCGTAACCATGGAAAATCTTCATCATTTAACGGGATGCTCGGGTCAATATTCACTGTGAATGGAGCAATTTCATCAAACTTTTCATAATCTTCTGACATGTCTGTCTTGTCATCCACTCCCACGATGTTTCTCTTCCCAGAAAGAACTATGTGCCGCTTTGGCTCATCGTACGATGCATTCGCTTCCTTATCTTTTCTTTTTCTTGGCTTGGTAGACATGTCCTTCACATAGAAAACCCGTGCCACATCATTGGCTAGGACGAATGGTTCGTCTGCATACGCAAGATTGTTGAGATCCACTGTTGTCATTCCGTACTGCGGGTCTTCCGTTACCCCGCCTCGTGTCATATTGACCCATTTGCACCAAAACAAAGGGACCTTCAAACCACGTCGATAGTCAAGTTCCCATATGTCCTGTATATAACCATAATATGTTTCCTTTCCTGTCTTGGTTTCTGCATCAAAGCGGACACCACTGTTTTGGTTGGTGCTCTTCTTATCTTGGGCGATCGTGTAAAATGTATTACCATTTATCTCGTACCCTTTGAAATTCATTATATTCGAAGATGATAACTGGGACAGCAAGTACATGTCATCTTCAATAGAGGTGTCATGCATGGTACGTGTCTGCAACCAGCTGGCGAAACTCCTGGTTTGTTCACGTGTAATCTAGTCATCAGACCGCTCCGGGTGTTTGGAGCATAGAAAATTCTTGTGTTCATCCATATACGGAGCCACCAAGGCGGAATTCTGTAGAACTGTGTAGTGTGCTTCAGTGAGAGAATGTCCGTCCATACATATTATTTGTTCCCCTCCTAGCATGCCTTTTCCATCCAGTCTGCCCTTATGCCGCGATTCAGGAACACCAATCGGCTTAAGGTCAGGAATAAAGTCAATACAAAACTCAATGACCTCCTCATTTTCATGGCCCTTGGAGATGCTTCCTTCTGGCCTAGCACGGTTATGAACATATTTCTTTAAGACTCCCATGAACCTCTCAAAGGGGAACATATTGTGTAGAAATACATGACCCAAAACGTTAATCTCTTCGCATAGGTGAACTAGGACGTGCGTCATGATGTTGAAGAAGGATGGTGGGAACACCAACTCGAAACTGACAAGACATTGCACCAAATCTTTCTCTAACCTTGGTATGATTTCTGGATCGATTACCTTCTGAGAGATTGCATTGAGAAATGCACATAGCTTCACAATGGCTAATCGAACGTTTTCCGGTAGAAGCCCCCTCAATGCAACCGGAAGCAGTTGCGTCATAATCATGTGGCAGTCATGAGACTTTAGGTTCTGGAACTTTTTCTCTGCCATGTTTATTATTCCCTTTATATTTGACGAGAAGCCAGACGGTACCTTAATACTAAGCAGGCATTCAAAGAAGATTTCCTTCTCTTCTTTGGTAAGAGCGTAGCTTGCATGACCCTGATGTATGCCATCTTTTCCGTGCATACGTTGCTGGTCCTCCCGTGCCTCAGGTGTATCTTTTGTCTTCCCATACACGCCCAAGAAGCCAAGCAGGGTCACACAAAGATTCTTCGTCACGTGCATCACGTCGATTGCGGAGAGGACCTCTAGGTCTCTCCAATAGGGCAGGTCCCAAAATATAGATTTCTTCTTCCACATGGGTGCGCGTCCCTCAACGTCATTCGGAACAGGTTGTCCACCAGGACCCTTTTCAAAGACCACTGAGGGAGTCCTGGATTAGGGGGTGTTCGGGTAGCCGGACTATACCTTCAGCCGGACTCCAGGACTATGATGATACAAGATTGAAGACTTCATCCCGTGTCCGGATGGGACTTTCCTTGGCATGGAAGGCAAGCTTGGCGATGCGGATATTCAAGATCTCCTACCATTATAACCGACTTTGTGTAACCCTAACCCTCTCCGGTGTCTATATAAATCAGAGGGTTTTAGTCCGTAGGACAACTTCATCATACAACAATCATACCATAGGCTAGCTTGTAGGGTTTAGCCTCCTTGATCTCGTGGTAGATCTACTCTAGTACTACCCATATCATCAATATTAATCGAGCAGGACGTAGGGTTTTACCTCCATCAAGAGGGCCCGAACCTGGGTAAAACATCGTGTCCCTTGTCTCCTATTACCATCCACCTAGACGCATAGTTCGGGACCCCCTACCCGAGATCCGCCGGTTTTGACACCGACATTGGTGCTTTCATTGAGAGTTCCTCTGTGTCGTCGCTTTTAGGCCCGATGGCTCCTTGATCATCAATAACGATCCAGTCCAGGGTGAGACTTTTCTCCCCGGACAGATCTTCGTCTTCGGCGGCTTCACACCGCGAGCCAATTCGCTTGGCCACCTTGAGCAGATCGAAAGCTACGCCCCTGGCCATCAGGTCAGGTTTGGAAGCCTAAACTACATGGCTAACATCCGCGGGGACTTGATCTTCGACGGATTCGAGCCACAGCCAAGCGCGCCGCACTGTCTCGATGGGCATGATATAGCTCTACCGCCGAACAGTGCCTTGGAGGCCACACACGCATCGGTTCCGACCATTGATTCGGAGCCTATCGCACCGATCGAGGATCAGCGGTTGGACGCTACCTCAGGGGCTGCGATCTCAGAGGCGATCGAGACGAACTCCAGCTCCGCACTCCGCATGGCCCGTGACTCCGAGGAGACGGATTCCTTTCTGAACTCCGAGCCCCCCGCGCCCCTGCCGATCGAATCCGATTGGGCGCCGATAATGGAGTTCACCGCCGCAGACATCTTTCGGCACTCGCCCTTCGGCGACATCCTGAATTCACTAAAGTCTCTCTCTTTATCAGGAGAGCCCTGGCCGGACTACGGTCAGCAAGGATGGGATTCATATGATGAAGAAATTCAAAACCCACCCACCACCCACTTCGTAGCCACTGTCGACGACTTAACCGACATGCTCGACTTTGACTCCGAAGACATCGACGGTATGGACGACGATGCAGGAGACAACCAAGAACCAACGCCTATAGGGCATCGGACAGCCACCTCATCTCACGATGTGTACATGGTGGATACCCCTAAAGGAAGCAACAACGAGGAAAACGGGGATGGAAAGAGGGATCGATCTCTCGAAAAACAATCAAAGCGTCGGCGTAAACACCGACCCAAGCCCCGCCTCGATAAAGACCCAGCCATAGAGCAGGATGAGCCGGTAGACGACGAGCATGCCTTAGAGCAACCATCCCAATAGGACAACCCGGATAGAGAAACCGAACATCCCTCCCCCGGCGAAAATGACATTCCGGACGACCCTACGCCGGACAAGCCCATGAAGCAGAAGAACCACCACAAACGGCTCGTTGCAACCGCACGCAGCGTGAAAAAGCAGAAGTGGAAGCTAAAAACTGTGGAAGATGCACTCAGGATTAGATGGAGTAAAGTAATCAATACCGCAGACAAATACGGCGACAGTCGCTGCACTAAAAGCTATCCAAAGAGAAAGCTACTGCCTGAATTCGATGAGGAGGCCTTAGAGCCCTCGCATTCCAAAAGTGAGAAAGCCACACGGTCGGATAGACGACCCCATGGCTAGCATAAAGCGGCAAGCAGCGCCGCACTTAAGCCGGCATGCGACCCACTTAAGGATTCGCATCATGGCCCAGCCAAGTCCATTTACGGGACAAGAAAGCAAGCTCTCGTAAGCAATGCAATAAAGCCATTATCAGAATCTGGCACACCCAAATACAGGGGTGCCGCACACCCCCTATGTTTCACCAATGAGGTCCTGGATTATGAATTTCCAGCGGGATTCAAACCCATAAACATAGAGGCATATGACGGAACAACAGACCCCAGAGTCTGGATCGAGGATTATATCCTCCACATACATATGGCTAGAGGAGATGACCTCCACGCCATAAAATACTTACCCCTCAAGCTTAAAGGGCCAGCCCGACATTGGCTCAAAAGCCTTCCTGAAAACACAATCGGAAGTTGGGTAGAGCTCGAGGACGCTTTCCGAGCAAATTTTTAAGGGACCTATGTCCGCCCTCCGGATGCAGACGATCTTAGTCACATAACTCAACAACCCGGAGAGTCAGCTCGACAATTCTGGAACAGATTTCTTACTAAAAAGAATCAGATAGTCGACTGTCCGGACGCTAAAGCCTTAGCGGCTTTCAGGCATAATGTCCTAGACGAATGGCTCGCCAGACACCTCGGCCAAGAAAAGCCAAGAACAATGGCCGCACTAACAAGCCTCATGAACCGCTTTTGCGCAGGAGAGGACAGCTGGTTGGCAAGATGCAGCACCAGTGACCCAAGTACATCCGAATCTAGGGATGGAAACGGAAAACCGCGAGCACTAAGGACCATCGCCGGACTAAGGAAAAAAGTCCGAAGAGCACGACAGTCAACTCCGGATTCAAAAGCTCATGACAGAATCAGAAAAAGCCGCCCCTCCAAGATAACATGGACGACCTATCCAACCTAAACAAAATCTTGGATAGGATATGTCAAATACACAGCACTCCAGGAAAGCCTGCTAACCATACCCACATACATTGTTGGGTTTTCAAACAATCTGGCAGACTCAACGCCGAACACAAGGGGCTCGACACACCAACCGAAGACGAGGACGAACCCCAAAAGCAGAGTACCAGGAAACAAAAGAATTTCCCACAAGAAGTAAAAACAGTAAACTTACTCCACATAACAAAACGTGTGGCGCCCATAAAGGTACGCGCCCCACGGCCTATCCCAAAGGAATCCCGCCACTGGTTGTCAAAACCAATCATCTTCGATCATCTGGATTATTCTAGAAGTATCAGGAACCCAGGCTGGACTGCCCTGGTACTCGATCCAATAATTGGCGGACTCCAGTTTTCAAATGTCCTTATGGACGGTGGCAGCGGACTCAACCTGATATATCAGGACTCAATCCGCCACATGGGGATCGACCCAAAAAGAATTCGCCACAGCAAAACCTCCTTTCAAGGAGTAACGCCAGGTCCGGACACCCATTGCATGGGTTTTCTCCGGCTCGAGGTTATTTTCGGCTCTGCCGATAACTTTCGTCGCGAAAAGCTGACTTTCCACATTGTCCCATTCTCAAGTCGCTACCAAGCACTACTGGGACGTGAAGCTTTCGCCCGCTTTAACGCAATACCGCATTATGCATCTCTTACGCTTAAGATGCCCGGTCCACGCGGCATCATCTCCTTAAAGGGGAAGCAGTAAGAACACCTCCCCCAAGCGGAGGATTGTGCGGGCGCTTTAACAGCCCCACATACAATGGCTTCACCAGCCAGAACATCGGAACAGGTCATTAAGACCACGGACACGGATAGACGAGTCCGGCACAAAAGTATCGTTGATAAAGGCTTAGTGGCCATATACCCCTGCACTAGGGGCTTCACACGTATAAAATAAGAGACAATAAAGCTCAATTTTTCATATTTTACTTTACACTTTGTTTATTTCAAATAACTTTTGTTCGGCACGCCCCTTTTTCAACTTAGTTGCTCTCTTTTTACAGATGAACGTCGTGTTGCGCCCGTCCAGGATACGGCACAACGGAGACACATGCGCAGACGTGCAGTAGGGACCCGTTCCAGGGATTCTTTTCAGATTAAGACCCTGCATAAACCTTTTTTACTGTCTCTTGTTGACACACATCCCCTGGTTCTATGACCAAGGAAGAGGCTGGCGTCTTGGCATGTGGCCACGTTAGAATTCTTGCGTGTACCTGGACACTAGGGGCTTATACCTCAGAGCGTTACCTCGCCCGCTCTCATAAAGACCGAATACCTTAGGGAGTGTTCGGCTTCGCGAGTTTGGCCTTATATGCATCAGCTCCGAGTCATGATTTTGGTCAAATGTTGGGCTGCCCGGCTCCTGTGTTCGGCCGCCTTACTTTCTGCTCTATCGGCTAAGGCGGCACCAGGAGAACTACTGCGATTGTGCCCTGGTTCGGTCAGGCGAGCACCTCAGTAGAGAAAGCCGAAAACTGACTGTCATGATATGGCGTGAGACTGGTCAACCACTCGACGACTCTCCGGAATCTGTAGGATTCCTCCGCATTAACGAAGGACCGTTTCCCGACCAGGCACATACGTGCCCCGAACTCGGGCGAGCGCAGTCGCCACCAGGGGCTACCTAAATAGTCCCATTGTCAAGCTCCTATGGCTAAGTGAAAGTGTTAAAGCATTATAGTCCGGTTTCCTAGCTCGCTACGCTATCACCTCCTTTGTAGGACCAAGACGTTGGATTAAGTGTGAAAATGCGCCTTCTGCGAGCACCCCCGCACTATGTGCGTGGGGGCTGAAGCCAACGACTGCAATCTTTCAAATTTTGTATATATATCTTAAAACGGCCGCACAAGAGGCGTTCCAAATACTTGCAGGCACAAGTATAAAAGGCTACTACAATTTATCAAAATATTGCTTTATAATTACATATGCTATCAGAACATAGCATCCTTCAGGCACTGCGCCTCTATTACACGAGCGCCTTCAAGGACTTCCTGAAAATAGTGCTCGGAGGGTACTCGGCTTTTGTCCGAATCTCGGGATGCAACAACGGTGGTCTCCATCTCTACCCAGTATGTCTTGACACAGGCAAGAGCCATCCGTGCGCCCTCTATGCATGCTGACCTCTTCATCACATTGATACGTGGCACTACGTTAAGGAATTGCTGCACCAAGCTGAAATAACTTTTCGGCTCCGATCTCCCCAGCCACAGATGACCCATGACGTACTTCATGGCGAGTCCAGACAATCTATTCAGTTCGGCCCATTGAGCCAGACGATCGTCCACTGCGACCAGAAAAGCCTTTCCACTTCGCGATCTTCTTGATCTCGAAAGTATTTGGTCGCATCAGCAGCACTCGCTGCCAAATCCAGATAGGTGTCCTCCGCACTCCACATCCGGTCCAACGGAGAAAACTTCGGATCGCAAAACTTCCTACGCAGCATAAAGTGCTTTCCAGCCGCAATCTGTCCGGCCTGACGCAGCTCCTCATTTGCAGCTCTCATCACAGAGCGAGCGTCCTTGGCATCAGCAACGGCCTTCTCTAAGTCCGTCTGTCTCGCTCGGTCTTCTTTCTCAAGAAACTTGCAACGGTCAGCAGCACTTTTAAACTTCATGGCCATCTCGGCCATCTCCTTCTTGCTTCGGCAGTGAGCAGCCTGTTCGGCTCTCAGCTCTTCAAGGGCCTTCTCGGCAGCCGCATCACTTTTCCTGGCTTGTTCCTTAGCTCGGGCAAGTTCCGCCCGAAGACTCTCCACGGCGGCCGCACCATCTGCGTCAAGCACACACATTGTAAGATACTGGCATAAAGCTCCTCTTACCTGATGCCGCCCAAGGAATTGCATACCTTGAGCCTCATCAAGCCGCTCGTTGACGAGCGCGATGTCGGCATCCGCCACATCAAGTTGCCGCTTTAGTTCGGCAAAATCATCGGTTCGGCTCGATTCCGGACACTTCGCCACCTGTATACAAAGGCGACATTTTAGACCTGGGATTATGATCCTCTGCGCGCCGTCAATTTTGACAACGCACAGAGTCTCAGGGGCTACTATCTACACAGGACGCATCTTGTTTATGCGCAACTGACAAACAAGTACATTATCAAACGTACCTCAAAACCCGTCAGCAAACTTCTGACGCCCTCATGCAATCCGCTTTCCACGGACGAAATCCTTCCAATCACCGTACCCATCAATGCGCAGTGCTCCTCTGAGATAGAAGCTCGCCCCAGCAGAATCATCAGCTCCTTCAACCGCGCATCGGACGGTGCCGGACTCGTCCTATGACCTCCATTAAAGGCCGGACGCGGAGAACCTTGGGGGGCCATATGGCTACCTTCCACCCCTGCCGGATTCGGAGAAACCCTCCGCAACGACACCTCAGGGTCGCCCGCCTCGCCAGGCGGTACGGCAGGGGGAGGCGTTCCACTCTCCATCATCTCTGGAAGAAGATCCCCCGAAGACGAGCTCTGCTGAGAAGGGCTGAGGTCCGAGCTATAAACTAAAATTTTGGTTAATCTTCTCAGATAAAAAGCAAGTTTTTCTCTCATCCCTTTAAAGGAAGATCTTTCTCTACTTACGGCTCGCTGGAGGGATGATCCCTTTGAGGGCATAGTTCGGCCGAGGATCTCCCCGGCGTCGGACCCTCTGACGAGGACTTTTCCCCCCACTTTGAGGCCATGGTCTCCGGGTCGTCAGAGGCGGCCCTCTTCTTCCCTTTAGGAGAGGAATTGTCGGTTCCTCCCTTCGGAGCAGCCTCCTTCGAGGAGGCCATAGTTTCCTTCTCCTCCCCCTCACTTCCCTCCAAAGGCACGATCTTCAACATCCTGACTAGCACGAGATCCGGCCTGGTCTCAGGAAGGGGAGCCGGACACCTGATCAGCTTTGCCTTCGCTATCCACTCCTGTTTAAAAGGACAGCTCTTTTAGGGGCGAGTTTATGACAATTTTACGGATAGCGAGTCCGGGCACAAGGTTACTTACTTGAGTATCCGGGCGATTGCAGCTTAAACCTGCGTCCTCGGTCAAATCCGAACACATTGCTTGTGATCCGAAGAACATTTTATACATATCCACGGGCATTGCGCCCATAAAATGCTGGAGAGCTCGTGGTCCCTCCGGATTAAACTCCCACAGACGAAGGGAGCGACGTCTGCCGGGCATTGTTTGACGAATCAGCATGACCTGCGTCACCTTGACCAGGTTGAGGTCTCTTTTTAAGAGATCCCTAATGCGGCCCTGCAACAAGGGCACGTCTTTGGATAACCCCCAATCTAATCCTTTGTTGACCCATGACGCTAGTCATGGTGGGGGACCTGAGCGAAAGGCAGGAGGCGCCACCCACTTGGCGCTCCTGGGAGCGGTGATATAGAACCACTCTCGTTGCCACAAGCCAAGCTCCTCTTGAAAGGAGCCCTCGGGCTATGGAGCATCAGCATTCTTACTTATGACAACGCCTCCGCACTCTGCGTGCCATCCCTCGATCATCTTCGGCTCCACTCCAAAAGTCTTGAGCCATAATCCGAAGTGAGGAGTAACACGGAGGAACGCTTCGCACACAACGATGAATGAGGAAATATGGAGGATGGACTCCGGAGCTAAGTCATGAAATTCCAGCCCATAATAGAACATCAGCCCCCTCACGAAGGGATCCATCGGGAAGCCTAACCCCTGAAGGAAGTGAGACATGAACACCACGCTCTCACCGGGCTGGGGACTGGGAATAGCCTGCCTTTGAGCAGGCAACCTATGCGAAATTTCGGCGGTCAAGAACTTAGCCTCTCTCAACTTTAGCATGTCCTCCTCCATGACGGAGGAGGGCATCCATCGGCCTTGAAGGTTGGAACCGGACATTGTCAAAGGTCCGAAGCGCCTGGAATCTGGAGCCTAGGGTGTTGGAACTCGAGGCGACGGGCGAACTTGTTTTGAGATTGGAGAAAAGGAGTAAGGCCTTGGTCTCTTTATAAGAGGTTGATTACCAGGAGCCCTCCCCGTAACCGTTTGGGGCTCGCCTTTAATCGAGTAGACATGCTAACGGGCATGATTGGGTTACCCACGTCCGTTTTGATGAGAATCCTGTAAGTAAAGGGGACACAATCTCTGCTTTGACAAGACGTGCCAAGGAAACCGCCTCGCAAAACACGCTGAGGTGGAGAAGTGAAAATGATTTGAATAAAGGCTTGGCCGTAGTGTGATGTCACGCTGCGGAATACGTCAGCAGATTAGATTTGTGTTAATATTATTCTCTCTGTGGCAATACGTGGAAACTTATTTTGTAGAGCCGGACACTACTCTTGGTGTTTACAAACTTTTATGAAGAATTTGGAGGAGGAACCCGCCTTGCAATGCCGAAGAAAATCTGCGCGCCGGACTCATCGTCATTGAAGCCTGGTTCAGGGGCTACTAAGGGAGTCCTGGATTAGGGGGTGTTCGGGTAGCCGGACTATACCTTCAGCCGGACTCCAGGACTATGAAGATACAAGATTGAAGACTTCGTCCCGTGTCCGGATGGGACTTTCCTTGGCGTGGAAGGCAAGCTTGGCGATGCGGATATTCAAGATCTCCTACCATTGTAACCGACTTTGTGTAACCCTAACCCTCTCCGGTGTCTATATAAACCGGAGGGTTTTAGTCCGTAGGACAACTTCATCATACAACAATCATACCATAGGCTAGCTTCTAGGGATTAGCCTCCTTGATCTCGTGGTAGATCTACTCTTGTACTACCCATATCATCAATATTAATCGAGCAGGACGTAGGGTTTTACCTCCATCAAGAGGGCCCGAACCTGGGTAAAACATTGTGTCCCTTATCTCCTGTTACCATCCGCCTAGACGCACAGTTCGGGACCCCCTACCTGAGATCCACCGGTTTTGACACCGACAACCACCTTCAAATCCTTGACCATATCATGTACATCAGCACCAGTACGGTGGTGAGGCTTCGTCCGGTGATCCGCCTCACCTTTGAAATGCTTGCCTTTCTTTCTTACGGGATGTCTGCTCGGAAGAAATCGACGATGTCCCAGGTACACATTCTTCTTACAATTAGCCAAATATATAATGTCGGTATCGTCCAAACAGTGCATGCATGCGCG
Source organism: Triticum aestivum (assembly GCF_018294505.1). Lineage (NCBI taxonomy): Eukaryota > Viridiplantae > Streptophyta > Magnoliopsida > Poales > Poaceae > Triticum > Triticum aestivum. The sequence goes on along the minus strand of NC_057809.1, from coordinate 537,116,921 downwards.
GTATCCCTTGTTTGTCTGTCCTGAAAGGTTATTGAGAGAAGGCCAATCATTGATGGTCACGAACAGCAACGCCTTTAGGTCAAATTCTTCCCCCATGTGCTCATCCCACGCACGTACACCTGTTCCATTCCACAATTGTAAGAGTTCTTCAACTAATGGCCTTAGGTACACATCAATGTCGTTGCCGGGTTGCTTAGGGCCTTGGATGAGCACTGGCATCATAATGAACTTCCGCTTCATGCACAACCAAGGAGGAAGGTTATACAAACATAGAGTCACAGGCCAGGTGCTATGGTTGCTGCTCTGCTCCCCAAAAGGATTAATGCCATCTACGCTTAGACCAAACCATACGTTCCTTGCGTCATTTGCAAACTCCTTCCAGTACTTTCTTTCGATTTTTCTCCACTGCGACCCGTCAGCGGGTACTCTCAACTTTCTGTCTTTCTTACCGTCTTCTCTGTGCCATCGCATCGCCTTGGCATGCTCTTTGTTTTGGAACAAACATTTCAACTGTGGTATTATAGGAGCATACCACATCACCTTGGCAGGAATCTTCTTCCTGGGGCGCTCGCCCTCGACATCACCAGGGTCATCGCGGCTAATCTTATAGCGCAATGCACTGCATACCGGGCAAGCGTTCAAATCCTCGTACTCACCGCGGTACAGGATGCAATCATTAGGGCATGCATGTATCTTCTGCACCTCTAACCCTAGAGGGCAGATAGCCTTCTTTGCTTGGTACGTACTCTCGGGTAATTCGTTGTCCTTTGGAAGCATATCCTTTATCATTACCAGCAACTTTCCAAATCCCTTGTCAGATACACCATTCTCTGCCTTCCATTGCAACAATTCCAGTATGGTGCCCAGCTTTTTCTTGTCACCTACGCAATTCAGGTACAACAATTTTTTGTGATCCTCTAACATGCGCTGCAACTTCTTCTTCTCCAAATCACTTGCGCAGTTTCTCTTTGCATCGGCAATGGCCCGACCTAGATCATCAACGGGCTCATCCGATGCCTCTTCTTCAGCTTCTTCCCGCATTGCCGGCTCAGCTTCTTCCCGCATTACCAGCTCAGCTTCTTCCGTCATTGTTGTATCATCGTATTTAGGGAACCCATGGCAAGGATAGCTGTTGTCGTCCTCTTCTTCTTCATTGTCTTCCATCATAACCCCTCTTTCTCCATGCTTGGTCCAAACATTATAGTGGGGCATGAAACCGGACTCAAACAGGTGGACGTGAATGGTTCTTGACGTAGAGTAATTGCGACCATTCTTACAGCCAGCACATGGACAATGCATAAAACCATCTGCTCGCTTGTTTTCCTCAGCCGCAAGCAGAAAAGTACGCACGCCATTAATGAACTCGGGAGAGCATCGGTCATCGTACATCCATTGCCGTCTCATCTTCAATACACAGCACCGAAAACATCAAATTAATACAATACATATAGTTCATACATAAAGTTCATACATAAAGAGCATACAACACTTCAATGCAACAAACAAATAACTCTCTAGCTAAAGAATTTAAATGCAACAACAAATGCGATCAAGATCGTAACTAAGGTAACAATTGATCCAACAGCATAATGATACCAAGCCTCACTATGAATGGCATATTTTCTAATCTTTCTAATCTTCAAGCGCATTTTCTCCATCTTAATCTTGTGATCATCGACGACATCGGCAACATGCAACTCCAATTCCATCTTCTCCCCCTCAATTCTTTTCAATTTTTCCTTCAAATCCTCGTTTTCTCTTTCAACTAAATTTAACCTCTCGACAATAGGGTCGGTTGGAATTTCGGGTTCAACTACCTCCTACATACAAATATCTATGTCAACTTGATGGGCATAATTTGTCATAAACACTAAATGTAATGAATAGTTTTAAAAGAGAATATACCACATCCGAATCATAACCCGGACGAGGGCCGACGGGGACGGATATCAAAACCATGGCACTATGCATAACAAACAACGTATGGGTAAGATAATTATACGAGTAACTATATATCCAAATCACACAAACATCATTTTTTATATAAAACTTCATGAACAAGAGGCTCACCACAAGGTGGTGTCGGCGACGGGACGTTGCGAGCGATCGACGGTGGTTACGATGGAGATTTAGAAGGTACTAAGTAAACCACACCTACATATGCAAAACTAAGTGTTATTTTTGACCTCAAATTGCATATAAATCAAATACTAGCACATATATATAATTCCTCCCAAATTACTAAACTCAAAAATAAATCACTATATAAAGCATTGCACGAGCTAATCTAGCAATGAGAGATGAAAGGAAAGAGTTGCTAACCTTTGTGATCATTTGAATGGATGGGGGCCTTCAAATCTTGGGCAAAATGTGTGTTGAGCTTGAGAGGAAGAGGGAAAAGAACAGAGAGGAGAGGGGAAAGGGGAAGAACAGAGCGAGCTCGGGTGGACGAAGGGTCTATGTAGGATGACCTTTAGTACCGGTTAGTGATACGACCCAGTACTAAAGGTGCTAGAGGGGCCCCGGACTGACAACATCCTGCCACCACTCACTTTAGTACCGGTTCGTGGCACGAACCGGTGCTAAAGGTTCGCCATGAACCGATACTAATGACAGCGGCCCGGCTAGCCGTTGGAACCGGCACTAATGTACACATTAGTGCCGGCTCAAATTCAAACCGGCACTAATGTGCTTCACGTTTGACCCTTTTTCTACTAGTGCTCTACCACATACTTGAACGTTCCATCCTTCGACCTACCAACCAGTGTTGGGAGGCCCAAGTATCTCTCATTTAGAGCTTCAGATTGGACACCCAGTGCCTCTTTGAGTTCCTCCTTCTTCCCATCTTGACACCCCTTCCCGAAGAAAATAGATGATTTTTGCAAATTGATTCGTTGCCCCGATGCCTCTTCATATTTCACTAAGATATCCTTTAAGGCATCCATGTTCTCCGTAGTCCCCTCAAGGAAAACAATGCTATCATCTGCAAACAAAAGGTGGGTCACATGGGGGCCAGTGCTCCCAAATGTCACCCCTTTGAGCTGCTTATCCTGTTGTGCTTTCTTCAACAGAGCTGAGAATCCCTCCACACAGAACAAAAACAAATAAGGGGACAGCGGATCACCCTGTCGGAGTCCCCTAGACGGGGAGAAGCTTCCGGAGCATGAACCGTTGAGTTTAACAGTAAATGTCGCTGTCCTCACACATCTCATGATCATAGCAATCCACTCCAGTGCAAACCCGAACTGTCCCATCATTTGTTCCAAGAAACTCCACTCAACTCTATCATATGCTTTCATCATGTCCAGCTTGACTGCGCACAACATCTTCTTCCTCTTTCTTCTTCTTATCGCATGCACACACTCATATGCCACAAGTACATTGTCAGTAATGAGACGTCCCGGCACAAAGGCACTCTGCTCCTCTGAGATGAGAATGGGGAGGATACACTTCAGCCTGTTTGCCAAAACTTTTGTTGCTATCTTGTACAAGATGTTACATAGGCTAATAGGCCTGAACTGGGACAACAACTCCGGTGAGTTGATCTTAGGAATCATTACAATGACTGTATCATTAAACCCATCTGGGGCTGCTACTCCGTTCAAGAAATCTCTCACTGCCCGACAAACATCCGCCCGCACCGCCGACCAGTGTCGTTGGTAGAAAAGAGCTGGTAACCCATCTGGACCCGGAGCCTTTGTTGGACCCATTTGAAATAGAGCCATCTCTATTTCATCATCAGTAATAGGGGAAACAAGAGTTACATTCATTTCATCCGAGACGGCGCCCATTATATTCTGTAGTAATGCATGCGCCCCCGTCAATCCTTCGGATGTGAACATGTTCTCATAAAAACCAGAAACCATCTCTCTCATTTCCTCATTTACCATACATCTGGTACCATCCTCCCGCTTGAGAGCCTTGACAGTATTTTTCCGCTTACGATGAGAAGCTCTATTCTGAAAATACTTTGTATTCTGGTCTCCAGCCCGCAGCCAATCAACCCTTGATCTTTGTCTGTACATTAGTTCTTCTCTATGATATATTTCTCTCAGCTCATCTTCAACCTCCCAGACCTCCAGTGAGATACCAGTCGACATTGCCCTGTTTTTTGCATCAAGGAGTTGGGTCTTGAGTTGGGCAATCTTTCTGCGTATAGACCCGAATATCTCCCTGGCCCATCTCTGCATCGAGCCCGTGACTTTGCTAAGTTTTTGCCAGACCGCTGCTAGGCCTTGTTCCCCTATAGCCACTGCTTCCCACGCTTCAAAGAACATGGCCTCGTACTGCTCATGACGGGTCTAACCTTCTACAAAGCGAAACGGTCTGGGTCCTGGTCGTTCTTGACATGGATCCGTCTCTAATGCCCTGACCAGAATTGCTTGGTGATCGGATTCTTCCGTAATGATGTGTTCGACTGATTCTAGGAACATCTCCAAGAATCCCTCGTTGCATGTTGCACGATCCAAACACACCTGAACATTTTCTTGGCCATCACACTTATTATCCCATGTATATGGGTATCCCGAGAACCCCAGGTCCGCCAGGCCGCAGTCGTCTAGACAGTCCCGGAAAGCCTCCATTTGCATGAATCTCCTCTGATTGCCACCCAGCTGGTCTATTTGGAACAAGGCCTCATTGTAATCACCTAGACAAATCCACGGCAAGTCATCCTGTGCACGCAAATACAATAGTGCGTCCCAGTTTTTTTTGCGTAACTCCGTCTTCTGTTCCCCGTAGAATCCAGTGATCCTACAGGTTTGCCCTTCAACTACCACCTCCGCATCCAGAAAATATTGGCACCACGGCCGGACAGTAACTTGCACATGATCACGCCACCATAGTGCTAGACCACCACTCTTTCCCACACAGTCCACCGCTACACCATTCCTGAATCCCAAGCTCCACTTTAGCCTCTCCATCGCCTTCGCTTTTTTCTTAGTCTCACAAAGAAACACCACCGCTAGGTTGTAGGACCGTACCAGGTCTCACAATTCGCCCACTGTCAAGTCCAACCCCAGTCCTCGACAGTTTCAGGCCAACAGATTCATGGTGACCGGCGGCCCCTCTCCTGGAGGTCCACCGATTTGTCATTGATTTCTGAGATACGGTCAAACACGGTAGCCGTCTTCCGTCTAGTGTCGCGAATGAACGCATCAGATGGAACCTGCATGTCCGGGTCATTTTTAGCCACCCAGTACTGTCTTGGCCTTCTTTTCCTTTCTTCCTGATCATGCCTCGGTTGTGTGTTCTCATAGTGACTAGGCTGGTAATCCTTCCTCGGCTTCCTAACATACATACCCTATTTCTTTGTCCTAAACTCCATATTTCTGTGCTCATACCTACCTTCCCCTTCGCGCCCATATTCAGCCTTATGATAATTTATGTCCTGCATATTATCCTTCCCTTTCCTCTCCCAGTCTCTTCTCCATGAGCCTTCCCCACGTTGCTGCTCGTATAGCCTGCTCCTCAGGTCTTCCTCTCGTTTTTGCTTAGATCAAAATCCTTGTCCTCCCGACGTCTTCTATTCTCCTTAACCGGGTTGTTCACCTCTCCTTTGTCAAGCTTGTGTCCACCGCCAGTGCAGGGATCAGCCGATCTCGAGAACTTTCTGCATATTCCTCTTGGCTGGAACATCCCTCTTCTCTTTATTATGACGCCCAGAGTCGCTGTTGCCCGTGCCCCAACTATTATTATTGCTGCTTGTAGCCATCCCCCTGTACCTTCCTTACCACTATTATTTCTTCCTGGGGATGCTCTTAGCCAGCCACCCCACTGGGAGGTGGAATCAACTGGTGGCTCACAAACACCTCTGGCATGTACTAAGCGCCCACACTCGAAGCAAAAGTGTGGCACTTTCTCGTAGTAGAAGTCATACCACGTCCGCTCCTCATCCTCCGCTGCAGTCTTCAGATAGAAACCTCTCACTAGGGGTTCATATACTGATATTTTTGTTCTGACCCGGAGATACTGGCCTCTAGCTACCCCTTCTTTGTCCACATCGACTTTCACAGCCTCACCCAGCCAGTTTCCCAGTGCCTTCCCAAAAGCTTCTGTCCTCCTGTCCGGTGGGGGATCTATGACCCTCACCCAGTACGTCGATCTTATCAAAGATCATCTCAGATGGCCTTATATGGCCCTCATACTCTTTTAAGATCAGAACACTGAAGTCAAATTGCCACGGTCCATTGTTCATAGCATGCTTCCAGTCCCCCTCACTACCAAAGTGCACCTTGAAAGTATTTGACCCCAGGTCTCTGAACCTTGCTTCCTTGTGCAGTCCCCATGCCCTACACATAGTCTTCTCCAGAACACTTTTAACGAAAGGCCTAGCAGAATAGACCTTAACCACAGCTGCCCATCGCGGCGTCTTTGACATCACCGGTTCTGGATCCGAAAAACATATGCATTCAGCCTCTTTATCCATCAAAACCATTCCTCCCAATCTTGTAGACAGACTAGCAGTAGGATCCGGAGTTTTGCTCTGAACCGGGGACTCCGAAGGTCTTCGGCTAGCAGTATCATCGGCCTGACATTTTGGCGTGCTCTTCACCGGCTCCACTCTAGGGACTGGGTTCGACGGTGTATTTTTCTTCCCCGTAGATCCTGCCGCCGCCTAATACGTCTCCAACGTATCTATAATTTTTGATTGCTCCATGCTATATTATCTACTGTTTTGGGCAATATTGGGCTTTATTTTCCACTTTTATATTATTTTTGGGACTAACCTATTAACCGGAGGCCCAACCCAGATTTGCTATTTTTGCCTATTTCAGTGTTTCGAAGAAAAGGAATATCAAACGAAGTCGAAACGGAACGAAATCAACTGGAGAAGTTATTTTTGGAAGGAAAGCAACCCAGGGAACTTGGAGCGCACGTCAGGGGAGACATGGGCTGCCCACGAGGGTGGGGGCGCCCCCACCCCCTTAGGGTGCGCCCCCTGCCTCGTGGGGCCCCCGTGGCTCCTCCGACGTACTTCCTGCACCCATATATATCGTCGTACCCTAAAACTTCCAGAACAAAGATTAGATCGGGAGTTGTGCCGCCAGAAGCCTCCGTAGCCACCGAAAACCAATCTAGACCCGGTCCGGCACCCTGCCGGAGGGGGCAATCCCCCTCCGGTGGCCATCTTCATCATCCGGGTGCTCTCCATGACGAGGAGGGAGTAGTTCTCCCTCGGGGCTGAGGGTATGTACGAGTAGCTATGTGTTTGATCTCTCTCTCTCTCTCTCTCTCTCTCTCTCTCTCTCGTGTTCTTGATTTGGCACGATCTTGATGTATCGCGAGCTTTGCTATTATAGTTGGATCTTATGTTTCTCCTCCCCCTCTTCTCTCTTGTAATGAATTGAGTTTCCCCTTTGAAGTAATCTTATCGGATTGAGTCTTTAAAGATTTGAGAACACTTGATGTATGTCTTGCCGTGGATATCTGTGGTGACAATGGGATATCACGTGATTCACTTGATGTATGTTTTGGTGACCAACTTGCGGGTTCTGCCCATGAACCTATGCATAGGGGTTGGCACACATTTTCGTCGTGATTCTTCGGTAGAACTTTGGGGCACTCTTTGAGGTCCTTTGTGTTGGTTGAATAGATGAATCTGAGATTGTGTGATGCATATCGTATAATCATACCCACGCATACTTGAGGTGACATTGGAGTATCTAGGTGAAATTAGGGTTTTGGTTGATTTGTGTCTTAAGGTGTTATTCTAGTACGAACTCTAGGGCTGTTTGTGACACTTATAGGAATAGCCCAACGGATTGATTGGAAAGAATAACTTTGAGGTGGTTTCATACCCTACCCTAATCTCTTTGTTCGTTCTCCGCTATTAGTGACTTTGGAGTGACTCTTTGTTGCATGTTGAGGGATAATTTTATGATCCAATTATGTTAGTATTGTTGACAGGACTTACACTAGTGAAAGTATGAACCCTAGGCCTTATTTCCTATCATTGCAATACCGTTTACGCTCACTTTTATCATTAGTTACCTTGCTATTTTTATATTTTCAGGTTACAAAAACTATTATCTACCATCCATATACCACTTGTATCACCATCTCTTTGCCGAACTAGTGCACCTATACAATTTAACATTGTATTGGGTGTGTTGGGGACACAAGAGACTCTTTGTTATTTGGTTGCAGGGTTGCTTGAGAGAGACCATCTTCATCCTACACCTTCTACGGGTTGATAAACCTTAGGTCATCCACTTGAGGGAAATTTGCTACTGTCCTACAAACCTCTGCACTTGGAGGCCCAACAACGTCTACAAGAAGAAGGTTGTGTAGTAGACATCAAGCTCTTTTCTGGCGCCATTGCCGGGGAGGTGAGTGCTTGAAGGTATATCTTTAGATCTTGCAATCGAGTCTTTTAGTTTCTTGTTTTATCACTAGTTTAGTTTATAAAAGAAAACTACAAAAAATATGGAATTGAGTTTGTCTCATACGCTTCACCTTTTAAATATCTTTCGTGAGTATGATGGAAATGATAATTGTGCTCAAGTGCTAGAAGAAGAAATCTATAAAATGTTTGGCACTAAATATTTGAATGATGAGCATGATTGCAATGCTGTTAGTACAAATTCTTTGAATATCCATGATGCTAATGATGATTGCACTAGTTATGATGAAAATGCCTCCTATAAACATGTCAATTTTTGTGGAGTAGACTGGGTCTGCAAGTACACACCAAATAGGGAAGATAGATATTGCAAGAGGCATAAGTACTTAGAAACCAAATTGTTGCAAGAAGAGCTAGATGAATGTGCTAAAAGATTCAATATTTTTCATGCCCCTTGTGAACTTTGCAATGAACATGGTCATTTAAAGCTCCAATGCAAATTGTTTCATGACCGAATCGTATCCAAAAATTGTGATAATTTGATTACCCTTGAGCATCATAAAGAGCTTAGTCTTCTTTTTGGGTATGAGGAAATGAAATGTATAACTGAGGGTATTCCAAAGTTTAATCTTGATAAATTTCCTGATTTTGATCTAGAGAAGATTTATATGTATTGTGCGGTGAATTGCATTGAAAATCCTTATATTGCCAATTACATAAAGAAAAGAAAACAAATAGAAGATGAAGAGAATACTAATGAAAGGGAAGAGACTTCCCAATATCCTCCTATTATTTCTTATGATGAATCAGGTAATGAGGATGATCCGTCTATCCAACCAATCTCATTAATAAGGAGCTCCAAAAAGAGGATTGAACCCACACATTATGTGGTGAAGAAGAAGAAAAGAAAAAGGAAGAGAGGTAAAAATATATCTCTCCCAAATAATGCTGCTCCTATTACTATTGTGCCTTATGAAAATATAATTGTGGAAGATAATGATACTTCTTATGATCTTGACAATCTTTTCGGCACTTGCTTGGAAGAATATAATAATTGCTATACTATCGGTGCTATCTATACTATTAATGATGAGAGTGATTATGCTTATGATATGAAAAGGCCCAAGCTTGGGGAAGCTATGTTTGATGAGGATGGCATATTTGAGAATATATTTGCTGCAATTAATGTTTGTCCCAAGCTTGGGGAAGCTATGATAAATGAAGATAATATTTTTAGTCTCCCAAGTTTTGATATGCAAGTTTATAATGATGATAGCATGCCTACTACTTATGATGATTATTGTGATGATACCTATGCTATAAAAAGTAGTGATTATATTTATAAAACTTGTCACGATTATGATTACCCCTTCTCTGAACATTACTCCTTTAACGTGGAAACAATTTATAGTATTCAAGTTTCCTATGATACGCCCACTATTCCGAATAAGAAGAATTTTGCTTATGTGGAGAGTAATAAATTTTCTATGCTTGTAGATCATGAAAAGAATGCTTTAGGTACTGGTTATATTGTTGAATTCATTCATGATGCTACCGAAAATTATTATGAGGGAGGAATATATGCTTGTAATATCAAGTTTCCTCTCGATGTGCTTAAAGTTTTGAAGTTATGCTTGTTTTACCTTCCTATGCAAGTTGATTCTTGTTCCCACAAGTTGTTTGCTCACAAAATCCATATGCATAGGAAGTGGGTTAGACTTAAATGTTCTAGTCATATTCTTCATGATGCTCTCTTTATATTTCAATTCTTATCTTTTATGTGAGCATCATTGAAATCATCATGCCTAGCTAGGGGCATTAAACGATAGCGCTTCTTGGGAGGCAACCCAATTTTATTTTAGTTCCTTGCTTTTTGTTCATGTTTAGTAATGAATAATTCATCTAGCCTCTGTTTAGATGTGGTTTTATGCTTTTAATTAGTGTTTGTGCCAAATAGAACCTTTGGGAAGACTTTGGGAAAGTCTTGTTGATCATGTTGTCAAAAACAGAAACTTTAGCGCTCACGAGAATTGCTGCCATTTTTATTTGGAGAGTGCTATTTAGTTAATTATTTTTGCAGATGATTAATAGATAAATTCCTCAGGTTCAGAAATTTATTTTAGAATTTTATGAGTTCCATAAGTATACGTTTGATCCAGATTACTACAGACTGTTCTATTTTTGATAGATTCTGTTTTTCATGTGTTGTTTACTTATTTTGATGAATCTATGGCTAGTAAATTAGTTTATAAACCATAGAGAAGTTGGAATACAGTAGGTTTAACACCAATATAAATAAAGAATGAGTTCATTACAGTACCTTGAAGTGGTGATTTATTTTCTTATACTAACGGAGCTCACGAGTTTTTTCTACTTTAAGTTTTGTGTTGTGAAGTTTTCAAGTTTTGGGTAAGGATTCGATGGACTATGGAATAAGGAGTGGCAAGAGCCCAAGCTTGGGGATGCCCAAGGCACCCCAAGGTAATATTCAAGGATAGCCAAGAGCCTAAGCTCGGGGATGCCCCGGAAGGCATCCCCTCTTTCGTCTTCGTTCATCGGTAACTTTACTTGGAGCTATATTTTTATTCACCACATGATATGTGTTTTGCTTGGAGCGTCAATTTATTTTGTTAGGATTTTCTTTCTGTTATTTATAACAATGTTTTGCATCTTTTATTTCAATAAAAGTGGCATTGATAGCCTTTACTATGCCTATGTTACAAGTATACATGTCGCTGTTTGAAAACAGAAAGTTTACCGCTGTTGCAATAATTCCCTAGAATAGTAAGAATGTGATAAAATGTTGAAACGTTTTGCATATTAAGCTCTGATAAATTTACTACAGTGAGAATTTTCTTTCATGATTTTTGGAGCTAGGTAAGTATGGATGTTGCAGCATTCTTTACAGACTATCCTATTTAGGCAGATTGCTGTTATGTTTGCATTGTTTGCATATGTTTGCTTCTTTAATGATTCTATTTGAGGATAGGACTATTAAATATTTCAGAGGCATTTAGTATGAAATTTTGAATAATAATTTTTAGTGATTTGCTACAGTAGAGTATGGTAAGGTTTTGGCAATGGTTTATACTAACTTATCTCAGGAGTCCTTGTTGAGTTTTGTGTGGATGAAGCTTTTGAGATTTAGGGAGACCGTGATATAAGAGGAATTAAGGAGACACAAAAGCTCAAGATTGGGGATGTCCAAGGCATCCCAAGATAATATTTCAAGAAGTCTCAAGCATCCAAGCTTGGGGATGCCCCAGTTGGCATCCCACCTTTCTTCTTCAACAACTATCGGTTAGTTTCGGTTGATCCTAAGTTTTTGCTTCTTCACATGATGTTTGCCATTCTTAGAATGTCATTTTATTTTGCTTTGCTTGCTGTTTGAATAAAATACCAAGATCTGAAATTATTAAATGTTAGAGAGTCTTCACATAGTTGCATAATTATTCAACTACTCATTGATCTTCACTTAAATCTTTCGGAGTAGTTTGTCATTTGCTCTAGTGCTTCACTTATATCTTTTAGAGCATGGTGGTAGTTTTATTTTGATGAAATAGATGAACTCTCATGCTTCACTTATATCATTCTGAGAGTCTTAAATAGCATGGTAATTTGCTTAAAATACTAATATGCTAGGTATTCAAGAATAATAAAACTTTCTTATGAGTGTGTTGAATACTATGAGAAGTTTGATGCTTGATAATTGTTTTGAGATATGAGGATGGTGATATTAGAGTCATGCTAGTTGAGTAGTTGTGAAATTGAGAAATACTTGTGTTGAAGTTTGTGATTCCCGTAGCATGCACATATGGTGAACCGTTATGTGGTGAAGTCGGAGCATGATTTATTTATTGATTGTATTCCTTATGAGTGGCGGTCGGGGATGAGCGATGGTCTTTTCCTACCAATCTATCCCCCTAGGAGCATGCGCGTAGTACTTTGTTTCGATAACTAATAGATTTTTGCAATAAGTATGTGAGTTCTTTATGACTAATGTTGAGTCCATGGATTATACGCACTCTCACCCTTCCACCATATACCTTCCTAAAAACAGCCACCATACCTACCTATGATGGTATTTCCATAGCCATTCCGAGATATATTGCCATGCAACTTTCCACCGTTCTGTTTATTATGACACACTTCATCATTGTCATATTGCTTTGCATGATCATGTAGTTGACATTGTATTTGTGGCAAAGCCACCGTTCATAATTCTTTCATACATGTCACTCATGCATCATTGCACATCCCGGTACACTGCCGGAGGCATTCATATAGAGTCATATTTTGTTCTAAGTATCGAGTTGTAATCCTTGAGTTGTAGATAAATAGAAGTGTGATGATCATCATTCAATAGAGCATTGTCCAAAAAAAGAGAAAGGCTAAAGAAAAAAAAGAAGGCCCAAAAATATATATAAAAAAAGATAAAATAAAAAGGGGCAATGCTACTATCCTTTTACCACACTTGTGCTTCAAAGTAGCACCATGATATAGCGAGACTCATATATTGTGCTTCAAAGTAGCACCATGTTCTTCATATAGAGAATCTCATATGTTGTCACTTTCATATACTAGTGGGAATTTTTCATTATAGAACTTGGCTTGTATATTCCAATGATGGGCTTCCTCAAAATGGCCTAGGTCTTCATGAGCAAGCAAGTTGGATGCACACCCACTAGTTTTTTTTGTTGAGCTTTCATATACTTATAGCTCTAGTGCATCCGTTGCATGGCAATCCCTACTCACTCACATTGATATCTATTGATGGGCATCTCCATAGCCCGTTGATACGCCTAGTTGATGTGAGACTATAATCTTCTTTTTGTCTTCTCCACAACCACCATTCTATTCCACCTATAGTGCTATGTCCATGGCTCATGCTCATGTATTGCGTGAAGATTGAAAAAGTTTGAGAACATCAAAAGTATGAAACAATTGCTTGGCTTGTCATCAGGGTTGTGCATGATTTAAATATTTTGTGTGATGAAGATGGAGCATAGCCAGACTATATGATTTTGTAGGGATAGATTTCTTTGGCCATGTTATTTTGAGAAGACATGATTGCTTAGTCAGTATGCTTGAGGTATTATTATTTTTTATGTCAATATGAACTTTTGTCTTGAATCTTTCAGATCTGAATATTCATACCACAATTAAGAAGAATTACATTGAAATTATGCCAAGTAGCACTCCGCATCAAAAATTCTGTTTTTATCATTTACCTACTCGAGGATGAGCAGGAATTAAGCTTGGGGATGCTTGGTACGTCTCCAAAGTATCTATAATTTTTAATTGCTCCATGCTATATTATCTACTGTTTTGGGCAATATTGGGCTTTATTTTCCACTTTTATATTATTTTTGGGACTAACCTATTAACCGGAGGCCCAGCCCAGATTTGCTGTTTTTTTGCCTATTTCAGTGTTTCGAAGAAAAGGAATATAAAACGAAGTCGAAACGGAACGAAATCAACTGGAGAAGTTATTTTTGGAAGGAAAGCAACCCAGGGAACTTGGAGTGCACGTCAGGGGAGACACGGGCTGCCCACAAGGGTGGGGGCGCCCCCACGCCCTTAGGGCGCGCCCCCTGCCTCGTGGGGCCCCCGTGGCTCCTCCAACGTACTTCCTACACCCATATATATCGTCGTACCCTAAAACTTCCAGAACAGAGATTAGATCGGGAGTTGTGCCGCCAGAAGCCTCCGTAGCCACCGAAAACCAATCTAGACCCGGTCCAGCACCCTGCCGGAGGGGGCAATCCCTCTCCGGTGGCCATCTTCATCATCCGGGTTCTCTCCATGACGAGGAGGGAGTAGTTCTCCCTCGGGGCTGAGGGTATGTATGAGTAGCTATGTGTTTGATCTCTCTTTCTCTCTCTCTCTCTCGTGTTCTTGATTTGGCACGATCTTGATGTATCGCGAGTTTTGCTATTATAGTTTGATCTTATGTTTCTCCTCCCCCTCTTCTCTCTTGTAATGAATTGAGTTTCCCCTTTGAAGTAATCTTATCGGATTGAGTCTTTAAAGATTTGAGAACACTTGATGTATGTCTTGCCGTGGATATCTGTGGTGACAATGGGATATCACGTGATTCACTTGATGTATGTTTTGGTGACCAACTTGCGGGTTCCGCCCATGAACCTATGCATAGGGGTTGGCACCCGTTTTCGTCGTGATTCTCCGGTAGAATTTTGGGGCACTCTTTGAGGTCCTTTGTGTTGGTTGAATAGATGAATCTGAGATTGTGTGATGCATATCGTATAATCATATCCACGGATACTTGAGGTGACATTGGAGTATCTAGGTGACATTAGGGTTTTGGTTGATTTGTGTCTTAAGGTGTTATTCTAGTACGAACTCTAGGGCTGTTTGTGACACTTATAGGAATAGCCCAATGGATTGATTGGAAAGAATAACTTTGAGGTGGTTTCGTACCCTACCATAATCTCTTCGTTCGTTCTCCGCTATTAGTGACTTTGGAGTGACTCTTTGTTGCATGTTGAGGGAAAGTTTTATGATCCAATTATGTTAGTATTGTTGAGAGGACTTACACTAGTGAAAGTATGAACCCTAGACCTTATTTCCTATCATTGCAATACCGTTTACGCTCACTTTTATCATTAGTTACCTTGCTGTTTTTATATTTTAAGATTACAAAAACTATTATCTACCATCCATATACCACTTGTATCACCATCTCTTCGCCGAACTAGTGCACCTATATAATTTACCATTGTATTGGGTGTGTTGGGGACACAAGAGACTCTTTGTTATTTGGTTGTAGGGTTACTTGAGAGAGACCATCTTCATCCTACGCCTCCTACGGATTGATAAACCTTAGGTCATCCACTTGAGGGAAATTTGCTACTGTCCTACAAATTTCTGCACTTGGAGGCCCAACAACATCTACAAGAAGAAGGTTGTGTAGTAGACATCACCGCCTTCTCCGACGACGTGGGTGCCGGTTTCCTGGTATTAGCCGTCCCTCCTGAAGCCACAGAAGGAGTAGCTGACATCTTCGAATTCGCCGCTGCCGCCGCCATAGATGCCATCATCTCCGGAGCTCCTGCCGTCCTCCCAGACGTCTTCTCCGCCATCAGCTCCGCCCCACAGCGAAGAAGAGACCCCGCCGGTCTGCGTCCAAGGCTGCGCCGTCGCCTCCCTGACCGCCACTGGAAGCTCACCACCCCCGCAGCAAAACCCTAACCCTAGCACCAAGGCGCGATCGCCAAGCAATCGCCCTTTGTTGACATTTCTAATAATAGCAAGCCTTATTCCTATTTTGGCATTTTCGCCGCAGCGATTTCCTGCATGGTGTGCAGAGTCAATTGGTCGTTAGCACATTCCTATATCTAAATGTTTCTTTTCTCTCTTGGTGCCCAGGCGCCATGGAGACCCACGCAGGAGGACTCGAACGAGGGCACACACACGAAAGGCTGACCGCAAGGCCGCTCGTACACACACGCACAGATGGCTGGCCGCAAGGCCGCTCTCAAGATACACACGTACGCACGCGGCCGTCGCCGGCAGGCTGCACAGGGAGGAGGAAAAAGGCCATGCTGCCTAGGCATTGCACAACTCTCGTTTCTTTTCTACCCATACAACACCACAACAAATATCTTCTCCACCCATTTATACACACGCGTCCAGATCAAGATCACATAGAAGCCAATGAGGAGAGCCATCTCCCCGGATCACTCAGTGCAGTGGGTCGACCGGCCGGCCACATGTCTACGCGGCCCCAGGTATACAAGGCCCGAGACCGGCCTTCATGTTCTTGGTACACAGGTCTTTGGTGAACAGGTCATGAAGTTCAGATGGCGACGCATAGATCCTCGACGCACAGGGCCACGATGAATAGGTTCATCGCGAAGGAGACACAAGCGTATAGGTTTTGCACCACGCTATTGGAGGAGACGGCGTGACAACCGAAGCCCGCTGACAACGCAGCCCGAGACTCACCTTTCCCTTCATGACGTACAGATCCTCGACAGAACCAGTGTCTACAACGACGCGGCCAACGACCGACCCCTCCTTCATGAGGTGCACGTCCCCGACGGATAGGTCAATGAGAACAGATTACATGTGTACATGTTTTGCACCATGTTTCTTGGAGGAGACGGTGAGGCGGAATCGGAGCTCGTTGAGGACACATCCCGGGACTCGCTTCCCCCTTTATGGTGTACAGATCTTTGTTCGAACCAGAGTTTGCAGCGATGTAGTACAAGACCGGACCCTCTTTCGAGAGGTGCACCCACCGTGGCTAACAGGTCCTTGGCGTACAAGTCCACACGGCGTCGCCGGCATACAAGTCACCCTTTGGCGTAGCACCAGCCCAATGCGGCGTGGCCTCTACAACGCCACCTTTCCACGGCCTTGTGAGGCGCCCCCTTTGTCTCGGCGGACTGCCGAATACTCAGCGTCTAGCGTAGACGAGGTTCTAACCACCCCGACCATGCCAATGTGAGCGTGCGCCAGTTTTTACATTGATGCCGGTCTCCCTAAACCATCACTCCCGCAAGGCGTAGCCCCTTGAACACCCCGATGAAGCAACCGGTCGTCGAGAAGTCCGGACCGAGCGCGACTCATGCCACCCAGACAACAAATACTCCAACGCTGCCAAGACCGACGAGGCACGATACCTCGATATCTACATCGACGAGTTCATATTGTCGTCAGCTTCAAGCAACGCCGCCACGTGGCGACACTCAAGTCTACTCCGACTTCTACATCAATACACTTCCTCAATATCGTCCAAGCTCCGACGAGGCGAAGCCACTTCACCGACATGTCTTTCTTCTGATGAATCTACCCATATCTTGCCGGGCATCGACAAGGTGAAGGGAAGCTACCATGTCCGACACCGACAAAGCGGGTACCACCAGGCCGGGCACCGACAAGGCGAAGGCCACCCATCTGTCTGAGCTGACCAGGCCAGACACCTTCATCATCGGACATCGACAAGCCGGAGGGATGTGACTAAGCATCGCCGGAGCGACGGACGTACCGCTCCACTCTTCTATTCCATCACATCATCACCATCATCTACACCGAGCACTTGGAGAAGACGAGACTTGAAGACGATGACCATTGCAACAGCTTAATCGGAGGTGGTTCGCGGCTCCGGCTCGCGGACGTAATTAATCAGGAGCCTTCCGAGGCCCCGTGAACCAGAACCTCACAATTGCCCAAGTCATATCGGCCACGCTAGCAGGCCATGGAGCGCATATGTAAAGGGATCATGTAATTTATTTTTTTCCATGAGAGATTAATAAAGTACAAGTTTCCCTATATTTTCTTTATGTACTCAGTACATTGGTAGGCCCGCAATGTTTATTTCCCCTGACGCGTAAAGAGATAATAATACGATAACCATCGTTGTTTTTTATTATTTCGCATGTCAAACACCACGCACGCGGTTGTGCATCCGACGAGCAAGCACACGTACGAGCAGCAGCTAGCATGCACGCTCGCGGCCACCAGCTAGCTAGCATGCGGTTGTGCACCCCACGAGCAACACAGTGTGCAGGAGCGGGCGTGTGCCAAGCAGGGAGCTAGCTAGCTTGTCCGGGTTCACGTACTGCCCGCCGGCGTGCGCCAAGCAGGGAGAACGCGAGCAGGGAGTTCGCCGCCGCTGCCCCGGCTCCCGGCCGCGTCAGGCACGTGCGGACTTGTCCAGCCTCTCGACCGCTACCTTCCACGGCCGCGGGAGCGCGAGCTGGACGCCGCACGAGCTGGACGCCGCACGACCTCAAGCAGGAGCTCCACCTCCTTGGCCTCCGTGCGTGTTCGTTGGCGGCGGCGCACCGGTCGAAGCAGTTGACGGCCGCGTCAGGCATGGGGTGGCGAGGACAGAAGCTCCACCTCCTCGGCCTCCGCGCTGGCCGAGTCGTCGAGCGAGGAGATGCACGCCCCGCCGCCGTCCCGTATGCCGCAGGCGCAGGCGAGGTTAGGCGTAGCCAGGCGTGGCAAGGCGAGGCTGGGGCGAGGCGAGTCGACGGGCGCGGCTGGGCATGTGCGCCGGAGGAGCACGAGCCCACCACGGCGGAGCACCGACGCCAGAGGGGGACGAGCCCGCCTGTGCTCTCCTGCTGTGCGCGCGGGAGCGGGCACGGCCAGGAGCTGCTCCAGCTCTCGAGCCGGGTGGGCGGGCGGGTGGGAGAAGAAGGAGGAAAAGGAGGAGAAAGATGGGATGGGACAGATGGGTGGATGGTAAGTGGGCCAAGAGCCACATACATCCGGGCAGCCCGACCTGTTCTACACCTCATGGAGCCCAGCGACAGCGGGGTCGTGTTCATCTCCGTAGGCCCAATCTTCGAGGCCCCGAACGCGACGGTTCGAGTGGCGCACACTGAGTTCGACCCGAGCGAGCTCACCTACGACTGCGGCGACCTCGACGTGGCCGTGAAGAAGCTGACTCGGTCGGAGGCCGGCAACAACGCGTTCCTGGCGGTGTCGTCGTGCGGGCGGTGGGTGGTGTTCTGGTCGGGCCGGGAGGGCCACAAGAACCTCTACATCGTCGATGCAGCGCCCAGGGAGGAGATGGTATGGAGGGTCACGGGCGGCCAGTGGATCGAAACGATGCCGAGCTGGTCGCCGGACGAGAAGCTGATCGCGCTCTCCTCCAACTGGCACGAAGCGGCCACCACCGCGGTGTTCAACATCTACTAGGTACGACCGGACGGGAGAGGGCTGTGGCGAGTGCACGTGGCCGGGCCGCCGGGGAGCACAAAGGCGGACGAGGAGCGAATCAACCACATGTGCTTTAGTCCGGACGGCGAGTGGCTACTCTTAACGGCCAACCTCGGCGGCGGCGTGGCCGAGCCCATCCCGGGGCCGACGGGGACGGCCTTTGAGCTTCTTGACGTCCCAGTAGTCGAGAAATGAATGGAGGCGGAGCGCGTCGAACGGTGGCCGCGGCGAACTAGTCTGACGCTAGCGTGCCGAACTAGTCCGAGTAATTGTGTGTTATGTGTAGATGTTAGCTATCACCCATGTATATAATCAAACGAAACTTCTTCACAGACGATATTTGCTTGCACGATCCTGAGCCGATTCCAAATCCAACAACTTTCTGTACATTGGTGTCTTGAATGGATGGTGTGAGATGGAGTGTCGTGCTGAAATCGTCTGTGAATGTCGTCTGTATAGCAGTTCTCATAATCAAATACCGTTTAGTTGCATGTGCCGAGCCAATGCATGACACCAAACACCATGCAAAAACCGATTTCCTAATGCAGGCAGTCTCAATGCAGACAATCAAACTAAGTGTAGATGTTGGTTTTTTGCCCGAGACAAGTATGCAATGCAGACATTTGTTAAGATGTCAACCAAACGCGTCCTTCAAGAGTTCCCAGCGATGAATACAACATGTAATATTTGTGCTTGTGCATCAGTCGCATGTGTCTGATAAGTTTAGGCTGAAATATCCTAATCCTAATTATAAAAGAATTAAGAATACCACTTGGCATGAGCGGTAAGCTATATAAAAAACAATGAACAAAAAAACAATAAAAGAATTAAGAAAAATGTTTGAAAGCAGCCGGATGATTTTTGGCTTCGCCAGCCATGTCGGCCGCCGTGTGTTCGCACGCGATCGTGTGGCCTTGAGTGCGTGCGGAGCCTCTTCCCTCTCTTGTCTATCACACGAAGGCCCTGTTTGTTTTGGATTCTGGGATCGAATTCAGCTTTGCTAGTGAAGCTGAATATGAAATCTGAAATAAACAACTATTTGAAATCAGCTTTGTCAGTGAAGCTGAATCTGGATTTGGATCATTTTTAGTGTAATTTTCTCAAGCACCTTAACTTGTACTCTCCACTGAAGCAAATCTATATGTGATTAAAATCCAAGCAAAACTGAAACAAACAGGCCGAAGTAGGCTGCCCAGCTATCGCGTCTAGCCTCGCGCCTAATGGTTCCTTTACTTTTTTTTGGTGAGGGACGGTTCCCTTTGTCTTGAATCAAATAATGATCGATCCCTTGACGATGGTTACATGAAGCATATATACCCCCCGAAGAGACGCGACGATCCTGGGAGGGATGCGTCAGTTCCAGGCGGATGGGAGAGAGGCGTCGGTTGCGAGAGCATCTGTATGGCCATTCGGCGCAAGGGGAGATTTTCCCCTAATTACATAATTAGTTTTAACACTCTTCCTAATCTACGCTTGACCATATAGAATCATCTTCACGATTGTCCGGAAAGCTCTATCATCTCAAAAAAATCTCCTTCAAAAGTTTTTCATAATTTTTTTGATGAGATCCTGAAACATATATCATAAAGAAAGATAATCTAATGCGATGTTTGAACAGAGATGTCTCAAGAAGAGACTCCCCCTGATGCTTGCAAGTCCCTGGTAACCCACAAGTATAAGAGATCAATTGTAGCCTCTTTCGATAACTAAGAGTGTCGAACCCAACGAGGAGCTAAATGTAGAACAAATATTTTCTCAAGTTCTATCAACCACCGATACAACTCTACGCACAGTTGACGTTCGCTTTACCTAAAACAAGTATGAAACTAGAAGTACTTTGTATGTGTTTTTGATAGGTTTGCAAGATAATAAAGAGCACGTAAATAAAAGTTAGGGGCTGTTTAGATAAAGAAGAAATAAAGTTAGTATAGCAAGTGTGGAAAAATGGTGGTAGGAGTTGCGAAATTGTCACTAAGCAATTGACTATGTTACTAGACCGATAGAAAGTTTTATGTGGGAGAGGCCACTGCTAGCATTTCATCCCTGACTTGGAATTCTATGCACTTATGATTGGAACTATTAGCAAGCATCCACAACTACTAACGTTTATTAAGGTAAAACCCAACCATATCATTGAGATATATTGGTCCCCCTTCAATCCCGCATGCATCAATTTCTATGCTAGGTTGAACCTTCTGTCACTCTTGCCCTCCAATACATAGTCTTATCAACATACAACTAACCCTATGGTGTGATCCACGCGCGCGCTCATATGATGAGCACCAAAGGACAGCAACATAACCACAAGCAAATTAAATCAATCATAGCAATTCACCAATCACCGATAGAACAACGAAAATCTACTCAGACATCATAGGATGGTAACACATCATTGGATAATAGTATGAGGCATAAAGCACCATGTTCAAATAGAGGGTACAGTGGGTTGCGGGAGAGTGGACCACTGTAGATAGATGGGAAAAGGTGATGAAGATGTTGGTGAAGATGACAGAGGTGTTGGTGTAGATCGCTGTCACACGATGATGGCCCCGGCGGCGTTCCGGCGCCACCGGAAGAGAGGGGGAGAGGGCCCCCTTCTTCTTCTTCTTCATTGACCTTCTCCCTAGATGGGAGAAGGGTTTTCCCTCTGGTCCTTGGCTTCCATGGCATGGGAGGGGCGAGAGCCCCTACGAGATTGGATCCTTCTCTCCGTCTCTCTCTGTTTCTGCGCTCTAGGATTCTGCCCTTTCACCGTTTCTTATATATCCAGAGATCCGTAACTCCGATTAGATTGAAACCTTTGCCCAAATTTTTATCCGAAAATTAGCTTTCTCGCGGCCAAAGAAGAGCAGCAACCGCCTTACGGGGGCCCACGAGGGTCAGGGGCGCACCCAGGGGGCAGGCGTGCCCCCCTGCGTCGTGGCCCCCTCGGGCACCTTCTCGCATTGATTCTTCTTCCCATATCTCACAAATATTCCAAAAATATTCTCCGTCCGTTTTTATTTCATTTGGACTCCGTTTGATATGGATTTTCTGCGAAACAAAAACGTGCAACAAACAGGAACTGACACTAGGCACTGGATCAATATGTTAGTCCCAAAAATAGTATAAAAGTTGCCAAAAGTATATGAAAGTTATAGAATATTGGCATGGAACAATCAAAAATTATAGATACGACGGAGACGTATCAGCATCCCCAAGCTTAATTCCTGCTCGTCCTCGAGTATGTAAATGATTAAAAAAGATATTTTTTGATGTGGAATGCTACCTAGCATAATCTTGATCATGTAATCTAATCATGGCATGAATATTAAGACACGAGTGATTCAAAGCAATAGTCTATCATTTGACATTAAGACAATAATACTTCAAGCATACTAATAAAGCAATCATGTCTTTTCAAAATAACATGGCCAAAGAAAGTTATCCCTACAAAATCATATAGTCTGGTTATGCTCCATCTTTACCATACAAAATATTCAAATCATGCACAGCCCCGATGGCAAGCCAAGCAATTATTTCATACTTTTGACGTTCTCAAATCTTTTTAACTTTCACGCAATACATGAGCGTGAGCCATGGACATATCACTATAGGTGGAATAGAATGTGATGGTGGAGTTTGTGTGGGGAAGACAAAAAGGAGAAAGTCTCACATCAATGCGGCTAATCAACGGGCTATGGAGATGCCCATCAATTGATGTCAATGTGAGGAGTAGGGATTTCCATGCAACAGATGCACTAAGAGCTATAAGTGTATGAAAGCTCAAACTGGAAACTAAGTGGGTGTGCATCCAACTTGCTTGCTCATGAAGACCTCGGGCATTTGAGGAAGCCCATCATCGGAATATACAAGCCAAGTTCTATAATGAAAATTCCCACTAGTATATAAAAGTGATAACTCAAGAGACTCTCTACATGAAGAACATGGTGCTACTTTGAAGCACAAGTGTGGTAAAAGGATAGTAACATTGTCCCCTCTTCTTTCTTTTTTTTTCCTCTTTTTTTGCGGGCTTCTTTGGCCCCCCTTTTTTATGTAGGCTTCTCCGGCCTCTCTTTTTTTCATTTTTTTCATGGGGCAATGCTTTAATAATGATGATCATCACACTTTTATTTACTTACAACTCAATATTACAACTCGATACTAGAACAAAGATATGACTCTATATGAATGCCTCCGGCGGTGTTCCGGGATGTGCAATGATCTAGCGTAGTAATGACATCAAAAAATGGACAAGCCATGAAAACATCATGCTAGCTATCTTACGATCATGCAAAGAAATATGACAATAAATGCTCAAGTCATGTATATGATGATGATGGAAGTTGCATGGCAATATATCTCGGAATGGCTATGAAAATGCCATAATAGGTAGGTATGGTGGCTATTTTGAGGAAGATATAAGGAGGCTTATGTGTGATAGAGCGTATCGTATCACGGGGTTTGGATGCACCGGCGAAGTTTGCACCAACTCTCGAGGTGAGAAAGGGCAATGCATGGTACCGAAGAGGCTAGCAATGATGGAAGGGTGAGAGTGCGTATAATCCATGGACTCAACATTAGTCATAAAGAACTCACATACTTATTTCAAAAATCTATTAGTCATCGAAACAAAGTACTACACGCATGCTCCTAGGGGGATAGATTGGTAGGAAAAGACCATCGCTCGTCCCTGACCGCCACTCATAAGGAAGACAATCAATAAATACCTCATGCTCCAACTTCGTTACATAACGGTTCACCATATGTGCATGCTACGGGCATCACAAACTTCAACACAAGTATTTCTACAATCCACAACTACCCATGAACATGACTCTAATATCACCATCTTTATATCGCAAAACTATTGCAAGGAATCAAACATATCATATTCAGTGATCTACAAGTTTTATGTAGGATTTTATGACTAACCATGTGAATGACCAATTCCTGTCATCTCTCTAAATAGATATAAGTGAAGCAATAGAGTTTAATTCTTTCTACAAAAGATATGCCCATGCTCTAGCAAATATAAGTGAAGCAAAAGAGCATTCTATAAATGGCGGTTTTCTATGTGAAGAGAAACAGACAATCCAAACTTCAAATGATATAAGTGAAGCACATGAAGCATTCTATAAAGCCATACTCAAAAGATATAAGTGAAGTGCAATGAGCATTCTATAAATCAACCAAGGACTATCTCATACCAGCATGGTGCATCAAAGAAAAGTGGAAACTAAATGCAAAAGACGCTCCAAGATTTACGCATATCATGTGACGAATAAAAATATAGCTCCAAGTGAAATTACCGATGATCGTTAGAAGAAAGAGGGGATGCCTTTCGGGGCATCCCCAAGCATGGTTGCTTTGGAATCCTTGAATATTTCCTTGGGGTGCCTCAGGAATCCCCAAGCTTAGGCTCTTGCCACTCCTTATTCCTTCATCTGTCATGATCTCTCCCAAAACTTGAAAACTTCAATCACATAAAACTGAACAGAAAGCTCGGTAAGATCCGTTAGTATAATAAAGCAAATCACTACTCTAAGTACTGTTGCAAACCAATTCATATTTTGTTTTTGCATTGTACCTACTGTAATATAACTTTTCCATGGCTTAATCCACTGATAGAAATCGATAGTTTCATCAAAACAAGCAAACTATGCATCAAAAACATAATCTGTCTTAAACAGGACAGTCTGTAGTAATCTGAACATTCACCATACTTCTGGTACTCCAAACATTCTACCAAAATTAGGAAAAATAAAAAAATTGTATAGAAAGACAATGCAAAAAGTTTCAGAACCGTTTGACATTCCAGTAAAAAAGGGTAAAATCGCGCACTATAACCAAAGTTTCTGTCCTGCACCGTACAAACCAACAAGCATTGTAAACATCCTAAATGCAAACCTTGGAAAATTATTTTTATAATACAATGGAATTGTACAAGGGGATAATTATTTTTGTTTAAAAGTTTCTATAATCAAGATTCACAAAGTTTCCGTGAGCATGAACAAAGTTCAAGGAGCTCCCCCACTTCAACAATGCTTGTCTCTCTCACTTTCACTTTCCTTTTTGAAAAAGTTTTGGGTTCCCCTCTTTATTTGTTTTTGTTTTTAAACTATATGAAAGCACTCAACAGAAATAAATGACTCTCTAAAACTTCTGGGCTGTCTCCTTGGCAACGCTTTCTTTAAAGCCATTAAGCTAGGCATAAGGTGCCCAAGTAATGAATCCACCTGTATCCCAAGGTATATCAAAGCCAATTTGAATTAGCAATGATTTGGCATTTAGTAGTGAGCACAAAGCAACATATATCATGTAATGACAAAGTCTAACTCTCTTCCTATGCATCGGCATGTCATAAAAGAACAATTCATGCACACAAAGTAAAGGCCAATGCATAGCATAAGAAGTTTCTTGCAATTTTATCATATTGGAAACATGGAGAGGCGGAGATGTAGTTCCTCTTTCATAATAATTGCAAGTAGGATCAGCAAGCACATGCATATTATATTCATCAAAATTATCATGTGCAACGGTAAAATGCAACCCATCAATATAATCCTTAATAAGGGCAAACTTCTCCGATATAGTGTAGTCGGGAGAATTCAAAAAGATAATAGGGCTATCATGCATGGGTGCAATAGCAATAATTTCATGTTTAACATAAGGAACAATAGCAAGTTCATCTCCATAAGCATAATTCATATTGGCATCTTGGCCACAAGCATAGCAAGCAGCATCAAAAAGGGATATTTCAAAAGAATCAACGGGATCATAACAATCATCATAGCAATCATCCTTCGGTAAGCATGAAGGGAAATTAAACAATGTATGAGTTGAAGACTTACTCTCATTAGAAGGTGGGAACGGGTGATCAATCCGCTCTTCCTCCTTTTGTTCTTCGCTCTCCTCCTCATCTTTTTCATCCAATGATCTCACAATGTCATTAATTTCTTCTTCCATAGACTCCTGCAAAATATTAGTCTCTTCTTGGACATCGGAGGAGTCCTCAATATATGGTTTAATATAAGGATTAGAAGCATAATTATCATAGCAATATTTAAGTATGGCCAAATTTTCAGATTTGTAGAGAGTAGTATCACACTCTTCAATAAAAGAAGCAATTTCACAAGTACCCCTAAAAGCAACAAATTCTTCAATTTGTTGAACATCATTGTAATTATAAACACCCTTAGTATACGAAGATACGATTCCATTATCACTAAACCCACATTGGTAAGGAAGGTGTTTCTTAGGGTCTTTAGAACAACAAGTACAATCATATATTTCACATAAATTCCTAGCATAGCACTGCAAATGATGAATTTGATCCCGTAAAATTTCCCTTTTTCAGATATGCGGTGTCGCACATAACAAGCATGCTCATCTAAAGATTTTCCCTTAACTAAGCTAGTTGGGGTTTCAGCCCGAGCACATAGGGATCGAAGATGATCCAAGTAAAAAGCTTCAGTAGTGTGATAGATTTTGAGTGGTTCTTCAACCATTGGTTCACTAGGTACCACTATTTTTTTGGTATTTTGCGTTCCATATCCATAACTAAAGATAGAGAACAACTTATAACAGCAAATAAAAATTACTTAGTGATAAAGCAAACAAGCACACACGAGAATATTCACTCCACGCTATAACTCCCCGGCAACGGCGCCAGAAAAAGGTCTTGGTAACCCACAAGTATAGGGGATCAATTGTGGCCTCTTTCGATAAGTAAGAGTGTCAAACCCAACAAGGAGCTAAAGGTAGAACAAATATTCCCTCAAGTTCTATCAACCACCGATACAACTCTACGCATGCTTGACGTTCGCTTTACCTAAAACAAGTATGAAACTAGAGGTACTTGGTAGGTGTTTTTGGATTGGTTTGCAAGATAATAAAGAGCACGTAAATAAAAGATAGGGGCTTTTTAGATAAAGAAGCAATAAAGTTAGTATAGCGAGTGTGGAAAAGTGGTGGTAGGAGTTGCGAAATTGTCCCTAAGCAATTGACTACGTTACTAGACCGATAGCAAGTTTTATGTGGGAGAGGCCACTACTAGCATGTCATCCCTGACTTGGAATTCTATGCACTTATGATTGTAACTATTAGCAAGCATCCGCAACTACGAACGTTCATTAAGGTAAAACCCAACCATAGCATTGAGATATATTTGTCCCCCTTCAATCCCGTATGCACCAATTTCTATGCTAGGTTGAAGCTTCTGTCACTCTTGCCCTCCAATACATAGTCTTATCAACATACAACTAACCCTATGGTGTGATCCACGTGCGTGCTCATATGATGGGCACCAAAGTATAGCAACATAACCACAAGCAAATTAAATCAATCATAGCAATTCACCAATCACCGATAGGACAACGAAAATCTACTCAGACATCATAGGATGGCAACACATCATTAGATAATAATATGAAGCATAAAGCACCATGTTCAAGTAGAGGGTACAGAGGGTTGTGGGAGAGTGGACCGCTGTAGATAGAGGGGGGAAGGTGATGGAGATGTTGGTCGAGATGGCGGAGGTGTTGGTGAAGATCGCTGTGATGATGATGGCCCCGGCGGCGTTCCGGCGCCACCGGACAAGAGGGGGAGAGGGCCCCCTTCTTCTTATTCTTCCTTGACCTTCTCCCTAGATGGGAGAAGGGTTTACCCTCTGGTCCTTGACCTCCATGGCATGGGAGGGGCGAGAGCCCCTCCGAGATTGGATCTGTCTCTCTGTCTCTCTCTGTTTCTACACTCTCGGATTCTGCCCTTTCACCATTTCTTATATATCCGGAGATCGGTAACTCCGATTGGATTGAAACCTTCGCCCAGATTTTTCTCCAAAAATTAGCTTTCTTGCGGCCAAAGAAGAGCAGCAACCGCCTTACGGGGGCCCCACGAGGGTCAGGGGCATGCCGGGGGGGGCAGGGGGCAGGCGCGCCCCCTGCCTAGTGGCCCCCTCGGGCACCTTCTTGCGTTGATTCTTCTTCCCATATCTCACAAATATTCCAAAAATATTCTTAGTCCGTTTTTATTCCATTTGGACTCCGTTTGATATGGATTTTCTGCGAAACAAAAAACATGCAATAAACAGGAACTGTCACTGGGCACTGGATCAGTATGTTAGTCCCAAAATAGTATAAAAAGTTGCCAACAATATATGTAAGTTGTAGAATATTGGCATGGAACAATCAAAAATTATAGTTACGACGAAGACGTATCAGTCCCGAAGACGTCGCATACCAATTCCATGAACATATTTCTGGAATGTAGAATTTGGTAAATAAATCAGCAAGATTTTTGCATGATTTAACTTGCAAGATGTTTATTTCCCTGCTTTGCTGAAGATCATGGGGAAAAATCACTTAGGAGAAATATGCTTAGTGATATTACTCTGGATGTATCCTGTTTGCATCTGTGCAACACATGCCGCATTATCTTCATAGATAATGGTTGGTGATCCTATCGAACCAATTCCACATGACTGTTGTATGTGGTTTATCATTCTGCAAAGCCATACACATTCACATGTTGCTTTAAATAATGAAATTATTTTAGAATGATTGGTAGATGTTACCACCAGAGTCTTTTTTGAAGACTTCCATGATATAGCAGTGCCACCATGTAGGAACACGAAGCCGGTCTGAGATCTGGCATTATGGGGATAAGACAAATAACCAGCATCTGCATATCCAACCATATTAGAGTTCTGAATTTTTTGGAACTGGGAAAATAGGCCAAGATCCTTTGTGCCTTGGAGATATCGAAAGATATTCTTCACTCCAGACCAATGCCGTTTGGTGGGAGCTTGAAAGCATCGAGAAGAGGTGTCTAGAGGGGGGGGGGGTGAATAGACTCTTAGCAAGAAAAGTTGCAGTTTTTAAATTATTTAAGTTGAAGTGGAGTTTTAGCACAAGTTCAAACATTCACAATACATATCAAGCAAGCATGACAAGATTATATGAGCAGCGGAAAGTAAATCATGCAAGTTGCAAGAATGTAAAGGGATGGGATTGGAGTGTGCAAACGCAATTCAAGACACCGAGATTTTTGGCATGGTTCCGATAGGTGGTGCTATCGTACATTCACATTGATGGAGACTTCAACCCACGAAGGGTAACGGTTGCGCCAGTCCACGGAGGGCTCCACCCACGAAGGGTCCACGAAGAAGCAACCTTGTCTATCCCACCATGGCCATTGCCCACGAAGGACTTGCCTCACTAGGGTAGATCTTCACGAAGTAGGTGATATCCTTGCCCGTACAAACTCCTTGGTTCAACTCCACAATCTTGACGGAGGCTCCCAAGTGACACCTAGCCAATCTAGGAGACACCACTCTCCAAAAGGTAATAGATGGCGTGTTGATGATCAACTCCTTGCTCTTGTGCTTCAAATGATAGTCTCCCCAACACTCAACTCTCTCTCATAGGATTGGATTTGGTAGAAAGATGATTTGAGTGGAAAGCAACTTGGGGAAGGCTAGAGATCAAGATTTATGTGGTTAGAATGGAATATCTTGACCTCAACACAAATGTAGGTGGTTCTCTCTCAGAAAATGTATGTTAGAAGTGTAGGCATATTCTGATGGCTCTCTCCACGAATGAAGAGTGGGTGGAGGGGTATATATAGCCTCCACAAAAATCTAACCGTTACACACAAATCACCAGACTCGGTGGGACCGATTTATAAAACTCGGTTGGACCGATTTGGTTCATAATGTGGCTGTTAGGCATTTCGGTGGGACTGACATGATTAACTCGGTGGGACTGATGTGCTAGGGTTAGGGTAAAGCCTTATCTCGGTTGGACCGATTACACAAACTCGGTTGGACCGATTTGGGTAATAAGCAAAACAGAGAGTTGGCCAAGCAAACTCGGTGGGACCGATTTCATATTTCGGTGAGACTAAAATTAATGCAATAGGCAATAGAGAGTTTGCAAGCCCATCTCGGTGAGACCGAATTGACTAGGGTTTCTGGCAGTGGCTATGTCAAGAGAACTCGGTGGCGCCGGATAGAAAGTTTCGGTGGGGCTGAGTTTGACTTTTGGTTTGGGACAAATGTAGATGCGAGAAAGTGGTTGAGGGCTTTGGAGCATATCACTAAGCACTTTGAGCAAGCAAGCCATTAAGCAACACCTCATCCCCTCTTAATAGTATTGGCTTTCCTATGGACACAATGTGATCTTGGATCACTAAAATGAAAAATGTAGAGTCCCGAGCTTTGAGCTTGAGCCAATCCTTTGTCCTTATCATCTCGAAGGGGTTCCACATCCTCTAGTCCATGCCACTTCATTGTTGAACTTATCTGAAGCATACTAGATGAAACCATTAGTCCAACAAGAGATATGTTGACATTAATTACCAAAAACACCCAGGGATCACTTGTGCTTTCAATCTCCCCCTTTTTGGTAATTGATGACAACATACATCAAAGCTTTAGATAAAGATATAGAGAATAACAAGTAAAGCTTTGGAAAGACATGTAACATGCATAGGCTCCCCCTATATGTATGCAATCATGTAAATATGGAATATAAGAGAATGTGAATGCATAAGCATGACAGAGTAAGCAATGTGTTACATGTATCTTGGCTATATGCATCAGAGCAAATGATGTCAGTATATGAAATGTACGTTCATGCTCATGAGTCCTTGCAAACAGTATGTACATTAGCACGAAATCCTCATGCACATGAGTGTGATGCATATACTTACCTTGTGGTCTTGAGTTGGCTTAGAAAGTGATGAACCTGAGTAAACAAGGTTAGATAACACAGATACATCTACTAGCCAGAGCAAACAAAAGGAACCACAAGAGTACCAAGATTTAGATGACATGTAGAGTGTGAGCACTGGATACTCTATTAGATATAGACATGTCCCCAAAAGGTAAAGATATGCAATGAATTCGAAGATTTTCTTCCCTTAGATGTCTTGCTCCCCCCGAATCTTGTATGGGATACTGGGAGAAGATAGGGAACATAAAACCAGATCAAACCAAATAAGCAAACATGAACATGCCTTTTCCCCTCTAAAGACATGTGACTTCTCTCCTCTTTGAATACCAAGCATCGGGGGCTTTTATGTGATTTCTCTCTTCCTTCCTATTTGAAGTATTCTCTCTTCCCCCTTTTGAAGAATTTAGATTTGATGTGATCTCTCTCTCCCCCTTGGACATCAATTTCCAAGAAGGGTTCTCCTTGAGTATGAGTCAAAATAGGTTTGATCCTTGACTCACAGAGCAAAGCAGCATATAGAGTGTGATGCCGGTAGAGGATAGGGATCATCGAGTGGAGCTAGAACAAAAATGCAGGAACAAGTGGCAAATGGTCTTTTCTGCATAGAAATCGGTGACACCGAGTTGTTTACTTTGGTAGCACCGAAAGGTGTCGGTTTGACTGAAAATGGTAGACCGGTGTGACCGAGTTCAACACAGAGAGAACACTTGTCACCTCAGATCACTAGGCAAATAAGATCTCACAAAGATTTGCAAGGAATTGACTGAAGGATTTGCAATGAATTGGATGCAGGGAATGCAGAACAAAGAACATCTAGATGAAGTTTTTTTGACAAAGGAAAGGGAATAAATATGCAAAGGACAAATGCAAAAACTCAAGGAAAAACTAGAGAACTTCATCTAGAATTGTGCGGTGACAAAGTCACCTATGTTAGAGTATATTGACTAGGGAGTCAAGTGAGAACACTTGATCATGAGTCATACTCATCATTTAAGCTCAAAATGGGGTTACCATTTTTCGTTTAAGCATTTGATGTATTCTCATCTTGTTGAGTTGCTTTGACCTATCACTTGAGGTTAAGCTTCTCTAAGATGGAATGACATACCTTGGGTGGTGGTGTTGATCCTAGTCATGTAATTGAACTTGTGTGAGTTGCTCGAGATTGATGTAGCTCATCAAGAGTCGGGAGCACCACTTGGAAGTGAGTTCATATAGCTACATGGGTTAGTTTTTGCAAGGAAGATCACTTGTGTATCCAAAATGACAATCATGAAATTTGATACCAATTGAAATTTGATATATATAATTATCAAAAGGATATGTTTAAGGGTTTCATGCTTCCTTGTCTTCAACCACCATGGAGTAGAGACTTGGTGATGTAGAGATTACTCAAGATGTGAGTGAGTTGCAATCTCATGGATTTAGATTCATCCAAGTACCTACAAGGGTTAGATAGCATGCAAGGGTGCAAATATATCCAAGACATATGATCATCATCATAAGAGAAGTATCAAGGATTAGTCATAGGCTCATGCCTTGAATGTATCCAAATGGAGTTCCTACTCCAAGTTTGAAGCATCAATGATGTTCAATTCACCTCTTAAATAGCAAAAGACTTTCTCATCAAGCGGTTTGGTGAATATATCCGCCAATTGCTTATCGGTACGAACATGCTTAAGATCAATGTCCCCTTTAGCAACATGATCTCGAATGAAATGATGACGAACTTCAATATGCTTAGTTCAAGAATGTTGCACGGGGTTGTGAGCAATCTTAATAGCACTTTCATTGTCATAAAGCAATGGAACATGTTTCACATTGATCCCATAATCTTTAAGAGTTTGGGTCATCCAAAGTAATTGAGCACAACATGAACCGGGGGCAATGTATCCCGCTTCGGAGGTGGATAAGGATACCAAGTTTTGTTTCTTGGAAGACCAAGACACAAGAGATCTACCAGGAAATTGACAAGTACCCGAAGTGGACTTTCTATCAACCTTGTCTCCGGCATAGTCCGAGTCGGAATAGCCAACAAGATCAAAAGAGGACCTCTTAGGATACCAAATGCCAAAATTTGGTGTATGTATTAAGTATCTTACTATCCTTTTCACAGCCTTAAGATGACATTCTTTGGGGACTGCTTGATATCACACACACACGCACACACTTAGCATAATATCGGGACAAGAGGCACATAGATATAACAATGATCTAATCATAGAGCGATAAACCTTTTGATCAACCGGTTTGCCATCCTTAGTCAAATCAAGATGTCCACTAGTAGGCATGGGAGTTTTCATACCTTTGCTTTCTTGCATGTTGAACTTCTTGAATATGTCCTTGGTGTACTTTTTTTGAGAGACAAAGGTGCCTTCCTTAGTTTGCTTGATTTGCAAACCAAGAAAGAACTTGAGTTCACTCATCATAGACATCTCAAACTTCTCCGACATTAGTTTTCCAAACTTCTCACTAAAATGAGGGTTAGTTGAGCCAAATATGATATCATCAACATAATTTGGCATACAAATAACTCACCATTAACCCTTTTAGTAAAAAGAGTAGAATCTATTTTTCCAATCTCAAAGCCTTTTTCAATAAGAAACTTGGTCAAGCATTTATACCACGCTCTAGAAGCTTGTTTAAGACCATAAAGAGCTTTGTGAAGTTTGTAAACGTGATCGGGTTTCTTAGGATTGACAAAGCCAGGAGGTTGTTTAACATAAACTTCCTATTCAATTTCACAATTTAGAAAAGCACTTTTAATGTCCATTTGGTATAAAGTGATATCATGGTGATTAGCATAGCCAGGTAAGATGCAGATGGACTCAAGTCTAGCAACGGGGGCATATGTCTCACCGTAGTCCATACCTTCGAATTGAGTGTAGCCTTGGGCGACGAGACGAGCTTTGTTGCGGGCGACTTGACCATCTTCGTCTTGCTTGTTGCGAAACACCCATTTGGTACCAATGATGTTGTGATTGTTGTCGGGCTTATCGACCAATGTCCACACTTGATTTCTCTCAAAGTTGTATAGCTCTTCATGCATGGCATTTATCCAATCCGGATCTAACCATGCTTCTTCAACCTTCATAGGTTCAATGCTAGAGATGAATGAATAATGTTCAAAAAAATTAGCCAAACGAGTTTTAGAGCAAGTGATTCTCCCGGTTTGAATATCATTGAAGATTTGTTCGACGGGATGATCTCTTGAGACTCTTGCTCCAACTCGTGGGAGCTTTTGCTTGGGTCGGGGTGGAACATCTTCTTCATCATCTCGTCCTTCTTATTGGCCTTCTTCATTATTGGCGTTGTTGTTCTCTTATCATGGTGGAGAAGGAGGTTGATGAGGTTCATCTTGGTGTACTTCCTCGTTTTCTTCATCTTGATTTGTCCCACTTGTGGATGCTTCCGTATCAACTCTTGGTTCACCTTGTCGTGAGGTATAAGCTTCCACTTGGACGGACGAGGTACTCTCCTTTACCTCCGTTGGACGAATCTTGCCAATAGACAAGTCTTGGATTGCTTCCAAAGGATCCTTATCCCCTACATCAATTGGCAATTGCTCTACTTGCGAACCGTTAGATTCATCAAACTTCACATATACCGTCTCTTCAACCTTTCGGATGAAACTGTTGTAGACATGGTAAGTGTGAGAGTTTGAGCCATTACCAAGTAGGAAACCTTCATGAGATTTAGGAGCAAATTTATAATGACGATGCTTATCAAGAATGTAACACTTTAAGCCAAATACTCGAAAGTATCCAACTTGGGGTTTGTTACCGGTGAGGAGCTCATATGCCGTCTTGCCGGGTAGCTTGTGAAGATACAAGTGATTTGTTACATGACAAGCTGTCTCAACCGCTTCCACCCAAAAGTGTTTTGGAGTCTTGTACTCATCAAGCATCGTTCTCTCCATCTCAATAAGAGTTTGGTTCTTCTTCTCAACAACTCCATTTTGTCGAGGCGTGTACGTTGCCGAGAACTCATGTGAAATCCTTTCTTCGTCAAGAAAGGTATCCACATTTGTGTTCTTGAACTCCGATCCATTGTTGCTGCGAACCTTCTTGATCTTCACTTCAAATTGATTTTGTGCCTTCCTAGAGAAGCTCTTGAAGATCTTTTGGACCTGCGATTTATCATCAAGAAAGAATCCCCTCATAAATCTTGAAAAATCATCAACTATGACTAGACCAAATGAGTTACCACTAAGACTCTTGTAGGCATTGGGACCAAAGAGATCCATATGAAGTAGCTCGAGCGGTCTTCTCGTGGTCATAATATTCTTCACGGGGTGACTTCCTCCAACTTGTTTTCCTGCTTGACAAGCACTACAAATTCTATCCTTGTCAAATATAACATCTTTTACTCGAAGGATATGATCACCTTTAATAAGCTTATCAAGATTTCGCATGCCCACATGACCTAACCTTCTATGCCACAACCAAACTTTCGAGGGTTTAGCAATTAGGCAAGTTCTAGGTTGAGCCTTTTTAGTGAAATCAACAATGTAAAGATGACCTCTACGTGTACTGGTAAAGACCATTTTATGATTATCTCTACAAAACACTTGACAATCTACTTCAGTAAATAGGATATTGAAACCAAAGTCAGCAAGTCTAGATATAGAAAGTAAATTGTAGCCAAGAGATTCAACGAGCATAACATTTTGTATGTAGCTATCATGTGAGATGGCCACCTTACCAAGGCCAACCACCTTACCCTTTGAGTTATCACCAAAACTGACATACTTTCGAGGGTCGTCGTTTTCAGCAAGCTCACGAAACATATCTTTGTCTCCGTTCATATGGTCGGTACATCCACTATCAAGAACCCATTCCTTTCCTCCAGCCATGTAGCCGCGAAGATTAGCCATAAGACCAAAGTGTCTAATTGCATCATCAAGATCATAGGCACTATCATCATCCACATCATAGTATCCATGTTCAGCATCGTCATGTGGTGGATCAATTCCTAGAGAGAGTGATTCATTAGAAGTATGACCATAACAATGTTCATCTCTATGAATTCTAATGACTTCGGAAATGATATTGCTAGTGATTCCAACATCTCCTTTGGCACTCGTAAGATTAGTAAGCTCAAATATACAATCACCAAATTTGGGATCATTGGAACTCATCTTACTCAAGGCAATAGACTTATGAAGAATCTCATCTAAGTTTTTCAAGGAATAGTTTGGAAATCGTTCCTCAAGGAATCTCCATATGGTGTAGGCACAATCAAGGGTAGGCAAGCTAGCAAGCAAGTTTCTAGGCAAACCTCTAGTGATTAAATTGACAGTTCTAAGATTACGGATCATGTCAATAGACTCATCAAGGGTAGGATGCAAAGGATCAACATGAGGTGCACAAGGGCTAGTAATGTACTTGTTCAAATGATATTCATTGAAAATTTCAAGCATCTCATTTTTCCACTCATGAAAGTACTCTCCATCATGTATAGGCACTCTATGTCTAAGACTCACCAACGTAGACTCATCCATCTTCCTCCAAAGGTGTTTAAACCAAAGCAATGGATACCAATGCTCTGATACCAATTGAAAGGATCGAGAAGAGGTGTCTAGAGGTGGGGGGGGGGTGAATAGACTCTTAGCAAGAAAAGTTGCAGTTTTTAAATTATTTAAGTTGAAGTGGAGTTTTAGCACAAGTTCATACATTTACAATACATATCAAGCAAGCATGACAAGAGTATATGAGCAGCGGAAAGTAAATCATGCAAGTTGCAAGAATGTAAAGGGGTGGGATTGGAGTGTGCAAATGCAATTGAAGACATGGAGAGTTTTGGCGCGGTTCCAATTGGTGGTGCCATCGTACATCCACGTTGATGGAGACTTCAACCCACGAAGGGTAACAGTTGCGCGAGTCCATAGAGGGCTCCACCCACGAAGGGTCCACGAAGAAGCAACCTTGTCTATCCCACCATGGCCATCGCCCACGAAGGACTTGCCTCCTTAGGGTAGATCTTCACGAAGTAGGCGATCTCCTTGCCCGTACAAACTCCTTGGTTCAACTCCACAATCTTGATGGAGGCTCCCAAGTGACACCTAGCCAATCTAGGAGACACCGCTCTCCAAAAGGTAATAGATGGTGTGTTGATGATGAACTCCTTGCTCTTGTACTTCAAATGATAGTCTCCCCAACACTCAACTCTCTCTCATAGGATTGGATTTGGTAGAAAGATGATTTGAGTGGAAAGCAACTTGGGGAAGGCTAGAGATCAAGATTTATGTGGTTGGAATGGAATATCTTGACCTCAACACAAGTGTAGGTGGTTCTCTCTCAAAAAATGTATGTTGGAAGTGTAGGCATATTCTGATGGCTCTCTCCACGGATGAAGAGTGGGTGGAGGGGTATATATAGCCTCCACACAAAATCTAACCGTTACACACAAATCACCAAACTCGGTGGGACCGATTTATAAAACTCGGTCGGACCGATTTGGTTCATAATGTGACTGTTAGGCATTTCGGTGGGACC
Organism: Triticum aestivum; assembly: GCF_018294505.1. Lineage (NCBI taxonomy): Eukaryota > Viridiplantae > Streptophyta > Magnoliopsida > Poales > Poaceae > Triticum > Triticum aestivum. Next base: position 537,079,668 of record NC_057809.1, on the reverse strand, counting down.
GACATGATCAACTCGGTGGGACCGATGTGATAGGGTTAGGGTAAAGCCTTATCTCGGTTGGACCGATTACACAAACTCGGTGGGACCGATTTAGGTAATAAGCAAAACAGAGAGTTGGCCAAGCAAACTCAGCGGGACCGATTTCATATTTCGGTGAGACTGAAATTAATGCAATAGGCATTAGAGAGTTTGCAAGCCCATCTCAGTGAGACCGAGATCCCATCGGTGAGACCGAATTGACTAGGGTTTCTCGCAGTGGCTATGTCAAGAGAACTCGATGGCGCCAGATAGAAAGTTTTGGTGGGGCCGAGTTTGACTTTTGGTTTGGGACAAATGTGGATGTGTGATAACCCACAAGTATAGGGGATCGCAATAGCTTTCGAGGGTAGAGTATTCAACCCAAATTTATTGATTCGACACAAGGGGAGCCAAAGAATATTCTCAAGTATTAACAGCTGAGTTGTCAATTCAACCACACCTGGAAACTTACTGTCTGTAGCAAAGTGTTTAGTAGCAAAGTAATATGATAGTAGTGGTAATGGTAAAAAAAGAGTAACGAAGGCAAAGTAATGTTTTTGGTATTTTGTAGTGATTGTAACAATAGCAACGAGAAAGTAAATAAGTGAAAACCAGTATATGGAAAGCTCGTAGGCATCGGATCAATGATGGATAATTATGCCGGAAGCGGTTCATCATGTAACAGTCATAACATAGGGTGACACAGAACTAGCTCCAATTCGTCAATGTAATGTAGGCATGTATTCCGAATATAGTCATACATGCTTATGGAAAAGAACTTGCATGACATCTTTTGTCCTACCCTCCCGTGGCAGCAGGGTCCTATTGGAAACTAAGGGATATTAAGGCCTCCTTTTAATAGAGTACTGGAACAAAGCATTAGCACATAGTGAATACATGAACTCCTCAAACTATGGTCATGACCGGTAAGTATCCCGATTATTGTCACTCCGGGGTTAACGGATCATAACACATAATAGGTGACTATAGACTTGCAAGATAGGATCAAGAACTCTCATATATTGATGAAAACATAATAGGTTCAGACCTGAAATCATGGTACTCGGGCCCTAGTGACAAGCATTAAGCATAGCAAAGTCATAGCAACATCAATCTCAGAACATAGTGGATACTAGGGATCAAACCCTAACAAAACTAACTCGATTACATGATAGATCCCATCCAACCCATCACCGTCCAGCAAGCCTACGATGGAATTACTCATGCACGGCGGTGAGCATCATGAAATTGGTGATGGAGGATGGTTGATGATGACGACGGCGACGAATCCCCCTCTCCGGAGCCCCGAACGGACTCCAGATCAGCCCTCCCGAGAGGTTTTAGGGCTTGGCGGCGGCTCCGTATCGTAAAACACGATGATTTCTTCTCTCGCATTTTTTCTCCCCGAAAGCAGTTATATAGAGTTGGAGTTGGAGTCAGGAGGTCTCCAAGGGGCCCACGAGGTAGGGGGCGCGCCCTAGAGGGGGGGGGGCACCCTCGTGGAAAGGGTGTGGCCCCCCTGGTCTTCATCTTTGGCGAGGATTTTTTATTATTTATTGCAAGATATTCCGTGGAGTTTCAGGTCATTTCGAGAACTTCTGTTTTCTGCACATAAAACAACATCATGGCAATTCTCCTGAAAACAACGTCAGTCCGGGTTAGTTCCATTCAAATCATACAAGTTAGAGTCCAAAACAAGGGCAAAAGTGTTTGGAAAAGTAGATACGACGGAGACGTATCAACACCCCCAATCTTAAAACCTTGCTTGTCCTCAAGCAATTCAGTTGACAAACTGAAAGAAATAAAGAAAACTTTTACAAACTCTGTTTTCTCTTGTTGTTGTAAATATGTCAAGCTAGCATTCAAGTTTTCAGCAACGATTATAACTAACCACATTTGCAATAATTCTCAGGTCTCATGATTACCCATATCAATAGCATAATCAACTAGCAAGCCATAATAATAAATCTCGGATGATAACACTTTCTCAAAACAATCATAATATGATATAACAAGATGGTATCTTGATAGCCCTTTCTGAGACCGCAAAACATAAATGCAGAGCACCTTTAAAGATCAAGGAGTGACTAGACATTGTAATTCATGGTAAAAGAGATCCAATCATAGTCACACCCAATGTAAACTAACAATAATGAATGCAAATGACAGCGGTGCTCTCCAACTGGTGCTTTTTAATAAGAGGGTGATGACTCAACATAAAAGTAAATAGATAGGCCCTTCACAGAGGGAAGCGGGGATTTGTAGAGGTGCCAGAGCTCAGTTTTGAAATAGAGGTGAATAATATTTTGAGCGGTATACTTTCATTGTCAACATAACAACCAAGAGATGGCGAAATCTTCCATGCTACACACATTATAGGCAGTTCCCAAACAGAATGGTAAAGTTTATACTCTCCCTCCACCAACAAACATCAATCCATGGCTTGCTCGAAACAACGAGTGCCTCCAACATACATCAGGTCCCAGGGGGAGTTTTGCTTTGCAATTATTTTGATTTAGTTTGCATAAAGCATGGGACTGGGCATCCCGGTGACCAGCCATTTATCTCATGAGTGAGGAGCAGAGTCCACTCCTCTTGAGAATAACCCGCCTAACATGGAAGATACGAATAGTCCTAGTTGATACATGAGCTATTCGAGCATACAAAACAGGATGGTTATTTGAAGGTTTAGAGTTTGGCACATACAAATTTACTTGGAACGGCAGGTAGATACCGCATATAGGAAGGTATAGTGGACTCATCTGGAATAACTTTGGGGTTTAAGGGGTTTGGTTGCACAAGCAGTATTCCCGCTTAGTACAGGTGAAGGCTAGCAAAAGACTGGGAAGCGACCAAATAGAGAGCGACAACAGCCATGTACATGCATTAAAATTAATAAACATTGGATGCAAGCATGAGTAGGATATAATCCACCATAAACATAAATATCGTGAAGGCTATGTTGATTTGTTTCAACTACATGCATGAACATGTGCCAAGTCAAGTCACTTAAATCATTCAGAGGAGGATACCACCCTATCATACCACATCATAACCATTTTAATAGCATGTTGGCACGCAAGGTAAACCATTATAACTCATAGCTAATCAAGCATGGCACAAGCAACTATGATCTCTAATTGTCATTGCAAACATGTTTATTCATAGCAAGCTGAATCAAGAACGATGAACTCATCATATTTACAAAAACAAAAGAGGTCGAGTTCATACCAGCTTTTCTCATCTCAGTCAGTCCATCATATATCATCATAATTGCCTTTCACTTGCACGACCGAACGATGTGAACAATAATAAGAGTGCACGTGCATTGGACTAAGCTGGAATCTGCGAGCATTCAATAAACAGCAGAAGACAAAGCAATATGGGCTCTTGGTTAAATCAACAATAAAGCATATAAGAGCCACTTCAGCAATTTAATCATGGTCTTCTCCTACTGATCCCAGAAAGAAAAGAAATAAAACTATTTACACGCGAAAACTCCCAACAAGCAAAAGAAGAACAGGAAATATTTTTGGATTTTCTTTTTAATTACTACTACAAGCATGGAAAGTAAATTAATTAAAAGCTACAACTAATTTTTTTTGTTTTTCTTAAGGTTTATTAAACACACAAGAAGAAAGCATAAAAGGAAATAAACTGGCATGGATGATACAATGAAAAAGTATGAACACCGACATCTAGCAATGAGTGTGTGTGAACATAAATGTAATGTCGGTGAGAAATACGTACTCCCCCAAGCTTAGGCTTTTGGCCTAAGTTGGTCTATGGCCACGGCTGGCCTGGCTGATATCCATAATAATTGTTGTTGGGGTCGTACTGTGATGCAGCAGCTATCGCCTGCTAAGCTGCAGCGTGGCGACGAGCAGCCTCTTCTCTCCTCTCGTACTCATCTGCCTCCTCTCTGGTAATAGTATATCCTCCTCTTGCCTGATAATCAAAGAAAGCAGGAGCAGGGAGAGTAATACGGACAGCATGGCGTCTGTCAAAGATTAGTCGATACTGGAGAGGTGATTCGTTCCTCTCGACAAAATGGTGAGAAACCATAGAATCAAAATCTAAATAAGCAGGAGGAAACTCCATGTCTGCTTCACGAACGTCTATCTCAAGAAATTTAGCTAAGCAGGTTGCATAAATTCCTCCAAAGAAATCTCCATTATATCTATTATGATGCAACCTACGAGCTACAATGGCTCCCATATGATAAGATTGGTCTCCTGACACAACACTCCTAAGGATGCTAAGGTCAGGGACACACATGTGACATGCTTCATCCTTAGCATTTATGCACCTACCTATGAAGAGAGAAAAATAATGTATAGCAGGAAAGTGAATGCTCCCTATGGTAGCTTGCATTATATCTCTAGATTCCCCTACAGTTATACTAGCAAGAAAGTTTCTAAATTCAGATTTGGGGGGATCTCTAACACTACCCCATTGTGGAAGTTTGCAAGGAAAAGTGAAATCCTCTAAGTCCATGGTATAAGATTTGTCATAAAGATCAAACATGACTGAAGGAGAATTACACGAAGATGAATACTCGAACCTCCTCACAAAAGAGCTTGTGAGATCATGATACTGGGGGCATTTGTCTGCCTCAAAGTCCTCAAGACCGACATTACACAAATATGCGTTAAATTCTTCTTTAATTCCCGCTCAATCCATAAAATTTTCAGAAGGCCACTCACAAGGACGCACTAGAGCGTCTCTTGGTGGCTCTTCGTCAGCATCATGCATTGCAAGCCTGGGTCCTTGCTTCCTTGAAGAACCACCTTGGAACATTTTCCTAATCATATTTCTTCCTCTGAAAAATTCTGAAATTTTTTAGTAACTTCAAAATGAAAGTAAACCAAACTCAATAATATTGATAGCAACTACTCCTACAAGTACATAGGGCCTATATCATGCATCAAAACTACTTTTGACCATATAAATTTGACATGGAAGCTCAAGAATAGGGTCACCTAAGTAGCAAAAATTTGCAATGAATAAAGCACTAGAACAAAAACTAATTGGACCAATGGAGGAGTCACATACCAAGGAACAATCTCCCCAAGCAGTTTTGTGAGAGGTGCTTTGAGCAAGGAGATCGAAAATGGCAGCAAAGAGGGCTGGAACTTGTGCTTGAGTTGGTTTTTCGTGTTTGTGGGAGGAAGAAGAAGAGGATGGGTGCAGGAATAGGTGGAGGAGGGCCACCGTGGGCCCATGAGGCAGGGGGCGCACCCTAGGGGGGTGGGCGCGCCCTCCACCCTCGTGGCAAGGTGGTTGGTCCCCCTGGTGTGTTCTTTGTTCCATAAATCCTCAAATATTCTAGAAAAAATCATATTTAATTTTCAGGGCATTTGGAGAACTTTTATTTTCGAGGTATTTTTATATTGCACGGATAATCAGATAACCGACAGAAAATTATTTATTTTTATTTTATTTCAACTAAATAACAGTATAGAGAGGGTACGGAAGGTTGTGCTTCTAGTTTCATCCATCTCATGCTCGTCAAAAGGAATCCACTAAAAAGGTTGATCAAGTCTTGTTAACAAACTCATTCCGATTAACATGAAACCGGAGAAATTTCGAATAACACTAGGTTACCTCAACGGGGATATGCACATCCCCAATAATAAGTATATCATATTTCTTCTTGACAGTAGGAAGAGGAAATTCAAAACCTCCAAATATAATCGATGGAATTTTTGCGATAGAATTGATACTATGAACTTGAGGTTGTTTCCTCGGAAAGTGTACTGTATGCTCATTACCATTAACATGAAAAGTGACATTGCCTTTAGTGCAATCAATAACAGCCCCTGCAGTATTAAGAAAAGGTCTTCCAAGAATAATCGACATACTATCGTCCTCGAGAATATCAAGAATAACATAGTCCGTTAAAATAGTAACGTTTGCAACCACAACAGGCACATCCTCACAAATACCGACAGGTATAGCAGTTGATTCATCAGCCATTTGCAAAGATATTTCAGTAGGTGTCAACTTATTCAAGTCAAGTCTACGATATAAAGAGAGAGGCATAACACTAACACCGGCTCCAAGATCACATAAAGCAGTTTTAACATAGTTTCTTTTAATGGAGCATGGTATAGTAGGTACTCCTGGATCTCCAAGTTTCTTTGGTATTCCACCCTTAAAAGTATAATTAGCAAGCATGGTGGAAATTTCAGCTTCTGGTATTTTTCTTTTATTTGTAATAATATCTTTCATATACTTAGCATAAGGATTGGTTTTGAGCATATCAGTTAATCGCATACGCAAAAAGATAGGTCTAATCATTTCAGCAAAGCGCTCAAAATCCTCATCATCCTTTTTCTTGGATGGTTTGGGAGGAAAAGGCATCGGTTTCTGAACCCAAGGCTCTCTTTCTTTACCATGTTTCCTAGCAACAAAGTCTTTCTTATCATAACGTTGATTCTTTGATTGTGGGTTATCAAGATCAACAACAGTTTCAATTTCTACATCATTATCATTACTAGGTTGAGCATCATTATGAACATCATCCTTAACATTTTCATTAGGTTCATGTTCATTGCCAGATTATGTTTCAGCATTAGACATAGAGATATCATTTGGATTATCAGGTGGTTCAGTAATAGGTTCACTAGAAGTTTGCACAGTTCTATCATTTTTCTTTTTCTTCCTTTTAGAAGAACTAGGTGCATCAATTTTATTTCTCTAAGAATCTTGCTCAATTCTCTTAGGGTGGCCTTCAGGATACAAAGGTTCCCGAGTCATTCTACCAGTTCTAGTAGCCACTTTAACAGCATAATCATTTTTCTTACTATTCATCTCATTGAGCAATTCCTTTTGAGCTTTAAGTACTTGTTCTACTTGAGTGGTAACCATAGAAGCATGTTTGCTAACAAGTTTAAGTTCACCTCTAATATTAGCCATATAATCACCCAAGTATTTAATCATATCAGCATATTGTTTTAATTGTCTACCAAAATAAGCATTGAAGTCTTCTTGTTTAAACATAAAATTATCAAACTCATCCAAGCATTGACTAGCAATTTTAGCAGGAGGGATTTCAGCTTTATCATATCTATAGAGAGAATTTACCTTTACTACCTGTGTCGGGTTATCGGGGTCTGGAGGTTCTTCAATGAATAAAGGATCAAGATCATATGTTTCTTCAATAGGAGGTAAATCAAGATCATATGTTTCTTCAATAGGAGGTAAATTCTTAACATCTTCAGCTTTAATACCTTTTTCTTCCATAGATTTCTTTGCCGCTTGCATATCTTCGGGATTGAGAAATAGAACACCTCTCTTTTTCTGAGTTGGTTTAGGAATAGGATCGTTAATTGGAGCAGGAGCTGGCTCAGGAGCTGGCTCAGGAGGTGCCCAATTATTTTGATTTGTCAACATATTATTCAATAAGATTTCAGCTTCATCCGGTGTTCTTTCCCTGAAAAGAGAACTAGCACAACTATCCAGGTAATCTCCGGAAGGATTGGTTAGTCCATTGTAAAAGATATCAAGTATTTCATTTTTCTTAAGAGGATGATCAGGCAAAGCATTAAGTAACTTGAGAAGCCTCCCCCAAGCTTGTGGGAGACTCTCTTCTTTAATTTGCACAAAGTTGTATATTTCCTTTAAAGCAGCTTGTTTCTTATGAGCAGGGAAATATTTAGCAAAGAAGTAATAGATCATATCCTGGGGACTACGCACACAACCAGGATCAAGAGAATTAAACCATATTTTAGCATCACCCTTTAATGAGAACGGAAATATTTTAAGGATATAAAAGTAGCGAGATCTCTCATCATTAGTGAACAGGGTAGCTATATCATTTAATTTAGTAAGATGTGCTACAACAGTTTCAGATTCATAGCCATGAAAAGGATCAGATTCAACAGAAGTAATTATATCAGGATCAATAGAGAATTCATAATCCTTATCAGTAACACAGATAGGTGAAGTAGCAAAAGTAGGACCAGGTCTCATCCTAGCATTTAGATATTGCTTATTCCATTCAGCTAATAACCTTTTGAGTTCATATCTATCTTTGCAAGCTAAAATAGCTAAAGAAGCTTCTTGATCAAATAAATAACCCTCAGGAATAACAAGTGATTCTTCATCATCACTTTCATCCTCATAATCAGATTCAATATTTTCAATCTCTCTAGCCCTAGCAAGTCGTTCTTCGAGAAAATCACTAAGTGGCACAGTAGTATCAAGCATAGAAGTAGTTTCATCATAATATCATGCATAGCAGAAGTAGCATCATCAATAACATGCGACATATCACAACGAATAGCAGAAGCAGGTGTGGGTGTCACAATCTTACTCATAACAGAAGGTGAATCAAGTGCAGAGCTAGATGGCAGGTCCTTACCTCCCCTCGTAGTTGAGGGATAAATTGTTGTCTTAGCGTCTTTCAAGTTCTTCATAGTGTCCAGCAGATATAAATCCCAAGTGACTCAAAGAATACAGCGATGCTCCCCGGCAACGGCGCCAAAAACTAGTCTTGATAACCCACAAATATAGGGGATCACAACAGCTTTCAAGGGTAGAGTATTCAACCCAAATTTATTGATTCGACACAAGGGGAGCCAAAGAATATTCTCAAGTATTAGCAGCTGAGTTGTCAATTCAACCACACCTGGAAACTTAGTATCTGCAGCAAAGTGTTTAGTATCAAAGTAATATGATAGTGATGGTAACACTAATAAAAGAGTAATGAAAGCAAAGTAATGTTTTGGGTATTTTGTAGTGATTGTAACAATAGCAACGAGAAAGTAAATAAGCGTAAACCAGTATATGGAAAGCTCGTAGGCATCGGATCAATGATGGATAATTATGCCGGATGCGGTTCATCATGTAACAGTCATAACATAGGGTGACACAGAACTAGCTCAAATTCGTCAATGTAATGTAGGCATGTATTCTGAATATAGTCATACGTGCTTATGGAAAAGAACTTGCATGACATCTTTTGTCCTACTCTCCCGTGGCAGCGGGGTCCTATTGGAAACTAAGGGATATTAAGGCCTCCTTTTAATAGAGTACCGGAACAAAGCATTAGCACATAGTGAATACATGAACTCCTCAAACTACGGTCATCACCGGTAAGTATCCCGATTATTGTCACTTCGGGGTTAATGGATCATAACACATAATAGGTGACTATAGACTTGCAAGATAGGATCAAGAACTCTCATATATTAATGAAAACATAATAGGTTCAGATCTGAAATCATGGCACTCGGGCCCTAGTGACAAGCATTAAGCATAGCAAAGTCATAGCAACATCAATCTCAGAACATAGTGGACACTAGGGATCAAACCCTAACAAAACTAACTCGATAACATGATAAATCTCATCCAACCCATCACCGTCCAGCAAGCCTATGATGGAATTACTCACGCACGGCGGTGAGCATCATGAAATTGGTGATGGAGGATGGTTGATGATGACGACGGCGATGAATCCCCCTCTCCGGAGCCCTGAACGGACTCCAGATCAGCCCTCCCGAGAGGTTTTAGGGCTTGGCGGCGGCTCCGTATCGTAAAACACAATGATTTCTTCTCTCGCATTTTTTCTCCCTGAAAGCAGTTATATAGAGTTGGAGTTGGAGTCGGGAGGTCTCTAGGGGGCCCACGAGGTAAGGGGGCGCGCCCTAGGGGGGGAGGGTGCCCCCCACCCTCATGGAAAGGGTGTGGGGCCCCTGTCTTCATATTTGGCGAGGATTTTTTATTATTTATTGTAAGATATTCCGTGGAGTTTCAGGTCATTCCAAGAATTTTTGTTTTCTGCACATAAAACAACATCATGGCAATTATGCTGAAAACAACGCCAGTCCGAGTTAGTTCCATTCAAATCATACAAGTTAAAGTCCAAAACAAGGGCAAAAGTGTTTGGAAAAGTAGATACGATGGAGACGTATCAATGTGATAAAGTGGTTGAGGGCTTTGGAGCATATCACTAAGCACTTTGAGCAAACAAGCCATTAAGAACACCTCATCCCCTCTTAATAGTATTGGCTTTCCTATGGACTCAATGTGATCTTGGATCACTAAAATGAAAAATGTAGAGTCCCGAGCTTTGAGCTTGAGCCAATCCTTTGCGCTTATCATCTCGAAGGGGTTCCACATCCTCTAGTCCATGCCACTCCATTGTTGAACTTATCTGAAGCATACTAGATGAAACCATTAGTCCAACAAGAGATATGGTGACATTAATTACCAAAATCACGCAGGGTGCAGTTGTGCTTGCAGAGCTGCACTATGACTGGCAAGTAGATTCACTGCAAATTCAATATCATGTCTCTTGCAAATTGCAAGATACATAAGCGCTCCAATGGCACTGAGGTATGGAACTTCAGGTTCCAATACTTGTTCTCCATCATCCCTTGGTCTGAACGGATCTTTCTCCACGTCTAGAGATCGAACCACCAAAGGAGTTTTAGATGGGTAGGATTTGTCCATATTAAATATCTCCAATATTTTCTGGATATAGGCAGCTTGGTGTACCATGATTCCCGAGGAAAGGTGCTCAAGTTGAATACCTAAGAAAAATTTGGTTTTACCCAAGTCCTTCATCTCAAATTCCGTCTTTAGGTGATTGCATGCTTCATCAATGTCTGGTGTGTTGCCAATGATGTTGAGATCATCAACGCACACATAAATGATGCAAAATCCTATAGAGGACTTCTTGATGAAAACAGATGGGCAATCAGCACTATTGGAGTAACCTTTCTGAAGAAGGAACTCAGTGAGTCGGTTGTACCACATCCGTCCCGACTGCCTTAAGCCATATAATGACTTATTCAGCTTTACACAATACATATTGCGTTTTGCACTTTTATTCAGGACAGAGATTCCACCAGGAACCTTCATATATATGTCTGAATCTAGTGACCCGTAAGGACATGCGGTCACGCCGTCCATCAACTGCATAGATAGACGATTTTGCACTATGAGAGATATAAGATATCGAAAAGTGGTTGCACTCTTTACTGGAAAATATGTTTCAGTGAAGTCAATGCTGGGTTTCTGCGTGAAACCTTGTGCTATGAGCCTTGCTTTATAGCTCACCACCTCATTGTTCTCATTCCATTTCCGTAGAAAACCCCATTTGAATCCCATAGGGAAAACACTAGGAGGTGTCGGTATTGCTCCAGTGAATACCTTTTTTTGTTAAGCGAGGCAATTTTTTCTTGGATTGCATCCGTCCATTTAGGCCAGTCGGAGCACTTTTGGCACTCTACAATAGACCTTGGATCATGATTAGTGAGAAGGGTATCTGTAATATTTTCAGCAAAATATATGTCGACAGTCGTAGTCTTACAGTCAAATTATTCTCCAGAATCAACATAGTTGATGGAAATTTCCTACACCCCTAGTGACTCTTCATGATTTCCCAATACGACTGAGTCTGGGTGTTTCGATGTCCCAGCCAGTTTGAGCACATTGGAGCTGGGTTGTGGAGGTTGCCCTTCCACTGGGTGTATACTACCCATCAGGTGTTTGTCAATGTTGAGTTGACCTACATTTACTAACTCCGAGGTTTTTCTCCTCCATTCCTTTGCTGCTTGCTAGAAGCATGCTCCAGGTCAGAGGCCGTACTACTCCCCCTCTTTCTAGGAATAGGGACTTGAGTGGTTTTTATTGGTACCTCCACTCTTTCTGGCATGTTTCTGGCCGGATTTAAGGATTTTGTAACACCTTTCAGATCAGTAAATGAATCTGGCAGATTATTTGCAAGATGTTGCAAATTAATGATCTTCCAAACTTGAAGTTCAGTCTCTTGGGTACGTGGATCAGAGGATGAAATGGCATGAGCATTCCAATCAATTTCCGGGCATTCTTTATGGTACTTGAAATCTCCCCTAATACCGGAAAATGTTCCTTGTTAAATATGCAATCAACGTGATGGGATGTGAACAGATCCCCAGTCAGGGGTTCCAAGTACTTGATAATTGACGGTGATTTGTACCCCACATAGATCCCCAACTTCCTGTGTGGGCCCATAGATGTCTGATGTGGTGGCGAGATCATGATGTATGTAGCACATCCGAACTTACGCAGATGGGAAATGCTTGGAGGGTTTCCACGTACGGATTCCAGAGGGGAAGAACTGTGATATGCAGTTGGCCTCAATTGTATCAAGTCAGCAGCTGTAAAACAACGTAACCCCAACAAGAGGTTGGCAAGTTGCAATTCGTCAACAAAGGTCTTGCTATGAGTTTGATCCTCTTAATCAATGATTCAGCCAAAACATTTTGCGTATGGACGTATGGAACAGAGTGCTGAACTTCAATCCCCAAAGCCATGCAATAATCATTGAAAGCACGTGAGAAGAATTCTGCAACATTGTCCATTCGAATTGACTTAATTCAACTTTCGGGATAATGGGCTTGCAACTTAATGAATTGCCTCATTACCTTGGCAAATGCATGGTTCTGTGTGGATAGAAGACACACATGTGACCTGTAACATCCCAAATTTTCAATTTGGAATGTTATACATTAGATCATCACTGCATATCATATTTTATTTGCTTTTGGTTTTGATCCTAGAAATTCTATGCAACTCAAGGACCCACGGAGAGAGTTGGGGATTTCGTTATTTTCATATTTGAGTTTCTCAAATTTTGAGAATAGGATCATTTGATTTTAATTATTTTATCATCAATTATTTCTGTTACAAAAATATGAGAGAGGGAATAAAATGACTTTCCCAAAATAAAGAAATATTGAGGGTTTAATAATAAAATCAAATAAGATTTTATTTCGGAGTTTTTCGTTATTTTATTTGAATTTAGGAAAATGTGCGTTTTTCAAAATTGCATTTAGGCCTCAAATAAATGTTCACCTTGTGCGGCTTGATTTTAGAAGCATGGGAAAATTTATTTCGGGATTTTTGGAGCCCGTTTAGTATTTCTTTTTATTTTTATTCCACGCGTAATTATTATAAAAAAACTAACCGACCTACGGGCCGTGTCCGACCGGGACTCCGGCCCGACTAGCCTTTA